>NC_134366.1:100507178-101135831 GCF_035582795.1 Mycteria americana | reverse complement strand
CTAGGGTACACTGTGTTTCTTTGAAAGACAATAAAATAAAACATTCCTAAACCTCTCCCCTTCCATTAGTACTTGAAACAAAAGGAAGAAATCTCTCCTGTGGGAAAAAAAAAAAAAAGAGGAACGGCTCAGGGATTAAGGTCTCCATCTGGGACAAAGAAGGATGCATTTTCAATTTCCCTGTGGCTGCAGCTTCCCTGCACAGTTGTGAGCAAGTAAGGTAAGGCACCACAGAGGTGCCCATGTGCCACGTTAAAAGCCAGACCTCAGCTACTCTGAGGATATGAGTCGAGTTTCTCTACGCCTTGCGTCCCCCATCTGCAAAACAGGGACCGTGGCAGCTGCCCATCTCCTGCTTCTGTTAGGACTCGCATCTCGCCGAACCCTTAAAAACACTGCTGGTACTTGAGCACCGTACAGTCCTCACAGAAGGTCTACAGAAGTGATTTTAAGGGGTGTATAGATTAAATATTAGTAGGTGTGAGGAGCAAAACTAAACAGCTGTTTATTATTGTGCCACTATTATTTTTCAGAAGACAACCTACAGTAAAATATTTCAAGTAGCTGTAAATGTTGTCTTTCTCTCCGAATCAAACACTTGACCAGAAGATCACGTCTTCAAAAATAAGGAGATGAAATGTAGCAACAAAGACTTCTAGTTAAATTGGTCTCCAAAAGCAAGTTTGCGCTTATTTCCCCCCCCCCCTAGAAATCAGTTGTTGACTTACGGGGAGGGGTTTCCAAGTAGGAGAAAGCAAAATGCATTTGCTACTGAAAGGAAAGCACGGCCGCTCTGCCTGCTGCAGCCTCACCGGCGGCCTGTTGCTCTGCAGGCTGCCCGCGGGCGGAGGGAGCACACAGCTGACTGCCTTGTGACCAGCCACCATTTCAGCGTGGGGGGAGCGTCGAGGCACTTCCACTCAGACCTTCACTGAGCAAGGAACACCAGCAGATTCACCCTTGGTTTTCCAAGTCCTGCCAACCTGCATCACCCAGGGGTATGCCTTCCACTGTATGCTCTCAATATGATTTCTCTTCTCCGACTATTGCATGACCGTATTTTTGCTCTTCTGAGACTACAGGATGGGGGGAGGAAGAAGAGGGAGGCTTAAAACCTTCAGATAAGCATCCGCTATCATTGCACCAGCTATAGCAAAGCATAGCATTGGAACATCAGGAAAAAACAACATAATAACGGTATAGAAGAGTCAGTGCATATCTGACTATTAAAGCAAGTGCAAGATCCTTGGGCTCCACAGCCAGGCTGACTAGGAAAGAATAAAACCATACTGCAGTCTGAGCTATACAAAGTTGCCTTCAGAGACTTCTATCAACAGCCATAGAACAGGAAGCAGGAGGAAAAGGATATCCATTTTCAGATCTTGCTGTAAAGCTGACAAATAAACAAACACATAGGAAAACAACAAAATCTTGTAATGTCATTACATAGTACCTGCATATAAGATATTTTCCTTGGGAGGACACGGAACCTCTTTAGTGTGAGGTCCATTTGCTTATTCCAAGAAAGGAGAAGAAAAATGAAAACAAGGACCAGAGTACTATGGCAGAGGAGGTCCCAGGGAGGTGGGGTTGCTATCAAAAAGCGAAGACTAGAAAAAAACATCAAGAAGCCTGGAGTACTTTGAATTACAAGCACCTCTGAAAGATGCCCAGCCAAGAATCCAGTAAGCCACTAACTAGGCTACTATTGCTCACGTCAAGAAGCATATTTCATGGGCCCTCAGAGTTATTTTTTTCAGCTTTTTTCCCCACCTGGTTTCTTTGGTTGTTTTTCTTTTGGGAGGGCAGGGGCACAAGCACCCAGCACTCTTGAGCAATTTTGTCCAAACCAATCTTACACTGCCAGTCTTGCCCTTTACTACACCCCCTGCTCTCCCCAACACCTGATTCAGTACAGAAAACTGCTTCTCTTGACCTCCCTTTTCTTGATGGACTTCTTTGCCAAGCCTCACCCAAGGGCAGTCTCATCTACAAGGGCACAAAACAGAGGTGAAAATGACTATGAAGTGCTGTGACCCTTCATACATGCTCCTCGTTCCTCATGTCACTGAAGCCTCTGGAAATAGGAAATCATTTTGCTAAGTTCTTTGGATTAGATGTTCCCTTCCATGAAGCTGTCTGCAAAAATTGCTAAGCCACAGTTGTATCCCTCCAGTTAGTAGACAAGGAAGGAGCAAATTAGTGCAGCGTGCAATCAACAGAACAGCTAACCGTTTTGTCCGATCTCAAGGATTCAAAGCTGTTGGAAATCTAAAGCACCCATCCTCAAAGGCAACATCTCACATTAAGGCCCCAAGACAGCCGGGCAATTAAATTTCTCCTTCTATACACAGCCTGAAATGCATGAGTAAGCCCATTGTCCTTGGCAGAACTACTCATAGGCTATTGGTAAACTTCAAGGCATGGTTTTTTTGAGCAAGGAAAAATGACCTATTTCAAATGCAGGTAAAGTGTGTAGCACCTTCATTTCCTGGTCCATAATTCATTTTACTGTTGATGCCTAAAAGTTTAGGAAAGAAAAGAGGAGGAGGAGGGTACCAGTTTGCCTAATAGATACAATTCAAAAAAAAAAAAAAAAAGGGCAGAAAAACCCCAACCACTAAGCAAACAAAAACAAAACAAAAAAAACCCCACAAGCCAACCCAACACACCCCAAATTTAAATTACAGACAAATTTCTTCACAATGCCAACTGAAATCCCATTCTCCAGAAACACCGACACAGTAATTCTAAAGAGAGAAACTCAGTGAGGAAGAAGCTGACAGCAAAAGTAGCAGCACAAGTCAGGAGAAGAACGTAGAGACAGTGAAGCAGGAGGGAGGTTCTAGGAATTAGACTGAGCCAGAAACAAAACAGCATTAAGAGAAATAAGGATGAGTCCTCCCTGGCTTTAACTCCTTTCCACTGAGCAAAAGGCTCTACCTGTAGTTGGGGTGAATTTTCCAGTACAGGCATTACATTTATTGGAAAATCCTACTAAAGGACAAAGAAATTACCTGCAATGCAGGTCAGAGCTTTAAAACTTGCTGTCACCACAGTTGAATAGTTTTTGCTTTTATGATACTTTCATGATTATATCAAAACTCTTATCCATTGATTTGTGAAGCTCAGTTTTAATATTATTCCTGTTGCTGTCTCCAATTCTTTATGTTAATGTATAGGCTCTCCTATCCAAATCAAAGGCTCATTGAGGCTTTTGAGATAAAGGAAACTTGATCCTTTTTCCAGAAAGCATCACTAACCACTAGTAAATAAAAAGGCAGGGGATAGAGAATGGAAAGAGACTGTTTGCCTAACGATTACATATATGAAGTAGTATGAGCCTTTTGTAAATAACATAATACTAAAGGTAGCATTATATGGGAGATTTCAATGCCTGTACAGGGAAGGTTTATTTTAAACACTTACTTACCTTCCAGCAAGTCAGTGGCATGGTAACCTGCTAGTTTAGGGTGGCGATCCCTGAATTCCCCCAGTGTGAAGTTGTACTTCCTAGTATCAGCCATGAGATTTTATACAGCTTTCACATTTCTAATTTAAAACAATTTTCTTAGAGAGATGTTCTTGACATACCTTTCTTCATTTAATAAGAGCAGTAATACACACACTGAGCAAGCATGAAGGAGAGGAGCTGGAGATCTTTTGGTCAGAAATAAAACTTTTTTTCCTCTTTGCATAGGTAAGAAGTATGAAGAAAGAGTGGCTGACGTTTTGCTTTTTACTCTCCAAGATTTAGTTTAGAAGACCAGTTAAGCCAATAATACAAAGCTCATCTCTTTCAGTTTCACAGATTATTGAGGAGCAGGAAGACTAATTTCCAATTCTTGGTACCATAGAGAGAGCATTAAGGATAGAATTAGCCCTGGCACATATCGAGGAAAGCATATAATCATATGGAATTTGCAAAAAAAATAAATAAATAAAAAGAAACATGATGTCCCTGTAGAGAGGTGGGGAAGGAAAAAGCCCAATCTTCTGCCACCTGTACATCCATACACAGATAGAAAAGGTGGGAACTATATCCACAACTTGACTTTCTAGGTAGTGGTGTGGGATATATATTAGAGGAACTTATTCCAAACCTTCAGCACATGTAATGATATGCTTTAAAGCCTTCTTGAGATGTGGCCCTTACACTGAAATTCAACTATATAAACCATTGTCATCCTTGCCCTACACCATCCGTAATTCCCATTTCCAAAGAATTCAGGACTCGGCTTTAATTTGTCAATGACCTAAATCCCAGAGGTATCAGTAAGTACTTCAAATTACAAACAAACAAAAAAAAAATCCCACCACCAAAAAACCCACAGTGTATCACTCCCAGTTTAATTTCAGCAAGTATCTATAAAGAGTCAGAAGTGTATAGGGTATTTTATTGTTGCAATGACTGGAAGCTAAAAACAACATTGATGACATTTTGGTAGATATGTCCAGTTAATAATAAGCTTTTGCCACACTTTCGAGCTATTTTTGACAGTAATGGAAGTGTTAGAATCCACCCCATCTCTGGAAGTCCCCTCTTTCTATTTCTGGGAAGCAGTTTTGTGGTAACAGCTTTGAAGACAAACTGCAAGACAGCGTAAGGCATCCTGAATCTAGTTTCCATGTATGTGCTCTAAGGCTGTCATATTACTCTGTCATAATTCACTAAAAATCTCATTTTTAAATATACAAATGAGACATCTGTGTTACCTTCTGGTTAACAGCAACCAGGTATTGCAGAATGAACGAACAGAACCAGACTCCACTCGCCATGAAATAAAAAAGGTCTCACAGCTTCAGCACACATTCTTCTACCAACAGTCACTTTTGTTTACGTTGTCAACTGGATTCGATTCCTTTAGATGGCTTTGCCTGTTTTCCGAAGTGGCTATTCATACAGCAGAAGCTAGAAGTGCTACACAAAAAGCGCACAGTGCTGTGTTTCTACGCTTTCCGAAAACTCCCACTAGCTAGTTGAAGGACCATTTTAACCCCTCTGGGATCCAAAACTGAGCTCCTCTAATGTCAAAAGTCCAATGTTTGGCTTATCAACCTATTCAAACTTTCTAATTGCCTTTCTTTTACCTCAACATAAATTTCAGGGTCCTAATCAACCAGACTTTTGAACTCTGATACTCCTGACATACACAAATCCCCCAAGATGACAAAATCAGAAAATGGAAAAAATTGAGTAGAGTTTGCTTTGTTATCTGGGAACAGTAATTGTAAAGGGATAACCCAGATCAGTTTTGCTCAAGTTAGCAAAGAAAGAGGAAGCCTGCATAATCAGCCATATTATTCCTCCCATCCTGAAAAATCAACTAACTACAAGAAATTGCTAATGTCTTAAAGTAACATATAATGGGCATTATTATCGTGGTATTCTTTACTGCTTCAGCAGTCTTCACAGTACAATGTATGCTGACTTCACCAGCTCTCTGCCGAAATCTACAGTCTGTGGTGATCTGCTGGAAGAACTAGACAGCAAGTACTGCTCAGTCATCAGAAAGAGTGAAGGAACACAAGGACCTAAAAAATCAGCACCATTATAAGCCTTGTTAAGATTCAGGCTCATTATAATTTAATACAGTTTTTCCCCCTTTTCTAAAAATCTAATGCATGATGTTCCTCAACAAAAACAATATCTTTTTTTGTTTGGTAGTTCTCCAAGCCTTCAACAGTGGCGCTACTTCCCCCTCTAACATACCTCACCTCCCTACAAAGAGCTCTGAAAATTTAGAGCAAAATTCCGAGCAAGCTCTCTTCTACAAGTTCTGTTCCACAGTATCGTCCCAACTATATACCTCATAACATAGACAATTCTCACATGCACAAAACACTAATTTTTATTATTTTCTCCCATTGGTTGCATTGCCAACTTTTCCAGTCTAACAAAATCAATAGGATTCAAACCCCAGAAATGACAAAGATGAAAACTCAGTACAGAGGCATTTAATGGGGTTTAGACATACTAGATTTCCCACACAGAAGCTAATTACAATAAGACTAGTAACATGTAAAACACCAAAAATTATGCAATTCCCTGCTGAATGCTTTTGACTATCACGCAGCATGAATAATGTTTTTGCAAAAGGAAGATCACCTCTGAAAACGGTTACATCCACGATTCCACACACAACGTTTTAGTGACAAGCATCTCACAATAATAAATGCCAAAAAAAGGGCTAACAAAATCCATCCATGATTTCATAGCTGGGATAGAGTTAGTTTTCTTCATAGTAGCTGGTATGGGGCTGTGTTTTGGATCTGTGCTGAAAAGCGTGTTGATAACACAGGGATGTTTTTGTTACTGCTGAGCAGGGCTTACACACAGTCAAGGCCTTTTCTGCTTCTCGCCCACCCCACCAGCGAGTAGGCTGGGGGTGCACAAGAAGTTGGGAGGGGACACGGCTGGGACAGCTGACCCCAGCTGACCAAAGGGATATCCCATACCATATGGCATCATGCTCAGCAGATAAAGCTGGGGGAAGAAGAAGGAAGGGGGGGACATTCGGAGTGATGGCATTTGTCTTCCCAAGTAACCATTATGCATGCTGGAGCCCTGCTTTCCTGGGGATGGCTGAACACCTGCCTGCCCATGGGAAGGAGTGAATGAATTCCTTGCTTTGCTTTGCCTGCATGCATAACTTTTGCTTTCCCTATTAAACTGTCTTTATGTCAACCCACGAGTTTTCTCACTTTTACCCTTCCGATTCTCTCCCCCATCCCACCGGGGAGGAATGAGCAAGCAGCTGTGTGGGGCTTAGTTGCCGGCTGGGGTTAAACCACAACAATTCTACTCTTAGCTAAGGTTTGTTGTTTTCTTGGTATGACTTCAAAAAAAAAAAAAAACCTATGCCAACAGCTCACCAAGTGCTTGTCATCTAGAATATAAATGCTTTACTTTGCCATTGTTTATATACTATATTACAAATAGTTTCACTCAATTATAATTAAGTTTTGGAAATGTATATGACACCTTGAAAATAGTACCTAGACTGGCTGTCTTAAACAGCTATTTGTTCCAAAGTAAAGCCTGGGTTTAAGCCTAGCCATTCCTTGACCAGAAGAGAAATACCAAGACTGTTGCATTAGTGAGAGAAAAACACACACACTAAAAACAACCACCAAAAACCAACCACACACCACCAAAAAAACCCACCCCCAAAACCCCTCCACAGTTTTCCTCTTAATGTTTCAAAGAAACTTTGAAAGGAATTTTTAAGGGAGCCTATTTTATTAGTACACAGTCATCCCTCCTCCTCAGATCTATACTGAAGAGTTGCTGGTATCAAAAATGGGATTTTTATGTAAATACCCAGTTATGACTCGTCATTAGCAGCAAGGAAGACCACAGTCACTTCCCTGTCAAAGTTCCTCTCTGCATGATAGGAGAATGCATCAATTAGCATACATTTTCTATTTCAATGTTTTCTTTCTTTCCTGATGAACCTTTCTTTCAGGACAGGCAACCATTCAGACTTCCTAATATTTTGCTAAAGGCCTAGGTATTTCAATTCAATACATTTAGTTTCTTTTAAAACAATCTCATGCTTCTGAAAACACCTTATTTTATCATTTAAAACTGAAGTAAAAAAGTTACTTTTCAAGCTTTCTTAATGATTACTTAATATCTCATTAAGAGGAGATCATTAGAAGGTTGGGTATCAGCCATTGTACAAGACCAGGTCGTACTACACCCTTCTGGGCTCCTTCTGTTTTGCTTCTTACACGATACTTTCTACAACCATGGAAAAAGCCACAGGTCTATAGCACTGCAACAGATCAACTCCAAGGATTTTAATAACACTCTCTAGCCACACAGACATCTATCAAGCAAACTTACTATTCTTCATCATACTCACTCAAAAAAAAAAAAAACCCACAAAAAAACAACCCACCAAAAAACCCCACAAAAAAAAAAAAAAAAAAAACCAAATCTGTAGCACAGACACCTGAATCATAAAAAGGTAATTGCAAGCAGAAGCAACGTCCGTTGCTGTTAGAAGCCATGATGTTAGTTCACAAACAACTTGGAGCCTTTCAATTAATGTAGATAAGAGAGTCTAAGCTCTACTCTTTGCTAGGGTCTGTACATTCTTCCATTTGTTAAATTTTTTAAAGAATATAAGAAAAGTTAGCTCCATAATGGCAAACTTGGATCCGAATCTTCCATGAAGTGCTACACACATTCACATGGCTACACAGTAAATAAGTGAAATCCCCCATCTCTATGATCTATAATTTGGATTTCACCACTAAGCCAACCACACTGGTGTCTGGACTTTCTTTAAGAGTGATGCATCTTGTTGGGAGGATTTTCGTTTGTTTGGGTTTTTTTTAAATTAAAATAATGATTAATAGTAATAATCAATCATACCCTACCCTCACAGCAGTTTTAAACTAAAATATTCCTACGACCTTCATTTTAACTCTGTTCCAAGCAAGGACTTCAGCCATTAAGATTAGTGTTATCAGTCAGTTCTAGACAGGCATAATTCTTTAGGGTAACTCAGGGACCAAAAATGATTCGCTCTGTAGAAACCCCTCTGTGCTGGAAAGGACAGTTACACAAAACCTCTAAAAACTGGAGTAGTTTGTATGTGTGTGTATGCGCTTTGTTTTTTAAACTAGGAGGTAGCATTTTCTTCAGATCCCAGCCAAGCTTCTGTCAAGGCAGCCTAGACGTGATGGAAAACAAATTCTAAAAGTTTAAATTTAAACTGGCAACAGCAGCAAAGGGATTCTAAGTTTGGAGGTCCAGAGCATGGACCTTATCTTTCCCATTGCTCCGCTACACTGGGCTAACAGCACAGCTTACGTCCTCCCTCCTCACATTCACTCTTCCTCATCTGCTTCAGAGGAGCACTGTGAAGAGCAACTGGCTCATGTTTGCTGCCCACATGTAACCTGTGAAACCCTACATAAAAACCTATACGTTAGATAAAGGCTCGCCCTCTTCAGTTTCACCAAATTTGGGAAAATAAGGTGAAATCAGATACCGGCAAACACTATGGGCACCTTGCATTTTTATTAGTTTCAAGTGTTATTACACAGGAAAGTTTCCCACCACCCAGCATTCAAACCCCCCTCCATAATCAGTCTTTCATACAACAGTACTAGGTTCAATACCAGTAAATCACTCAAAGAAAGGCCAACTCTGAACCAGGTGGTATCAGATCAACCAGGCATCAGTTTACCTTGTTCCAAGCCTCTCTTGAAATAATCAGATATTTTCATCATCCTTCACGACAACTAGCAAAGCAAACACAACAGGTTACTGAATCACACTAAACTAACACCATGGGCTGTTGCCTGTTTATCCCAAAGATGGAACAGGCTGGATGAAAACTAACCTCAACTTAGTAATTGAGTAAATCTACCAATTCATTATAAACATTGAAAATGTTTTCAGTCTTGGCCAGCATATAAAGTCAGCCTAACTTGACAACTTATCCTATAACAATTCTGCATCTACTTCTGCCTGATGTAACAACCTAACCATTATGAAAACCCACCCAACACAGATGCTGCTCTTAGGGGAAAGCTTTCAAAGCACACATGCCTAACACACGCTTCACATTTTGTTACAGCCTCTCATAGTACTCAGGTTTCTTGGTGGACCATCAACCTTCTCCAGTAATCACATCCATGTTTTTCAAGAGGAGTAGCTTAATGACAACAGCATCCAACAACAATCCCTAAGCTCAAGGAGCCACTGACTCCCACGAGAGAAGCCTGGACAAGAGCATGCCACCAGAAGCAACTGTGTGGCAACAGACACACTCTCAAGCGCATTATTTTTGCAACTGGCTTTCACATTTTCATTTCAGCACACCTATGCATTTCCATTTTCACCTGCACACACGTTTCAGGGAGTGGAAAGTGCTTCTGCGATAGGGTATTGCCTCACAGTCAGTCACTTCATAGTTTAAGGTGCTCCAGCACTGGAAAACAAGCTATTCCTTGTTGAATGCATAAGGGATGAAATTTTTGCCAGAGTTCAAGCACTCGAGTCTATCAGGTTTTCCCTGAAAACGATCTGCGAGCCAGCACGCACACAATAAGGAAAGTGTTTCTTAACCTGCTATTAATCAGACAGCATAAATCCTAGGCTTTGATTTCAAAGCTGTTAAGATACAGTCTGACTGCAGTTTCAATACGATATGCTTCTCCATTCAACTGCAGACTCAAGAGATGCAAAAAAAAATTCTGACACTTAAAAAAAAAATTTGTATAAAAGCCAAGTCTTTTGAGAGAGCGAGAGCACACATGTGCACGGAGAGAGGAATTAAGAATCTCTCTGAAAGTCATCCGAAAATCTTATCCAAACAAATAACCTTTTTGAAGTTCTTCACAGATCATCATCCAACGATCCAACTGTCATGTTCAAGCTCATGTTATTCTCACTGAATAATGGAAACAACGGAGCTCAGGAAATAAAATTAAATTAAAAAAAGAAGTCTTTTAAATGCTAAGATTCACCTCCAATACACTTCAAATGGATGACAGCACTAGTAACCCTTTCTGGTACATGACAGGCAGTTGGAGGCAAACACACAGTCATCTTCAAATGAAGTCAGTGGACTTTCCTTTCTTACCTCAGTTTTTCCATCTAAAAACTTAGTGCGAAGTTAGAATGTGTCCGCATCCCGTTCTTGCGATACACTTGCAAGTCATCTAATCATTTAACATAGTGGTTTGATTCAGAGCATTCCTGGACCATAACACATTTACTAAAGTAACAATCATTTTACAAGAGTAGATAAAAATAAGTAAACAGACAGAGACTATTCCAATGCCTGTTCACTCTTCACTTAAAAAAAAAAAAAAAAATAATAAAACTTGACTAATCCAGGTAGAAATAATCCCAATGGCATATTCCCTAAGCAAAAATTGGGCAGGCAAAATCTTGCAGATTGTTGGTGTAAGCAACAGTACGCAAAGGAACAAAGTATGCTGAGACTTGTATGTGTTTTTTCCCCTGCGGATTATTCCAGTATTATGTTCTGTGTTTGCCAACATGAATTTGACAATTAACTGCCTCATTCCCTACTAACAGCCTATATACCATGCAAAAAGTTACATGTGAATGCCAAGGAAAGGAAGAGCACCCTGGATGACACACCCTTGTCTGTGTAATTGTGCAAATAAGAACTACATACAGACCGTCACTACGAGGCACTGGGCTTTTACATCCACCTACTCTTCCCAAGCGCAACATTTACTAGGCAGTTTTCATCTTTTTTTTTTTTTCCCTTTTTAAATGGAAATTAAATAGGATAGAAGGAGAAGGGGGAAGAAAATGAGAAACTCAAAAGAGTCGAGTGAAACATTCAAGGGATTCACCAAGTATGCGTTATAAGCCACATTAATAGTGCCTAATTATTTATTAGTAATGTATTCTGAGTGTATGTCAGTAAAGATCTGGGTGGAGTCTTCTGCGTACCTCAGCACAAGGCAGTGATTTTTGCCAAAAGACAATGAATCACTTTCACACACTGTGAAATGCAGCAAGTTAAAATGGGGGAACGTTTGCTCCATTTGTCCTTTTTAGTAGTTTCTGTGCAAGCAAACCTCAGAAGCTGGAAAATGAGAATCCCCTCCCCTCCCCATCCCCTTCCCCTAACTTTCTGAATCATCATGCTGGTTATTTCTCAGTTGTTAATGGCTCAATTTCCACACATTAAAACAATAACCTTCTAACAGCCCCTAAAGTATTTGAGGGCTGGACTGCTGCCTTCCCAGTCAGCAAGTAACCATTTTTCAAGAGCTGTCCTTATTCATGAACAAAGTTGTGCGCCTTCCCACCCAAAAAGCTCAACCCATATATAATTGTTTTCAGCAGGAAGCTTATCCTATCATTTTGTGAAACACTGATGGCACGATCAGTTAAATCTCTACCTTATATTTTTGCATTAAGATAACACAGACTTTATGAGTTGGCAAACAGTAAAGAGATTTGCATTAGAAGTGCTATTTTAACAGTACCATTACTTCTGGGTAAAACACAAAAACAGAAGGCTTGTTTCCTCACTTCTCATCAACCTTGCATTACCTTCTTCTGAAGAGATGACACATCACTTCACCAATGCTTTCCAATTCTTAGGTTATATATTTCCCACCACTGTCAGTAGCTCTCAAACTGGCTACACATTCCTCCCAGGCATCTTTACAATGGGTACCTTCTGGTCATGTGGTTTTGCTGTCACCTGCACTTTGAAGTTCATGTTACATTTGGATTTTCATTTAAAACCTCCTTGCACTTGGATCAACAAATGCCTTGAAAAAAATCAGTACTGAGAACCCACAGGACAAAGGGGAAAGGAGGAAAGTAAAATAAATGAATGTCGCCCAGTTGGGTCACTTGATGCTTCCACCTCTTCAGGCAAAGGGTTCCTCTGGTGTTCCCAGCAACATCATGGGACCCACAGTTTTGGTTCCAGGAGAACAAAGTGCCAGACCAACTTCATTAGAAAAATTCCACAGTCACAGAGCAGAAGCAAAAGGGCACCTGCACAATCACTTCATTCTCACAAACATCCTAACTCTTACTTATAGTATCAAAAAGAGCTTTATTTTTTTCATAATTAAAATAATCAAAAACACTGACTTAAATTGTTTGGAAAAAAAGTGGCTTAATAATTTTTCATAATCTTTTCCCTTCTACTAGAAATCATTCTCTAATACCTTGAGGGAAAAAAACCCCTATCTTTTACAATTTTCCAATGTAATTGATGATACTAAAAAAAGAACAACCCGAAGAAGAGATTTCCCAAAGCGACACAAAACACATTTCAAAGCCATGTCCTACTGGCTTAATTGGCCAATTTCACTCTTTCTCAGGATGTGATCAGTTTAACAAGACTCAGCAAGAACTATTTTAAAACTGTCCTACTTTGCAGTAGGACATGCATGTGTGCATGTAAGTATAAGTACATAAAAATAAATTCTACTTTGCATTGATCAATGTGTTTCTTTGGGTCTCTCTCTACTTTTTGGAAGTTTTCCATCAGCATCATATTTGGCAAGGGCTCCTTCATAACTTGACATACAAGTTCTTAAATATAACACTTTGCCTTCAGGCCACTTATTTCTCCAAATTAATTCCATTTAGGAAATGGGCTTTGCATTTATTGCTGGGCCATCAATGCTTTTGCTAGCGAGCACAATTACTGAGCAGTAAATGTGAAATAAATTAATATTTTGCTGTAGTGCTGTAGTCTTAACCCTGGCAGAGGTCACTAGTTTTCATGGCTTCATTCCTGGAGATATCCTGGGCTAGTCACAGATTTGCAGTGGTTTAAGCTGTTAGTTCACCACTGGAGGTTAAGTTGGAGACACTTATTTTTATCAGAAGCAGATTATTACCTTAGTTTAGTCAGTGGTAAAACAAACAAACACACAATCCAAAGCACACAGACAGATGAATTCCTATGGGATAAACAGAGTGTGAGCTTGCCTATACAAATCTACTTTGTGTTTACCACAGGGTAGGAGCACGCACACTAATAGTTGCTGTGGAATAGAAGTGTAGCAAGTTCACAGCTTTTACTAATTACCCAGCAGAAACTCACTCAGCTGCCTGCACGCTCCAGGCAATTACACTGCAATTCTACATCCGTTTGCAAGCTGCACCGGCAGATGGTGAGTGCACCTGATGGTGGTGGTGTTTGAGGTTTAGATCCCCAAATCGATGGGTTTACTCACAACAGGAGTTGAGTTCGGAGCAGTCCTACAGCACCTTCTGGCAGCCCTACCTGAAGCCCCACAGATGATCTGTTTATGGAGAGAGGAAGGGATTTCCTCCTCGCAAATTGAAGAGAAACACATTTCCAAGCCTCAAGAGCTGCTCACTTAGCTTACAACCTCGTCATCGACAAGGACAGCAGAGTGCAAACACAGCTATTAAGGTGCTTCAATGTTAATAAAACTAAATGTTTTTAAATAAAAAAATCTGGCATCAGCTGTTTCTATAAGCTGAAGCTGTTTTTATTTAAGTTTCCACCCTAAAATACTGGACTCCTCAGCTATTTTCACATGTAAACCTGAATGCCAAATTAGACTATCTTAAAAAAAAAGGTTGTCCTAGGAAAAACTGGAAGAATTATTCACACACTTTTTGGTTTGGCACTGTATTTGGTATGTAATGGGCTGGGAGAGAGCTAAGCACAACAGTATTTTTGCAATACATTTTACAATGGAAATCATTTTTGAAGAAAAGCACTCATTACTTTCATTTGCCAGCAGTAATCACTAAAATTAAAAAATAGCAAATCTTCAAATGTTTCCACAGATACCTTGGTACAGATGTAGATTTTTCCCTCAACAAGAGAGAGCTGTGAGTAAACCCTGAGGCAAAGTGGGGGAGAAGGACACACAGCTGTTTCAGTATTGACAACCACAAACTATAAAATCATGAGTCAAGCTCTCAAAAAAACCCAACCCAACAGAAAAACACCCTCACCAAAAACACACCCACAAAAAAACCCCACAGGACAAAACCAGACCACATAACATTTTAGTGCTTAGGATTTGAAGTGCTGTCCCACACCCCAAAAGCCTGCATGAGCTTTTGACACTGCTCCCAGACACATGGGGTAAGATGACTAGGTCCCTTGGCATTTCACAAGCATCAACTCCAAGAGCTGCCCATGACCTGCCCCGGTCAGGTCTGCTGACCCCAGGCTCCTGCTCTCCCAAAACCAAAACTGCACAGAGGGGGAAGAGCTCATGAAGAAGTGACCTGCCTCCTCTTCAAAGCTGGGGAAGGTGCCACTATGGATGTCGGCTCCTTCTCAGCTGGAAGGAGCACGGCACAACTCAGAAGACTGGGAGTACTGGAAGAAGAGCAAAACCAGCTCTGTTTCCATTTGAAGGACACATCAGCACACCACTGAAAGTAAGACTATGCAGTCCCTCGTAGCTTTTTTCTAAGCCCCTTGCCTGCGGGATCTCTGTCTCGACAGGAATGAAGTTGCAAGGTGCATTGACAGCACCCCTATTTGATATCCCCAGGCTTCAACTACAGACCACAGATACTTGTGATTGCTCTAATTTCTGTGCTTACTGCTGCCCTCCAGCTCCCTCCTGGACAGCCCAACAAATTAGGTGTCCGCAGGTTCTTTCCACAAGCCCAGACAGATCTTGCATTTTGTGTCTTCTGGCGTGAGCAAAGTGGCTTGTAGTCTCTGACCTAGATATATGCAGAAGAGATTTACTTCCACACCATCAAGCCAGCTTTAAATCTGAGAGTACATGAGAAAACAAGCCTTGGTCTGCAGTAAAATTTATTAAAGTTTGCTATTATTTATTCAGATGCTTGTTTTCTAAATATATTTTACATTCATACAACAGTATTCATTCGTTAAGTACAAAAGTAGTAGCATTTTACTACTAGTACAAAAGCTTAATTTGACAAGCATCATCTTCACAAGATATCTTGTCAAGAAGATCCACTGACAAGAAATCCTTATCTCATACCTGGTCAATAATTTGTGTGGTGGAACATTAAAGTGTTAATTGCCTCCATCCAACTTCAAGAGCACATCCTTCAAAGTCACATGTTTCATTTGTCAGGCTCCATGAAATACATACACATTTGCTTAATTATTCTTGATAACATGCTCTGGAAGCAGGAATGCTCAGAGATGCCTTGCCTATTGTTCTGAGGCAGGGGAAGTGTATGGTACCTGTTATTTTATTTCATTTTGCTGTCAAGGAATATTGCAAGATAACTATGAAAATGAATTTCTACAGATCCACCTAAATATTAATTTCAACGTTCTGTCTAAAGATTTTTTTCTTTTATAAACAAAGACTTTTTTTAGGATTAAAAAGGAAGACGTTAAAAAGCTGCATAAAGTTTTGAAAACATAGGTAGTAATAGTTACTGTCCTCAAACTTTGGGAGAGACGGAATTAAAAAAGCACCAACTTAGCCATCCAGAAAAACAATTTATTTCCTTAGAAATGTGAAAACTTAATCTTTATGGCCATCTATTTTGCAACAGTAAAGTTTTAGCTAATCATTCACTTCAAAATGTGGTTCAACATCTTAAATCTGATACATTATAGACTGCAATACTGCTACCCTGTAGAAAGTGTTATACCTTCCAAAATTTACCATAACCTCTCAGCTATATGACAGCCTGAATACATCTAGACACTAACAAAAGAGCGTGAGAGACAGCAGGAGGGTCCCACTTAGGGAAATCCTTGAACACACCAGGCTATTCAATGGCTTAGAGAGCTGAGATCAAAAGCAGCGTCACTTGAGTCACCCTGTGGCTCAGCCCCACGCAATGTCATGTTCCTCTACAGTTCTGAGCCTTTCTGGTCCTTGCACCTGGATAAGTACAGATGATGATACGCAACATATAAAGAACACCTTAAGCAAAACATGAGAAAGGCTTCCATGCCCCACCTGCTCTAAGTATGCACCAGATTCCCAAACTAATTCAGTCTTCTTAATAGAAATAAGCTTGTCTTTATTGGGGTTTTTTGTTTGTTTGGGTTTTGTTAGGGTTTTTTGGTTTGGGTTTGGTTTTAGGGGTTTTGTGGTATTCTTGGTTGGTTGGGGTTTTTTTGGTTTGGTTTTTCAGGGTTTTGTTGTTGGGGTTGGGTTTTGGGGTTTTTTTTGTGGGGTTTTTTTGGTTTTTTGGGTTGTGGTTGTTGTTTTTTTGTTTGGTGGTTGGTTTGTTTGGTTTTTTTTTTTTGTTTGTTTGGTTTTTTTTGCTCTGTTGCATGTTTTTATTGTGACCATCCTTTACATTTTTGAGATTCAGCATTTGGTCGGAGTAATAACTAAATATCACAGAAATCAAAATATTCAGATGAACTAATGCATTTTTCAAAACACAAGAAAATCTTTGCAACAAGGAGTCACAGTCTCTACTGTTTGCAGCAACACCATGACAATCTCCCACAAGCACCTCCCTTATTTTTCTTGCTGTTTGAACTGAGAAACATTATGGAAATGACATCAAGACAAAACATGGAGAGAAAGCTGTCAAGTTGAGAGCATATTCCAACAGTGAACTAATACAAATACACTCTGTCCAAACTAACACAAAAACAGCATAGGATCTGCTAGTTTGCAGTACTGCTTCAGGAAATGAGCCAAATCATTTTTATTAGACAAAAACCAAGTTAACCTTCAAATGCATCCCCAACTTCCTCACATAAAAAAAGTGACAGAAAGTTTTCATTCTCACAATTGTGCTAATCACAAAGTCTAACCCGGCAAAAAACACCGTATATAAGCAGGAAAAGAATATTAAAGATCCCTGCCAGACTCCATTGCCCTCAACAGATTCTGAATCGAGCCCAGAATGGACAGAAGCATCAAGAGGGAAAACGTCCGGCATACAATGGGACTCAACCAGCAAAAATGGCTTGGGACAGGGTGTCTAGAAGGAATGCAAAAACATCAGCGCTGAAGTGATTTGTCAGAAGTACTTTAAAACAATCTATCTGCTGAACAGAAGTCTTGAAAACATATTGCCTGAGGAAATCTCCACTGCTCGCAGTGTGCTGTCTGAAGAAGCTTTTGTGTTCTGCCGTTTAGGACTGCTTTACCTTGTGGGCTACCATTAGGGCCTGTTAAGACATGCCCATAAAAAGAATTATATGGAATTATATGGCAATTATATGGTAATTTAAATACATAAACTTCTCTACAATTCTTGCTCGCTCTATAAAAATCACAAGTAAACAAAGAAAAAGAGCATTATCTGTCACGGGCACCTTAACAAAACAGCCAGCCCACCACTACCTCCACACTACCTCCTCACACAATTAAGTATCCACAAAGTAACTTGTGTTGGGAGCAAGGAAGAAAACAAAACAAAAACAACAAAACCCACACACACACCAGAACAAGCAAAGAAACCATGAATACGTGCCAGACGTGAAAAGAAAGGCAGTTTTCCTACCTGCTCTTATTGACCTGTTTCCTGGTCACGACACCTTCTGCAGGGCCACCCTCATTGCTTGGCCAACTGTTCATCCTGACTGTCCGCCCCCAAAAAACCCATATAAAAACGATCTGATCCTCCTGAATCCCACAGCTATTCCCAAAGGTGCAAATGGCAGCAGTGAGAGTTGTGGACACAGGAAAACAGTCCCATCCCTGCCCACGTGTTGCTCATGGTTAGCCCTACAGGTTAAGAGGACACGTGTTGGGTTTTCTCCTTCCCTGAACAGAAGTTTAGATTCTGCTGGAGTGGACAGCAACTACGAAAGCCTCTTTTCATTATATTCAGTAACGGAAAAGGACTCATTTGAAATTGTGTATGACTGCATGTGTTTCTTACACCTGTTATTTACAGATACACATCATAAACCTCCCACCTAAGTGCCACCATCCTCCTCTTCCCTCTTGAAGAAAAATCCTAATTTTTCACTATGCTTATCCAATCCTTCCAAGAGAAAACACAGATACCTGCAGCCTCTCACACCAATAAAAATTTGTAAGACTGTTTCCTGCATGGTTTATTTTTTTATAAGTCTCCTTTCAGCAGTGTGGTTAAAAAAAAAAAATCTCCAGTTTTGCCTGGGCAAACAGGAACATTGGGCAAATAGATGCTGACAACAACCAGATTGCAGGACATTCTGGTCCCTCTTAATAGAAGTTTCCACAGTTTAGGATGTAAATTTTACAAATGCCATGAATATCCAGCTACTAAATCCTTCATTCAGAGTTCAGCAAGCTTCAGTGACCCTGATGAGCAGAGCAGCCTGGGCATGGCAGAGAGGCAGGTCCTGAGGTAGCCTAATCTCAGAAAATTAAAAGCTTTGAAGATTAGAAGCAGGACCTTGAAGTGACCCAGAGAGAAACAGACAGACTAAGCAGTTTCTGTGGCCAGTCCCTCCCAGACAGCGGGCTGCTAAGCCCCCAATGCCCGCAGCCAGCAGCTACAGCTCGGGAGCACTCCAGCTCAGCACCTTGGTCTCTACAGGGACAAGAGATCAGAGCTGCAAGGCCCAAAAAACAGAGTTTAGTTTGCTAGAAACCTGGGATGGAGGGAGACATTCCGGATTGCATTTGCTACCCTATGTCTAGACTATTCCTTTTTTCTGGATAACATCACAGAAGTTGCATTTACTCTGAAGTGATGATGTTACTAAGTCATACAGGGAAGCCATCTCACAGATTCCTAAAGTTCTGGTTGTTCTTGTTTATCTTCCTCCTATTCTCTCTTGAAACATGGACAAAAATGGGATGCAGAAATCCAGCAGAAGCCTCACTAGTACTGAAGATACCAAGTTCATTGCATTTCACTGGCTAAATTCCTGCTTTATACCCTAGGATGCCCCTTACCTTCTTCAAAAGACCATAATCACTGACTTGCTTTCAGCTCGCCATTCCCAAAAATGTCAGATCCTTTCCTGCCAAGTTGCTGAAAAGTGAGGTGTTCCCCTTTCTTCATTTTCTGCCTGACCAGTACCTGCTCGTCCTCTAGCCCATTACTCCTAAATGCAATGTTTTGTACTTCACTGAGCTGCATCCCACAGCAGCAGAGCAAAATGCTAGGACTTCAGGGCTCCAACCTGCAAGTTACTGCGTATGTGTGTGTAGGAGAGATGGAACCAAAAACCCTCAACCTCACAACAATCAAGTTAAAGCACAACCTCTGTGTCCTTAGGCACCACTGCAGGTTAAGCACAAGCTAGGATTATCCAAGGGAAGTATACCACTTGTACCCACAGGCACCTCCAAAGAGGTGCAGGGCACATGCGTCTTTTTTGTGCTCATCTGGTTCTCTCACTGATTTACTCCCCAATACACACCTCATTCTTCCTTCCCTCCATTCTCACCACTTCAGCCTTTTGCAGCTACCACCACCTGCATAATTTATCATAAAGGTAAGAAAGCAGGGTCTGAAGGGGGACTGTAGTGGGAAGACATCGAAGAAAAAGACCATCACTGGGTCACAACAGCTACAATAGCAGCACCTAAGAGCCGGTCCTGGTGTTGCACCTAAGGCAGGCAGCTGAAACGTGAAAACACGGCACTTCCTATAGACCCACAATTACCAGAGGGACAACTTCAGAGAGCAGGGCAAAGACCAGTGAAGGTGAGGACTACATACATGACAACAACAGACACGAAAGTGGTTCTCTTTCATTTCACAAAACTCATTTCAAAAGATAATTACCATAATAGTTTGTAGCCCAAGCTTTTGTGATGCACCTTAATACACCCAGTTTCACACCTCCCTATCCATCTTTGCAGAGGAATGAAGGAACTCCCAGCAGACTTCACACTACCTGGCAGGACAAGCCATTGGAAGAAGCAATTACTCAACTGACAATAGGTTGGGCAATTAAGAGGAGGCCTGCACACACATGCAAGTACACAAAAACATAACCTGATTTTTGAGCTCAAAACAACACAGTAAACATGCGATTCCAAGCAGCACAGTTAGTTCCACATGTTTTGGTATTTTTCCTAGGATAACCACCACAGAGAAAATTAAAATAATGTTTCAGGAACAATTCATATGATTGATTTTATGTGCCCAAAGGAAGCAGAAATTAAAATATCGTGGAAGGTAGCTTGCCATTTCAAGTGTAAAGTCTGGCAGGAAAAGCACCAACCAGTCTCCGGCTTGCTGAATTGCTTGGGAATGCCATTCTGGGGTATCAAAGGCAATGAAGTTAAAATTACTAGAATTAACAATGGAAAGGAAGGAAAGTGTGAATTAACAACTCATGCATACTACTACAAAAAACTATCAAAAGAGAAAGTTTTTTCTTCATCTTACTTGCTTTCAACTAATTATAGAATTAGCTGGAAATAAGAACTTGCTGTTCTTTGCAGCAATTTTTATCGTCTCTGCATAAAACTGAAGACGAGATCGACTTCCGTACTCAACACTCCTATTGCATAAGAAGGGAGGCTCAGTTCAGCTCTATTGGCTACTCTGTGTATTGAAGAACTTTCTTCTAACTAATTTAATTTCTAACAGAAGAGTTTCTTTATCTTCCAATAGTTACAAAAACATGCCCAAAACTGGTATGTATGAAGACAACATACACAAATGCACACAACATGAATATCTATAACGTATTATTTAAAATTCTTCTCCACATAAAATAATCCTCAGAGGCACAGTTTAAATTTGTAAATTCATCAAACAAAGACAAGACAGCTATCACAAGAAGTAGAGAAACCAGTGTAGGCAAAAGGGCTGCATCCCTTAGTATTAGCAAGCCCTGACCAATTCAGAATGCTGTTACTTTCCTTTTGGCACAGCTACATTACTCACATGCATGAAGTCCATGCCAAAACACACCCATAAAATTAATTACAACGATCCAGTCCAATATAGCAACCAGCAAGGCAAAAATAGCTCTAGACTGACTGTTCATTTTTTACCTTAGACAAGACAATCACCTAAAAGGCCCAGAAAAAAATTCTTCTAAAAAGCAAATTTTATACATGCATTCACACAGACACATGTTGATGTGAACTTCTGTTTTCACTTTCAGTTCTCAGAGATGGCTTATGGAAAGCTGTGTCATAGCAATCCACATATGCCACAATAATTAAGAAAAAAAAAAAAGGTAAGAGAAGAGAATATTCCAAACACACCACCACCACCCCCAAACCCCCCCTTCCCCCCGAGCTGGCTAAATCAATTCCAGGAGTAAAAATGAAATCAATACAGGTCTTTTCTCCAAGAATATAAAAGGAGGACTTAAATCTCAAGGCACAAAGAAATTGAGTTTATAACTTCAGGAGCACCACCCCATACTATAATCTTCTACACCAACTATTATCATATCAGATCTCAGAGTTCTCAGAACCAACCACCCTCATTTATCAAGTTCTAAGAACTATAAAAATTTACTAGACTAATCAAGACATCCATCTTGATAGATTTCATACAGTATGCGATCTTCTTTTAGAGAAACTGTAAGAATGAACGTAAATAGAAAAATCAAAGTCCTTAATCACAGAAAGGGGGAGACATACGTGCTTACAGACAAAAGAATTTTATCTTTTCTGTTCCTACGCTGACCTGAACGTACCAAGTTAACCACACACAATCCCAAAACCTCAATGCTTCTGGACAAATATGCTTATTTATCTAAATTTTGTAAACATTTACTTACCCAGCATCCTCCTGGAAGCCTTCCAATTCATCTCTTTGTTCTGCTAGGGTCGATTCTAGATCCAGATAGGTACCGTTGTGAGACAACTGCAGGGTGCAGTCATCAAGCTGTAGAACAAAATTCAGATCATTAGATTACAGCAGTCATTCTCTCTTCAACATACCTCTAACATCGCCTTCCCATTTTCCAGGTCCCCAGACAAGATCTTCCTAAAACAAACCATAGGTAGGGAGTGGATAAGAAAATGGGTGCTGTTCGGCAATTTATGCAATCCCAAGTCCACATTCACTAGACCGTGCCTGGTCACAACAACATCAACACAACTAACAAACACAGAGAAATGTGTTTATTTGAACATATAGAAGGAGATTAGAGGGTTTTACCACAGTGCCTTTAAAATCCCATAAGGAAAGAGAAGTTAATTTAAACAGATATCTAGGATATGAATGACTGTTCTCTGTTCTTACAATACATTTAAGCAGAGTTTCTGGGCCTCTGGATGGAGGTGAAAGGAAGCAGCAGCTATTTCATGAGCTACTGAACATCCCCTGTGAGGAAGGATACAGCCAAGGGACAGTGCAAGGTGTGGCAGCCGAGAGTTGGGGTCCTGCAGCGAGGGGTGTGCAGTCAAGCAGGACCCAGATTTTCTGGTGTTCTCATTTTGGGGCCAGGTGCTAACCTGCCTCAGAGGTTGCAGGGAAGACCTTCCTAGGCACCAGGGGGGAGGACTGGACACAGTACCAACTTCCTACAAAGGCACTGAGGACCAGACCTGAAGGCAGGAACCTGCCTTCAATGATGCTGAAGAGGGAGAGAGCAATTAATAAACCCTCTTTTTTTTCCATCCTGTCTTCCCTCATCTTCAAGTTTTCCATTAATTATTCCAGCTGTTGTTAAAAAAAGCTAGATTTGATCAAAGTTACAAAAGGATTTTCTAGGTTTTTTTACAGGGAGCTCATTCACAGGAGAAGGTCTAGGAAGATCCACCCCAAAACTCTGGCTAACTCATTGCACAGGAATACAAAATAATTACTGGATTGAGAGGGGTAACTGAAGAAGCCCAAGGGAAGAGCTAAGAAGTAACACGAGCTCCTCTCTCACCACAAGTTAACCCCGTATCAAATCACAAGGAATGAGGAAAAAAGCCTTCCCAGGGCAGGGAAACATTTACCAAAGGGCAGGTGAAAGTACAGGGTTGTCCTACCTCACCACTAGGGAGTAAGCGACCATCCACCTTGGACAGCCTGGAGAACCCAGCCCAGAAGCAGAGAAACTGCCATCACTGAGCCCAGCTGGACGGGCTGCTCTGTACCTTCATGTCTCAACACGGCACTGGGGGTCCTTTTGTAACCGGTTCCAAGTTCACAGATACCGTAAGCCCCAGATGTGTTGTGCTAGCTACTAAGTACAAAATCCAGTCTGATAGCCAGTCTCAGACTGGCCTGCCAAACAGAAGATGTTTCATTCCTCTGGACATGGCAAAACAAACTGGCAGGTCCTTTGCATGCCTCTATCTACCAAAAGGCAATCGTGACGATGGTGGTGTAAACGTACATCCCTGCTGCAAAGGCCGCTTTGGGAAGAGGAGAATATTTAACACCGTACTTCATACCAATCTTCTGCCACAGGTGGCAGCCAGCAGCTCTGAAGGGGTAAGCAAGGGTCCAAAATAGCCAGTGACTCAAGGAAAGGAAATTACAACCCTTATCACATCCATGGATTTTTCTTTCTGCTCTTTTTAACACTAGGGAAGAAAATCAATGAGAATCTATCTTTGATGAATTACCTGTTTTAACTTCCCATCAAAGTTATGGGTTCCCAGCAGCTGTTCAGGAAACCATAATAAGCAGCCACACTTCTTATCTGGCAGTCAATACCAGAACTTAGCCACCCAGTTTCCTATCACTGATCTATATATGCAAGAAAAGAATACAAATAGTCTTTGATTATTCTGAATTAGCTGCATTGGAAATACTGCAGAAAATCTCATTTATAATTAGAAAGCGATAGAGCGCGACTTTTGGTTTAGCCCACAGCACTACGCTTTGCACTGTTTGTAATCTGAAAGAAAAGTTCATCCTCTGGAGAAAGGGAAAGGGTAGAGGGAGGAGGTCAAGTTGTATTTCAAACCTGTTCCATTTTTGCTTTCCTTTTTATCCCCTGGGGAAAGATTAAGTCATCAAATAGGGCGACATAAGTTTTTACTTTGACTCCTGGGGATTAAAGAAAGCAAAGAACCTCCAAGCGCAGCCCTCTGATAGTAAGAATAACAACAGTATTACTATCCTGTATCTTTCCAGTTACAAAGGATATTATTAACCTATGCTAATTCAAAATACACTCCTTAGAGAAGAAAGACTAAATACTACTCTGGGAAACTTTTTCCCAGTAGCCTAGGGTATCTAATGAAATGCTAATTTATTCAAAGTAATGCCAAAAGGCAAACTACTAATTAGAGAAATGTTCTGCTGTCACTATGGAGATTAGGAGATTTGCCCACAATTTCCAATTATACTGCATAATTAGGGAAAAGGAACTGTGCTTTACTAATATCTTATGACTTTAGCATATAAAAAGCACAATGAGAACAGGAAGTACTTCATGTACAAAATAAAGAATAAGTACATTCTACCTATTTTCATCTCATCTCCATAGTTTCAGCTGAACACAGTATTCATTCAGGCTTTAAAGCACTGTACATTGTATGCTGTATCCATTAATAGGAATGTTAGGGGAATGAGAGAAACGACAATATCTTTTATTTCCATTGCTTAACGCAGTCTTGCCAAAAAGATTTTTTTTCTTCTCTTGAATGTGTACACACAGAGATGGAAGGGAGCAACGAACTCTAAAATCATCCTCATATAGGATCACTTTGCTACTTTGCCTCCAAGCTTCACTTGCACACATATTTTACAGGCAGAATACAAAAAGAAAAACTACCTTATGAATTATTTTTAATTAGTAAATTGCCTGCCTTTTTCAACACAAAGGATGGCTGATGTTCACTCATTAGTGCTTATTAGTAGCAATTTAGGATGTTGGTCTCTCCCCTCTGTTCAACGTTAATCCCATGTTTATCTGCTACGCATCAATTCTCCCGCCTCTGGAGACTCTCACAAATGGCCCCATCTAGTTAATTCACGACATGCTCTTCCCATTGATCATAATTCACATTAAAATCCTTATTAACACCCATCTTCTCTTAGGACAATCAAAAGGCAGAATGAGTAAAGACAGTCTTTCAAAGGACATTTAACTGAGCTGTTTTCCTTAAACATGGATGAGACTGCTATTCAACTTTTTCGAAATTAATTCCATTTATTTCACTTTGTTCTTCACAATTCTGTTTAACTCTTCGGTATTCCCTACTGGTCCCAAAATTCAGATCATCATTTTGTTGTTGTTAAACTGTGTAACCAGTTCATACTATTGCCACAAGGTCAAATTCTCCAAGATCTTTTCATAAGCTTACAAACCTATTTCTTCTAAAATCTCTCTTGCCTGCCCCTTCAAATCATTAATCATTTTTTGTATCGCACTTTACCGTATTGCTCAGAAGAGCCAAAACGTTGCTACAAATCATTTAAATACAACTCATCCTATAGTCTTTACAGCAATTTTCCATACTTTTCTACGGTCACGTTAAAAGAATACTACAGATATCACAGAAACATCAACAGGGAGACACACCATCAAATAGGACAAGTATAATGCTACTTCTCAGAGTGAAACACAGAATTACTCAATTTTCACAGTCTTCTACAAGATTTCAAGTTTTTTCATTGCAGCTTAAGTATCAAACCATATCATAAGCTTCTGTAAAGCTATAAAAACTATGCATGCATTTCAATTCCATTCCCATCTTCTCAAATTAATGGTTTCTTGAGAAAATATCCAGACCATATTTTTGAATCCCTATGGATATTCCCCAATTCTCTCATCTCTATAAAGAGTGGGTCTGCCTAGGGGTAGTGTCTTTCACAGGAGTGAAGGAACAAAAGCTGCTACATGCGACGGTCATTAAAACACATGTTTTAGCCAGAATCACCAGCTGCAGATGGCCAAAGCTATCAGCCACCATCCTCCCACCGGGTTTACATGAAGGAAGCAAGGAGAATAAGACTGTCTTATGTATCTTCCTCACTAATAATCTAACTGATGTGCTAATTATCATCTTCAGTTTTACACTGAAGCCTCATTGAAACATTAAGATCTGTACTCTGTCACGACAAGATAGGTATAAAGAAGTAGTAGGTGCTACTGAAATACAAGCAGAGCTACTAAACTAAATGAGTCCAAGATTTACCTTTTTCTTCAAGAGACATTCCAAAACAAGAACCAAGAGATGTTTGAAACTTTCTCAGATCATGGCCAGTATCCATGCAGTGGCAACTGAGCCACACCATCTAACCATTATAGTACCTATGCTGCAACTGTAACAGGCACAAGTGGAAAACAAAAAAAAAAAAGGCATCATAAACACACACAGACCTAAAGAACACCATCCCAACCATTTCCTGTGTGCATATGTAAGCATATATATTATGCATATATTTATTTTCCCTACAGTTTTCAAAAAAAAGCAACAATTGACTGAATTTGAGAGCCAGATCCCAGAACCAAAAGTTGAGCCACCTCAGAATAGAATAGAAAGAACAGCTTTGTTTGGGAAGCCAGAGCCAAACAACAAGTGCAGATAAATGCCAGAACTTCAGGACAGCATCATCTGTTGTCTGTAACCACAGCATACTTTTCTCTCTTGCAGATTCCTGCTTCATTCACTTCCCAAACATCTTCAGGAAACGAAACAGATCACACGCACCCTATGCTTCTCTGCAGGTATTCTCAGAGCAGAACCACACTGTGCTTTCAATAAGGCAAAACATGAAGAATTAAGAAGTATGTGATCATATCACTAACAACCAAATCATGAAGTATATGCCCAAAGGAGGAGGGGGGAGAAATCAAGGTTACTTTCACAATTGTTGTGTACCATAAATGTTTAAGTCTTTTAATCATCATCTCCACGTAAGTACTTAAGAATAGTTTTTTAAAAAGTGAAATAGAATGATAGTTTTGGCACAATAAATTTTCTTGATGCCCTTGTGAGTCATGACCACAGTTAGAAACTCTTTAAATAATCCTGAAATAGAGTTTTCCAACAGAATGGAAATGTAAGAAAATGCAAGGGAAACGTAAGAAAAATGAACAGGAAGTACATAAAAAGACTATAGGATTACAAGCAATAGTTACACTATTATAAGTTTATAGTTACACTGTTATAAGTTTCACTCTAAAAAGTTGAACACAATTAATTATGCTAAAGCAAACAAACATCTGATTAAACAGTTAAAGTATCAGAACATTTAAAAGCAGAGCTTCCTACTCCCTCATCCTTCACCGTTTAACCCATTACAGAGTGAAACCGTACCATAAGAGAGGAGAAGGGTGTCCTGGCTTCAATTATAACCAGAAACAGGCACAGCAAGGTCAGAGCTGCAGAGCTTGGGCTTTGCCCTGCCTCAGGGGTCATCCCCACCTCACCAGCACCCGGAGAGCCCTCAGTGGCAACGCACCCGTCTGCCATGTGAACACACCCAGGTTGGGGAGTTAAGCAACCAACTCATGCAAGCGTTCCTTACAGGCTGCCAGGATATCAAGAATATAGGGCAGAGGCTCCGTTTATCATCTTCTTTTGCAGGTAATCAAATCTAGCTAGTAGTGGCTAGTCCCTTAACCTGCAGGGCCAAAATAATTTGTACTGCAACACTATCAAGCTTAAGAGGACTCAGAATAGTTTGATAGTAGTATAACAGTGATGACTTTCTCCCTTGTTTCAAACACTGACCCACAGAAAGAGGTAACACCCACTTTCTCTTCATAAAGCAGCCCTTGTTGCTATGCAATAAGGAAGCTCATCATTTCTCCGAATTTCAGAGTTGAAGCACATCACCAAAAGGTGTAAGGAACAGCAAGGAAAAAAAGAACAGCAGCAGGAAAGGTGACGATCAGCCAGTTACCTGATGGCAATAAGTGACTACTGCCACTTTCAGAAACTAGTTGAATGAATGGAAAGAAAAAAAAAAATATCTGAGTTCAGTCATTGTTTCATTGTTTTCATCTACTGCCTTTGGCTTCTTACCATCCAAGAGAAACACCTAAAACCAGGAGGGATGTGTGGGTGTGTGTGCAAGAAGAGAACAAAGCAGCTGCTTCCAAACACATGCAACCCACACATCTACCCACAGACCAAGTACTGCTGCCTGCTCCTCCTCACACACGCTTGCAAGCACTCCACACACACACACACACTCGAGAAGCCCAGTGGGTAAATAATTCAACACAGAGGCGACACACACCTTACCATGCCAACAGAAACTCCTGCAAGTCTGTTTTCTCTTCCTCCAGAAGGCTTTGCTAGATTAGCACGCATCCAAAGTGGACTTTCCTTTGGCTTGGTTTAACTTCTCTGTCCCAAGGCAACAGTAGGTGGGCAGAGGTTAAGGGGGGGAAATGCCAGAGGCACCCTCCCGCCTTTTCAAAAAGTGCAGCAGAGCCACAAGCCATTCGAAAAGCTTCTCCTCTTCCCCTGTTTGTTCAAAGACCAGAGAGCTGTATTTTTCAACAATGACGGAGAGATGCTCCTTCCTCACCCACAACTTCTTGCCTCGAGAATCCATTCAGAAGAACGTATTTTGGACAAGTCTCTCCTAAATGCCAAGATGTTACCAAGCCAGCAGCCAATGTGTGCAAAGACAGAGCCAAGCGTTCTCATTATTTTATCTATTTAAATAAAGGTAGGCACCGTTCAAAAAGTCAGTTCAGATTGTGATCAAGGATCACATTCATAAGATGAAGTGCCCTACATTACGAGATAGGATGATACACTTGTTTGCCGGTGTTACTACAAATCACCCGAACCACTCAACTTTGCAGCCACTAGCTGGAAGTACAACCAACTCTCACCAGATTTCCAGTAATTCTAGCTAGAGTTACTGGACAGATTATTTTGTTCATTTGGTTGTTTCCAAAATTACAGGGAAAGGGAATGAGAGAGAGAAGGAGAGATTAGAGTAATCCAGTACCAAGCTGCAGAAATAAAAATCTCTCTTCAATTCTAGCTTCTGGCACAGACTCAGAAAATCCTTATCTTACTCAAATGTCTTAGCTCATCTTTCATTTACACATTATTGGGTGGTAATTGTTCTCATTAAGGAGCACACCACCACTATTCACCTGCAGCATACTTTGCTTTTTATCAACCCTACTCTGCAAAGTTCCTTTATGCTTAGTTTTTCCTTTCTAAATCCAAAGCCTTGTTTTGCTTTACACATCACAAGCCTGACACATTTGCACACTCCAGCTACGCAGTTTTTGAACACCCTCCATTCTGGTTCAGCTGTTTCGAGTTCAGCAGCAATCCTGTTAACAAGGCCTACAAATGCCAGTTTTCCCTGTGCATTGCCATCTGCTCCCCTTCTTTACTGAAACCAATTTGTACCCATGAAAAAGGAGAAAAAAAAAAACCACCACAACAACACAGCTCTGCCTGGTTACCAGCCCAAACATATTCCATAGTTCTAAGCAAACTGCACAAACTGATTGGTGCAAATCAATATTTAATACTTTTCTATCAAGTTCTACCAAACTTGAAATGTAGACCAACCATGCTATTTTCAGATGGCATCATACTTTAATGCTTTTGAAATTTTATTACAGATCAGCAGATGCACACAGCTGGCCCTTTAAAATGTAACAGGATTGCTGTCACTGTTAGTTCTCACAGAGTAATGAAAAATGGGGATGGTCCAATTGCATCCCACAGATCACAGCCAACCCACCAGAATAATTATCTGGCTTCAGAGCCACCACCGACTGCCCTCTCGCCAAGGGCCTCAGTCTCTCCCTTCTCATGTGACTGGGTGCTAACCGGTCTGTGCCATGGTTATGCATGTTCCAGTCGGCATCATCATTTTGGGCAACATGATGAAGAAAGACCAAAGTATCTAGCCCAGGAGTGATACCACCATGACCCATCTTAGGTAAAAAGTCTGACATTAGTGAGATGAAAGGAAAGCAAGTAATCTGTAAGCCAAATGTTAGTGTCCAAAATTAACAGTGTACTCTAAAAACTGCTCTCATCTTCAAGTGTGACAGCAACCCAACATACAATCACTGTGTCTTGATCTAAAAGTCCCATGCTCTAAGTAGCTCCATTGCAATTGCTTAAAACAAAAATATACTCCTCCCCAGACTTTTTTTTCTTTTTAAATATAGTTTTGTAACTCAAAGTATTTTCTTAAAATTCTTTAAAAATTGCAATAAAACCAATACTTCTATGAGGTCAGAGTTTTAAAAGTAAGGTCAGGTACATGCTCTATGGAGAAGGCAGCTGTGCCACCTTCAGTCATCCACGCTCACAAAAGTCAGCAAGGTTTCTGAACTCTAGCAAACTCACTCTTCCATACTCATTTAGAGGCTGGAGAAAAAAAAATTGCTGGATCTGTAACTTTACATTATAAGATGTAATTTAGTATGTACAACAGTATTCCTCAATTCTGCAGCTCTTCAGGACTGATTAGCATAGCTTGTGGGAATAGTTTTTAATGCTAATGCACCTCTGGTTTATTTTTAGCACAGTAATTGTCAAACTACTTCACAAACTTTGTATGCTTTGGGGAGCTTATGTGCAGTTGCATTGATGGAGTCATGCCTACACACAAAGTATAGTCCGAAGGTTTGCACAATTGGGTGTAGGGCTGTCAGAGCACAACTACTTTAAAAGGAACTGCTACTCTGATACAAAAGCGCTGGTATTTTTAATGTAGCCTGCACTCCTAGCCTGAAACAGCAGCTTTTGTCTCTGGCCTGGTAGATGCCACAAAATACTCCTGGGGTCAGGTAATACAGTGCATGAAGTGAAATGTTAATGCCACATTAGATCCTCAAGAGCCACTGGAACACTACGCTGCCAATAAAAATATTCTGCTGAAATAACAAAGACCCTGAAAACAAACAGAGAAAGCTGTTATATTAATATTATGGGTTTGACTTAAGAATAACAAAAGGAAGTTCAGAGTTCAAAATTCTGAAACTGCTATTTCAGGGGTCTCTGAAATACAGGCAACACACCGCAGCAAAAATTTTAACACGTAGATGCCTACCTGTTGCTATTGTTAGACAATTAGGTCACTAACTCGCAGACCTTTTGCTTCATGATTCCCTTTAACACAGTGCTCCACAGGGAGCAATTTAGAGTTTACTAGAGTATCCGTGTCCAGAAATGACACCGTGGCTTCCAACAGCAGCTACACAGGCATTCTTAGAAAGTGTACGAGTGCTCAAAATGTCAACAATCGTGGAACAAGAAAGCCAAATTCATCTAGAGATGGGGGTTACTGCAATGTCGAATATAAACTTCAAAAAGCTAACGGAAAACACTAAAAATAATTGAACTTCTGCATAAAAACTATGCAGAATTGCATGCTGCATGAAGAACTAACACACATTCTTTCTCCCCCACCTAAATCAATTATTTTAAGTTAAATTAGTTAAATTTAAGATGACCCACAAACCAAACAGCCAACAGTAGAACTTAGCAAAGTCAGATTGTTCCAACCAAAAACTCACCAGTTCCTTAACCCAAAAACCCTACTGCATTTTCTAGTTTTCTCACAGTGAACACAATGAGCCTACAGGATGAGAATAACCAAACCTCTGCATCCTGTCATTAACTTTTTGGCACCTAGATTCTTCCATTCCCTTTCCCCATCCGTGTTCAGCTTTTCCTAACTAAAAAGACAAAGATCTAGCTCTTCTCACCTTCATAGTTAAGTACATCTCAGAAAGGAGAGTGACCATAAGAACAGGATCCTTTATTTGGAAGCATATACAGCTTTTTGGCTGATACACAGGGGATGCCTACAGCTGACACACTCTCATTACCATTTGGCTGGAATTACTGTGAAGGTATCCAAGGAAATGGAAATAATCTCTAAGAAGGAGATAGGCCAAGAAAAGTGAGAGGAGGAGGGAAAGGATTAGCTTCAATGGAGTTTATCATATGAGGATTCTTTTGTTCAGTGTGCATATGTGTGTGTAGGAAAAACACTGAGTTAAAGCTCAGAAATCATTCTTTTAAAGGGTTAGTAGTAGTCCAGGAAAGCAAAAATCATACTTAATTTGTGGCAAACAATTCCATCTGTCTTCTTTTGTACTTCTGTTAAGCTGAAAACTGTGAAGTACTTCATATTTGAAAAATATTGTTGAAGTGATGTAGCAGAATGAACCTATGACTTGCAGCCTTTTATTCTTAATGCATGTCCCTGAGAACACGCTTTCTATTAGTATCCTCCACCTTGCTTCAGCAGTTAAGACACAGGTTGTTCTAAGGATTCCGCCATCACTACTCTAACTGCGTTTGGGACACTGCAGGTTGCTCACTACCCTACCACAAAACTGAAATACTGGACTACTGCAGAACCGCCTGCACCATTTACAGATGCGCAGCAAGCACACGGTAAGCAATAAATGCAATCCATCTTCAGCAGTGGTGGTTTCATTGACACAGTGGCTAAACACCTACTAGACAATATACTACAAAAAGTAAGGTACCCATCCCTAACCTAATGTGCAGATTGCATTTTCACCCATATGACTCACATCTGCACCCTTTTAAAAATAATGCAGCTGGAATGTCAGTCCCGAGATAAGCTGTACTTAAAATCAGTATTCGAGAGAAGAGGTTGTTTGTGTCTATGATCCCTCCTCTATGAAAAATCAAAACTAAGGAAAACAGAGAAACTAGAGACAAGATACCAGGCCATCTGGTAACCCAGAGCAGGAAGGTTTTGGGGAAAACAAGACAGCTTCAGAGGGAGAGGAACAGATAGTACTGCAGTTCTAGCAAAATTCACTAACTTTTGAGGGCCAAAGCAGGGGAGATTTGGAGCTGCTGATGAGAGTCAAAGACAGAGTCAGTAAAAGAAACAGGAAACCCAGGGTAAGTTGTCTTTTGTTATAAGCAAAACTTGACTCAAACGTTTCTGGTTAGTTATCTGAAAGCTAAAAAAACCCACCAAACCAGAACACTAGTACAAACTCATGGGTTAAGATACAGGAAAATATACTAAACACATTCACACCAAGGATTTGTGTGAAATACAAAAGAAAATAAAGCATACCAAAGAGAACATCGTGCACTTGTCAACAGAATAATTTTTCAGACAAAGCCTGAATCTTGGAGGTTTAAATTAAAGACTTTGTCTACTAACAATATTCTAATGAGTACAGTCATCAACTCTTCCTGATAATTAGAATGCCTCTTAAAGGCTTTGTGGTTTCAAAACAAAACATCAATTGGGAAGTCATTAAAAGAGCATGACTTTAAGAGAATGAAACTTAATACAAGAACACTGAAAAAATGGTGAAAATACTTGTACCCCACAGACACTCTTCTTAACTCCTACTTCCAGATTTTATAAAAAGCACGAGGGATCTAAAGTCAGATTTTTCTACCCTTGAGCAGAATTTATTTGGCACTTATGCTTCATCATTTTTTTTTTTTAATCATCCATTTCTTCCTTGTTTGATTAGCTGCCAAGCAGTTTCAACCCCCAGCTTTAAAAAGGTTGTCTGGACTAGAATAGGCAAACAAAAGAGAACCTCTTGCATTCATTAGGATCACATCTGAACAATACTGAAACAGAAAACACCACTCTCCAACTCAGTTACAAGTAAAATACAAGTTTGTAAGGAAAGAATGAATGCAGCATTACCAACCATATCTCAACAGTATTCGTTCCTTGCTTACACTGTGATCACCCCGTTTCAAAGGGCATAGAGAGAAAATAACTAGAAACAAATGGCTTTAGTAATAAGCTCCTGATATATTTTCCTTGGCAGTGGACAGGCTCTAAATGATATCAGCGAGGACTAGGTGATGGCATAAGAGAACAAAAAGACTGAGATAGTTTGGGAAAAACCAAGAGAGGGTTATGGTACTCAAGAACAACAACAACAAGTCAATTATGATCTTAGCCTTTTTCAGAAAAAAGGAGTAGATAAATGAAAGAAATACAAAACTGTTTAAAAGTGAGCCTCACATACAGTACATAATGGGCCAATAAAGCTCATAATTAGAGTTCAAAGCTTAGAGATCAAATGCAGTTAAATACTTCTAGGAATAGGAAGGCTAATTTCTTGTAATTATTAAAATTAAAAAGCATATATAAAACATGTATGCTTCAAGACATCAGCCATCCAATACCTAAACTGGCCCATCAGGGTGGTACTCAAGTATCCCTCTAAACCATCTGGTGTTAGCTACTGTAGATTGCTGCCACAGTTACCACTTTCTTCTATGCACAAAAGAACCACAACGTACCTGTACTTTGCTATAAGCATAAAAGCTTGTATAAACTAATCCACTTGGAGCCCTTGTTTCCAGTGCTTGCTCCCAACATTTTTTAAAAACATTTGAATGACCAAAATAAACCACAAAGAGCAGTTTTGACAGGTAACATGGGTCAAACCCACTAAGACTGAACATGGTTTTCTGCAGTACTTGATTAAACAAACTTACAGATGTCTGGTTTGTTGATTCCAAATGGACTTGCCTGCAGAACAGATGCTGGGAACGTTCACAGACACCTACAAGACCAAACGTACATGGCACCTTTACATACCTAAAAGCCGTTGTCAGCAGTGTTGGCACTTGTCAACTTTAGAGCCAGTAGCCTCATGTATGTACTCTAGTCTCTGTCCAGCAGTTGCAACAACTTTCTTGTGGTTACTTTTAGCATAGATCACTTTGACAATCTACCTCATGACAAATGGTTGGGTTTCCTTGCAACGCAACTGGGCACCAACCTGTAAAAACAGCTCAGGAGCAGCTGGTTGGAAGTGTCTGATGCTGACTTGCCACCAAAGCCAATGTATTATATAGAAGAACAAACCCTTAGGTATCTGAGAGTGAGAAAGGGTAAGACACCGTGCACATCTTTTGAAGACTAAGCTGTCAAAATTATTTTGGAGATGCCTAAGTGGATTGGGAGGATCCAGCCCTTAGGAGTATGCTCTTAGGAGCTGGCCTAGGTGGCACACAGTTCTCTATTCCTGAATTAATTGGTGTAACATTTTGTACCATAGATAAGCCTTGACAACCATTTGGTTGAATTCAAGTGCTCCTCACAGCCGCCTGTAGCAAAATAATTTGGAATTCCCCATCACATACATGTATGTCCTGAAGCTGTATGGACTAGTTGGTTAGGTATTTCCCAGAAGGTGCAGGAACACCATACTTGCACCTCACAAAACTAGGGATTTCCCAGCTCTGCGATGGAAGACTGTACTTTGGCAAAAAAAGCCACAATAAACACACTGATCTATGTTTTACAGTTGAATGAGAATATAGATGTGGTTTATGAAGGAAACGTGGCTGCATGTAGAGGAGACACCTTTAATTCCAGAAGTTGAAAACAGTTTGAAGGTTTTCACATGGAGAAACATGCCCAACACTTACAGTTTGGAACAAAGCTAGGAGTAAATTTAAAGCAGTGGGAAGACTCACACTTCCCACAGCAGAATCAACCCTAAAGTGGTTAACCCACAGTCAAACAGCAAGCTTTTGGCACATTCAGAAAGAGCAAATGTTCTCCCAAGCCTTAGATCAAGGCATTTGTCACAAGCTCATGCCTCCTCTCCAAACACGGCCTTTTGGTACTTGCTGCATTCTCAAAAGTCTGGAAACAAAAGTATATACTTTTTTCTGATACGAGAATGAATTATATACTACCTTATGCTAGAAAAAGCATCGTGTTAACTAGTAACAATGAACAAAATAGGTTTCCTTTCCACAAAGTAGCTTTAATCTCATTAAAAAGTATCTGGATCAAATAAAATGTAAAACACTAATAAAAACAGCATGCATTTTGAGCAACTAGCAGGAAGGGGAGAGGCAGGTATGTCTCACTTTCCATATTCCTCTACAATCATGATACTCTCTCTTCACTGACTTAAAAAAACCAGCAGCACAACCCTAAAACACAGAAACAAGTAAACAACACATTCAAGAAAAAAAAAAAAAAAAAAAACAACAATAGCCATTTCTCTCTCTCTCCAGTATTGATTTTACTATGAATTACAGCAAGAACTACTTTATTTTCAGTATGGGCTTAACTGCTATTACACCACAAAATCATAACTGAGCTTTACCTCAGAGCTGTAGCTATTCATCCTTCTGGTTTCTTTCACTCGGACAAACGTCTCACATAGCTCACACACCCCAGCGAGAGTGAGCTACAATCAAAAACTCTGACATACCAAGCACGAAGCTCTGTTTTATTCATGGTACTTTTGTTTGCCAATTAATTTGAAAGCAATTCTTACAGTGGGAAGAGTAGCTTGGCTTGGTTAAGCTGCCGTCTTATACTACACAGTAAAAGGACGGAGGCAAAAAAAAAAAAAAACCCAAAAAAAGGCATAAAAACAATCGCAGTTTCTGAAGCATCAAGGTCTTTGGTGCCATTCTAACCTCACAATGTGTACACCGGTGTAACTTTATCAGCTCCACAGGGATGATGTCATCTTCTCCAACAGCATGTCAGTGAAATAAGAAACAGGTCCTTTCAACGTGCAAGAAGGCCCAAACCTTTTGTTTGGTTTTCAGTGCTCAAGCCCTCCCCTGTTGATAAACTAGCCCTGCTCTATTTAAAAGGGGAAAAAAAGGACTGAGTATTGGGGATGCATTCAAAAGGCAGTCCGTGAAAGAGGAAAGAGTTTTGAAATTCTCCACAGGCGCTTTGCTGTTGTAGTTAGTTGGTGCACAGCCATGGCAACCCCAGGTGCCCCGGGGCATCCCTGTGGCCATGGAGACCCCTGCTTCTCCTGCCTCCAGTCCCTCTGGCTGAGCTTTCACTTCCCGGAGAAGAAAAGAAAAAAAGAAAAAAGTAAAAAAAAAAAAAAAGGGGGGGGGGGGGCCCAAGAGGCAATATTCGAGCCCATCCTGGCTGTGGTCCAAAGGAAAAAACCCAAACAAAACACAAGCCAAAGATCCACAGATTGGAAAACTGCTGACAACCTAAGTAGTAGGAAGTTTCTGATGATCCAAAAGCCATTGTGAAGCCCAAATAAAAAGAAAACAACAGCTATGGTTGTTCAGCTTGGCCAGGCAAGGAATAGCTGACTCGGTCATCCTAAACCAGGAGAGGAATGCACCTTTTTGTCATGCATGAAGAAGGTTCAAAGTAAGAAATTAAAAATACACTTTTCCCCTCCACAAAAAAAAAAAAAAAAAAAATCAGGAATCATTTTCTCTAAGCATTACTTCAGTGCAAAGAGCAACTACGCATACGAGGACATTCCTACTCTTTCTTCCTTTTTCGAAAATGATACTTTAATTTCTACAGCAGCGGTATTTCAGGTTGGGGTTTTTGTGTCCTTTTTTTCTGAAGCATTTCATTGCTCTTCACTAGTAGAGCAAACATGCTGCTAGCTTTTACGTTTAAATACATGCTTCAAACAGTTTTCAGGTTATTTGGGTTTAGACAGAGAAATAAGCCCCAGATGTTTCACTGAGAAGGTTTTCCACAAGGAAATTCATAGCCCTTCCAGATGTCTCAGATATCTAATAGTCCCAACTTACTTTTCCTACACAACAGCCATGAAAATTTTCTTTCCAACAAGTTGCTTATGGGATTATTATAAATGTATCCATAGGTTATGGGTACAGACTGCACCAGATAGATTTAGGATCATTTAACAGAGTAAGCAGCAATTAAGTCTTCCCAGTCCTTACATCTTAGAAGTATTTTGCATATTCTCTATCCTTGCTTGGTATACTAAAGCAAACAAAATTTGACAGAATGAATATAATTTAAAAAATACACAATCTCTATTTGCAATTACATGAAGTAGGTCAAAATGAGGGCTTGTTTTCATTTCTATAAGCCTTGTAAATTACTATTTTGAGTGGACAGTCTTGCTGTAGCTTTAATGATATGAAGATCTATAAAATCTCTTTTAAGTGATAAGATGCAGAACCCCTAATGGTCACCATTTTTTAGTAGCCAGTATGTCATGTCTCTGCTTTTCCTCATCAAGAGGTAACCTTCCAATGTCTTGTAGGCAATAACTGCTGCCTCTTTCTCCCCACCAGCACAGGGACTAACTACCTTTGCTAACATTGTCTCTGTACCACAGTTATCAGCCATCTTCTCTCTCAAATTTAGTGTGTTAACATGATCCAGTTAAGCTATCAGCAAGCATTCCTGACATTCAGCCCTGAGAGCTCCTACTTCTATTTCAGACCCGAGTAAAGGCTCACGTACCCATCTAAGAAAAGAACACTACTTCTCTTTGCAGCTTTGTCTTTTGCTTATTTTAGACTTTTTTTCCTCAGAGAGCAGCATAAGAATTCTAAGCAAGCAACACTGGAAAGAAAAATTAATATCACCTGCTTTTTCTTAAATAGGAAATACATCAGCTGCCATCTTGGGCAGCACTATACAAGACTGGGTTTACAGGTTTATTTAACATATTCTTGTCTGATTATTCTGGCAGCAACATCTCCCACTCCTCATAGATGTACAGGCACAATTCCGAAAGAAGATACTGGGACTGCACATGGCCACCTGTAGGGACAGATAGATTCTGTGCACACAGATTTCTCAGACTGCCGAAAAAAATATATTAGGAAACATCAAACAGGAAAAGAGGAAGGTCCTGATTTGTAGGGAGCAAACAAAAAAGTAAGCGTTCTCCCTCACTGGAATGAGAGTCGGATCTCATCATAATCATGGCTATACACTGACCTCTCATTCTCACCATAAGCCCAGCTCTTCCACAAAGCTGCACACACAGTCATCTTCAATACCTCCTGCATCTCAGAGCAAAGTAGAAAGCTCTGGCAATCTAGCATACAAGGATTTGCTTAGAGTATGTAATTTTGTTTAGCTCTGAAGGCAGTTTGTTCTTGTCTCAATTAGCTGTTTTCCTTGAACACATTCAGAGAAGATAATCTTTAACAGAATGATAGCGCTTTTTTTAACAGACTAATGGCAAGAAGTCACATCTTGAGCTGCACTAACAAAAAATTTAAACATCTTGATTTTATGTTTATTAGGGCACAAAACACTTTTAGTACAAGAATGAAATCTATGATATTTCTCTTTTACTCTCTTCTTTTCCAGTTAGACATAATGTTCATGATTTGAAAATCCACTATGTTTATAATAAGAAATTACACTGATGAGTAACTGCAAGCCCTATGCACCAATAGAAAAGTTAAAACACTCAATTCATTTGTCCCGATTGCCCTTCCAGAACCATATGAAAATATTGATTACTAGTGAATAAATATAGTCCTTCTTTAGAAACAACTTATTAAATAACCGGGGTCAGGGGTTGTAAACAGCCTATGGTATAGATCTGCAGTCAATTTCTACTATACTTTGTAATTGTTATGTAAGTGGTAACCTTGTCCTTACACTGGAGGGGAACCACGACACAAAGTTCAGCGTTGCATACAAAAGCCAGCAGTGCTGCAAGCACGTGACAGAAAGAAATCCTGCAAGCAAAGCTTTGCTATTTAAGCTTATGTAGAATCTTTCAACCCCAGCATTAGGCTCCCCCCATTAGCTTTGGCAATGCTGGTCTTCCTGTCTGTAGTAGACCAGGGGAGCAAAAATCCGCCTACAGACAGTGTTTGCAACCTTGGCCGCCACAGGCGCTGGATCCTAAGTTTCAGGACCTTGCCTGGTCTCTGCCTGCCTCCCTCCGCCTGCCCCTTTGCTACACTCAACCTAGAAAGATGGCCTGTGACCACAGGCCCCCAGCATGCCAGAAAAGCTGAGGTTAGTGGGTCCTGGCACAGACAGACCCTGTCCCAAAAGCAACCTTCACATCTCCAGTCTCGCCACAGGCTGCCTGGGCAGAGGCCGGAGCAGCAACCACCTCAACCTCTGTTAGGCGACGATCAAACTGAGTGAGAAACAGTGCCAGGCTCTAAAGGCACAGCTGGCCACTCTCTCCAGACAGCTGTCAGCGAGGGCAAGGAGACAGCCCACGTGACAAGGGTGTAAGGACACATCAAGCTCAATAACACCTACATTTTTGTTTGGGTGTTTTTTAATTCATTTGAGTTTTAGCAGATTCATTTCATTAGCTTGAGTTTTGGTTTAAGACCTGATGTGGTCCCCAGAGACCTCCTGTCAGTTCTTCAGGAGAGGCAGTCAGAGGCCAGCCTGTGCCACAGCCAGCGAGACCTACAGCTCCTCTGGAGAACTTTAATCCATCACTGGATTAAAGATTTCAGCCATTAGGCATATGCAGTAACTTTTTTATCCCAACAGTACTGGGATGGTCTAGATTTTAAAGATGTACGTGCACCTTAATGGCCCTGTGAGGTGTGGGGCGAACAGGGCTCCCTGCTAAGCAAAGGCAACCGTCCAAGCAAGTGCGACAGAAACGGCTCTCAGTCACTCAATTTGGCAAGACACCGAACGAGAAAACCGAATCCATAAAACAGCAACAAAGCCTACATAGCTTTAGGGCACAGAGGGTCACGTTGCAGAAAGGCATATAAGAGCACCTCAGCATATAAATGAAAACACAACACGTCAGGGGCTGACCCAGGCGTCCCTCCTTCCCTCCCGCTACAGCCTTGGTTGGAATTCAGCATCAGGTGATACAAGTCACATTTGAGAACAGTGGTACATTCAGCACAAAATATTCAAGAGATTCTTTTCCCCAGTCATAGACCCTTTTGGTACACTATGATCATCTTCCAAAGAGTGGAATCAAGTCATTCAGTAATTTCCATTCCTGAAGGGTCAGCCCCAATTGCTAAACAACGGTGTCATGGTAACAAGCTGACCCTCCCTTGGCTGGAAAAGACATAGTGGTTGCCGAAACCTCAAGAGGATGCTAAGAGAAAGGAATCTATATTCATTACTGTCTATGGTTAAACTTGTGCTGAGAGCACTTTTGGTTTACAAATCACTCTGGTGAGTTACCCTTAAATATGTAAAGCTTCACACAGCTCTATAATCTTTGGTAACATTTCGTTTGCTTGCAAACCTAAAACAATATAAAAAAATGCAAAATTCCATGCAAAGCCTATCGCAGTTGCTGGTTTACTGTTACACAAGCCTAAATGATGGCTCGTGACAAAACAGCCATTCCAATACCAAGTAGGGTGTATTTTTTTCCCAGGATGGAATATCAAGTTCAACAGACAAGTACAAACCAGAAGCTGTTTAGTCTTACATTATGAAGACTGAATAATTTGACAGCATCATCAAAGCACACTAACAAAGGGTAACAGACAACAGAAGTACATAATCACAAGAAAAAGCAGGATAAAGGATGGATATCAGCTGTGCTCAAAAGGCACTAAGTGGCAGTTCAGTAATCAAATAGTATCTACAATATGTCTGAAAGAAGTACCTTAGTTCTGGATAATAAAACAATTACTGTAATTTACACAAGGATAGTGTTACCACAGAAACTTACTGCTTAAGCCGTTGCTTCACTATAAAGATCTCTTGGAAAAATAACGTTCAAGAGTCCAGCTGAGCCATACTCATGGCCCACTAGTCCACTGCATCCACTTCAGATGACTCAAACTTCCAAGAGAAATGCCTCCTCTGACCCATATCTAGAAAACCTCAGTGGCGATAGCTAAGCAACTAAGAAAATGGCTTCCAAGTACCAGTCATCCATCACCATGCAATGGAGACACGCAGAAAAATACCAAAATCACTTATTGTAAGGTCTGGTCTGGAGTGAAAGTATTAGCCAGCACTGCATCATCAAGAGCATGGAAAAAATATCCTCACCTCTGACAACTGTCCCATTACAATCTGGTAAATAAGACTAAAATTAACTAAAATATATTTGCATTGAGAGCACCTTACACATCAAGAGTCTCTCACTACATATGCCAACATGGTGTGTTCCTTCAAGTATTTTTGCAGGCAAATCTCTTCCCATCATTCATTTTCTATGGTCTCTCCCAAAAACCTTGTTCCCAAATCAAATGTTAAGATTAATGTGATATTTTTATATATGTTCCCATTTATATGTTCTTTCTTTACTTTCTTCCAATTTAAGTGACTTAAATTGCTATAGCAAAAATTTATACTATTTTTTAAACTGAGTTCCTACTCATTAATATGACTCCAAATATCGCTAGTGTTCTAATAGGAAATACAATTAAAAGGCTCCTACGTCCATTAAAAAAAAAATACATCCCAAAGGCAAGTCTCATTAACACCTTCCCTGTGTGAACTATATAATTCAACATGCCAAAGCTAGGGTGATCGCAGCCTGTGTCATATTGTCAAACATCACCACTGTCCTGTACATTGGATTTCTATTTTTAATACAAATGTGGAATGGTCCACTCACATGTAACAGTGACAGCACTCTCCCGAGAGGTAAGAAATGGAGATACAGGTCCCTTCAGGCAAAGGAGGAGACTGAACATTGGCAAGAGCTCCGTTTCCAAATCAACTGCTTAAGCAGGTATTGACATCCCTGTCATGACAAATTCTGTAAAAACTTTCATCCCAAAATCTTTTCCAACAAAAGTTCAACTAACTGCTTTCAAATATGTGAGGTTTACACTTGAGAAAAAAAAATAGTCCATCTAGATACAGCTTTATTGCACTAACTGGGCATTTTTACTACATTGAACTAGTATATTAAAACCATAACTTAAACACGTTTCATCTAAGATACATTAAAAAGACACAGCAAAGTGTACTGAGTTTTCCTCACAGCAAATTTAGACACTTGCTGCTATGACACTGATGAAACTGAGACATAAGTATTTTTCCTCCAGACCAATAAAGCAGCTGGAAACCAATTCATTTGTGAAATGAGTTGTGAAAGTTTTCTCAGGGGCTGGCTCAGGTATAACACTTATTTCAGGGAAGCTGGAAAGACTTAATACTTTTTGTTCCAAATAATAGATATACTTCTTTAACCTTATTTTCACTTACAGAAGCTTGAAGAATTTAAAGACAGCAAAATAATTCCCCTGCCCTCAAATCATAAAATAACAGAGTAAGTACAAGCCTATTTTCTCCTGGACAAGAACAAAACAAGGTGCCAATAAAAGCTTGCTCATCAGCTTAGTACTTTGTTTTGCTTTGTATGGCTTTAGGAGACTATGCTAAGGGCACAATATAACACCCAAAGGAGAACTGCATAAACAAAACGTTAATGCTAAAATCTGCCAGCAGCAACACTGGTATTTAAACTTCACGCCAATTTTGCCATTAGGAGACATTCCACTTAAGACCTTCTCCTGGAATCCCATGCGCCGCTCCCCTCCGGCTCGTTGGGTGCAGGAGCGGGTGGGTGGGTGACGGCCCACGCTCCAAAACCTCTCATGTTTCTGGGAAGAGGATATGGCTATTGTCCAAGAGTTAATACAGGAAAGAGAGTATTTATTTTGCATTCCCCATTCTGCCACAAATGTATGCGTGCATCGAAGAGCAAGGTAGGCTTTGTCTGTATTACACAGGTTTTGTTTGTTTTTTTCTTTTGCACTAGTAGTAGCTCTACCAGTTCTATCCATCTGTGTATAAGGGCTTCAAAGCCTTAACCTTCCTCAACCTCAAGCAGAAGCTCTTCACTCAGTGACCTCAAAAAAACCTGCAAGTCAGATTTATGTTACCCAGTGCAAGCATCTCTGCAACTAACAGTACGTTTCCCAACAATAACTAAGTAATATGGGCATGAGTACACAAGGCTTTCAATATTAGGTTTTAATACACAGCTTAAATGTATAGTTTCATTACTAGCTCATCTTTTTCTTAGCACTGCAGGTTACAGCAGCACCCTCTTCATAGACAGCCCTCCAGAAATTGCTTCTGAGAATCAAGAAATTACAATACTACTATTTCCAGGTTTTAAATAAGCATTTTTCTTGAAAAACTACAGCCTCTCTCCAGGCTAGTTTTCTTCCACTGTTACCTACAGTGGAAGAAAGGAGCAGGCCTTAGTTACTTGAGACAGTTGTCCCATGCACAAAATACCCATCACTATGGCTTCATCCATCAAGAGTAACAAAGTAGTTATCATCAATGGCCAAAATCTGTCTCCTTGAGGAGGCTGACTCACAGTGATCTGCACACCACCATCACTTGAAAACTGAGCTTGTGCCTCCGGCTACAGAGTGCAGGCTGCAATACTAAAAAAACCAGCAGGGGAATGGTAGGAAGAATGAGAGATGGCACAAACGTTGCTTCACTACGTGTGCCTTTGTAATTGCCCAAACAGCAGGATGTGTTTGTATAAACATTCTGTGGCTGGGGATTTGCACTCACCTCCGTTCTCCGCAACAAAAACAAACTGAACACAGTAATGAGCTTCAATAGCACCTGATTAAGGATATAGGTTTTTCCGTTTCCATTAGTAGCTCATAAAGGTGGACACTAATATGAGCACCACTCAGGTCATTGCCCAGTGGTGACAGCTTTACAATCAAGCCAAAATAGGTTCCACTGCAACAGCAAATATGAGAGTCAAATTCCCTGGCAGGACAGGCACAAGGTTACACAACTATGCTGTCACAGGCTATGGTAAGAACACTTATGCCAAATCACTCATATACTTCCCCAAGCAGCTAATTACAATTTCTCACAACAAATCCTATCAATATTTAACAGAGATATCAAAAAATAAACAGGGGTTTCGGTTTACTAGAATGGATTCTCCTGCAAAATGTCTTGACATAACACCTATTCACAAAGTTACAACTGACAAAGTACAGTCTACAAGAGATACTAAATTTGGCTAACAACCTGCTCATGATTGTATTCCTGCTTCCGGGCCAGGAAAACTTTATAGACCTTCCCTCTTTTTTTTTTTCTTCTTGTGTACAATCACCCCAACTCCATCAGTCTTTGGTTCTCTTAGGAGTCCACCTACAGAAAGAACTCAAACCATACAAACTATTAGTAGCCACATGGAAATGCAGCACGAGATCAGTCACTTTTATTTTAAATCGTGAACAAGCCAGCCTGTTAAAAAGTAACATGCGGGCATGACTTCAACTTCAATATTAACCTCCGGTGACTCACCTACAGAACACGCTTCAGTCTTGACTTGACTGACTTAGAAGAAATGGACAAATAAGCAACATGAGAAAACAGAGGTAAGTATAATATTGATTTGATTGCATCTACATATATACACAATCAAGAAAGTAATCTCTTTACAGTAATTGTTTGTGGCTTATTTTCCCTTCCCTGATTTTAACATCTAAACACAGAGACTGAGTACTTGGCAGCCTGCATCCCATGCTGGTTCCTTCAGAAGAATTCACTGAGGAAAAAGGGGTTTTTTATTTGACTATTTCTCCAACTATATTTTATGAGTTGGTGCTTAATTATCTCGGAGATTTAGATTACTGTTTTTATTTCAAGAAATCTAATTTGGTGGATGAAGAACATGAGCGCATAATTTTAATCAATCTCCCTAAAGACTTCTTAAAATAACACTAGCTGATGACTACTCATGAGATAGCAAGCTATTCTCCCCTCACCAGCTGCATATATCTTTCTGAAATATTTGCTGGAATATCAGTGACAAACCATAACAACATAACGGAAGTAAATATAGCTCAACTTACACTTCACTGAAAAACACTTCTAATCTCCTTTTTGTCACTCAAATCACACCTAGCCATAATGATTTCCAAATGCTATGGTCTATTACCAGTGGCTTTCCCACAGAAGCAACATCAATCTAAAGAATGGTTTTAAGGCAAGAGCATTCTTTCAGCAGCCTACCAAAACTATTGAAGAATTTAATACAGTAGGTCACTGAGGTGTAACCATACTAGCCAACTTCACCAGGCTAAGAAAATACCTTGTTCAACTATAAAATCCTAGAAGTCGCTGGACAGCATTCTGCTTATTGCCTTTGTCAACTTTTAATTACATCATATTACCAACAAACTGCCAAAGCAGAGCGCAACTGATAGCGTACAGCATGTCTGAGTAAAGCCTATTTTTAGCCTGCAATTCAGTCAGCACTCTTACAACGGCTAGGATTAAAGCCCAAGACAGCCACGTTGCTGTATATAGGCCAATGCAATTACATGTTGAAACATGTTGAGAGAACGTGATGGTAAACTGGAGTCAATGTTGGGAGGAGCAGCACTAGACAGACAGTTGCTCTGTGCTAGCAGATATCTCCATTGGCAGAGCGTGCACTTGCATCTCGCCTGTCTTGATTAATAGTCCACAAAGGAAAATATTAAAACAAATGACAGTTTTACTCCAATTCCTTCCAGTATAATTTAGTGCTCGTGAAAGACAGTCAACATTTTGGCAGCCCTGAAAATCAATATCTTTTTACCTTCATTGGCAGCTGTTCAGATAACTTAGCTTTGTCAACGCTAAAGCAGCCCACTTCAATCCCGTCCTGAAAATACTGCCACTGAGGAGACAACTCGGTCCTCATCCTGCATGGTCCTAAACTTCTGTGCTGAGGTAGTAGTTACACAACTTGTTTTGAAACAGCATTTGCAAGGATGTTTTTAAATATCTCTCTTTCATAACACTGAAAAAACTAAAAATATTTTAAATTTATTTTCTTCAAGTCAAGGAGTTTTTATACATTCAAGTGTTAACTCTTAATTAAAAACATTAAGATCTTACTGTCTTTTTAATCTTCAGGAGTCACATTTTCAGGCTTTTCCCCCTGCAACTATACAGACTTCTTTTAAAAAATGAAAAAAGCTAATCTTGCTGTGTAACAGACAGCTTCAGACTTAGGACCTACAGGCCCTAATATTTTGAGACTGTCAAAAAAAAAGTGATACCACAGTACAATCACTTATCCTCTAGGGTATAGCTAAATGATGTAACAAACAGTAATGACCTTCATACACTAAAACTGGAGCCGAATACTAATCAAAGTGAGGAAGAGTAAGGCTGTGCTTCATTACCAGTTTCCCAGGACCATTAATCTTTTCTGATACAGCTTCTGAAAACTACCCTAAGCAGTATTCTCTTGCTCTTCAGATGAACCTTAGGAGATGTTCCATTCAGACCCTTTAATGAGAGAGAGAGAGAGAGAGAGAAAGACTACAAGGAACACATACACATTCTGAAGACTTTCAAGCTCCACACACATATAAATTAAGGCACACCTAAGTAGCAAAGAAAGAATATCTGCACCTTGAGATAATTCTCTCCATTATCACAAGCTTCCAGATTGCAAACTTACTACAGGTGGTTGTTTCTCCAAAGGGCCCTTTTTTTGAGTGCTGATCAGTTCTCTTCAGCAAGTGAAATAAAAGCACCAGAAAAACCGAACTCTGAGAATCTGAATAGTAAGTTCAGAAACGCAAAGATATGGGCATACCCTAAGCTTAGCATGAATTCACATTCATAACTGGTGGATTTTTTCATCCACATTTCAAAACCAAGCAAAAAAAGTCCATCAAGAAGACAAGAAACCTAAAAGCATAATTAAGTAGCATCTGAACTGAGAAACACAGCCCGAGTCTCAGAAACTATTCTCCTTTACTTTCTAAAAGATCAGGATTTTCTTCCACCACTTCCCCCCCACAACATTCAGCTTCATCAGAAAAATGGCTCATTTTCCTTCTTAAGCCAAAATTCAGTCTAAGAAAAAGCTTAACTACAGTAACATATACGTAAGGCAGAATAACACCCAGTAAAACCACCATACAGTAGCTGAAACAATACTGCAGACAAGTTAACTTTTTAATTAGGCTAAAAAAAGCAACAATTGAACTCAGCATCTAAACAAGAACACGTTACCGTCTATAAGGCAAGTATAACAAATCTAAATGCATTACTACCAATAATTCAAGCTCACTTCTGCTCAAAAATATGGAAAGGGGACATAAACAAGCAAACATAACAAGGAGTACTACAATATAAAATGAAGGCTGCATAAGACAGGAAGGGAATGCTTGGGTCACGGGCAAACAAAACAGTGGATACTAAATCCAGAAGAGTTGCACTTCTTTCTGCCTTGTACAGCCACAAGACAAAAACATCTCGTGTATTATCATCAAAGCAGAACAAAAAATTCACAGTAAAATGAGTCCTTCAACTGTGTCCAGCAATTATCATTGCAATACATTAATCATTTAGAATACTAACACAGGTGAAATCAATCACATCTGCCTGAAATAAAATACCACATTTTACTTATACCCTGCTTTTCCACTTGTGAATAAAGCCTGCCTACCTTACTTGCGCTCACTGGAGAGTTACAGGTCTTCTGCATTTATAAGAGAAGCTTGACTCAACTAGTAGCATGATACAGAGTACATGGAAGAAAGAATGATGAAAACAAGGAAGGAACACATGTAGAGACTGAAAAGCACAAATAGTGTAATTTGCCCTAGCAGTACCTTTTCTTCCTCAGGCACACAGTTATTAAAAAAAAAAAAAAAACTATTTTCAAAGCACATTACAGTTTCCTATAAAGACACCTAAAGGAAGGAGTTAGATGAAATGTACCTCATGAGGAGAAACTTTTGAAATTCAGAAGGCACTAGCCTTAGGACCAACACACTTTCATAACCAGAAACAGGTGAGTCTGCAGCTCACCTCCTTTCCTTGGCACTCACCATTTGCAGGCTTCTCAGTCCTTGCACCCTTTTGAAAATGACCAAGTTTAAAAAAAAAAAATACCACACCAAAACACAAAAAAAATCCCACAAATTCACTTACTTTTGATAGGCAATGGTCAACCACAGAGGTCCTCACTGCCTGTGAGACAGGGCAGCACAGATGAACCTCACAGTTTCAGCACCCTCCCCTTTCTTCTAAGGGTCACAGGAAATGGCACCATTTTCTTTCTCCCCCTTGTTGCTTATTCCCTCTTCTTCTCCAGCGGCTCATCACTTTTAATTGCTCAGGCCCTGCAGGATTGCTACACCTCTCAGGTGCAAAGAATAAAGCTCAACAGGTATCCTTAATTATCTGCCTGGCAAACCTGGGACGGGCGGGTCTGCCCCACCAGAGACACCAAGTCCTCCCATAAAGAGGGCAGAGGACTCCAGATTTTTGCAAGCCAACTCCCTCACAATGCTAGAGATGAAGGGGGAAAAAAACCCCCTTTGTGCATGGAGCCAAAGGTCATGCTCCAGGGACAGCTTCTGGAGTGTGGTAATAAACAGAGGGTAGATATGTAGCTCTTTGGATTTCTCCACTTCCCACAAAAAGCCAAGTGTTTCTGAGTACTAGAAGTCTATTTATGTCTACCCCACAGCTAGAATGGGGTCATCTCTGGTGCTTTGGAGAAAATTCAGAACTTCTGTTCCACCCTGACAAAAACCAGGCACAAGTCCCCATTTGGCATTTCACTAGCACAGATGAGATTCCTGTTGGTTTCCTGATTGCATGCCCTGCTATTATGCCCCTTCCTTGCAAACCCTGCTGTAAAATAGCCTCGCCGTAATGAAGTAAGAAAACAGACAGGACATGCTTTTTCAGCTAGCCTTACCTTGCATATGACCCTTGCATGAGCAAACTAGCTGGCACAGCTATGAGAGCTACAGCTACCTCCTTTGCCAGCCCCTAAATCATGCCAAGTGGTTCACAAGGAACCTAATGAGCAGCCCCACCAGAGAGGGGCCAGGAACTTCATCTTCTCCTTGCTGATAACAGAGCCATCAGAAAAAGCTAGACACAAAATCCCCAGGCAGCTCACCAGCAGCTGAAGCAGCTACTTTACCTCTGAAGCTGTTATATGTGGCTGCAATAGTATAGTTACAGTTCTAAAGAAAATACTTCTCAATTTCACTTACAAAGGTTGAACCGCTCATTAGTAAATCTGAGGCAACTAGCTTCAAAGAACAGCGCTGAAATGTCTCGTATTTTTATTTTTGAAACAGTATCAATGCTACTGACAATTACCTTTTTAACTGGCATAGTCTGTAGTTTCTAAAAGCAGAAGACAGCACAGAAACCAAGATGAAGGCATAACTTTCTTTCCTAAATAGGGAAATACAAGCTATCTATAAGTGCGTTTTATTCCAATATAATCATGCATGCTATGTGCAAGTGGAAAATTGTATTGCTTTATCTGTATCAACAGAGTTCAAGCAATACAACTGGTTTACCTACACAAAGCACAAGATAGTTTACTATTTTTGTGGCTGATGACCATAAAGCTTCAAACCATACATACCCCTCCACTACTGCATGTAATCACGTGTACCTGACTTGACTTTGTATTACAACTTGTTTATTTATGCAGCTTTTTCTCATCTTCCTGGTATCAAGAGTTTAACTGTTAGTAAACACAAGGCAACACTGTCCAAGTCTCATTTTTCCAAGTATATATACTTTGCCTTAAAAACCACTCTAGAACTACAACTAAAAGGGGATTAAACTGCTTTTCCAGTCACCCCTCTTTGCTACTCAGTCTACTGAGCACTATCATGTAAAATGATGACTGATATGACGAAAATATTGATAATAATGTGTTATCTTTGTTTAGCAATAGTGACTAGGCATCCAGGATCAAAATTAGCAATTTTCCAGGACTCTGTAATTCAAATAAATATCCTACTCATGAAATGGATAGAGGGTCAGTTTAGAAGTATGATTACTAAAGTCGAGTAGCCATAATGAAAGTAAAGGAAAAGGTCTACGCCTTTTTCTGTTTTTTTCTTTAAAGCATTCTTAAAATGCTGGGAATGACAGAATTACTTCTTTTTAAGCATTTGGAATTGGAAACTGCAATGCATTTTTTTAATATGTATGTGTTAAGCTGATGACATGTGGAAAGTGAACTTTAAAGTCTCACTCACCTTTACTTCAATAGTTTCATATGCCAGATGGTTGCAGATGTTTCTAGGTAGCTGGGCCTACTAGAGAGCTCACTGCTACTTTTGTCCCAACTTGTTCCTCTGCTAAAAATATGTAACAACATTCCTTGCTGTCTTATTAATAACTGTAATACAATATAAAGTTAATATTAATATAATGCAATGCAGGTGGTGTGGAAAGTGATGACAGAGGTGAAGTAGCTGGCACTCTTTCCTCTGAGCCGGTAATGAAGTAATATCTTAGCACATGGGTACAGCCTACTGATGCACTGCTTACCAACGAAGGTGTATAGCCCCAGGCCAGGCCACTCGGGGTCACCAAAAAATACATGACACTTTTTGAAAGAGTAGAGGTACCAACCTGTCCTGGCTGAATTCCAGTCAGAGAAGTGGACTGTAAAACCAAGTAGCATTGTCACAGGTGATAATGTGATGGATGGGTGACTTACAGCCCGACTGCCTTGCATACAGTTGCACAAGGCTTGTAACACTCATCCTCACAACCCAGTGAGTAAGATCAGACAGAAAGAAAAGGGACTGTCATTTAGACCCTAATTACTGGCAAGGTAGGATGGCTGTGCAAGCACTGGAAAGAGAACACTCTTCCTGAAAGTTTTTAGAACTTTTGTTCTTATTTGGGACAACACGGGAAGAAGAGAAGGTTGCAACATGCCAGGCCCCATGTCTTTCTCTGACCATTGCTCCACCAACACAGATACGGACTGAAGTTGTCATAGTCTCATGCTAACTGAAGCCATTAACAATCTTCATACGACAATTGAGAAGAAAGGAGAAAGGAAGAAAGGAAGTATCTACAACTGGTTTTGAAAGAAGACATCAAAATTGGTAACTGCAAGTACAAGACTTGGGGTATGATAACAGCAAGGTCTAACTTCTTCCTTTTCACCTCCTTTGTTTGATTACAAACCTCCAGTAAACACACAGTGATGCATGTTGCCAGAAGCTGCATCTGACCAACCTGTGATTTCAAAATTTAGCAGTACCCCAAGAGCTACCAGCACAATCACTCCCATCATTCTTGACAATGAGCTCTACAAAGACTCTTGAGCTATAAGCAGCCAAACTGAGAGACTTGTAAGAGAGAAGTGTCAAATTCAGGAATTAAATCTCTGGGATAGGTCTGCTCCCCTGCTTTTACAATACAGCTTTTAAGCCTAGATCAAACAACTGAACTGAACTATAACTTGCCCGAACTATAACTTGTCAGAAGAACCTTGCAAGAACTTCAAAGACCTCTTACGTTAAACTGCTGGAGATAAAGCCCAACGTTTGACAGTTACTTTGTATTTGCTGTAAGGGTATCTCTGCTCCTTTGAAGGCCCACACTGCAGAAGACAATAAGCTGCTGGAGACTGGGCAGCTTTTCACAGTTGTACTTTTGAGCAGGTGTTTATACTCCCCCAGAAGAGCGTGTTTCACACGGGACTCTGATGCAACTTGTGCTTTCAAGTCAGAAGACAGAGCTGGATCCTACCCCCTCTGCCCTCATAAATACTTCCCTAGAAATTTCAAGCACACACAACCACTACAGGGTCAATCTCTTGAAGCACGGGATTTTGTCAGCTCCAGAAACACTTCGCTAGATCCAGAACACTTTGGAAACCTCTTGCAAATAACTGTTATATTAAATCCTCTCTTCTCTCAAAGGATGAGAAAGGGCTGATGTCCACCTCCCTCAGGAAGAAATATGAAACACGTAGGCATCCTGACAGCCCTCAACTAAAATATTCCCCAGTCCTCAGCAGCGACACTTGCAGAAGATATCAGCCAGTTTCCCCTGCCTGAGGGTTCATTTTCCCTGGGACAATGATGATATTCCAGTTTCCATCTTCTGTTCTTCAGCTCCCATGAAGAGCTGAAGAACCCACCCAACCCATGAAGAGCTGAAGAACCCACACAACCAACCCAAAAATGCTCTCTTCAGAGAACACCTGCTCTATTTACTGCTACCTCCAGCAGGATCAGGATCCAAACCATCCTCTCTTCTGCTTCTGCCCAGCCTCTGTGCACCAAGGCAGTTCTTAATGCCACTGTGCTTCAAGGAAACCCACGGAAAGGGAGCCAGTTGGTAGGTTTTCTGCTCTCAGAAAACCTGAGGTGGATGCCAGGATATAGCCTGGTACTGAGTTCAATGCCAGAGCTGAGCTCCATGCCAGGACACAACCCAGTGGAACAGCCCCTGCTATCAATTTACATCACACCATGCCCCAGAGTCAGCCCTGGCTTTAATCTAGGGCTGAATCACAGCAGCTGAAGACGGAAATCTGGATGGTTTCTTTATGAATGAAACTCCTGAATCCCTCTAGTGCTCACAGGATTTATTTGCTTATACTACTGTTTTTTGAATGACGCTGTTCCCAATTACAAATTCTTGGAAGAGATTTAAACACAGAAGTTGCCTCCAGTTTTCTCAGAGGGAACAGGTCAAAACAACTATCCTTATAGCACTATATCTCCCCTTTCCACCATGACCACCAGGACACCATATGCACTGTGAGATTATTTTGCTTTTCCATTATTACACAAAGTATTTCAATTACATTTTCTTGATAAATTAGACAGTGTGATTTCCTATATTATTGTAAACATGTATTTCTTACAGAGCTGCCCCAACACTGAACAGTACTGTGGGATGTGAAAACAGAATATGGCAACATACTCAGCATGCTGTAATTATATGAATAAGTTATAATGAAGAAGATCTCTAAAAAAAGCACACCACTTGACATCTGCCATGTATATATATCCATTCTCCTGAACGACCCTGTGTCAGCAAGTCATAAGTATCAAGTAACTCAAAGCAATTCAAAACCAACAAACCCGAAGTACCAAATTAGATTCAAAGAGCATTATTGGCACTGGGCCTGAGCCACAAATTTAGATCCAGTTCTGAATTTTCCCAAGGTTCACAGAAATGGGCAAAAGGGATATCTGAATTCAGAGCCCAGACTAGATCCAGTTCTTGTTCATACAACAGACAGTAAGGGAGACCTAAAATCCTCAGAAACAGAGCAGTAAAAGCCAAATCCAAAATGGCACCTTGGGCAGTCAAATCAATATAAGCAACCCACAAAAGCTCTGCAACGTGGCTTAGTTACTCAGCAAGAATTTGTAAGGGTGGCTAAAAGTACCACAACAGAATTTGTGGTACTTCATTGCATTGGCAACTAAGATGGTGTGTCACCATCTAGCACCGAGGCACCTGAAAGCACGGGGGATACCCAAGGCAAGCGCTCCTGACGGCAGTGCCCTGCCCCGTGGGGTTCAGTTCAGCACATGTGCACCGGGCACGCCTGCTGCACACACAAGGCAGAACTGAGCACAACCCAGCGTACAGCAAGCTGCTTCATCCAGAGATACAGCTGTAGGGAAAGGTATGTGCACAGAGAGAAGTGGAGAAAAAAGGGTGAGGGAAGAGGTTACAATTAGGCACCTAATTCCAAGCAAAAGAAGGACTGCAGACACCTTTCTTCTCCGTTTTCCCTATATCAACCAGTTTAGGTGCTCCACCTCATCCAGATACTTGATGCATTCAGGGTGGTTAAGCCCATTCTAGCCAGCGTTCATGGAACTCAGTCACCGAACTTCACTGCGCTCCTCCACAAGAATCTAAAAACATTGCCACTCAGAAGACACTTTATAGATCTAGACTTGCATCCAGACTCAAGTATACTTGTAAGTTTAAAGAGAAGAAGTTGCAAAACGAACTATGAAAGAGTTGTAATTCCAAAGAACTGGGCTAGAGAAATTCTGCCCTTTGGAGTCAAACTATAACATTTGTTGGTTACAAAAAAGCTACTGACAACATACTATGACAGGTCAGAATGTCAAAGCATTTTTCATTTGAGTTTTAAATGGTTTTCTTAATAATTGTTTACAATATTTAACTTACAATGACTTGTAATATACAAGTTATTTTATTAACTACAAAAACACTGTCGTCACTACAAATTTCAGCTCAGCAATGGCGAAATCTGACACCCACTGAAGTGAGCTGGATTCCCGCTACTGACTTCACTCTCTCAAGTACATCCCACAGCAGTACCTCATCTACGAGGAGATGTACAAACCAGGCGGTGATTTGAAGGCAGCAAGTTGGCACATCTGTTCAGCGAATAAGTGAATATTCATCCAAGTCAAAAGATGACCACTTAAAAACTGATGAAAGAAAACTAGCATTGATCATTTGAACTCACTGGCAAAAAGGCCAACAGTTTATAAGATATCAGGAATGATTTAGACATCAGCATTACTATGTATTTGAGCTACAAACTCCTAAGTCTGTTTCAAGATGTTTTGCTCTAGTAACCATCAAGATACTAAATGGACCATCAATCCATTAGCTCACTAATTTTCAAAGTAATTAATCAATCAAGCCTCAAATGTGTCAATGTGAACTGACACCTGAATTTCAACCTAAGCTCTGCTTTGACAGCTGCACTCCTCCAAGATCACAAAGTTTGTCCTGATCTCTGGGAGAAATGGAGCAAAATCCTTCTCAGTCAACTAATGTGGTGACCTTCTAGAGACCAGGTGAACACAGTCTCGAGGAAAAGCTGCAGAAAGAATATCCCCACCTCCAAAAAAGAAAACGGAAAGCCTGTCCTTAAAAAGCAACACAAATCAGTTGGTTCTACAAAATCACACACACAAAGACGTAATGCCAAACACAGAAAGGCTGCACTGACTGCAAGTGCACACAAAGAACTAAGCTTTCAGTATAACTAGTAAAGGTAAACAAGTCTAACCAACCCTTTTTCTTTCTTCTTTGTAGAAGAGAGACGGCCAAGAAACATAATTAAGGCACTCTAGAAACAGGCCCTGGTTCTGCAAACACAAAGGTAACTGTAACCATGTAAGCAGATTGCAATGAGCCTGCCCACATCATTCCAACAGCAGAAACAAAATGTTTTCAAGAGTCAGAACCTCAGATTAACAAGTCACTGGGCCAGTACTTGCCTTTAGTGGAGTAGCTCTTTCAATAGCTGGGTTTACAGCACCTCTAGAGACTTAGGCCACCTTTCATCCAAAGTCTGCAAGTCCAGTTTCCAAACATTAATTAAACTTGAGAAACACGCTGCATGCTGAAACAAGGGGCAGAAGTTTAACTCATAGAAGTGGCCATGGATTTTGGGTGGCTCCTAAGACACTAAACCTTGGGGGGGTAGTTAGTATAGGGTTATAAAAAAAATGCCAGGACAGTATTCAAAGCAAAGTAAAAGCAAAACATAACACAGTGGAATACCCTTGAACATGAGGTTGAATTAACTGTAAATCCAGATTTTAAACTATCTATTTACTTCATTAGGTGTCGGAATCCATCCTGCCCTTCTTTTAATTAGCTCTGACTCCAAAAAAAGCCTCCCTTGAAAACAATGGGACCAGTCTCTGAATTGGGGACGACTGAGCACATGAAAACAGAATTGACCCAGCGCACCAAGAGCTTCCAAAGGTTTTGTGTGTTAGGCAGAGCTCTGTTCGCTGGATGCTGTATCCTTGGCAACTATTATGCGAGAAACCGTTCTACAAATGCAAAACTTCTGTCTGCTCCAAGAGCTTTTCTCTGAAATACTTTTATGGGGTTTTGGATACCCTTAAATCTAAGGGCACACACAGCCCTTTGTCATCTTCCTGCAAGCTCCCAAGAGCAAGATATAATACAACAAGTGACGTTAAGAGAGTATTTTCCTCCCACTTCATCAGGGAGCAAATAAAAGTTTTACAACTTTTACTTTGTTTTCTTCTGGGAAGAAAAAAGGAGTGGGCATTTTTCCTTTTTTCTTCAGTGCACTCTGCAGAACTAACGTGCAGATACAAGATAATAATGAAAGGACATTATTATTATGTCAATCAATGGCATCGCTTTGAAAACTGAAAATTCAAGGATCATGCCCGGGTGCCTGACTTCAAGGGCAGAACTACAGATGCCAGCATACGTATTAGAAGAAGTATGCAAGAAGAGATAGGTAAGATTTGACAAGGACTGTGGCAGTAACATGCTGCAGCTCTTCGCAAGAGGGACTAGTAGTACCAATTGTTTCAAGGGCAGCAGACACGCAGCTATTTTTACCAAAGCCCTTGCTGTAACTGCCTAGCTCATTAAACCTTACCACAGCAAAGCTCGCATCCTGCCTGCGCGACTGTGCTCCTCGCAGCTCGGCTGTCCTTAAACAACACGTTATTCCTCAATACCCCCAGATATTCAGAAGTCACTAGCAAGGGACAGGCGTGCAGTATTTGATACCCAGCTAGGGCTTTGGTTTGGTGGGGATTTTTTTTGCTCCCGAGGAAAACGCACAGCAGCTAGAGCTAAAGCAGAAGCAGTAGCTGCCCTTGAAGGCGTCTAGGAACACACGACAGCAGCGGGGGAGCCGCTCCGGCATCCCCCGGGCCTTCCCCCAGGACTTAAGGAAATATTTATACTGCCGGGGCGAGGGATAGCGCCGGCGGGGCACGGGAGCCGGCGGGGCACGGGAGCCGGCGCTGCGGAGCAGCCCCTCCACCGGGCGCCCTCCCCGCGCAGCCCCGCCGGGCGCGGAGCCCGGGCTGCCGCCCCGCAGGGGCCGGGGCCGCCCGCCGCCTTTCGGCCCGTCCTCCCCGCTGCCGGGCTCCCGCGGGGAGGCCGCTGCCCTTCGCCCGGTGCCCCGCACACTCCCACCCTCCCCAGTACCTTCTGCGGGGCGCGGAGGAGGCGGTGCACCCCGGCCAGCTGGGTGGCGAGCGGGATGTCCTCCCGGAAGGTGTACAGCGGCGGCCGGGTGGGCTCGGGGAAGTTGGTGCTGTTGAAGGGGTCGGTGTCATCCAGCAGCTGCACCCGGCACACCAGCGTGGCCATGGCGCATCCATCCACCGCCGCGGCCGGGCGCGGCGGGGGTGCGGGCGGGGGAGCGGGCACCCCCAAGTCACGACACCGAGGCGCTGCGTGCGTGCCCGCCGCCGGCTGGGAGCGGCACTCCCCTCCCGGCCGCAGCCTCCCCGGCGCAGGCTGGCTGGCCGGCCGGCAGCCTCCCGGCTCCCCGAGCGAGCGCCGGCCGCCTCACAGCCGCCGCGCCTCGGGGAGGCGGCCCATGGCCCCTTCCCCGCCGGGATCCACGAGTGCGGGCGCGCTTCAGGCCGAGAAAGGAGGCGGCGCCGGAGCCGCGGGGCGCGGGCAGAGCGGCAGCGGCGGCAGCAGCTCCCCCATGCCCGGCCGCTGCGCGCCGAGCGGGCAGCGGGACTGCCGCGGCCGGCACAGGCAGCCCAGCAGCGCCGGGCGGAGGGCGGCCAGCGCCCCCCCGCGGCCACCGGCGGCGCCGCCCTCAAGGGCGCCCAGGCGGCCCCCTCCTCCCCCGGCCTGAGGAGACCTCCCCGCGCCGGGCGGGAAGGAGAGTCCGCCCGGCATCCCCCGCCTCCGCCCGGCGGAGGGGGAAGAGAAAGCGAGCGGGGCTGCTTGCCTCTCCCGCTGCGGCGGGGGACAGGGAGGGACCCTCCCTTCGCAGCCTCCCCCCTCCCCTCTCAGGGCCGAGAGACCTTCGCCTCAGGGCGGAATAGCGGTCGCCGCCCGGGCGGGCACCGCGCCCCGCCAGGGCCCTTCTGGGGGAAGCGGGTGAAGAGGGGGAGCGGGAGTCGCCCCCGCCGTGAGGGGAAGGGGCCGTGGGGCGGATGGCGCGGGCAGGGTCAGCCCCTCACAGTGCGGCGGGGGCGCGGGGCCCCCTCCCGTTGGAAGTACGCTTGTACCAAGCTCCGTCTTGCTGTCACAAACATCCCAAGTGTCCTAAATCTTTAGTGTAATATCTATCCAGTTCAATAAGCCAGCTTTAAATAATACCTGCTTCAAAAAAAAAAAAAAAATCAGAAACTGACCTAAAGCCTGGGTATTCCACCAAGATTATTGGGTGGGTTTCTCTGTATTTGTACAAAACCCTCTTTGCCATTAGGGTGGTACGTACCCGGGGTTCGTTTGGCTTCCCAGAGCGTACGGCCCGGGCGGGCTCCCCACCCTGGGCAGGAGACACAGCAGGAGCTGCCTGGCCCCGCACCACGGCTGTCCTCCTGCCTCAGGCCTGCTCTTTCCTTCTCACAGGGGAAGACGGGACGAAGCGCCGAGCCCCCGGGGCAGGCACAGAGCACGGCATTGCGCTCGTCGAGTTGAATCTGCGCAGTGTTGCCAAGTCTGCAACTCCATCTGCGGGGATCGAGGATGCACATGCCCTGGTGGCACTCTTGGAGGCATGGGACGCAGGAGAAGGACCATGAAATAAGTTACAGGTGAAATACAGAGAGCGAAGGGTCTCACTGTCCTGGGAGAAGGGCTGCATTTCCGCAGGCTGAGCGTCTACCCAAGGGGATGCACTGTACTTTACAGCCACGGTTCATGACTGCCTGTCCTTTCATCCTTCGCAGAGAGGGCTGTGGGACAAGAGCTGTAGCGCCGCGGGGACTTATCACAGAAATGTGTCTTAAGCAAGAAAGCATGACCTCTAGATCATAGTGTTTGCATGAAGCAACTGTTTCCTCCCGAAATGATTACTGGTTTGGGAGTATTTGTCAGCACTGGGACAAAAGGGGATTTCTGTTCACACGTGGTCTGTCCTTCTGTTTCTGTTATTCTCGGGACTAACTTGCCAGCAGTTTTGCCAGCGGTTTTGCCAGCGGTTTTGCCAGCATTTATGCATATTTTCAGAAAAGAGCATTTAGCATAAAGACTGCTAAAATCAAGAGGGATTTTAAAACTCAGGAGCTATCTTGCCATTTCAGATATTTCACTGCCGATGTTTTATCCACTTCTTTTTTTCTTTTCCCTCAGCCTGGACAAGAAAAAGGGCCTATGGGTTGTCTCACACCATTTCTCATCACCACCTCTCGGCTGTGATTCTCATGCACCATTGGAAGTTATACGTGGTGAAATCCTGATTTTAAGTTTTGTATCTAAATTATTTTAAAGTCGTATTTTACAAAGAAATATATTTTTGTATCTGCTTTAGTACTGACAATTTAGCTTCCAGAGAAATCAGTATTGCTGCGTATCTGTCTGCTTATTTATGTCGTATATTCTTGTCACCATGTAAAGTTAAGATTAAACAGAATATTTAGGTTTTATTAATCATAATTTACTTAATTACCATTTTTATTAAACTTCCATTTTTGTAAAACAAATTAGTACATTTGCTGCTAATCAATGATCAATATAAGGTGGTGTAAGATTGCTGTTCTTGCTATTCATTGGATTAATCCTGATGTTTGCTAAATTAATATATGGCACTTGTCTCATTGCAGAGGCATTAATACTTGGAGAGAAGTTTTCAATAAATCATGGAAGCCAAGATTTTGTATAGACTCTATGTGACAGGATCAGCTATCTTTCCTCCAATACCGGAAAACAAAAACAAAGGATGAGTGCAATCCTTGGAGCCAACAGAGATAGGATGACTCTAAGGCTCAAGATCAAAATGTCTAGCCACAGACTCTAAATCCCATAAGGAAGAATTAGACATTGTATGTTATGATCTTCAACTGGATTTCCAAATACGAGGTGGCCAGTGGAGATACGTTTTATGACCAGGCTGCAGAAAGAAAATAGAGCGATACAAACATGAAAGGATCCTTAGTCAGCCAGAGCTTTGAGGTGCATCTACCTATACTTTTCCCTAATTGTAAACATCCCCAAACCACTATAGCCTTTTGAATTTCAGAAGCTGGATTTTATTTGAATTTGAATTAAATCAAACAGGTGGAAAGAGAAAACACAGATCTCCTGGATAAAACAGATAAACATTACGAGGTCAGTGTCCATGTGTGTGAGTGTGTGTGTGTGTGTGTGTTCAGAGGGAGATACGCATCTAAATTCCATATTTGAATGGTTTTCCACCTTTCTACATATTCTTTAGAGGCCTTCTGAATCTGCAGTCTCTTTCCATCAGCCTGAGCCAGGGCACTGTATAGTTTGCTCCCTACTCTTCCAAACAGTCACCAGGTTCTGCTCCTGCTGCAAAGCTGTACCTTGTCCTTTGAAAAGTCCTTCCCCTGCACCCTGTCTGCTTTGCAGCCTGCAGGAGAGCACCCTCTCCTCTCCTCTCCTCTCCTCTCCTCTCCTCTCCTCTCCTCTCCTCTCCTCTCCTCTCCTCTCCTCTCCTCTCCTCTCCTCTCCTCTCCTCTCCTCTCCTCTCCTCTCCTCTCCTCTCCTCTCCTCTCCTCTCCTCTCCTCTCCTCTCCTCTCCTCTCCTCTCCTCTCCTCTCCTCTCCTCTCCTCTCCTCCCGCAAGGTTTTATTTATTCAGTGCAGCAGCTAAAACAAGGCTAGCAGGCAACTTGCCTTCTTGCTGTCCCACTACAGCCTTTTAAATGAACATAGGTGGCTTTTAAAAGACATTAATACCCAGTAAAATGCAAACAAACAGCCAGGTACTGCCTGTCACAGGTACGTGGCATGAGGCACCATGGGCATTGCATCTGGAAAGACAATCAGAGACACGACAAGAACAGCATATCTGGTTGTCTCACCCCGTTCCTCATCATAGAAGGTCAGGCCTTCTGAGAGAGAGAGAGAGCATTTTCCTCAGGCAGGCTGAACAAAATCAGCGTTCAGGAGCTCTGGGGAATCCTCAGCAAAGTCCAGGTTGTGGTCCTTCTGCCTTCGGTGGTATCACGGACTAGTGAGTCCCCTTCCCGGGACAGGCAACTGAGACGGGCTGTGTTACATGCTGACCTTGGGATCCCCAAGTCCATCCGGCAAGCCTTTCCCAAAAACAAAGCCTGCACACAATCAAGTAAAGTTCACCGTTGTAAGCTCCCAAGTTCTTTTTACAAAAACAGAAGGGGGAAATCCTTCACGTGCACACATTTTTCAGGAATGAAACATAACTTAGGAGTTTTCACTTAGGGCTGATTTATTCTTCTGAACTCATCCTGTTATTGGCATTTCTTAAAAATACAGTGTTGAATGACTTAAGATGGTGTGTCAAGCTTAAATTTGAATTTCATTATTGTTGAAACCTGAATGTTAAAATAACACAGGTTTTTGTCTTCAATTTCCTCTTTTTTATTAAAAATAAAAAATATATGTTTGATGGAAAGTTACTGAAAGCATATACTTTAACCCAAGGACCACCCAGATGCAACGTAAATATGTATTTAAGCGGTTTTAAAAAATGCTATTAGGTATCCAAGCAATTGGAATAACTCCACGGGAATATTAATTTTTCCAGTACGTCATCATGTCAATGCAGATCTAGATGCATGATCATGAGATTACAGGGTAAGCATGTGAAGTGGCCAGTACTTTAACTTCTTTATCTTTCTCTTTCAGACAAATTGAACAGCTTTCCAAATTTCATTTTTCAACTTCAATCCAATTTTAGTTATGGGAGAACAAAAGCAATTTTAACTTCCATGATTTATTCACTTTAACATTAATAAAGCTGAAAAATAGCAGCCTATTTGGTAATGGTAATCAAAATGGACTTGCAAACCACTGGAATTAACGTATGGTAATGAAAGTGCTGACAGATCCTTTACTGTAGTGATGGGAACAGCATTTCTGCCTTATCCGCACTATAATCTGTAAATAATGCTTTGTTCTCTTAGTGAAGTGTGGAGAGTGATTTATTGTCATTGTTAGCGTGGACAGGCAAATAACATAACACGCTTCTCAAAATCATGGCATGTAAGTGAAATCCAGTCTGTCACAAGACCAAGAATAATACTGTGGATTTCAGCCTTCTTCATCCAGGGATCTTAAAGCGCTTTGCTACCATTAAATGTTGCCTGCTTATTCCCACCCCACAGAGAGAGACATTGAGGAGCCGGCAACTCAAGGATACAATTCTAATTTTTTTTTTTTTTACAGAAGTGGTTTTTTTACCACTTGCAATGGGAACTGAATTGGGTGTCATATGACTGGATCACAGAAAAAGTCTTCCACAGGGAACAGTAAAGCCCACTTTAACAGAAAGCTTTTTCTTTGAGAGGTAAGGACTTGTAATGGCCCTAAAAATTGTCAGTGGTCTCAATCAAGCTTTAATTGCGGCATCACACATTCAAATTCCGTGGATTGCTACTGAAAATTGTTCTCCTGTTGTGTCTGGTTAATACTGTATATGAAGTAATACTGTATATATGCCACCAATACTGGCTAATACTGTATATTGATGGTGAAGATGAGTTCAAGGTACACAATTCCAAAATCACTTGATGTCCAAACATCCTGCACAAATCTGTAAAAACCATGCCCTTTATTTTTCCACGGATCATACCGCCCCAGGAAATAATCTGTTAGATGTTCTGATGGTGATCCTACAGAGGTGTCCTTTTTCTGTGCAAGGTCTTCCCCCAAGGTAGCCAGGTCTGAAAGATGTAACCACTAGTGAGAGGGCAGAAAAGTGAGGTTTCTATGATGTGCACATTGCACAGTGCCATTTAGTACAGGCTTTGGTTACACAACGCACTTGCAGTCTCTTACAGGACTCCTACCTCCTTCGCCACACAGACAAGGGGGCTTAATTCCTGCACACAGATATTTCATTTCACCTTCACAGTTTAACGCTCAAGGCCTCCTCCTGCCTTATCCATTGCACGCTACTTAAACCCTGTTCTGATGACAGAACTAATTTCCTCAAGAGATTTCCTCCAGTGCTCAGTACTTAACAGGTGAATGCTTCACAAGTATTTATTAATTTATTTTCACAGCGCTCCTCTGCAGGGAGGCAGTCATTTTACCCCCATTTTATGGATGGAGTGTTACCAGACAAAATGGAGATTAAGTCAAAAGTAACCACTGCTGTTGACTGTCCAAGTCCGAGCTGCCTAGTCCCGAGCTGCGGGATCTTTTACCATTCGTAATGTTACAGGGCTGTAACCATACGTGATTTTTGAAATGATGACTGATTCTCCAGAGTTGGCCATTAAAATCAGACAAAAACTCAAGCTTCAAATCAAAGTCCTCCTTTCATCACTGTGGTGTGTCTTTCATAGATTTTCTGTCAATTTTTCATTATTCTCCTTTAAAAAATAAGAAGCTGGCTGGATTCCTCCAAGGGATGTGAATGTTGCTCCTTTCCTGGAAATGGCTGATTTGGATGAGGGCGAGGAGGTTGCACAGCTTGAAGAGTACGGCAAGGCAGAGAGCGAGGGACACAGGAGAGACCTCGGAGCCTGCAGACCATGCTCAGGGGGAGAGGTTGCTGAGGGAGGCCACAGAAGCACTGGAAAGAAAACCTGCTAGGGAGCAGAGGGGAGGCTGCAGAGTTTGCTGCAATCTCCATCCTTTACTGGATGCAGGGGGAACTATAGTGACAAAGGCTGAGGTACTTAATGTCTTCTTTGCCTCAGTCTTTAAAATAGTAAGACCAGTTGTTCTTGGGGTACCCAGCCCCCTGAGTTGGAAGACAGTGACAGGCAGCAGAATGAAACCCCCATAATCCAAGGGGAAATGGTTAGCCACCTGCTACACCACTTAGACACACACAGGTCTATGGGGCCAGATGGGATCCACCCAAGGGTACCAAGGGAGCCGGCAGAAGTGCTCACCAAGCCAATTTCAATCCTTTATTAGCAGTCCTGGCTAACTGGGAGGTCCCAGTTGACTGGAGGTTAGCAAATGTGACACCCATCTACAAGAAAGGGCGGAAGGAGAACCCAGGGAACTACAGGCCTGTCAGTCTGACCTCGGTGCCGGGGAAGGTTATGGAGCAGATCATCCTGAGTGCCATCACGTGGCACGTACAGGACAACCAGGTGATCAGGCCCAGCCAGCATGGGTTTAGGAAAGGCAGGTCCTGCTTGACTGACCCAATCTCCTTCTAGGACAAGGTGACCTGCTTAGTGGATGAGGGAGAGGCTGTGGATGTTGTCTGCCTAGATTTTAGTAAAGCGTTTGACACCGTTTCCCACAGCATTCTCCTGGAGAAACTGGCTGCTCATGGCTTGGATGGGTATACTCTTCACTGGGTACAAACCTGGCTGGATGGCTGGGACCAAAGAGTGGTGGTGAATGGAGTTAATCCAGTTGGTGGCCAGTCACAAGTGGTGTTCCCCAGGGCTTAGTACTGGGGCCAGTTCTATTTAATATCTTTATCAATGATCTGGACGAGGAAATGGAGTGCACCCTCAGTAAGTTTGCAGATGACACCAAGTTGTGTGGGAGTGTTGATCTGCTTGAGGGTAGGAAGGCTCTGCAGAGGGATCTGGACAGGCTGGATCGATGGGCCGAGGTCAATTGTATGGGGTTCAACAAGGCCATGTGCTGGGTCCTGCACTTGGGTCACAACAACCTCATGCAACGCTACAGGCTTGGGGAAGAGTGGCTGGAAAGCTGCCTGGAGGAAAAGGACCTGGGGGTGCTGGTTGACAGCTGGCTCAATATGAGCCAGCAGTGTGCCCAGGTGGCCAAGAAGGCCAATAGCATCCTGGCTTGTATCAGAAATAGTGTGGCCAGCAGGACTAGGGGAGTGATCGTGCCCCTGTACTTGGCACTGGTGAGGCTGCACCTCGAATACTGTGTTCAGTTTTGGGCCCCTCACTACAAGAGAGACATTGAGGTGCTGGAGCGTGTCCAGAGAAGGGCAACGAAGCTGGTGAAGGGTCTAGAGCACGAGTCTTATGAGGAGCGACTGAGGGAGCTGGGGCTGTTTAGCCTGGAGAAGCAGAGGCTGAGGGGAGACCTTCTTGCTCTCTACAGCTACCTGAAAGGAGGTTGTAGCGAGGTGGGGGTCGGTCTCTTCTCCCAAGTAACAAATGATAGGATGAAAGGAAGCAGCCTCAAGTTGTGCCAGGGGAGGTTTAGACTGGATATTAGGAAAAATTTCTTCATGTAAAGGGTAGTGAAGCATTGGAACAGGCTGCCCAGGGAAGTGGTTGAGTCACCATCCTTGGAGGTATTTGAAAGATGTGTAGATGTGGTGCTTAGGGACATGGTTTAGTGGTGGACTTGGCAGTGCTAGGTGAACAGTTGGACTTGATGATCTTAAAGGTCTTTTCCAACCTAAACAATTCTATCATTCTATGATTCTGTGATTCTAACTCAGAAAGTTACTGAATTGACTGTAAATAAAACTGGAAGCAAGGTCTGATTCCATGCTGCAAGAACATCACAGGAGGAGTTGGCTACAAGCATTTTCTACTTCTGTTCTGGATTCCTCACTTTGAGTTTACTGAAAATATACTGGCCCATATTCTAATACAGTCTGGCTTTTGAGTTGAAAAGCCGTTTGATCCATTTTGAGAAGTTCATTTTAGGGAAGGATGTAGACAAAGCTCACCTCTCTTCATTTTCCTCCTCGTGCTGTGGTGCATGCTGTACACTAATGGATAACAGCACAGTGGTTACAGGGGTTTGCTGAACTTTGTCTTCAGAGAGGACGTGAGGCAAAGGCTATTTCCAAAAGCAAGATGAGACTATGATGGAGCAGTTGTCTGTACTGGTATGGCAAATTCTGTAAGGACCCCCCAAAAATTTCAGTCATTCCCTGCCCAATAGTCAGCTGAAAGCATTGTTCAGACTGACTTTTTTTGGCTTGGCAATGGAAGTTAATAATTTCATTTCAGTGGGATAAAGAATAAAGCACAATCCTTCTTCTCCATTATGAAGGAGTGCATGAACTGAAAAAAACCCACAAGCAGCAGTGAGAATGGTTGATAAGATGCTGCTTATTCTTTGGCATTTGAATTTTGATACAAATCGACATTGATTTTATCAAAGATAATGATATCTTGCTAGTATGAGATTGTACCATAAAACTCAGCTAATCAGTCTTTCTTGGAAAACAGGGAGACACTACCATGGATTACATCTACTGGTGTATGCAGTTTAGTGATGCGAGGACTAACAATGCTTGCCTGACTTAGCAAGCAAATTATATTTTCAGATGGAATTCATGTCACTGCTCTTTCTTCAATTTTCTTGTAAGCCGAAAAGCTCATGTTTCACACACATTTGTACAGAAAGCTTCTATCATTAAAGGACTAACAAGAAGAAGGAAATGGGGATAAAGTAACCTGCTTACAGACATGCTGTAGCTGTGATGACCTTTTTTGCTTTTTCAGTTTAATAGAAACAAATGCCAGACTGGACACAAGCAGCACAGACATTTAACAGACAACACCCGGGAAAGTGGTGGCCATTTGCTGGCACATGACTGTAACTGAGAACTTCTGAAAAACTATCAAGACCCAGGTCATTTTTTAAAGTATTTTCTAATATAAGTAAGAATAGCCTTTCCTTGAGGGAAACAGCACACTTTAGTTTGAAATCTGAGCATCTGAAATTTGCTTTAATTTGTATCTTACCATCGACATTAACCCACTGTAATTAAGTAATTGTTATCACATCACTTTATATCTCATAAAGTAGTGCTGAGTTTCGCCTTGGTGCCTTGTATAAACTAAACTTTGGAGAAGACAAAATCATTCGTCATTTTGCATTTTGGGTATCCACTTTGCATTGTGGATGCTCATTTGATGCAAATTGATCTAGAAACTAGGAAGCTTAAAATAAACACATTTCAAGGGGAAAAGCGTTTATGGGAAAAGACCACAAATGTTTGAAGGTGTGCTTGACAGTTTATCAATCCTTTTGTCAACAGAATGAGCTTCTACAGCATTTAAAACTTGTCTTCATAGTCGGGCTTTTGGACCTTAGGTTAGTTAGCTGCTAATTAAGAGGCTACTTAAAATGTATTTTCCCCCGTCAGTGTGTACACATCCAACAAGTGTATTCCAAGCTTGGACCAAGAATAAATATTTGTGGTTTGAAGAAAACACAGGGGAGTGTTCGTATCAACTTTTATAAACTTGTGAAGTGACTGTAGATAATCCAGCATTATTTATTTTGACGTGAAGAGTCCTATGCTGATATAAACATCCTCAATGCAAAATTACTTCTTACTAATTTTGTAAACACAAGTTCATAAACAAATTTCTGGCGACAGTTAAATCAGGAGAATATTAGTCTCAGTCAATAAGCAATATCACCTACCCCAGGGTGAAGAGCTTCACCATAAGAAATTGCAAGATTATTTGTACATACCATTTTCATGACAAACACTATTTAGCAGATGATTTTGTATATTCCACAACAGCCTTAGTTTTAAAATTTCTTCTTTAATACACTTTTCTAAGTTCAGATGTTCCTATCAGTGTAAACACTCCCTCCTTTCTTGAATGCCGGCATATACTTGACCTCACCACAGTCTCACAGCAATGAATTCCACAGGCTATATATATTTTTTTTTAAAGGCTTCCCCTTCATCATTTTGGAATTCCCTTATTTTCAATTTTCTTGAAAGCTTGCATTCTAAGACAACTGCACAGATACTAGAATTTTTCCTTTTTACAGCATTCATTGTTTTAAATAGTTCTATCATCTTCATTTTTATTCACTTCCTTTATAAAATAAACACATTTAATATTTTCTTCCTCTCTTCAAATGGAAGTTTTACATTCCTCTGCTATTTTTCAGTCCATGTCTGAACATGCTGTATGTTTGGTTGATATTTTGGGGAGTGGAACAATGAAAATTGGATGGAGAATTTTAAGAGTAAAAAGAAACTATCTCCATAAAGCCATTGTAATATTTTCTGTATTAGTTTTCATCCCATTCTTTATGCATCCAAATATTTTTATTTATGAATTTTTTGCCTTTCCAGCCCCTGGTGTACACAGACCAGGAGTTTCATCTAACTCTTCACAGTAAAATAATAATATTTTCCTGGAATGGGCACAGTTACTATAGAACCTAATAAGACATTGTACTAAATGCATACTGCTTCTTCCAATGTAGAGCAGATACACATTGCATATTTTAAGTTTCTTGGATAATTTGTTGGAAAGACTGGTCTTACATCATCTCTCTTGTGTACATCAATATGCATGTAAATTTGATCATAAATATTTGTATGCATAGGCAAACAGAGAACTCATGCATATCCCATACTTATGGGGGCAATTAAATGTCTCTCTCGAGCTGCAGGTGGCCATTTTGAACATTGGCCTTTTGAATACTTGCAAAATAATTCCTTCCTAGGATTCTTAGTTAACATCTCCTGCTTGAGGGCTGAATGGGACAAGAATACTGTTGCCTTTGGGCCAGTGAGCTGTTTTCTGTTTTGCTAATTTAGTATGTCTTCTACCTGGGTTGTAGCCTGAGGTTGTGGCTTGCAACTCAGAAAATGTCCATTTTCATTTCCTTGAAGAAACATGAAGGCATCCCTACGTACTTCAGATGGATAGAAACCGGTTCTGCTGGTTAAAGCTTGCAGGCCTGATGCTTGGACATGTGCCACTTGACACCAGTCAGCTAAGGAGTTTGCCTTTTGATTTTACTTTTCAACCCAGTCCTTTGGACTTCTGCTAAGTGGTAAAGAAAAAAACCAACACGCCTGCAGAGAGGTTGCTTGTCTCTCTCCTTGAACTGTGTTAGGTGAAGAGGGAAGACAGTCGCACTTCTCCAACAGTTCCCTTAGAGGCATTGGCAGTGCCAGATGGTCACGACCAATAGACTTTTCTCCAACAGGCTCTTCACTCCGCAGCCCTCAGCTAGGGCAGAAGGTGGCACATCTTCCTTCTCAGCTTGGGCAGGGACTCAATATTAGAAAGCTTTTGATATGCTCAGGGCTCAAAACTTGGAACTATTCTATTCACATGAGAAGTCGTCTATGCTGGTGAACTACACAGGCTCTAAGCTAAACATGGAGGCAATGTTTGTAGGATCAGCGATGCCAAAATTCATCTCCTAACAAGGAAGAGTGGTAGCAAAATCTAACTCGTCTGACACTTCATATGCACGGAAGAAGATCCCACTTTTGAAACTAATGTCTGATTTTTATCATACAGTCACAGTGGTTTTAATCAAGTGAAAGGAACCCCCTGAAGGAGCTGTTTGTTTAGTTCGTGCTATTCCTAAAACTCCTCTGGGTACCAGCATATCCAGCTTACCACTTGAACTGTTAAGTCAGAAGGCACTAAAACCTGTACTTTAATGTGACACTGTTTCCTCCTTTCCACCTTCTGAAAGCATCTCCAAAACAAACCCACAATGTGTAATTCTGCTGGGCTAGTCCTCACCCCGTAAGTGCAATCTGGGGGTGTCTGAGGCAAGGGGCAGAAATGGACACATCTAATTTAGGAGGACAGAGGGCATTTTCTTCTTGTCATGAAACATTAATTTTACAAAATATTTTCTTATTAATATTGAAAATGTCCCCTGGTTGGAAACTCGTTTGCATCAGCATGCTGCCCTCTGTTATTCCTTCGCTGTAGAAAGGTACTTCTCAATGTTATCTGTATGAAAAGCTTTCAGATGTGATTTCTTTAGGTTTGATCCCCCCCCGCCCCTTACCTGCTGAACAGTGCAAATAACCTGTAGATCTCTGCTGAGATAAGGAGTAGCGAAGGGAATTTTTGCTCAAGGCCACTGTGTTCAAACAGACTTGGGCAGCTCCTACTAAGCCATGTAATCAAGATTCAGAAAATGACCTTGCCCTCCCTCTCCTTTCGAGCCCCCAAGTAAGCACGTGTTAGACTGTGGGTATTGAAAGTTAATGAGGCTGCAGCTAGAATAAGTTGCGTGTAAGATCATGGATGAAGCACAGATGGCTGAGGAGGATCACAGACAGCTTTCCTGTTAGAGAGAAAGATACGGAGCTGGCAATGAAGTTCAGCCAGGATAAAGAGGGGCAGAGTCCTGATTCCCACAAATCAGGCTGATGGGCTCAGTCATGAATCTGCATGAAACTGCTCTTTTTCAGCACTGCGTTAGCCGTAAAACCCACCCCAACATCTGCACTCCCAGTGCTGTATGCTGCTGTGGTCGGGCCATCCCTGGACTTACCCAGATGATGAAACATGACACTTGCACAATGTAAAGATTTAATACCAATTAGTATGTTGCGCTGGGGGAAAGTACTGGGTCGGCCAGATGATTGATCACGGACTATCTGGCATTCAGCAGCTGGAACTGCAGAATCAGTGACAGTCCTTTTTAGCTCTTTGAACTAGGCTGAATCTGGGTATTTACTTAATACTGATTTTCTTTGATTAAAAAATTCCTTGAGCTATCACAGACATCCTTCCCGTCTTTCTGTCCTCATCTTAACTTGAACTGGCTGTGTACCAAAAATGAAAGCAACAGTCAAAATCCGTGAAGGACTAGTATTGCAGAAGTCTATCGGGAAAAAAATTTATAAACTCCCAATTATACACAGTGTGTTTCCTTCTTAGTGGTGAGACTGGCTTTCATACCTGCAACATGAACCACTGTTTTGTTCTGTGGCATTCAGGTTAATAGATAGTCCATCTTTGCGGTTTTAGTAGTCAAAACCAGTTTGGAATAGTCTCCTTGACATGGTTGTATTTCTTCCAAAAAGAAAAAAAATCCTTGAATATGATTTTGTCATGTTAAAAAGAGAATAGATTTGCTTTCCTTTCTTAGGGCACAATCTCAGCTCCATGTTCGGAGGAGATCTGCAATCAGATTCCACGACAGCACAGTTCAGCCCCGAAAGAAAAAAACAGGAGCTTGTGAAAACCTGCTAAGAGTTACCTTGTTACAAAGCTCAAGCAAAGAACAAGAGCTTAATATTCATGTAAAAGTGATGAAATATCAATAGTAATATCAGTGTACAGATATAATTTTTTTCTTGGAAACATGCAGTTATGATTTATGACCGATAAATTCTTACGCTTGCCCTATCTGCTGTTTCTAAAAGTAAAGCAAGGTTAAACACAGTTGATAACTCTGAAGACAAAGAGCCAATCTGTCAACTGAATTTAAAAGTATGACAAAGCAGAGGCATCGTATTAGAACAATTAGAAGATCCACTGCGCTTAATTATAAAGAATGTCCTTATATCTGAGCCCATGATCAGAGAGTATCGTTGTAGTATCTGTGCAATCACACAGCAAGCAATATGTCCTAATGGGCTTTATAGCTAATGAAGAATGACACAAAATGCAAATCTCTTATTAATCTGGATTGAGCAGAGAAAACAAGCTTGTTTTAAACCTAGTCTTATAAGCAGCAGGTCTAATCCTGAGCCTGCTTATATAGGGGTGTTAAACTAAATACAGTAGAAATGGTGTGTTTGTTCAGTGGTGGAGAACAAAGCGGAGGCAGCCCATTCCCGGGGAGGCAGCCCTACACACTGCCGGCGAGGGGGTTGCTCTTTGCAGTGAAATATGGGTCATGGGATCACAGACACAATTAATAAGCCAAAATCAACACAGGCGGGGAACATTAGGCTCATTTGTTTAATTATTCACTACAGGCAAAGTCTGTTGTTCATATGATTTCAGAATCTGGGCAGCACTGTTTTGCGCTGGATGGGTCCCCGTTCAGATCTGCCTCTAGACCAAACAAGGGAGTTTCTGATCCAAGCAATGGCCACATCTAAGAACTTTGGATAAAGTAGTATTTAGCTTTTGTCTAGGAGTTACAAACTGTCTGCAAGGTATAATGGCTTAAATTGACACGTGCCAAAAGATCACTAAACTTTCAACAGTTGTATTATATATCAAAAAGCATTTTTATATATAGCATTCATGAGGAAAACAATACCAGACTAAAATCAGATTCATTAAAACACTCAGGAATTTGGCAAGAATCTTGATTATTGTTTTTTGAAGAACGTTTATGTCATTAAAATATGCCATTTCGGCTACACGGAAACATTTCATGCAGACGTGTCAGTCTTAACAGCAGTTTAAATGGAGTATTTTATCATATCTCATACGAAGCTTTTGGAAAGATAAAGATGATTTTTTGATCATCAGAATTTGTGTGTCTGGAGAGAATTTTGTTCTGTGACATTCTTCCAAAGACTTGTGTTCAGCCCGCTATGAGCAGAAATAGATGCCCAAACCTCAAAACCTGCCAGGAAACTGAGCAGCGATCCATAAGCCATCCCTACAGAGCAGTAATTATTTTGCACAAAGGGAAACTAAGGTATCGTTTATCTTTTGACCATGAAACACAGACTGATAAGAAATCAACACTGAATTTTACTATTTGTTTATTTTCTAAAGGAAAGGTGAAATGAGCTAGTGTCCCTCAGGTATTAACAGTGGGCCACCGAACTGACTCAACACTTGTATGAGGAAGAGAGAACTGATGGAGGATTTCAGGCATCAGCTTTTCTACAACAACGAAGAAAATAATGATCACCGAGATAAAACTGTTTCTAACTCAAAATATACAGTAGGCAGAATTACAAGGAAAGACTTCGTGCTATGTTCCTGTGAACGTATTCAGGCACTTAGTGCATGTCTGGACGTTCAGGAGTCCTGACCTCTCTCAGCTGGTCCATGGATTTCAGTATTTAAGTAGCTGAGCAGGAGCTTGCAGGCTCAGCACTTTTGTGCATCAGGCCACCTGTTGAAGTGCCTAAATATAGTCCTCCGAGCTTAACCTCAGGCTTGACAGCCTTGGCTATTGCAAACTGCTCTTGCACCTCCAGCAGTTATTCGGAAAGCAGTTCAAGGATCCTGTGGGTCAGGAAATTAGAAGCAAGACAACCCCAGCTCTCTCTGTGCAGAGAGAAACGCAAAGCTGAATGCATTAGCAAAATAATATAATGAGATTTGGCAAATAGCTGAAGCGTGAGGAACCACTGTGTTATCACTTAGCGCTAAAGCTGATGCCCAGCTGAAGCTTGCCACTAAAGAGCTAATGAAAACTGAGCTGTACCTGCTTCTTTTAGTGGCTTTTAGGCTACCAAAGGATAAATATCTAACTATGGTACGTAGCTCAAACGTAGAAACTCATAGAGGTTCTCCAACACTGGGTGCATCTCTTTGTCCCTCCTTGTAAACATTGATTTGTTTTGCGAACCTGCCAAAGTGATTGGAGAACAGATTTTAGTGATTAAAATAAATCAGGTAGTCTCTAAACTCTAAAGTTGCAATTACTACTGCATGTGAGCATTTGTTTTCTAAACAAGATCATTGCAGCAGCGTAAGTACATAGATCTGTGTATGCAGCTGTAGTGTTATTGAGGAGACTCACACCAGGGTAACTATTCCACTTCTGCTGAAATGACCACTTCAGTCTTGGAAAAAAAAACTTTTACGTTGCTAGATCTGCAGAGACATTATATTTGTGTACATTTCTGTGTTTATTATGTAAACAGCACTGCTACCGTTTATGTGAACACAGCCCTTGGATTAGCAATTTCCACAAGATCATCAGGCAGCATCTTGTCAATAGCATTAGCTCGCCTCATTTTCAGAGTAAGAGAGAAAACAAAGATCTGGGTTCTCAGCACACTTGGTAAGCGTAAACAAAAATACCGCTAAAGTATGATCACTTCTCAGTCAAAAAACTCATTCTGTTTTTCTGTCCTGAACACCAGAGGACCCGTTGAGGAACACGCGACGGATCGCCGGGGAAAAATGCGGTACTAGAAAAGGAAAAGCCAGTGCAGTTGCAGTAATCAGTGTGCTGCTCTGCTGGGGGGACTTGGTCAGAGACCACGAGTTATGGAGAACACTTTCAGCTGGTCTTGATTAAACAAACACTGACAGCACAAGTACTGAGAGCTATTTCCAGTGAGATCTTTGAACCTTGTTTATGACTAGCTGGCCCCCAACAGTGACCACTTGACAGTCGGTGATGTCCCCCCAGCGACTGCTGAGCACTCCGGACTCTTCGTGCCACGCAGCCGGGGAAGCACGGCCTCCAGCCAGGACGCCAAACGCTGCACCGGCATCAAGCGCTAGCTCCCACGCGATGCGTTCGCGTACAGCTGTGTGCCCCACATACATCTCCACCACGTTACTTCTTCAGATCGGTTGCAGACCAGTTGGTTTTATACCCTGGAAATTGTTATAACTGGAGAAAGTTACTCCTCAGAGACACTTTGCACTGACAGACAGATGCTGGACTGTTATACAAATAACTTCTTTGCTACCGACTTTCAAATGCTAATGTTTTTCAATGAACCTTGTGCTTAAATAGAAAAGATGAGGATCACGCAGAGCCAGGCTGCAGGACTTTTTCTGTTGCCTGATGGATTTCTATATGCCTAGAATAGAGGTTTTGGTCCTATTTTACCTCCAGTTAATTGATTACCAATTAACTTGAGTTAACCGAATTCAACGTTAAGTGCCGGTCTAGACATGCCACAAATGTTTGTTCCAGGACATTCTGAAGAAAAACCACAAGTATTTGAGTCCTGGAAGAAAAAATGTGTGGAATATCCAGACTAGCATTTGCAATTGTGCTATTAGGTCAAGTTAGCATTGCAATTAATTACTGTGGGGTAAAGGGTACTAAAAATGCTGGCACTGACATTACCTAATATATTTGGTGTTCCAGATCGCCACTGCCAGAAAATTAATTCTTTCATGTCACTCGGAGCTGGTCGGTAGATATGTGAGAATTCACTGATCTCAGGGTGTAAGGTTATAATAAATATGTAAATGTTTTGGGTAAAATAAACTTAGCCACACAAATATTAGCAACTTTCTTGTTTGTAATTTCTATGTGTTACTTAAAATACTAACAATGTATTTACATTACATCTTTGCTTAGGTATGTTAATTAACTGAAGCTTAACAGTCATAAACCACCAGGAATGTAATGAAGAAAACTAGTATTTGCTTTACTACCTTTTTCCATACTATAAAATATTGATGTAAGCTCAGTTTTTACATTCTTATGCTTTTCCTGTCTTTTAAGTCTCCCCCCTTTGTCTTCTTAAATCTTTGTTCTTCATGGGTGGGAGCAAGCAGCTCCACATCTCAACCTGTTCCAATTAAAGTAATATGAAAAACAACATTGTAATATTTTCTTTGACTGACATCTTCCAGAAATAAGTGTTATGATCAAATGATAAGCCTGTTCCTGACCCAGGCACAGCACATTTATGTTCTTAGTCGCAGCCTCCCACAGCTCCGCTGCCAGCCAAGTGGGATATGTCATGGTATTTGCAGTTTGCACCTAACATTTTATCCCCTGTCTTTCCACAGGCAAACTTCTCAGCTTCCTTGTGTTATGCGAAAAAGCAGTGGCAGATGTCTGGCCTTTGGCTCTGCCACAGACATGTAAATCATGGAGTCGCATGGAAGAGGAGGAGGAATTAGCATTATGCTGCTGTCTGGGGAATGGGCCTTTCAGAGAGCCCGCTTTGAGTACAGGGCACGAAGAGTCCCAACGGCAGGCACAGCTGAGGGGCACAGTACCTCCCCTCTACCGTCCCACACAGTGCTTGTAGGGTGGGAGCCAACCATGCTCGGAGTACATGAACTGATGGGTTTGGGAGGGGAGGCTACCAGAGAACCTGCCTTGCATACAGGCTGACCTACAATGGACTAACTCACACATGGAGATCCCGCCTGCGGTACCAGCTTCCAAAACTCACTTCTGTCTCTCTCCTATACATGGGACAAACTCTCAGAAACCCCTTGTACTCACAACCCCACACATAAATCAGATGTGTAAAGAAAGGGATGACAGCATATACAAAGACAACGGGATTCATCAGGTAGTGGTAAGAGGAAGGCTACTCCATGAGGAAGAACAAGATGGGAGCTGAGGATGACCACAACACAGACAAGGGTCTCACCAACAGCCCTTGAGCAGGGGGAGCAGAGGACAGGATAGCCAAAGGCTTCACCAGCACCCCACTGAGCACTAGGAGATGAAATAAAAAGTCAGGTCCAAGACCAAGTCAGGAAAACAAGCGGCAATTTGGAAAGACCAGGAAGCAGCACTAAGAACAGGTATGCCCACAGCTCAAGGAAAGGCAGACAGCCCCCGGGCTTAAATAGAGCCCCTGGACCCATGGTCAGGGTCATCAAAGCTTATTAGTGCCCTCACGGCCTTGACTGCAGGCTCCCCTCCCATCTGAGTGTGTTTTATAATTTTTGTCTCCTTATAGAAGTGTGGGGTTGGAAGGAGGCTTGCTGTCAGATGTTTTGGGAAAGCATGCAGGATGTCTCCTTGGGCTCAAGGGTACTGATCAACTCTGTAGCCCTACCAGCTGCTGAGGTAACAGAGCTTCTCCTAAAACAGTTTAGAGTAAAAAAGTTGTTGCATTTAATGCTCTGGCTGCTTCTGCCCAAGGTTTTGGGGTGTGTGAGCTGGGCTGGTGATAGAAAAGGTCTGGGTGATAAGGCTTCAGCAGGGAAATACGGAAAAACTAGATGAATTTGCAGGGACTGTAGGTGCTCAAGGCAGTTGGTTGCTGGATTGATGTGGTCAACAGTGGGAAAAGGCCCCAAATAACAATGGTCTGGTTTGGCAGATTGTTGAATAGTCAGGCTGTGTTTTCTAGAAAGTTAAACCTGGCTGCCTTTGGCAGCAATGGGCTGGAAGTGTGTGCCTGCCTGCTTCTCACAGATACTTCTGGCTTTATGAGGAGAGCATGAACCTGGTGGAATTGGGCAAGGAGGCTATAGGAATGTGGGAAGGGGCTAGATTACTTCAGTGGTGGAAACTGAAATTAGCGAAGGATGGAGCCTGTGGCATGGGTAAATGGATGTTATTGCTGTAGGCAAAACTCTACCAGTTGGGGGGAGGTAACCCAGCCATCTTGGAGAAAGTTGGTGTGATGCTAGAGGTTTTGTTACAGGATTTCATTCACTTTCTTCGTGAATGAGACAGAAATGAGGTAGAAACCAGTCTGCTTGCTGGTTTCACAGAATCACAGAACAGATGAGGTTGGAATGGACCTCTGGGGGTCACCTTGTCAAAACCCCTTGCTCAAGCAGGGCCATCTAGAGCTGGTTGCCTAGGCCCATGTCCAGATGGCTTTTGAATATCTCCAAGGAGGAACATGGTTTGGGGTTGGCGCAATGAGAACAGGTGGGTTTACACTTGGAGGAGACCCATGAGCTCCTTCCAAAATCTGGCTTTGGCCTCCCCAGTCCTTAATGATGGGGCAATTAGTGCTTATTAGGACAACTGGGGCACTGGCAAGATTCTGGGCTTCCCCAGAGTAAAATGTTGGTTATGAAGGAAAGATAAATTATACTGATGGCTCTTCTTTTTTTCTGAAAGTCAACTGAAAAGTGTTATCTGATGCTACTCTTTAGAGCTGTCATGCTTAAACTCTCTCTGTAATCTGGGTGATTCCTCCCCCACTGCCACCTTTGAGCCCATTGCTATGTTTCGGTAAATTCAGGGAGATCAGCTCCCTTGCATTTTCTTAGTACTGGTTTCTCACTAGGATGTGAAATTTAAGCACGTTAGTGACTTTGTCTTAATGTTATGCTTTCCATGTGGTTCATATTATAAGGCTGGAATAAAGGCGGCGTTCTCAAAAATTCACTCACAGGATACAAAAGCATGGATATGCTTGGCTGTTACATGTTTGACAGCCATAATACTATATAGGCTAACTTGCTGCTTTGGTCTTAGAACTTACTTTGAGATTGGTCTGCAAAAACCCAAATGCTTCATTTAAAATTGGGAGGGTGAGTTTCTCATTGTCATGCCTCTTACTATGTCCAGATCAGGTTACCTGTTTGATAACCTTTTCATTATACCAAATTAGTAGCTGCAAAAGCCTTCACATCCTTTCCCTTGAACATATTTGCTGGTATGTATTGTTAATGGTATAGTTACTTTTCATTGAAATGTGCCTCTTTCAGAAAGAGAAAAGAGACTTCATACCTTTGGGCGTAGCTTATAACCTTCTTCATTCCCATCCAAGGTTCTTATTCTGTGTCTGTGTTTGTGTCATCTGATAGCTGTGCTTCCTGGAGGCGTTGTATCCATATAAATACACTTACTGCTTATTTTCTGTGTGACTTTTTTAGACCCTGCTGTACTCTGAATAACAGGTTATCAGAATGCAACCTCTCACTCTTGTATCTGGATTTTGATTTCCTCAGATTTCATTTTACCTGTAGAATGGTAAATTAGAGCCTCAGATGGACTCAGCTCATTATGAATCAGCTATGTTTTGGAGAATAGCAAAATGCAAAATTATGGAAACATCTTCTTTCCCGATTGTGTTGTTATTGATAAGCTTTTCATGCTTAGGTTCATAATAATGCCTAGATATCAGCGAGGAACAGTGTCCCACTGGTGTAAAGCTTTTTCCAAATATGTATTAGAGTGCCTCCACTGAAGTGACCACAATATAACAGTTAAAGTAGACACCAAATGGAAAAAAATATAAGGAAGCAGATGCTCTTTCTAGAGCTGAGCAAACACGGGAAGTCAGCATGCAAAGGGGGGCATTGGGAAGCTGTTACATCCTCAGGTAACTACTGTACAGCGCAGTAGCCTGCCTGCCCACGAGACCTGCCAAGTATCCTCCGTATTTAAACTGCTAGTGCCTCTGCCCTCCAAACATATGGAGAAATATTTTAAAAATCTGGATTGTATATGAAGATTTAGGTGCTCCAAACCTTCAACTCCAAGTATGGAAGCTACAGCTTTCTTAACCTAGGGACAACACGTGTACAACACCAAGGGCAGTATTTCATAGATGTTACTTCAGACAGTGAAGTGTGCAGAGCAGCACCGCATGCGAGAAGACTGTAATAAAATCTTCTTTTTTTAGCTAAGCATCATTGTTTGCTATTTATGAATTAAATACAGGCTTTATACAGCTACTGTGCTGGGAAGAAAGGGAATTAGCGAGGCCTTACTGTGCTGAAGGTGACTGATTTCTTTACTAGGTGTAGAGTGCCACCTGCAGCACCAAATTTGCAGCTGAAATGAGGTACAATAAAACCATAGCCATAACTGAAGTGAATGTAATTTTATTGTTTAAATAGCGTAACGGACAAATCCACAGGACTGAAATTGGAGAACCTTTAAAAAAAATCAAGGTGCCTCTTATTTGCCTTTAAAATGTCACTGAGAAATTAATGAATAGACAAAAGGAGTAAATGAATTGATAAAGCCGGTACATAATTTAGTAAGAAAATATTTTGTGAATTTTTAGGTGGGAATGTATCCAGAAACATATGTGAAAAGGCATCACGAATGTCAACTATATATTGAAATTAAATTTATTTTAAGGAGTCCTTAAGAGTCCTTTAAGACTCCTTAAGACTTGGAAACTTACACTGATTACTATTAATTAAAAAAGTGTATTTGCAAATATATCGTGAGTATTTATCACCAAAATGGATGGAAAATCCTTAATTCCTAAGTAGTTAGATGGTATCTGAACTTTTCAATAGATTTCATAGTTGTTGGTCTCTTTATGTGGACAAACTACCATCCCATATTTCCATACACTTGAAATCTGAGGAAATTGCATCCTATTACGGATCCAGACTTTAAAGCTCACTTTACAATATTTACAAATTAATTTTGGAAACATCTCAAACATATTTTGCACTTCAACAGAGTAGCACATGCAGTCATTAAAATCATCTGCAGATGGAAGCTGATCTCTCAAGAACTCAGAAGAACAAGAAATCTGTAACGGAAAGGAAAAAGGCAGATGGTGGTAGCGGCTCTGGCACCCTTAGAGTGGTGCCTTGTAACCGTTGTATCTCTGGCTTTGGGTGCAAAGCTGGGATGTGCCTTAGAAAAGCAAGAAAACACACTAAAGTAGTATATGTATATTGGGCTGCAGCCATGGCTCCCAGATACTGACAGTGTATTGCTAAGGATTTACACAAGACGTTACAAGGAAACTACCATGCTAACCCTGAAAAACCCTGGTGGCCTTGGGAATTGCTGTAAGCAATTTTGTTGTATTTACTACCAACCTGAGTTGGAGATAACGTTGTTTAAAGGCCAGAGGTTATTTTATTATCAAGGTTCAAGGACAAAGTGGCCTGTATTTTAGGACTGAATGGAATAATAATTTAATTTATTAAGCAAAACTTCTTTGCTGCTCTACACAAAGGAAAAAATATCTGAAAGCAGAGTATGATACAAAAGCACTCCAAAGTACTCCATTTCACAGACAAATTGCAGATTCAAGGTTCAAGGATGTTTATAAAAAAAATTGTTGTAATCCACTAGCCTGAGTGACACTTTGTACAAGTTTCTACTTTTTCTGAAATACCCTTTGCAGGATTTTTAAAGAAAATAACATGAAAGAAAAGACAATATTCCTGCTGGCTTCTGGGCTAAAAAAATATAAGATGAGAAAAACATGGCTGTTAAGATCATCTTGGGAGCTAGGTGTTGTGAATAAGTCAAGAGGACACTGGGGACATGGGTGTTCTTTGGGTTAGGAATTTTTCAAATTGAGCAAAACCAGTTGAAAACTATAATGGAAAATTAAAATGAAGTATAACTAACTTCTGACATATGGATTGTTTCTAAAAATGCCCTCTATTTCTTAACTTTATTAGGCACAGCCAATTTACTCAAAATAAGCCAGTCACAGTTAACATGGTTATCAAGAATAGAAACATTTTATAAGTTCAATCAGTTGAAGGACAGAATGAGGACTCTTAGGTTATCATTGAAGGATCTGGAGGGGTGATGTCATATTTCTCAAATAAAACAGTAGGAAAATAATTTTCTGTCACTTCTTCTGAAAAATGCTTTGAAATCATAAGAGTGGGTCTTCAGCTAATACAAAGTACTGTAGCAACTTGCATTTCTGGCCCCTTACCAATGGTTTTCAATTGTAAAAATTCCCATTATGCAGTAAAGGTAGATTTGCAGTGGAAGATTGCAACACTTACTGTTTTTCCCTTCCTGTACTTCCAATTTTCGCATAATGCATTTTTGTATATATACATTCTTGCATTATGTTGGGTAATATTCAAGGAACCTGAAACTGCAAAATTTGAAAGTCTAAGATAAAACATTCAAATCTAAATAGCTCATAGGAGTGTTATAGCTCAATCTCTTACATTGCTGGTGGAAAAGGGGTGGGAGGGGGGAACAAATGCACGTTGGCAGAGTCTCTGGCACTGGAAATATCAATAGGAAAATACTTGGAAGGAAGCCCTTTTTTGATGGTGGATTTCCAGAGGCAGAGCAGCCTCTTCTGAGGTCTGTCTGCAGGAGAAGCAGCAGCAGCTGCCAGTACCTCCAGTAGCTCCTGCCCAGCCTGGGGTCTGGCCGCTGTGGCTCACCTCTACCAGGGCAAGGGGCAGGTAAGCTGGGAGGAGCTGCTGCCTCTGTCTCTTTGCTGCGGTGGTGGCCCCTGTGCTGGGGTGCTAGTGCCACTGCAGATGAGCCTGCATCGTGAAGTCAGTAGGAAGCGGGTACAGCTGGTAGCCTCCAAGGTGTCCTGTCTAACTTAGGATTTGTGAAATGCTTCCTTAAGCTTTTGAGGGATATTTATGAAGGGGATTGCATGACATAATGTGCCCTGAAACACAAGAAATCCCTTTTACCCCAAGGGACCTTACAGAGAAAAACCTAAATTTGTGATAAGGACACTTCAATCATGTCTGACTATGGTATGATCTGTACACTTGACTTTAATTCCAGTTTACTCTGTGGAAAGGCAGGGAGTCTAAGGCAGACTAGCAACCCAGGAGGCTTTTCTGTTTCTGTTTCAGAAGATGCATGGTTTAAGGACTGGCCAGGTCGGCTTGAGTAGCTCAAGCCACTTAGGTCCATGCACCACAGATGGGGAATAATTGGCCTTTATGCCACTTGGCCTTCCCAAACCCACAAGTCATCAGCAGCAGTGTCCCCATCTCTTCCCTTTTATATTACCTGAGGCACAAGGTGTTCCCAAGCACGCGTGAGAGCCGGGCATTGCTGCTTCAGGGAAGTTTGTTGACTGGGTGTCTAGGAAAAAAAACATCCCTCTGAGAACAGCTGATTTTGGGCTAAGTCCTAAAATAAGAAAATCTAATATTAGAATGTCCACAAGAGGGCATTTATAAATATTAAAATAGTGTTAGCTTCCAGGGCCTGTGTTTGGAGGTGGTAGTGACAATATGATTAATCAGATGCAATTTGTTTTCATTCCGTTTTTAATAGGGCTACCTGAGTTCTGAGATAAAAACTCCTTAGTCTGAGATAAAGGCAATGGTGGGCAGCGAATATCAATCCTCTGTGTTATCTGTAGCACAGAATATGCGCATGTACTATTGCCAGCTCCCCATCATCCTGATGAGATGGAAAGAAGATTATGAAATGAGATCCTGGGGGTCAGTGCTCCACAAAAACTAGCCCCTGCCCAGAAAATGGCATGAGACTGTGCTTATATTTTGTGCTTATGTGCTGAAGTTAACGGTTTTACTTGGGTATATAAGTATATACTTACATGGCTTGTTGGACTCTCACACTCAATAGGAGGGCAGCAGGGGAATTTGATCTCATGTGGCAGGAAAAGCTAGCAAAACAAAGGTAAACAGAAGGAATAATTAGGAAAAATATTGCGAGATGTGGGAGGGAATTGTAGCAAATCCTGAACAGCCAATATAAAATGGGACAATTAAATCACTGAAGAGAGGTTAAGAGGAAAATACAATGAAAATAGGTTTCTTGGTGTTCTAGTTATCGCCAGCTACAGAGAAGTGATCATGTCCTCGACTGTGCTTGCTCCAAGTGGTGCTCAGTGATGGGCACGGGCCCTGGCATGGAGGACAAGGTCATCCTGGGTCCCATTAGCTTCCTGACATCTTCACAGCCCTGTGCCCCTCCATCCCACAGGCTCCTGTTTATTTGCCAGGGCTGTGCATTTGATTGCTACCCCTGGTAGCTCAGCCATGTTGAAGGGCAAGAATTTGGGAATTATAGGGAGAAGAAATAAACAGACGTGATTATAATAAAGAAAAAAAACTCTCCCCAAGGGGCTTGTGTTTATAGAGACTTTACAATTCAACCAGATGGTGCATTCTACTCATATCGAATGCTTTTTTCCATGTGATAAAGGTTGCTTAAAACCACCAAGATTCAGCCTGAGACCTGCCACAAAAGTTTTCTAAATTGCAATCTCTTTTCCCATTAAAAAAAATCATCCAGAAAAAGCAAAGACATGAAGCCAGATGATTTTCCCCTGCCAGTGAATATATACAGCACAGGGCTGCTCTGTACATATCTTGTTGATCTGGTGGTTTCTTCTTTAGAGTACAGTTAAAGCCACTAACAGGCTCACAAAACTTGAACAAAATATTCCCCAGATCCCATATCACAATATCGTTACATCCAGTTGAGCAGAAAGAGCTCCCTACCAGACTTCGCTATTGGGTCTTTGTTAAAATACTTCCATTTTTATTGCCCCCTCTCCCACCTGATTTGTTTGTTCATTTGTTATTTTGCTAACTTGAGGGTTTAACAGCTTCTGGTGAATATATGGGACTGACCTGACTTGAAGTAATTATTTTCCAAATGAGTTTTCATGCTTGAATGAACCCCTCTTGCCAAGAACTTCCTTTGGTGCTGAAGTTTTTGTTACTTAAAACACATTAAAAAACAACTTGCAAGAAATGATTGCACCCTTCAAAACTGCCGTTGTAATAACGCTTCTAGCAAATTTGCTGTGGAGTGAAATTGTTAGTATCCTTCCAAATGAATTAAAGTGTATAAACCAAACAGGCTGTCTTTTTTTAATGGGAGGGGAAGGATAACACTTCAGACATTTAAGTGGCCTCTAGGGAGTGCATCCTGTAGTCACAGCTCGTGTTCAAATTGTCATGGGGGTGTGCATGGGCAAACAGGGCCTGAAGGTGGGAGGGGGGATACCTTCAAGGAGAAGATGGGGCCAGATCCAGCCAGAGGAGTAATCATCACCTTGATTGTAAGCAACCAAGAATAGGTCAGGTAAAAAATAATTTTTAAAATAATCTTAATTCTAGAAGTGTAATAGGAGGCAGAAACACTTAGGCCTTCCCCCTCTAGATGAACCTTGAGCATCTGGTGAGCTCTGACCACAGCAGGTCGAGAAGGACACCAGGGACCCACTGGGCTGCCCCAAGGTAGGGATTATGGCCCTGCTTATCACTGCTCTGTTTCCCCAGGGGTACTTGGAAGTTGTCATGAGCTATAGAACCACTTAAAAAGTAAAGGCATTGTGACTTCTTTTGTTCTTCTTGTGCAATTGCTGGTGCTAAACCTAGCACCTTGATCTCCAGAGAACCTCTAAAGTGTCCTCAAGATTAAAAAGAAAATCAAAGAGTAAGTTTTCCTTTTTTCCCTTCAAAATGTGCATATTCTTCCAGTTTAGCTTTTTGATATGAAAGGCTGAAATTATTCATTCTTGTATTAGAGAGATCTTTCTACATGTAAAATGTTGCAAAGGTAAAAATGATTCTGCAAGGTTTCTAATGCTAGAGCGAGGAACATTTTACTTTTGAAAAGGAAAATTCTAGCGTAGTGATGGGATTTGCTACTTGGTTCTTCTAGTTGTGGCAGCAATCACATTAAATTGACTTTTAACATGGAAATGCTTGCATTTGTATCTATCTAAACTTATTTTGTGATGTTTTTGACCATCTCTAAGCACCATTCATTGTACAATAACCCGGGGGCCAAAAGTAACTGAAGAAAGCAAGAAACAGTTCCAGAAATTATCTTAAGCACCTGATCCTTCACTGTTTCTCACCTATTCAGTCTTAAACATAGCAATATTAATATATTCACTTTAACTTGGAACTACTCATGTATTAATTTAAGTTAACGCACAAATGTTTGCATATCAGAAATATGCCTTTGGCAGTTAAGTCACGCATTCACTTGTGGCCATACTAGTAGCCTTTAGTGACATACGTGTTATTTCCCATTACATCTCAGAGTAAGATGCTCAAAGGTCCTACCTTTTGTTTTCATCATGATACAGATATATGAACACATGCACATGTACTTGATTTCAACACCATGACTAGTCTTCACCATTGAATTTTTTTTCCCAGGATGGCAAAAGATAGAGTCACCGAAGTGCAAAGGCATTCATGTATTCAGAGCACTATCTGCTGTGCTTGGAAGCATAGTGGCAGGTGGTGCTGGCAGGTTCCCTCTGTGGTAGCCCAGCATTGCCAAAGAAATAGTCATTTTGAGGGTCATCAGGCAACCTGGAGATTGTGCCTCCAGGTGGAAGTCTGAGAAATTATTCTTGAGCTCATATCACCTACCTGCCAGGTGATTTTGGAATTTTCTTACTTTGGGCTCTTTCAGGAGAAGACTTCAGTAGGGGCAGAACTAAAGGTCTGTCTTGGGAGCTAGGTGTTGGCTGCATGAGCATTCTTGTCAACTTTGCTAATGAAGGCAGTCTACGGGAGTAGCAATGATGCACAGTTTTACTGAGAGGGGCTATATATGGACCCATGCGGTGCCCTTCGGTATTTTCTGGGCCTATCCTAGTACTTATGATCTGAGCATAAAATGTGTGTGTGAATATGTACAAGGAAATTAGCAAAAATGTTGGAGTTTGATTGTAAGCGGAAACTGTTATTTGTTCACTGTACAAACTGGAAATTGGAAAGGACAAGAGTAACTAAATCAAAAAGAGGAGGAGTCTAAGTTGCAGAACATGGAGTGGGAGATGAGCTTGCTCCTGGCTAAATCTATTTTGTCCAGAGTAGACATAAAGGCCAGTAATAAAATTCTGAATTGTCTCTGGGGGATGTATCTTCAGCAGAAGACAAGAGCTGGGGTTAATTCAGTTTTGGATTGAGGGAGAAGGTTTTGGTTTTGACCAGACATTTATGGGCTATAAAGTGAGGCTTAATTAAAAAGTGAGCACACCATAGCAGTGACAGTAGGTGGCAGTGTCGCCTCAGAAAAATCCGTTTCTTATTTTGCCGCTTTTGCCTGGGATTACCTCTTTTAAGGGGATGGGAGGGAATAATACCCCTCTTTCACTTTGTGGAGAGCATCAGGAGTCAGAAGTCAAGACTATTACTAGCTTTCATCTGAGGTTAATTTTCTCCCCAGCTTTTTTTTTTTTCCATCATGAGGATTTGTGTGAAGATTTCATACTTGGAATTGCCCTTGAATCCTACAGTTACAAATGCAGACCAAAAGGTAGTTTTTTTAATACCTGGTCTGTATGCTGGGATTTGAAAGCCTAAGGGGCCCAATCAGCTAGAAAGCAATTCAGCTGATGAAGGGATGAGTTGAAGTGGTTTAGGATGCTCTGCCTGCCCATCAGCTCTTCTGGTGATTCCTTAAGGTTTCATATTCCCTGGCTTTGCAAACAGCAATCTTTTCTTCCCTGCTGCAGTGTGAGACCCTTGCAAGCAGCAGCAGTGGGAAATGTCACTAGGCAGATGAACAAAACTACTCACAAAGTTGATAAAACCTGAGAAACAACCTGCCTTCCAGGCTCACAGAGGTAAAGCTTTCTCTGTCCTTTTAGTTACAAGGCTAAAGAAAAGTGATGGTCTGCAGCTCTGAACAGGGTTCAAGCCATCTCGGCTCCTTACGCTACCGCAGATGTTTTCTCATGTGACCTCTGGCAACTTGCCTAATCTCCCCCTCTGCTGCTTAGTCTGTGCAATGGAGATAGCAGTTTAATTTGCCTGTCTTCAGGGTAAAGCTTGTCTCTCGCTCTGCTGTCCTCTGCTAGAGGAGTTCTGATATTGAATCAGAACTGTTAGTTGTGTAATATGAATAAAATTAGCAGTATTTGCTTAAGTTTCCAGGTTTGAGGGGAGCAACAGAAGCAGAGTAACAGTGCTAGTTCCCCTGCTAGTTCACTGCACAAGGCTATATTGGGTAAGTCCCTTTTTTTTTCCGAAAGAATTTGGGCACTCAAATTCTGCATAGATTTTTTTAAATATTTCCTCCATATTACCACTGGAACAAGTGGTACCTTTTTTCTAGGTACCTCCTGGGTTGGGGCTAGGGTCAGGGTAAGGTCTCCAACATTGCCTCTCAGGTATATGAGAGCCTCTGCTTTCAGTGGGCTGCCTGTCCTGTACTGCATCCTTGGTACCGGATCTGCAGACAGTATAGGAAGCCTGGGTAATGATGCTGCTATGATGGCCGATGCTTGGCTGCTAGCGAACATCGAACATGTTTCGATTCTGAACCTTATGGTGAATTTAGGCAAAAGAGGTCTTACTTCACTGACTGACCTGAAAGCTGTAAAATGCCACTGTGCTCCTGTTGTGAAGAAGTGCTGATCTGCATGGCTGAAACTAGACTTCTCGTATGTTCCCCTCTCAGGGTCTTGAAGCTGCTCAGTGTGCAAAGGGAATTAAGTCTCACTGTTGACCTGATCGTTTTGAAATATCATCCTGTGGAAACTGATTTGCTATGCAGTTAGATGAATTCTGGGAAATAATGGAGCTTTTCTCTGGCTGCAAGTGTGTACACTTGATACTTTTGTGCTTACAGCTGATCTTGGAAATGCTTGGCGTGGGGAATTAGCCTACCTTGGTGGAGCAAGCAGACACTCCTGTGTCACCCACAGGTCCCACCCTCTGATCCTGCATTGTCGGTTGTGCTCTGCTCTGTAGGAAAGAATTGTGTATGAATGTAAATGCCTTTATAATTGTTGCAAAAGTAGCTCATCGGTAGGTCACCGAGGTGTGCAAAGGAGATAATTCCTGTGTGTCAGGTCCCTGGAAGATAACGTAAGACAACAAACCCATAATAAATATGGAGAATGGAGTTATCTGGTGACTTCGAACAGCAGGGAAATGTGGGATGCTGTTAGAAAAGAATCACTTCTTAGCTTATGAATTTTGGGCAGCTAATTGTGTGATATTTTAGATACATTATGATCATTATCCAGACTAACAAATCTTTCTCCATGCCTGATGCTTATGGAAACTGTATCTCCTACAGACAGGCCTCCTGAGTATTTGCTTCTTTTATATCTGCCCTCCCTGAAGTCTGTAGAGATTCATTAGGTAATGACTGTTGTCAAGAGTCCCTGAAATATGAAAATGCTTAAATCCCACATCACTGAATTCAATAGGAATTAAGTACCTAAACATATGCTGGGTATCTGGGTTCTCAGGATAGTATTTTTTAATTAATAATCCCAGGTATAAATAATCAGCTTTGAATTAATATGAAATTAATATGAAATCCATGTTTATGGTATGAATTATGGTATGAACTATTGTAATATAGAATACAATATGTTAATATGTATATTATAATTCCTATCTTTATTATAATTACATATGAATTATGAATATGGTGTGGTATCAATTAACATGATATCTATGGTTAAATTTGCAGCAAGCTCCACTAAGTCAGGTAGCTGTAAAAGTAAGAGATGTCTTTGCCCTATTCCAAGCAGAAAAGAGGTAGCAGAAGATAAACCATGAAAATGGGTATTCTCTGCATCTTATTCCCTCATCTGCTGCTGTTCGCTTTGTGCTGCTGTATTTTCCACCATGGAGTGGCTACTTGCAGAGGATGAGCTATTTTCCTGAACTGTGTTCTTGTAAAGCACTACCCAAAGTAAATGGAGATGGGGAAGGCTCCTTCTACATAAATGCTGTCAGTTATTGAGATGAGTTAGATACTTGAGCTGGCTGCAGGAGCTTGGATGTGAACTACGTATTCCTGCTGCATAGCACTTATGAATGATTTTGTGGTTTTTATTGGTCTAGAAAAACAGGAGTAAGACAGCACAAAGGTGAACTTGCTAAAAAACCCCACCTCACAACCTTTAAAAATATGACTGCAAATAGTCAAAATTATCTGATGGTCTGGCACTAAACAAATGAATTATTCCTTCAGTGTTCAGTTCAGTCCTTTATGTCCCTATTCTTTTTGCATTATTTTTTAAGAACATATTCTGTTTTTTCTCTTCATATGAAGTCTGAAATTGTGTTTACCGTATCTGTCAAAGCTGGCCTGGAGCACTTCTAGCCCTATTTAAAATCCTTATATATAGCAGAGAATGTAACTTTATTATACTTTCCCCAGAGAGACAAATGCTACTATAGGTTTTCTTTTCTTGTCCTTTTCTTTTTAAGCTGGGGAGGGGGAAAAAAGGAGAACTAAACGTTTAATAGCAGGTTACATTGTGATGTGTATTAAAGAAATATCATTCACGTATTAATACCTGTTCTGTTACTAAAAACACAAGTCTTTCAAGAGCTAAATAAAAGTATTCATAATACTTGCTTGGCCTAATACTTAGAAATGTTGGTAAATGATAGAAATATTCCCTCATGTTGTCATACTGCTAGCTGATAAAGCTTGGAAATCTCCTAAATCTTTACCTACTCTTAAGAGAAGTAGTATTGTACTTAAAGCAGTGAGCCTTTAACTGTAATCTTCCCTCATTATCCCTCACTGTGGCCACAGTTATACCATGATAACTGATTGTATTTGGAAATGAGAAATAAATAAGGCCAGTATACTCCTGTCTATGTGCAATTACTCTATTGATGCAATTGTCAGCAAAAAAATAGATGGTAAACCTTTAACTGATCTATCTGGGAGTAAAACTTAAGTGGCAGATTTGGTAAAATACATGTATAGGTGCCTGTATTTCAATAAATTAATAAGGAAAAAGAGAGATATTATTAAAAGCTAAGTGAATTTTTCCAAACTTGACACGTAATGTTTTATCTTAGGTCCAAGCAAAAGCACAACTAAATATATGGTCTGAACTAGCCTGTCTCAAGCCTAAATACTGATTCTTTCAGATCTCCACATGTCCCCTTGTTCCTGAACTAATCTACAAACACATTTCCTGTCAAACTACTTTCTGCCTAGCATTTGCTTAGCAATGGTTCTTTCTGTATCAAATTTGTTTGCCAATCTGAGGTATTGATTGGCTAAATTCTATAGAAATTGGCCTAAAAGGCCTTGCTGTAAGAATTAAAGGGGGGGGGGGGGGAAGACTGAGTGCTGGAATAGCCATTTCTATTAATTAATATTTAATTACCTTCTTAGAGTATGTTTTAGCTATATGAAGTAAATAGCTAAAGCTGTAATTTCAAGCCTGAAATACATCCAAATACAGTTCCAGGAGAAACTGCTATCAAACCTGAAGTGTGTGTACAAGCCAGGTTATGTTGTCTGTCTTCTGCAAATACAAACTTTTTCCTTTCCATGCTGTTTCCAGTCCCTGTTTCTCTTGTTTGCTTATGAAATGACGCAGGGTGTAACTTCAATCCAGTAAGTTTTTCTTATAAAATAATCTTCAGCATTTTGTAGAAGCAGAGGTGGTGACACGAACTGAACTAGCCTGCCTCTAAAAGATACAATTTAAATAAGAGAGAAATACTGGCTTCTAGTAATTGCCAGCTCAGGCCAAAACTGCCAGGAAGTTGTTCCAATTGTTAAACGCAGTATTTATATGTACAGATGGGGAAGATTTTTTTGTTGCTTTGGACAACCTTAACAGGCTAACTGTTTTCCCCTACCCCAGCCCTCATTCTTCCGACTGCTTTTGAAGAAGTATGAGACTGTTGCTTTTATGTTTCTCTTCCCTGTTCCCCCCTATTGGCTGAGAATAAAAATGGATTTCCTAATGGGCTAAAGTGAGAAGAAAAGGGGGAAATCTGATTCAGGAACCAATCTTGCTGTCTGTCAAGCTTAGTAAAATCATTTGAAGTGGCCTCATATATCAATGCATGCAGATACCAGATTACTGTTTTGTTTGAAACTTGCTTTTTGGGCCACCAGGTTTTGAACGCTGTAGGGAAGACTTTATCCTTGAATTGATTCTCGAAGCCACATGCAGAAGTTGTGTAGTAAGTGTAATGGAGTTGTTAATTATACTGTAGCATACATACATACAGTTATTTAAGTTCCACTGTGACCAAGGGGTAAGGTAGTGAAAATGAGCATTTTATTTTTGCAGGATTATTTTAATTTCCTTATTGTAAATACAGCTCTTGATCCATCAAGACAGACACTCACAGTAGGGTTCTTACATGTTTTCAAAGGCTGCTCTCTCCTGCTGTTTCCTAAACAGCTATTCTTTGAGGCCTTTCTTGAGCACCTGTGCAAGAAAAAGGGAAAGCTGATTTGAGATTCAGTTCCCTGTTCAGTGGGGAATGGGAATGGCAGGATGGGAGGGGGAAGGAGGGATTAGTCCTTGTCACTATGGCACTAATGAAAGTACGCTTCTCCGTGAAAGAAATTTGCTCTGCTTTGAAGTCAGTGGAAGGACTAATGACATGGAGGAGTTGACTAGTGACGTGTAACACCATGCAAATTTGTGTATTTTCAGCTTTAAACTGAAAGTAATTAGTGTCTTCTGTCACTTCCAAGGAGGTATTTTTCTGCCACCTGCTGTGGATATTGTTCCCAACGCATCCCAAGTACGCACAGCACTTCATGCTAACATAAAGCCTTTGGTCTAAGCATGGTCCCTGCAGGCCTACATTCTAGTATGTGCGGCTTTTCCTACAGAAGAGAGTTTGGATGAGGCTAACAATGTGCTGAGAGGGGCGAATTTCCAAAGGAACACATTTTCAGAGTCTTGGGTGTCTATCTTCTCTTTTGTGGAGATAGCTGATACCAGTCAGATGGTTTGAACTCTGCCAGGACTACTAGAGAAGGAAAAACTCTCTTCCATACCAGTTTTGAGGAAAATAATCTGAAGTAAAAGGCAAAAAGAGACACTACGATGCAAAGTGTACTAGCTGTGCTTCTGGCACGCTGCGATGCTTTAGCCAAATAGATGGATACCTGCTGATTGTCACTTTTTTAGTAAGCATTCCCTCTGTTCCCTCCACTTCTTCCTTCCCCATTGGAATGACTGTGTAATTACTCCTTCATTTTTATTTTTGCTTTTTGATAGAGGTGCCAGGAACACTTCACTCTGAACCTTTTTTTAAACAATTCTACTACATATCTGTATGTGTCTCCCCTTTTGTTTAGGGATGAGCTTTTTTAAAATCAGTCTCCTACAGCTTTTTTAAAATCAGTCTCCTGGAGACTGATTTTACCTATGCAGAGATATACTGCTTCTGGTTTTCTTAAAATGTGATCTTCTGAACTTACTTTCTCTGAAAGCCTTGCTTCCTTTTCTCTTTAGTACAAATTCCAAATAATTCTTTATTGAATTTAAACTCTCAGCTGGGCCTAAATTCAAGCAGGCTTATGAGACTGCCTTTCTCATATAAAAGGCTTTAGCAAGATTTTAAGGGTTTTAAATTTCCCCCACAATGGGGAAAGAAGAATGAACTCAGAAAGTCTAATTGCCTTAGCTAAAATTGAGCAGCCAAAGAGTACTTTGGGGGTAAAGCAATCAAAGAGAGATGACCCTTTGTCTTAAAGAACCATAGGCCTTTTGCTGATGGGAACTACAAAAAAGTGGCTGCAGTTTCATATAGTTTTTGCTGGTTTTTTGCTTAGTAACTGATTTCAGCCATCTTTTTCCTTTGCCTGCCTTTTCTGTAGTGGGCAAATGCTTCAACTGTTCTTGATGATTATTATTTTAAATGCTACTTTCTAATGCATTTTAATATATGTTTTAAATAAGCACATCTGTAGTATTTCAACTGAGAAGCTTTTTAATGCCAATTTGTGCACAAAAAAAGTTTGCTCCTCCCAGCCTCTGAAACATTTATTCTTCTAACATGTAAATGTTCCCACTTGATATTTTACTGGAAGTAGTCTGCCAGTCTCTAGCTATTACTCTATGTTTGTTGAGGACTCTTTCTAGCAAGATCTGTGTCAGAGGAATTGCTGATTCCTGGAAGCTTCCAGCAGCCTCAAAGTAACAGGGAGCAGATTTTGCATGTCTAAGGTCAGGAAGGAAAGAAGCCTGACTTTAGTTTAGTCTCTGATTGCTGCTGACTCGAGTAGTGTGGTGCTGGAGAAAGGTAGGATACTTACAGGAGAGGCATCTTGCAGGTACTTGTCAGCTCATCGTTCCTGCCTGCGGTGCTCAGCCCAGTGGAATAGAGAAACTGAGCTATCGTTCCCAGAACAACAGAGAAATATATGAATTGCTCTTGTACATGGCAACTGGGGTGTTGCACTCGAGGACAACATTCAAGTCTGTACCCAGCAGCTGGTGTCTGTCTGGGGAGCATGTTGGAGGTGCCTGTTTGGATGGTGGGTACATTGCAGGCATTTCATCTGCATCTGGCAAGGAATACAAGCAACTGACTAAAGCTCTTCCTACAACCCAGACACTGCATAGGCTGGCTAGGCATGCAGATGGGAGTTGGGTGTCTGCAGCCAAAAGCACTGTACGCAGTTATTAGGGTCTTCGGCTCCTGTGAGGATAATGACTTCAGTCCCCAGCTGCCACCTGACAGATCATTCCTGTAGCTTCTCCTCATTGAATCTGGCTTGCTGGTGACAATGGAAGCTACTTTCCTTCTGCAGAAAGGGCAGTGAGTGCTGACAGAGCACGCAGTCTGTACTATGCCGTGTTTTGCTTCAGGTTCTGTACCACTGTCCCACTGAAATTTTACTCCAGGCTCTCAATTATGGCTGGGAGAGTTACCAACTGTACGGGCACTCTTGTGTTACACGCTTCAAGATCTCCAGCTGGGCATCTGGTAGGAGCTCCTCCAGGCCTGGAGCCAGGTACACTTGCTCAGCAGTGAGGGTATGCCACACTGTGCTCCAGGAGCCTGTGCTAGCTGGGAGCAGCACCATGCTGCTGGCCAGCAAGCACACAGCTCAGGGAGGGAGACTGTAGCTTTTCTGTCTCTGGGGCTCTTTGATTAGTAGAAGTGATGTAGAGATAATGCTACCAGTTCTCCCTATTAAAACTAATTTGAAGCTATTGTAATAACTTCTGCAGAAAGTTCCTAATTACTCTTAGGGGTGTAAATGAGTGTCCTGTTTCCCAGGAAGCTCACTAAACCAAGATCGTAAATCCAAGTTCTCCTTGTCTCTCTCTGACCACTGATTTAATAACTTCTTTTCCCTCAGAGCAGCATCTATGGATGCAAGTTTCATACTGCTCCCTTGGAGGTGACTGTTTGCCACCTGTTCTGCAAACAAGACAGCAGAGAGATTGTGGTATTGCCTTGCAGAACTAGAGATAAAAATTCAAGCTGCTGCCAGAGGCATAGCAAAACATGTTGGCATGTGTGGGTATTCCCTCTCCACCACACTTAACCTATTTTCCCACTACTCAGCTGCTAGTTGAACTGGCAAAACTCAAGTGTATTTCCTACTGTTGGCACCCCTGTGCTCACAACGGCTTTTGAGGCAGAATACCCCTGTTCTCTGTAGTTCTGACTGTTTCCAAATGTATCAGACTGAACTCATTTGCTTTGCCTTGAAATCTTAGCACTAGTTACAGACACATGATGCATGGAGCATACCATAGCTAGGTTATATGCAGGAATGTAAACTCCTGCTGCTGTCATGATTCCTCAGGTTTAATGTTCAGCAATCCAATTAAAGCATATATTCATGCAGCTTGCAACTTTAAGATTACAAACCATGTCCACAGGCAGAGAGAGAAACTAAAGTTTTAATGCACGGTCCCACCCACTCCTGTAAATGTTAAATATCTGAAAATGTTTGTGTAGCTGTCTAACAAAATTGTAAATCTGCAGAACTTTCCATTTTTCACCCTGCCTGCCAGTAAGTAGTTTGTTGTGAATGTGAGACTTGAGTTCAGATCCTGCTTATGCCTGGTGTGAAGACAGGGGCGATAAAAGAGGAGATTCCACAGTCGTGTTGAGAATGGTGGATGCTGCCAGGAGCAGTGACTAATGTAAATATTTCAAAAAGCAAGCCGCCTTTATCAACACTTGTTATACAGTGTATACCTGCCTAGCATCACTAAAATAATTTTCAACAGAGCTGTCCGTCCAAAGGCTTATTTTTTTGCACCCTCCAAAGGATTTTTTTTCCTGCAGAAAGGTTTAATGGTGGGATGGAGAAGGTACCTTCATGCAGCATGCATCTTCTTGGTTGCCAAGTGTGACGACAGTCTTGTATCTCTTCCAGCCCTGAAGTTCATGGTAAGGGCAATGCTGTAGCTCGTGTGTGCTGTAAGATGCCAAATGGGAGCTAGAATGCAAACTTTATCAAGGCTACTCTCTAAGTCATCACAATCAGATGCTGAAAAGTCTGAATATGTCATTTCCTAACCTGCTCTTATTAAAATCAGTATGGCAAAACCCATGAGAATAAAATTTTTCATTTGAGCTTGATGAGAGCCCCAATTTAGCAAATCCTTGACATTTTTTGCTTCAATAGCATTTTATGCATGCAATTTATATGATTTGCTCAATATATTTAAATTGTTCCCTCAACTAGTTCTAGTACATGGAAACCAGTGAAGCTAAGATTATGCAAACAAAGCAAGCAATGTATTTGAGTTGAAAGTTATAAAAAAACCCACGGAAACAAGCTGAAGGAGCTGTAGAGCACCTGCCTGAAATAAGAGGTCTTTATTTGTTTCTTGATGATGATCACCCTTGTCCTTCCCTATTTAACCTCTTGTGTGGTAGCACCAGTTGCCAGTCTCCTGGTTTTAGGAGATGATATAAGGGCCCAGACTGAATTTCTCCCCCTCCAAACCCCCCCAAGTCAGATGTCTTTATTCTGTGTGAACCCGCTTGTAGGTCAATGTTCAATACTTCTTGGACCAGGGAGAAGCTATGGGTGGAACAGGAGTGAATTCAAATCTGTGGCAAACCATCGGATCTGGTTCCTGAACAGTAACTAACCTCTAACAAATCCCCCCCTTGTGCTAGTTATTTACATTGTAAAGTGGCTGGCTATCACTGGTGACTACCCCTTAAATTCAGCATATGAACTGGAGTCACGATAGTCTCTCCTAGTGATGCTGGCAAAAGGTGAGACTTGCAGGCTGACAAACTCTTCATGTGGCTTTCAGTCAAAGCCTCCATTTTCTTTCCACATTGATTCTTTCCCTTTTTTCTCTTCCCAGTCACTTTTATTGCATTTGAGAATGACAGGAAGAAATACTAGTCTTGGAGCTGCCTTCTCCAGTACCTGTGTGAATTAAGAGCGATGCAGAGTGGGTAAAAGGAACTGAGTCCCAATTCTCCGGCACCTTTATACCCTCTCTAGAATCACTTTGCAGAGGTATCATCAATCTAGATACAACAACAAGGAGCCAGTGCAATGTATTTACAGTGCTGCTAATGGGCCTGTGCTGCAACCCCATGGAACTGCTGCTGCACGGTCTGTAGGTGCTGGGTTTCTGACATGGCAGCATTGCAGACTTGCTGGCTGGGGTACACACTTGATTGCCTTCCTTCCCTCTGGGGGGGAAGTTTATAGCCTGCTGCCTGTTTGTAACATGACAGTTTAGAAATGCCAGAGACTGGAAATTGGACCAAATGTGCCATTCATAGAGTTATAAATGGGAATCATTTAAAGCTCAAAACATCTCCTGCTTTTCCTCCTCTCTTTTCTAAAGGTCAAGCTATTTGTGTAGAAACATTAAGCCAGCTGTAGAGAGGTTGCAAGACCATTCCAGCTACGCTGTGGTGTGATTTTTATCTCCCACCCTAACAGGCAATGTCAGTCATAATTAGTGTTATACATAAATTCCTCACTGGGATGCAAGCTTCACATGATTAGGAACTAAACTATGTAGAGTGCTGCTCTTGTGGCTCTGTAGTTTCAATTAACAGATTCAGGGATGAAAAACCACAGTGAGAGATGATGGCTGAGGTCAGAGAGGTTATCTTTTTTTATAGCAGTTGTCATCTTAAAGGAGAAAACACAAATGAAAGAGGGTTTCACTAACCTGACTGGGGAAATGGCTGCCACAGATAGTGTGTCAGCGGGAAAAGAATGGTCAGGCCAAAATCCTTTCCATGACCTTGATCACTGCTCTAATTGTCCTAATCCCCAATGGGTATGGTAACGATGTGCAGCACAAGCCTGCTATAGCCTAGCTCTGTTTCATCGGTGAAGCGTGTAAGCAGATTATTACTGGGCTGATCAGTGCTCTTGCCAGTCAAGAAACTCTTGTTCTTTTAGAGCAAAGTGCAAGAAAGCCAGAAGATGAAATAAATACTGCTAGGCGGAGACAGAAATCCACCATTGTAGTCAAGGAAAGTGACCCTGGATTTCTTCCTTTTCTTTCAAGGGGCCTTTAAGCTCTGGAATCCCATCCTGAGAAACTTTCAAGGGATACAGTATTCAAAAGAGGAAAAAAAAAAGTAAAATATATTTATAGGACTGGCATTAGCATTGGCAAAGTAGGTCTGCCTGGGGTGGAAGACTGTCAGCAGTAGCAAGGCACCTACGGACATGCTCCATACTTGGTCTGTGCCTGAGCTCTGGGGGAGCTGGGTGAGGTGACTGCCATGGAGAGATGATATGGAACTGGCTCACTTTTGGAAACAGTGGTTGCTGTCTCTTTCCTCAGGCCCTCAGTAGTAGTGGGGCTCTTCTCCGTTCCTCTGGCCCTGTCGTGCCCATTTGGTGCCTATTCTTGGCTGCTTGCCACCCTGCAGCCCCTCAGTCTAAAGGGAAGACTGAGATGGTGAAGATGTGGGGCAACAACTAACTTGCCTCCATTTCTGAGCAGAGTTGAGCCAACACTAGGCTTGTATAGATCTTTCTTCATAAACATGTTTACCTTTATCCTGCAAAACATTAACCCTATGACAATTTTTATCAAAAGAAAAATGGAAGACTGACTGGAATTGCCTTATCTGAAAATGCACAGGATGTTATCCCTTATTGCAAACATAACCTGCTGGCCCAGTGCTTGTTGCTAGCCAGACTCCACTGAAAACACCAGGGTTCATGCAGGGAGAGGAGCCTGTTTCAGAGAACAAACAGCTTGAGAAGTGAGATTTAGATCCTCTCCTTGCATTGGAGGGAAAAAAAACCCCACAACCCAAATTGTATATGCTAATTTGACTATCTTGGTGTGCTTATTTGGCCCACAGTAGTATGAATTGTTGCACCAGGTAAAAAGTCCAAGACTTGAAGGATAATTTCAAGCTGGAGCCCAGAACACGTTATGGGAAAGGAGGCTCAGTTCCCCCTGTGTGACATGTTAAAAAGTGAGGAAGCTCTCTGTATGCAGAGTGCTCTTCAGAAACAGTGATGTTGCTTCTGACCTACATTCTTTTTGTTTTTCTGCTGCTTGTGAGACTGCAGGAGGAAAATGCATGGAAGAAAATGCAGTTAAGGATTTGGAAATACCTTCTTATGTTAAAAAAACCTCCCTGAATGGATCTCTGTGTATTTTTTTTCCCCTGTCGGCTTGGAGATAAAATCAGGGAGATGGCATTCATTACCTACTCTTGCAAACATGAACATAAGTGTAACTTCACTCAGATGAGAGATCCTAATAAAAGTGAAAAGTGGATGGACTGCTTAGTAAAATTGCTTTTATAAATATTTGCAGAATTGGAGATTAAAAGTGCAGCTGCTACTATGACCATAGAGGCAGGCAGATAATTCCCCCAGAAATTTAAATTTAGTTTCTTTCTGCTTGGGGAATACTTGTAAACTGTTCTAAAATTAATATTTGTAAAATTGTATGCACAGTATCGGGGGGGGGGGGGGGGGGGAGGATTTTAGCCAGGTTCATGAACAAGAGGTCCACAGACAAAAGGGAATGGGTACACATATCCTAACATCTTTAATATGACAGTTCTGAATGCTGGGGATACAGACAGTGGCCGTGTCTGCATGCTCTCCCTGAATAGCGTTTCACAGGATCTCAGGGCCATTTGAGTTGGAAGGACCTCTGGAGGTCTCTAATTCAACCTCTTGCTCCCCAGCAGGGTCAGCTCTGAGGTCAGACCAGGTTGATCAGGGCTTTATCAAGTTGGGTCTTGAAAACCTCCAAAGATAGAGCCTGCACAACCTCAATGGGCAACCTGTTCCACCTCTTGTCTGTCCTTGTGGTGAGAAAGTAATTTCTTATCCAGCCAGGCCCTCTCCTGGTACAACTGACGCCCTTTGCCTCTCATACTCTCACCGTACGCCTCTGAAGAGCCTGGCTCCATCTTCTCAATGCCTTCCTTCTAGGTGCTGGGGGATGCTGCGAGGTCCCCCCCAAAGCAGTCTCTTCTCCAGGCTGAACAAGCCTTGCTCCCTCAGCCTTTCCTTGCTGGGCAAGTCCCCATGCTCCAGCCCCCACCATCCTGGTGGCCTCTGCTGAACTCACTGCAGCTTATCTATACCATTGTGGGACTGCAAATTGGACACAGTGTCTGGATGCAGTCTAATGAGTGCTGAGTAGGAGGAGATAACTGTTTTCCTCAGTCTAGGGGCTGTGCTCCTGTTAATACAGCCCTGGATACTTTGTTAGCCATCTTTGCTGCCAGGGCACATTGCTGGTTCATGTTCAGCTTGGCACTTACCAACACCTCCAAGGTCTTCCCAGAAGAGTGGCTCCCCAGGCAGTCTATCCTCAGCCTGCGGTGTTGCAAGGGGTTCTTGCTTCCCAGAGGCAGGACTCTGCATCTGTCCTTGTTGAATTTCATCAGGTTAGTGTTGGCTCGTTTCTCCAGCCTGTCCAGGTCCCTCTGAATGGCAGCCTTGCTCTTGGGAGTATCAGCAGTTTGAGGGGAGACAGAATTTAGTGACTGGTGTGATGCATAGGATGTTATTTATGTTCTTTTATTCTTATTTATTTGGGTTAATTTATTAAATTTTTGTGCTGCTGGCTGTGTCACAGTTTCTTTTCAATGGAAGAAATACCAGCAAGTTTCGTTGGTGTTATTCACGTTATGAGGATGCTCCCCTGTTACGGAAAAGGAACACAGAGCTGCAATAAGTACTCCTAACTTAGGCCCACTGTGGCCTGTTGAACTCCTCAGGTCTACTACCTGGATTGCTTTTCCTGTCTTCTCTCTGCTAGAGAGAAATCTTCCAGGCAATAGAAAACTTCCAAGGAAAGATCAGTTAACATGCATCTTGGGCATAAAGGTGTTGACTTGACCCTAGAGTAAAAAATTTATCAAGAACAGCCTGATCTTATGGAGGAACAAATGTATTCTACTTCTCATGGTTGTTTGCATAGTATGCAGCTCCTCCATGGGTCAGGATCTTCTGCCTGTCATTTCTGCTTCCCTCTTTTCCTTCAGCAGACCAGGACTGTGCTGGCTGGAGGGAAGGGATGTTCATATCTTCCAGGAGTTGCTTGATTTAGGTACATTAATTACAAAGTTATGGCAAGTAAGTCACGCAGACAGATGTTGCCTGTGTGCTATTTGAGAGGGTCTTAGACCAGCAGGGAAGAGTACATAGTAGTTTCTTGTTCAATAGACTCCTCACTACACACACAATAAGGCTTTGGATATATCTGCCTTCAGAAATCACTTGTAGGTTGAATGTTAAAATGGAGGAAGAGAAAAGTAAGCAATCCCATCTTCCCCTCAACTTACTGATATACACTGATCTACAATCAATGTCACCTAGTGCTGGCACAGAGTGACCTTCATGTATGCAGATAGCTCAGAACTTGGGCTGTTCACGTCTTTCGGTATTAGAGCTCATCTGCATCTATAAATGTTCACCTTGATGATTGCTCTCTGTCACATGCTTGGAGTGGTCTGCAGTTCCCAGCCTGCATCACCTGGCTTCTCTGGTTGATCTTCAGGACTATCTCCAAGCAGAATGCCTATGAAATAAGGTTATAAAATGAAAGGTCCCTCTGCTTTCAACACGGACGTGCAACTGTTATGCCCAAAACACAGATGAGTTCTGATTTCACTTGATTTTTAATGGCAACTAATAATTTAATAAGAAAAATAATTTTTTAAAATTGTAATTGCTTGCAATTTAAGGGAAGAACTGAACTGTTCTCTTCCAACTTGTCTCTGAACACCCTTACTCCTCATTTGGTTCTTGTTAACAGCTGTTCTTGAAAGCCTGTCAGCTCCCACAGCAGACCCCTAGCACTTGCTCCCCTTAATTCAGTGGGAATTAACTAGGTCTCCCTGGAGACAGTAAGAGCTGGATGGATTTTGGTCATAAATCTGGGCTTCTTGTGTGGCAATGCAGGGAGAGTGTTAAAACCAAATGAGTTAACTGCAGCGTTCCTGACTGTTAGGAAGTGTCGTGGTTTAACCCCAGTTGGCAACTAAGCACCACACTCGCTCCACCTTCCTGCCTCCCCCCCCGGTGGGATGGGGGAGAGAATTGCAAAAAAAAAGTCAAACCTGTGGGTTGAGATAAAGACAGTTTAACAGGACAGCAGAGGAAGAGAAAATAATAATGATAAAAGAATGTACAAAACAAGTGATGCACAATGCAATTACTCACCACCTGCTGACCGATGCCCCGCCCGTCCCTGAGCAGCAATCACTGCCCCCCAGCCAGCTCCCCCCCCCAGTTTATATACTGAGCATGACATCATATGGTATGGAATAGCCCTTTGGCCAGTTTGGGTCAGCTGTCTTGGCTGTGCCCCCTCCCAGCTTCTTGTGCACCTGGCAGAGCATGGGAAGCTGTAAAGTCCTTGACTAGCGTAAGCACTATTTAGCAACAACTAAAACATCAGTGTGTTATCAACATTATTCTCATACTAAATCCAAAACACAGCACTATACCAGCTACTAGGAAGAAACTTAACTCTATCCCAGCCAAAACCAGGACAGGAAGGATGAACCATAATATGGGAGAACAGAACTGAAGTTACAGGTAGAGAGCTGCTTTCATTTGAAAGCAGCATCATTAAAAAAGAAAAAAAAATTAAACATCTGAAATACATTTTTAGAAAGCTAGAAACAAATGTGACTTTTCTAGTACATTTGCAAGGAATTATATCAAACGCACGCTTTCAAGCAGACAACATAATGGCCTATTAGAGAAACACAATGTCACTTGTAGGTGGCTAGAAGTACAAAGTAGGAAGATGATAGTGTCACTAAATGCTTTTTGTAAATTGCGAGAATGGGCGTTCATGGAAATGTTTTCTGGCTGAGTAGAGATACAAGTGCAGATAGATGGGGGCAGGAGGAGGCAAGAAGGCTGTTTTCCCATCAATCCCTTAATCTTTATTCTGACTCAATCATTCAAAATTTGGGGGTTCCTTACTGAGGCTTTAACATCATTCAGCTATGAGTAGACACCAAGTGAACACAGAGACAAGTATCCATGTCTGTTTCTCTCTCCCTTTAAAGCAGTGTCCAGAATGCTATAATCTTGCTAATATTATGGGAGAGAAAAAAACAACAGATTCTGTTTTCTGGTGTGTAGGGAGGAGTTTTTTAGTTGTTATATTTTGATGGTACTATAGAAAATCAAGCATATCTGTAAGCTGTGCTGCAAAATGCAGTGTAGCTTGGGGATGTCTCTACTAATTTTGAAGGACTCAACTTGAAAAATCAGGAGTTATCTAGCTGTCATTGTACAGTGCTCTGCACTGACTCATATTGCCATGTTATTTAGGCAAAATACTCATCAAGAGTTAACTTGATAAGTGCATCACCTTAGCAACCAGAACATTAACATACTACAGCAGCAAAGTATAGCCAGCTTATACGCTGATTTCAGGCTTAGGAATTTGGGGTAGTGATATATGTGCTATTGCGCTGTGCAGGGTCGGGATAAAAAGTAATGGTAAAGCTAAAGAAGAACGAAATGTAATATTTATTGTGTATCTAATGCCTAGGCATTTGTGGTGACTGGAGTGATTTCAAAGTAAAAAAAAGTAAAAATAATACATGAGCCAGAATATATGGGCAGATCACTCCATGTTCTCTTTCCACTTCTTTGCCCCACCATCTTTAATTTTACATTTTATTTCTTCTTGAGCAAAACCTATCATAAGCTTTTTAGTACCCCTTATTTTTTTCCTGTCATCCATGCATTTAATCCAATATGCAAAACATTGAATAAATGGAAAATACTTTTAAAGCAGCAAACGTAGCAAGTGGCAGATACCTGGCAGAGCATAATCTAAGAGAATAAACAGAGCACTTAACCTGACTGACAGACAAATTCCAGTTTAATTTTTAGTTGGTTCAGTATTTTTCTGCACATGGATCCGAAGCACTGAGAAAACCACTATCAAATGCAACGTTGCCATCCAGGACAGCCTTGATTCACCTTGTTTTACTGCTTACTGCAGCTGTAGGTGCGCTTTTCATTACTTCCTGAATTGCAGTGTGCCCAAAAAGTATCTTAAATGAGACGCTGTCTGAACTTGAAACGTACAACTATATTCCAGTGCTGGGCAGACTGTTACTTCCAATGCAGGTGACCTGTTATTACCATCTCTAGCTTTGGCCCAGAGATGCGAATGTGACTGACCTCCACTTGTGTAGGATGCAGAAAGCTACTTTTACGTCAAACTGTTATCTCTAATTTCGAATTCAGATGCAAATCAAAATGAGCGTGAGCAAACTCTAAAGCACCCAAATGGCTGCTCTAAAGCCATATGGAATAGCTCCATAGAACTCCTCTGCTGATCAGTTGTGAGACAGCTTTATGATTCAGTTCTGTTTTGCCCAGATCTTCAGAGCTATGTTGTAAAAAAGTCACTCTGGCATTATATTGTCACAAAAAAAGTCTTCATTTGCCTCTTATGAAACAGCTCTTTGTGTATACAGACATTATACGTCTGGAGGCTGGGATCATGCCTGTAATTTCATTTAAAGAAAAAGCAAAATGTGAAGTTTTTTTGGTTTTTTTTTTTTTTTTACATTATTGCTTGTTCACTCCAGTCTTAGATGCAAAAGGCAAGTCTTGAATTCTGTTGTTTGAAGTCTGTCTTGGTGTATGCAATAGGCACCTAAACAAAAAAACTGCTAAAAAAGTAAAGTATCTTGTATATGAAGTTTATGACATATATTTAATGCTGTTTTGACAGCCTCTTTAATATTGTGTTCTGGTGATACCCACAGAACTCCAGGCAGTTTGACAAACCTGTATAAGATCATCAACGAGGTGCAGATTTTCACACACAGAAGCAGATGGCAAACCAACTAGCAGTTCAGGGAGACAGGCATCAGGAAATTACAGCAGTGGCAGAAATTAAACACTTAGTGCCAGTGGCCCAGTTTCTTAAGTGATGCAAAGTTCTCTACATGATGGTCGCTGTATTATGAAAAAAAGGAGGAAAAGGACTAGATAATGTGTGTTACAGTTATGCTTTTAAAATTACGTGGTCACTATGCACCAAATATCCTACAACAAGGTCTCTCAAAGGAGTTAAAATGCAAAAAAAACCCTACCCAAATCTAGATTTTGGTATTTTTTTCTTTGACACTGTTTGTGCCCTGCCATATTCTTTAACTTTTTCACAAACAGGACTTGCCACTTTGCTACTGTGGAAAGCACTGAATGTGAGACCCAGAGGGGCTGCCTGGGAGGCAGAAGTTAGAATGAGGAAGTCCTCATGGTGTGTTAGTGAAGCAGTTTGATGGAGAAAGAAATTACCACCTGTACCAGCATAAAATAGCTGGAGATGAATGCAGCTGGGTCATAAGCCAAGAGTACAGAAATATTTCATACAGGTTTTCTAGCTCACCCAACAGTACATCTAAATAAGGCATCTGTTACAACAAACATTTCATTTGGAAAGTAACATAGGCAGATCCTAAAGGAAGCAGTTGACTTTATTGTTTTACTTTCTGTGGAGCTCTTTTCAGGAAGGGGAGGAGAGAGAACAGCCCTTTGAAGGTAAGGAAATTCCGCTCATGCCCCTACTTCAAGTAGCCAGGCCCCAAGCCCTAGCCATCTTTTATTATTTTCTCTGTCTTAAAAACTTTTTCTTTGCCTCATTCTTGCATCTTTAGAAAGTAAAGAAGGTCCCAGTACTGTCTCAATTCCTGCAAGTACACATGGTGTACATGTACTTTTTCCATGTAGGGCAAAGTAGTATTTGGCACCTGTTGATGTGCAGCATCTGTGTTGGTGAAGCAGTGGCTCTGCTGACTTGGATGACTCCTGTAAAGTCAGGTACACTCTGGTGGCAATTTTCCTGGAAGAAAACCCTCCTGTTTTCATTCAAGTAAAAGTAAAGGCTAGGGAGAAAAGATTTTTTTTTTTGGGGGGGGGGGTGGTGGTGGTGGAGAGAAGTGAATTGTATTTACTTGCATGTCAGCCTAGGAGGAAGGAATAGACATTTGAAGGACTGGTGCTTTCAGATTTGAGGCTGGCCTTCTGATTTTTAATTCTAGAACCAATAGCAGCCTTCAACTAGCTTGGATGCTTTCTCTAATGACAGTCAGACCACTAATCTGATGGAAATTCTCTGCCTTATGCTAATCCCATGAAAATCTGGCTAAGACTAATTGAACCTTTTATTTTGGGTTCAGCTGAAGGTGAATTCCAAGACATCTTGCACTTTGTGTAAAGTTGAACAACGCTGCATTGTTGTATAAATAGAATAGTTCCTTCAAGCATGATGGCTTTTTTTTTTTTTAGAACTTAATTTCATCAGTGTAAACAGCTTAATTTTTTCTCTTTTCTCACCCAGTGCTCATTCCAGAATGGAAGGCCACAAGATGAACTGTTTCATCATTTCTGGAAAACACAACCATCTTAATTCTGAGGTTCTAAACAGCTGTTCTGCCCATGGCCTGGAAACAGGGAACCAAGTATGGACCAGCACAGCTGTGGTTTTATTGATTTCAGTTTTACAGAAGCATTAAAACTGAATGCTTTGTCATGGATCCTTAGACCATCTATTTAACAAGAGTGATAGATCTGCTGAAATTACTGCCCGTTTCTTTTCCATTTAATGAGTTCCATAACCTGATATATGTTCCTACTATGGCACCTCTTCCTTGTATGAATGTCTGGCTTGCAATGAACCCTGAAGATTTGGGTTCTGTATATTAACCCACATTCTAAAAACAATAGTTCCTGCTGGAATATCTCACAAGCCAATGGCATGGCTAATTAGTGATAAAGAACTACTTATATTCCTGTGAGTGTCACTTAGGCCCTTTGACAAAGACATATGATAGCTGCCAGAAACTCCTTAGGAGAGTGGCATCAGTTTAGTAAACAACGCTGTTGGTTATTTGAAACAGTTTAAGTATTAGGAAGCCTGAGTATTTCCTTCCCACTCTCATATCCAACTTCTACTTTTCCATACGGTTAGTTTGCTTTGCAAAGAAATTGCATGAAGAAGCATTAAAGGCTAAGTTCGCTTTAAATTAGCATATTCTATTAAATATTATCCTGGCATCTCCTGGTTGCAGAGTAAAAGAAGTGATGGCTCTATATCAAGTTAACTCTGCTGCCAATAACTATCTATAAATACTGAAAGATTCTCAGAGGAAAGTGAGATGGAAAGGTGTTTCTGCAGAATTAGGTGCTGCTTAATCAAAGTCAAAACCTAGGAAGTGCCTATAGTTGAAAAAAACCCCAGTAGACTAGATAAGTCGCATAGAAAATTGATTATGAGTTAATCAGAATTAACAGGAGAGTTTGACTGTGTCCTCCTGTTTGTTTTGGGAATAGACTTATTCTGGAAGTGTGGGTGTATATGATAAAACTTTTTTAAAAAGCATACCCACTGAAATTCGTAGCTCTAAGCTGAATCATGGATTTCTGATTACCACTGGCATGGATTTATGAATTCATTATCTGCATTTAATCATACACAAAGAAACCTTGATCTGTGTGATTCACAGCCTCAGCTTTTCATCATAAATTAAGACTGATACCAAGAGTGCAAAGCTAAAATTCTTGAAATAATAATCTTTTGAGTCTTTGCCAATGACAATGGTTTCACTCAGATTATCAGCTTTGCCAAACATGCTGATATGTTAGGTTAATATTTAGTAAAAAGAGAATGCTTCTTTGTATGTTATTTTATTAGAAAATGAGTTGCTTTGAAACATGATTTTGGTTGATACCTGCTCTTTTTACAATAATTCCCCCAATTTTATTAAAAAATTTAAAGATGTTCTATCTAATTGGATGGCTATTTCTAGCTGTGCTTTTGGAAACAGTTCTGTTTTCACATCTATTTCTTCTTTTATTTCTGAATGCATGCAGTTGCTGTCTAGAGTTCTATGCATGATACACGGAAGGTGTGTATTTTCTTGTAAGATATAAGTCTGTATCTGAAAGATATATTTATGAGTCCAAATAGGATACATTTGGGGCCTAATAACTTTCAGAATTTCCCTAGCAAAACTTAAATGATTTACATGCACCTCTTATATTTACCATTGCTCTGATTCTCTTTTCCTCTCTACAGCATAAGGGAGATATCTGTAGTTCCTCCCTGAATGGAGGAACAGAGGTACTTAATCTTTCCTACAGTCCAGCTGTGGTGGCAGTAGATATCTGCCTAGGCTGTGGGGACCTCTGCACAGAATAGCAGAGAACCAAACTGAGCTAGATCAAAGATCTGTTTGGTCTAGCATCCTGCCTCTGACAGTGCTAAAATGTCAGCGAACAAGAGCAGAACAAGCTCAGATGTATTCTCAACCTTCGAACATTTTACAAGCACCAACGCTGAATACAGCAGGATGATCACCTCTTCTGGCCAGCTGGTTATACTGTGTTTGATGCAGCCCAGGATGCAGTTTGCCCTCTTGGCTGCCAGGGCACACTGCTGACTCATATCGAGCCTGCTGTCGACCAGCACCCCCATATCCCTTTCTGCAGAGCTGCTCTCCAGCCGTTCCTCTCCCACTTTATACTTGTGCCCAGCATTACTCCGTCCTAGGTGCAGAATACGGCATTTCAACTTGTTAAATTTCATCCCATTAATCATAGGCCAATGCTCCAGTCTATCTAGATCCCTCTGCAAGCCGGTCAAGAGGTGATTATCCCATTGTATTCAGTGTTGGTGCAGCGTCACCTTGAATCCTGTGTGCAGTTCTGGGCCCCACCATTTAAGAAGGATGTGAAGGTCCTTGAATGCGTCCAGAGGAGGGCAACAAAGCTGGTGAAAGGGCTGGAAGGCATGTCATATAAGGAGTGGCTAAAGACTTTGGGCTTGTCTAGTTTGGAGAAAAGGAGGCTGAGGGGCGACCTCATTGCTCTCTACAGCTTCCTGAGGAGGGGAAGTGGAGAGGGAGGTGCTGATCTCTTCTCCCTGAGATCCAGGGATAAGACACGTGGGAATGGTTCAAAGCTGCACCAGGGGAGGTTTAGACTGGACATTAGGAAGCATTTCTTTACTGAGAGGGTGGTCAAACACTGGAACAGGCTTCCTAGAGAGGTGGTTGATGCCCCAAGCCCATCAGTGTTTAAGAGGCATTTGGACAATGCCCTTAATAACATGCTTTAACTTTTGGTCAGCACTGAATTGGTCAGGCAGTTGGACTAGATGATCATTGTAGGTCCCTTCCAACTGAAATAGTCTATTCTAGTCTATTCTGTTCTAGTCTAACGTTTTAGCTTAGGAGTTCTATGCATTTATAATGTCTCAGTGGATTTACCCATGAACTTACCCAGTCATTTTTTTACATTTGGTGTAAAATTTTAACATCCACCACATACCATGGTAAATTCTATAGCCTAAGTACACGCTGTGTGAAGAATCAGGGCCTTCTGCTTATTCTGAACTAGGCAACTGGTAGCTTTATTGAAGGCTTGCAGCCCTTACATTGGGAGGAACAGGGAGCAATTGATTCCTGTCTATCTATTCCTATCACTATACACAGATTTTACAGACCTCTGTCATGTCCTTCCACAGTTGTCTCTTTTCCCAGTTGAAAAGTCCTAATTTGTTCTGTTTTTCCTTTTGGAAGCTATTGCATGTTTTAAATCATTATCATTGTCCTTCTTTGAACCCTCTCTGGAGGGAAAAGGAAGGTCAGTGTTCTATATGGTGTTCAGTCATGATCATGCACAATTTGAGAATAATAGTATCCATTTTGCTATATAATCCTTTCCTAATAATACCTAGCATTCATGAGAAAGCTCAGACATGCTTGCTTTTGTTTCAAGGGCTGAAAGTCAACTGTAGGAGAAAATCAGAGAGGCATCCTTAAGGGCACAAGAACTGAGTTTAAGCTGGTTTTATATTCTGTAATCTCCAAGGGATGTCATATTAGAAAGTCTGTTTTTTCTTTTTGTTTTTTTTTCCCCTGTTAAAGCTCTGAACTTTTGTTATACATCCATGACACTAAATGGTGCCTATGGGCAGCTGTCGATCTTTTACTGCATGTTCATGCATTAAAGTTTATGTACTGTTAGAGGTGAAATGATGTCATTAAAAGTAAGCAGTCTTCCTTTCTAGTGTATTGGATACAAAACACTGAAAAACAAGGAAGGAAAATGAATATTTGAAAAAGATGCAGGATTTAGGCTGTGTTAGCAAAACCTCTACTGAGCATTCAACCTTGTCCACCTCCATCTCTGCTCTTTTAAAATGGCTAGGCCTTCAGAAGTGAACTCCATTTTGTATTGAGCCTTGCTTTGTAGTACAGCTCTTGTGTAAATGACAGATTTTCTGCCTGTAATGTAAACAAATCTGGAAAAGAAGCTATCATTTTGAGGAAGACAGACAAACAAAGTTGCCAGGTGTGTTACTGGGACTATTCCTACACTTCTAAAAGTTGGTCTGTTTTATCAAAGCCCCATCCATGTTACAGATGCGTACTTTTAAAGTGTGGGGGAAGAAGGGGAAGAGATAAGGGAAGACAAAGTGTTTTATTGGCTTCTGGAAGCAGACAGATTTTTATAAAATCTCATAAATAGTTCTGTTCCCAGTGTACAGACTTACAGAAAGATTTTTTTTTTTCTATTCCTGCTTACAGACATCTGTTCACATTTCCTGGTGGGAATTCTGGGATTTAAACAGCCATCTGTAGCAGCTCTGTAGCAGCTACTGTAGCAGCTCAACAACAAAGGGAATCTTCTCAACTAACAAATAAGAATCTTTGACTAATATAAAGGCACTGTTAGGAACATATGCTACTTTTTCCTTTTAACCTTAGTCAATATATTTTTCAGTCCATTTAGATTATACCAATTTACCAAAACAAACTGAATAAAGTGTTCAGCATCTCATGCAGGGAGTCGAAACTCTAAATAAAGCTTCAGGTGTGCTGCCATTGTGTACTTCTGCATGAGCATGTTGCTGAATTCTGCAACCTAGTAAAGATGAAGAAATTCAGTGGGGTTGTACTACAGGCTTATTTGTTTGAACAAGACAGGAGGAAAAAAGTACATGGCTTTTACAGTAGAAGCAAACCAGGCCCAACCTGCCTACGAAGCAGAAGGCATCTGGAAGCTGTATAGCTATCTGTATGTACTGTTCCACTTAAGCCTAACTGGTCAGCATGAAGTATGAGGCTAACAGGGCTAGACAGTTTCTGACATGTGAGCTTGTCTCCACAATAATTGGAGTAGACATCCTTTATGATAGGTTTACGGGCACTGTGTTGTGTATTAACTTCCCATAACTGGTATGTACTAAATATAATGTTAAAAGGGTCAGTCTTCCCCCCAAGGGCATTCAGAGTATTATTGACATTGCTTTGTATTATGTGAATAATCATATTACACTTATAAGATATAATCTTTCCCTGAGCACTAAAGAAGGTCTTCAAGGATTAATTCTGGGACTGATCTCCATTTAAAGTATGTAGCATATGCATTATAAATATATTTAATGAACTGAAATGAAGTTGGAAGTTACTGTCAATACAGAGGAGATTAAAACAGAGAAGAGCTAAGATGACCTAGAGGAACTTAAAGTGATAAAAAGGGGATACAATACAAGGTCATGAACAAGAATTTCTGCCATGCAGTAGGCATTTATTAAATAGAAGCTATGTATGTACTCATTAAATGATTCTGATTCTTGGACACAATTTTAAGTTGTACCCAGACGTGTATTTCCGTTGGTCACATACAGGACATCTGTGAGCCTTGTAATGTAGTGTACATTGGTTTTGTTACTGCACTTGGGAAAGATACATTCTGAACAAACTAGAGAAGAGATAGAAGGCTAGTCAGAAGAGTGGAGCCTCTGGCTTACAGGCGAGACTTAAAATTAAGTCAGCACTGGCTAAAAGGAGATTAAGGAGAGATGGGTGTGCTGTCCATAAATTCAGAAGGAAACAACCAGCAGGGAGAGTAAACTGTGAAGTGTTCTGGAAGGTGATGTTGGCACAAGAACAATAGGTATAAGCTAGCTATGAAAATAATTTCTAAACGATATTAGATTCTGGAATAGCTTTTCAGTGGGAGTAGTATGAACAAAGAACAACCTTCACAGAGACTTCAATCCATTTATGAATGGGATTAAATAATGTATTTTATGACAATGACCCACAGTGGTTTCCCATAAGAATCTGGGGGAGGTGTCACTCCTGCTCTACTCTGTTCTGGAGAAATACTGGGAAATTCTTGGTGATGGACTTGCCTTCAGGCCATGAAGATGCATAAATTGTCTGTTGTTCTCTGTCATAGTTTTCAACCTTTCTCTCCTCATCTTTTCTTTTTTTCTTAACGTTTTTGCAGGCTCCGTTTGCTGCTTATTGCTGCATTTGCAGTTACATCTTTCTCTCCAACAAATATTACAACGTTTGTTTGGCATGTATCTCCTCTCCTCCTTGTACCTGTTCTTCTTATCCAACTTAGCAAAACTATTAATGTGACTGGTAGGAGTTTGCCCATTGCGAGATGTGTCCAGCTCTGGATGTGCAGTTGAATTCTTTGAAGATATCCTCTGCAAATGCCTTTTGCCTGTGTTCCCTAGAGAACATTCTGAATCTTCTGGGCACAGGAGTCCATCTTTTGAGAGATCTATGATGTCTCTGTATCTCTTCCACTTCTGAAATGCACACTTTTAAAGCTACCTTATTAGTCACCTGGGGGCTAGTTTAACATCTAGCTAGATGACGATTATCCAAATAAATTCTTGGCTTTAAAAGGGCTTATAAGGGCCAGCAAAAAAAAAAAAAAAAAAAAAGAAAAGAAAAAAAAAACCAAAAAACCTTGTGAATATGCTGTTTATCATTTTGCTATGGATTTAGTATAATCTGCAGATCGTCTACGTCCAGAATTCTTACAAGGCTGTTGATATTCTTAAGCCATGTGTCCTGTTATCATGAGAGACCAAGTCTCCTGGTGCTTCTCATTGCATGTCCATAACATGGATTTTTCTCTGGGTAACCCTGGCTAGGGAGTTTGGGGGACCAAGGTCCCTACCATATTAAGTCTTATACTCACATTGTTGCGGGTAAGTTTCTGTGATACAGATCCATATTTCATCTTACCTATACTTGGTGTTGGTCCAAAAAAATGAAATGAAGCCCATCTTAGTACGCCAAATTTTAAGAAGTGTAAATTTGTGTAATTATGGAGGATAAAACCTTCACAGTACACAGTCCACATTTGCTGGACTTGGGCTTGACAAACATAATCCTATTCAGAATCTCGAAACACAGTGAAAGCTATCTAAATAAAATATTTTTCATTACAAATTCCAGTAAGCCTGTTGCTATGGACTACTAGTGGGGCACAAAGATTAAAGTGTCATAGCTAGCCTTATGTGAACGGTCAATGGAAGAAAAGTAATTTTGTTTGCTCTCAAATTCTCTATAGGCAGGTCATATCGTAACCTTATGCTGCTTTTACATCTGTATGCCAGGTGGAATTTGGTTGAGGTTTGTGCTATCACTCCAAAGCATCCCATTGCTAGAAATTTCTACATATGGTTCTCTTTCCAGATCTACTTCAGTTATGAGTGACACTAGTTCTACCACGATTAGAGGACCACCGTAGAGAAGGGATATGCCTATTCTACTTGGAAATGGGCATATAAGCTAGAGTTTTGAAAGTAGCTATGGACTTCTGTGGAGTTAGCTGGGATTTTTTAAAAGCACTGACTCCTTCAAAGATCTGCTGTTTTCTTACCCACAAGACCACCCAGAAATCATTATTCATTCTTAAATCTTGGCCACTGTTATTCATAAATTATCTTCCTCTCTGTCCACACAAAACCTTATTAAGGTACTGAATTATGGCAACTGGCACAGCTTGTCAGTCAGAAGACTGTTCACTCTGGAGTCACTTAAAATCAACGGATATTGGCCAGAGTGTCTCAAGAATACACAGGAGCCCCCTCCCACTGGTAGTAATGAGCTGGAAGATTAGGTACATCTCTTGTCTAAGCTCTTTGGTGTTGGGCCTGGGGAGAAGAAATAGGAAAAGTGACCTTTTTACTGCACATACAACAAACAAAAATATTTAGGAGGGAAATGGTATGCAACTGTTTCAATAAGCAAAACAAGACAATTAAAAAGGAAAAAAAAAAAAGGCCCAAAAGAATTAAAAGTACCATTAAATGAGACAAGTCCAAGATGCTGCTGGGATCCATGTACGTGCACACAGACCCTGACACTGAATTCTGAGTGGTTACTAGAGATTAACTGTCATTTCAAAACCACTAAAGTTGTCCATGCAAATCCACATTTAATATCCTACTGAGATGCATTTAAAAACCATTAGCAAGATAATATTCATATGCCTCATAGAAAGGACATGAAAAGAGTAGATTTTTAAAGAGATGAATCCTCACTGATATTTTTCTGGGAGCTTGCCTAAGGAAGGACAGAGAAAACATTTCACCATCTCTGTCAGAACTGGCGAATGGAGCCAAAGGACCAATCTTTTTTGGCGACCAAGACTTAGCAAAGAACCAAGCCCTTGAATTCCTTCCGCTCAGGAGGGCCTAGAAAGCTGCTGCCCCTACTCAGTTAAGCATTTTTTTCAGTGGAAACCCATTTACTTAGCTTTCCAGTGCTGGAACAGTCTATTCAAGGTCTGGCTCAGGAATAGGTCAGAATATGAGGTCACATGTCTTGTCATGGTTTAATCCCAGCCGGCAACTAAGCACCACACAGCCGTTCGCTCATTCCCCCCTGCTGCGGTGGGGGAGAGAATCGGAAGGGGAAAAGTGAGAAAACTCATGGGTTGAGATAAAGACAGTTTAATAGGGAAAGCAAAAGCCACGCACACAAGCAAAGCAAAGCAAGGAATTCATTCACTCCTTCCCATGGGCAGGCAGGTGTTCAGCCATCCCCAGGAAAGCAGGGCTCCATCACACGTAATGGTTACTTGGGAAGACAAACGCCATGACTCCGAATGTCCCCCCCTTCCTTCTTCTTCCCCAGCTTTATATACTGAGCATGATGTCATGTGGTATGGGATATCCCTTCGGTCAGTTGGGGTCAGCTGTCCCAGCTGTGTCCCCTCCCAACTTCTTCTGCACCTGGCAGAGCATGGGAAGCTGAAAAGTCCTTGATATATTGTAAGCACTACTTAGCAACAACTAAAACATCTCTATTATGAACACTGTTTTCAGCACAAATCCAAAACATAGCCCCATACTAGCTACTGTAAAGAAAATTAACTCTATCCCAGCCAAAACCAGCACCTTCTCCACCCGTTATTCCATACCATTTATGTCATGCTCAGGTCTCACACTATCCAATACATTCTTATTACCCACCATCACCCTTTCCATCCTTTGATATAACACACAGATATCATTCCCTTAGTCTATGGACCACCCCTATAAAATGCCTGTAAAATGTCCATAAATGTCCACAAAAAGTCCACTGAGTTCATTTATTGCATGACTTTGGGCTCCATCTGTTATGGTGGTCACTCAGGACAGGAGAGGTGGTGTGTTGCTTGGAGTTATTGGGCACCAAAACCAGCTCAGGTCGGGTCACTGCTGCACTTGCACTGCTTCTTGTAAGGCTTCTCCTCCACTGGTTCAGGTGGTTCCTGCTATGGTAATTCCCATAACATGCAACTCAAACCATGGGTTACAACAATTTAAAGGTGTATCCATTACAATCTCCACTCCTGGTCCCTTTGGACCAGACCATCGGGTTTAACATTGCAATGAACTCCTCCCCTTGCCCCTGCTCCGGCTTGGACTTATCCCCAGGCTGTAGTCCCTTAGGGGAGTACCTGCTCCAAGTGGAGCCTTATCTATGAGCCACAGTCTCTCCAGGGGTATACCTGCTGTGACATAGACTTATCCACAGCCACAGTCGCTTTGAGGTGCACCTGTTCCAGCGTGGCCTTCTCCATGGGCCACAATGCCTTCAGAGATATACCTGCTCCAGCATGGCCTTATCCACAGCCACAGGCCCTTCAGAAGTAAACTTGCTCCAACATGACCTCATGCACAGCCACTGATGCTTCAAGGTGTACCTGCTGCAGCACGGACTTTTTCCACAGCCACAGATGCTTCAAGTTGTACCTTATCCAGTGTAGACTTATCCTGGGGCCACAGTCCCTTCAGAGGTATACCTGCTGTGGCACAGACATAACCATGGCCACAGACGTTTCAAGATATACTGCTCTGGCATGGGCTTATCCATGGGCACAGATGCTTCGGGGTGTCCTGCTCCCACGTGGGATTCATCCACAGATCACAGTCCCTTTGACTTGAGTTCACAATGGTGTTCCAGCCTGTCCAGTACGGCAGCACAGAAAACAGCAGTGATGCCCTGGCCATCTGCCAGCCCAGGCGCATCACCATTGCTGTTATCAAAATGTTCCCAGGCACAGCACAGTAAGATGATAAGCAGTACAGCAGCACGGCAAACAGCGAAAGCAAAAAGCAGCCACTAACAAGCTCTAGACTCTAATACACGGTAAGGCAAGCAAGCCCCATGGCAAGCACAGAAGCCTGCTGATTAATAGCTAAACAGCAATAACAGCTATAAATTCGATCTAGCACATTCCAATAAAATCTGTCGTTATCTTGAACCCTTTGAGCCCCACATTGGGCGCCAAAAAGGACTGTTGTGGTTTAGCCCCAGCCGGCAACTAAGCACCACACAGCCACTCACTCACTCCCCCCCAGTGGGGTGGGGGAGAGAACTGGAAGGGGAAGGGTGAGAAAACTCATGGGTTGAGATAAAAACAGTTTAATAGGGAAAGCAAAAGCCACGCACACAAGCAAAGCAAAGCAAGGAATTCATTCACTCCTTCCCATGGGCAGGCAGGTGTTCAGCCATCTCCAGGAAAGCAGGGCTCCATCACGCGTAATGGTTACTTGGGAAGACAAACACTGAACGTCTCCCCCTTCCTTCCTCTTCCCCAGCTTTATATACTGAGCATGACACCATATGGTATGGGATATCCCTTCGGTCAGTTGGGGTCAGCTGTCCCAGCTGTGTCCCCTCCCAACTTCTTCTGCACCTGGCAGAGCATGGGAAGCTGAAAAGTCCTTGATTTAGTATAAGCACTACTTAGAAACAACTAAAGCACCTCTGTATTATCAACACTGTTTTCTGCACAAATGCAAAGCATAGCCCCATACTAGCTACTGTAAAGAAAATTAACTCTATCCCAGCCAAAACCAGCACAATCTAGTTGTGCCTGAATGCTTCCTAATATGTTTTGCTGAAATGTCTAGGGCCTGATCCCTTGCTGGTGATCCGAATCTTTTCATTAGTCTAAGCAAGGGAAATTTGACTCTCTCGTACTGGTTTGTTTTTGATGCACTAACTCAACAGAAGAGAGAGGCTCTCTTACACTTTAACCAATTTATTTGCTATCACAGGAAGGCTTACTTGTCTCCCTAAACCCAAAGACAACTTGCCCTCTGCTTTGTGTGTGTGTCTTTCAGTACATCACTGGTTATCCTCTGTTCCTAACTACAACAGTCAATTTCTATGGGAAACACATTTTTGTAACTGATTTCCCTACTTTGGTCTTACGTTCCTTCAGTGCTCTTAAGTATGGTGCTATCTCAATGCTATGCTCTCATTTACTTTATACAACCAGCACCCTTGAATGTTTCTCTGACAGGGACCTGTTTTATCCATTCAGGTATCTTTCTTCCAATTATTCTTGCCCATAGGAGTTTCTGACATAAGAAACAAAACGACCTTCCTTCCCTCAACCAAACTAAAACCAACTTCAGGAGCAATCTGGACTTTAATTTTATGAAAGTGCAAAGAGAAAATTTAGTGTTATAACTGTTAGACTGCGAAATATACTTGGGCAGCTACAGAAATGTGAAACAAGGCGTTGACGCTAGAGCTGCATGAAAAATTGTTTATGTGGCTGTTTTTCTGTTTGACCATTCAGCTCAAAACCAACAATGGAACCCTACAAAACAAAACTGAAATTTCATTTTGTTGAGAAATGTACCATTCCAATCCAGAGAGTTGAAAGAAAAACAAAAGAGAAACAGGGCTAACTTCTTGGAATCTGGGGTGGGGAGGGGGTTTTCTCTCCACTTTTTCCTGTAGTCCAGGACTACAGGAGTTACACAGGATCTGGGATGAACACCATTTTTGTGGGCAAGACAGTCTTGACTTCAGGAGCTTCACTTAATTTAATGCCAATTAACGAACTTTAAGTTACTGATTTGGGTATTGAAAAAAACCAAGATGATAAATAATTAAACACTTACAGAAACGTCTTTCTTCTCCCTTCCCCAGGGTCAGTTTCAGTCCAGTACCTGTTCTCCTTCCTTTCTAGTCTCAATTCTTCTTGTTTTCACCTTGAGTTATGTTCGGTTCCCTCTCGATTCCCTCTGTGAGGCAACAGGTGGTGCTGGAGGCTGGGGTCAGTGCATAATGGTTTCTTTCAGCTGCTTGCTTCTTGCTTCTTACTCTTTTTCACCTCCACTGCTCCATGCATCTTACTTACAAAACACAGAACCTGGAAGGTTACAACAGTTTGAATAAATATCCATTACAAACTCTGCCCCTTATTTCTATACACTAGACTACATAATAATCCAAATTTGCATTACAAACTTCTGGCCTTCTCTGGGCAAGACTCACAGCCAAGAACACTACAGCAGTTTGATTGCACATGCATTACAAATTCCACACTTTGTCACTGCAAGGGGGTATCTCCTTTGCAGGCGTAGCAGGATCAGGCCATCACTGATCCCAAGGTCATCTTGCATTCTGCAGGGCAGTGTTTACAAGGGGAACAGCCCCAACGTTATGCAGACCAATGCTTTCTTAAAGCCACCACCTGTATCCCAGCAGCATCAGTTTCCCAGCATTGCCACTGCAACAGCATCTCCCTGGGATGGTGGCCATATATCCCGCATTTCTGTAATTTCACTTTGAGCAAAGGACTGACACGTAGTCACGCTCTGGGAAGCCGTTTCCCATAGGCCTGCTCAATCACTGTAAGCAGGTCAGCCTGAAAAGGCTCAATTTAGGACGAGAGGAAATGGCCTCAAGTTGCGCCAGGGGAGGTTTACATTGGATATTAGGAAAATTTACTTCACCGAAAGGGTTGTCAAGCATTGGAACAGGCTGCCCAGGGAAGTGGTTCAGTCACCATCCCTGGAGGTATTTAAAAGACATTTGGATGAGGTGCTTAGGGACATGGTGTAGTGCTGGATTTGGTAGTGTTATGTTTACGGTTGGACTTGATGATCTTAAAGGTCTTGATGATCTTGATGATCTTTTCCAACCTGTATGATTCTGTGATTCTGTAATTTTCAAGCCTGTCGCTGCCCTCTGTTTCCCCACCAGAGATGTCGGGATGCTCCCTTGGGGCGAGTCCTTACCTCTCTCCCTCCCAGCTGTCTGGCTGCCCCGGCAGCAGCCTGTGGAAGCTCAGCGCCCATCCACAGCTGCTCCCGACTGGCTCCCGCGGCTCAACTTCCGTACAACACCCCCCTCCCTCCGCCCTGGCCTCCTCCTGGTTGTCGCAGCGGCCCCTCCAGCCCCTTCGGTGAGGGGACGGGCGGCGGTTTCCTTCTGCCACGTCCTGCTTCTTACTCGGTTTTGGTTTTTTGGTTTTTTTTCCCTCTCCCCTAGTGCTGCTTTGCTGCTCCTCCGGCCTGCCCTGGGTCCTCCGCGGGTCACGGTCCCCTCAGGGTTGCCCTCACCCCGCCGCGGAGCGCCCGCTCTCCTCGCGCGCCTCCCCGCGCGCCCCAGCCGGCTCCTCTGATTGGGGGGGGGGGGGGGACTGAGGCGCGGCGGGGGGTTTCGTCAGTCAGGGAGCCGGCTGCAACGGCCTGCGGCGCGCGCGAGGCCGCGCGCGCGGCCTCCCCCGACCCCCAGGTCGCCCCGTCGGGACCGGGGAGAGCTGAGTGAGCCCCCGGAGGCTGGGCTGGGCTGGGCTCCGCTCCTGCAGCGGGCTGTGCCGCCGGGGGGCTCTGCGCATGGACGCTGTTCTGCCCGCAGTGAGCACGGACGTGCTCGTCGCTCGAGGGACGCTGAGCCAAGTGGGGTGTCCGTAGTCGCTGGAGTCGGAGGAGTCTCTTCCTCCGTGGCCCTGAGGGTGTTCGTGTGGTCTGAGAGAAACTGAGGGGGTCGGCAAGGGAAGGTATGGCAGCCCTCGGTCCGCAGGGGTGCGGAGGGAGGTACAGAAGACCCTCACAGAAACAAAAAGCTGAAGCCCAATATAGAGAACAGTGCATGCAGCTGTTTCATTTCAAAGGTCCAGTGGAGTGAAAGGGGAACAGTTAGTAAAAGGAGTGGGGGAACATTAGATTAATTTTTTTTCTCAAATTAAAAAACAAAATATCTTTAGTAACAATCTATACTTGTGTTTTCCTCTTGCGGTTTTGTAAAATTATGTTTGTTACAGTTTTTAGATAGCAAGATACTTTTTCTCACTAGACCTGTGTATTGTTGCTAAGTGATTCCTACTACTACAGACTACAATACAGGCTGCAGAGTAGTTCTGTGCAATTTCATTCCCTGCCTTGACTCTTTGGGAGGCAATGACAAACTGTTTTCTTGACTTGGCTGGCAACCGAATTGGATCCTTACTTAGCAAGAGTGATGTAGTCTTTTAGGTTTCACTCTTATTGATCCTATTAGCTTTCTCAGCAATTCATGAATATTTATGCCAACATACAAGCTACACAGTTCACTCAGTTCCCTTAGAGAGAAAGTTGTATTAAATTGGACATAGTTCAGTGATTTGCAGACATCAAATATGGCATGTTTTTAACCTCATGTGTTTGTGCTGAATAAGTCTCCAAGTAAATATACAAGTGGTATGCTTTAGCATCTCCCCTTTTCTGTTTTCAGTTGAGTAGGTTGCCTACAAGTGGGCTTGCTGTGGCCTGAACCTTAGTCAAGTTCTGATTTGCTTAATGAAAAAACGTATGCTCCAAAAAACTGAGACTCCATAGGGAGTTTCCAAGGATTGGAAATAGAATGAATTTTAGGCCTGCAGGAGGTTTTTGCTGCTGTTGGAAGAGATTACTTCTTTAATCCTGGTATCTTTTTTTGAGAAGGATTTCAGTTGTTTGAAGTCTTACGGCGATATCCAAATTGGGAGCTAGATCCTTAAGCACATGAGGAAATGCCACATGTAGCTGACTGAGGGCAAGGATTGTGAATGTGACTCTAAACCATTCCTGTACGTTCCTCATCCTTGTGCATTTTGGAGTTCAAATCATCAGCACTAAACTGAAGGGTTCCCCATATATTGGATTAATATACCCTTCTCACTATCAATAGCTTGCTTGATTTGCATGTAGCTTTAGAAAATAATGTAACTTCTCATATATGTAAGCTGCAGACTGAAGCTTGTAAAGTGTGTCAAACAAACTTCAAGCTATGTTACAGATGTCATTTCCGGTACTGAAGATACCGCTCCACATACATACTGCAAAAAATAGCAACAGCAGTTCCCGGCCTTTCTGCTGTTAGACCTACCTTTATGTCTACCTGAACACCTCTCCCATCAGTAATTTTTGCTGGGGTGTGCTCTTACAGACAGGTTTCTGCCACAGATGGTGCTGAGTCATTGCCTTATCAGTTGTACTTTGGAGGTTTTCGTTTGATGTAGGAATCTTCTGCTTAACGACTGGGGCTGAGCTGAAGCGATTAAAACTACACAATTAAAAAGAAGGAATAGCTGGGAATGCAACCCACAGAAACTAGCCTGCTACTGCAGCAGTTTCACAGCTGACTGCATTAAGTGGATATCTGACACAACAAATGTTGCTTTGAGCTCTGTTCTCTGCTGAGCCATGGCAGTGATTCCATGGAGCCTTGCTTGTGGGTCTTTATGATTAAAGACTTCTGATTAGAAAAATTAAAACAGCAATGTTCCGACTACTCAGAATCTGCCTTTGCAGAAATGAAGGAAATAACAAGGTGAAGACTAGCAGGGAGGGGTAAGATACCGGGGACTGCTGTGGTGATCGTTCCTCAGCAAGCTCACGAACTCTGTCATTCTCCTGCTCCATGAGGGGCGAAATCATAAAATGCAGGGAATTTTGAGAGTGTTTGTCAAGTCTGTGGTTCACAGATTAAAAGTGATCTTCAGGGATGGAACTGTGAAATGGTTAATCCAAAGAAGAAAAAAAAAATAAATGGACACTCACCTCTTTCTAGGAACACAAACTTGCAAACTCTAAGATGGTAAATATATCAAAGTCAGTTCCTTAAAATTAAATTTTACAAAATCTCTGTATAACTCTACAAAAAGTTTAGGAGAGGCCAGGCTAACAGAAGGGAATTCAGCACAGAGGTTGGAGGAAGAGTTAGCCAGGGAAGATGAAGAAGCAAGAGGTGATGGTGTGTGTTGATGTTCTGAAAGAAAAGAATCGGGCACTGCAGATCAGTTCAGAAGGGAACAGAGAAACATGAAAATTCAATTTACTTTACTTGTTCAATTTATTTACTTACTTTTACCTCAGTGTTAGTAGAAATAAATTTTAATCTCACCCTTTTCAAGGTCACAGTGCATCATTAGTCTTGATGAGAATCCAGGTCCAGGCATTGAAATGTTTTCTACTTGTCCTATCACAGATGTTACAGGATGACTTTCCTATGGACTGTTGCAGAGAGTGTAGTGGTGCCAGTTAAAATAATCTCCTACTATGTCACAGCAGATGAAAAACCTGGAAGACTTTCTGACCCTGATAGTAGCTTACATACACTATTGTCTGAGATACTGCATCACTCTTTTGATATTAAGATGAGAAATAATGGGGCTATTAACCTGAGAAGAGAAAAGACTTCTTGTCAGCCTAGTGCAGAAAAGTACATTATAGACAGGAAAACAAAAGCTGTCATTTTACAGGAAAAGGATAGCTGGAAACAATCCAATGTTGTTCTTCTTTTCTTTGTAGTGAAGTAGATAATGGTAATCAGTTTACCCCTTTTTAAGTCATTATTGCCTTTGCACCTATTCTTAATTATGTATTTGGAACCTGTGAATCTATCTGATGAACATTGAAACTGTCACTTCCATTAGTGGCAGCTGGAACTTACGCCACTTTCACAGTAAGCCTACTTCAATATTAATTCAAGAAGGATTTTGCACTTTTAGCAGGGGAGATACGGAGAAATTTGTCCGAAGGCAGAATTTTAGTAGCTTAGTGTGTCTGGGTTGTCAGATGGTAGCTTGCTCCTAACCTGTCGGTACAGTGAGGACCCAAAAGTGTAATGTAGGTTCTCCCCTTGCCCACGCATATATTCACAAAAGGATGTATGGGCGAAATGGTGTGAGGAAAAGCAGTAGAAAGCTATTTCAAAGTCATACCATAGACAGTCCATCAGTTGCTAGAGTTATTTAAGGAAGTGATTACATAAATGCTGCATTTGGCCTCTGATCTTCTAATGCAAGCTCCTTTAGACAGACTTTAACCTTCTTCCTTTCCTTTTCAGTGTGTGTACTTATGTGTGTTTTGCTTTTCTACAGTAACTTAGAAAGTTTTTTCCTCCCAGGAACGGCAGTCAGTACTTCATTCCAAAAAGCCTAAAGGAAGATCCATTGCCATGAGTTTTTGGATCCGGATACGTGATGGGAGAAAAATCAGATTGTAGGAGGGGAGAGAGGGCTTAGAACTAATTAGCTTTCTTGAAAAAGTGTCTTCCAGGGATTCTTAAATTAGATGTACAAATTTATCTATTTTATGAAAAATGAGGCTTCTGTGAATACTTATGGCTAGCTGGGCTCCCTGAGCAGTATTGGTCACACTCTTTCATCTTAGAGATGGAGTAGCTGGGAAGCCTTGCCAGCTGGAACACAGGGCGGGTGAAGTCCTCCTTTTCCCTGTACTGGGAAATGGACTGAGGCAGCAGAGAAGAGCACTTTGGTTAGACAAAGAGAGCCTTGGCACTGCACTTAAGATAGCTTTTTTCTTTCAGTTTTCCTGGCAAAACTAAATACAGCACAGCAAAATAGTATTTTTTTGACAGTTTTTGGGCTAAGTTCACAACTATAGCTCCAGTCTTATGGCAGTGTAGCTCAACTGATGATTTCCAGCAGCATGACAGTGGAAAAGTCAAAGCAGTTAAGTGATGTGCTAATACCATACAATTATATAACTTAAGTTTTCAAAAATGTTGCAGCTCTTTCAGATAGATGGAGATTCTGGAGTGAGGGTTGCCTGAAAGTCTTGTCCTGTTGTCGTAGATGTTATGATGTATAGGTGAATAATGTGGGCCACCTACTCTGGTTTGTTTATTATAGATTTCTTTCCCCAGACATTGCTGTTTTTAATGCAGTCTCGAGAACGACTGGTTTTTCTCAGTGTTGTGCTCCTTAGCTTACCTACTTTGAGTAACCTGCTTATATCCCTGATCTTATAATCTAGATGTTCTTTGATGTAGATGTTTGAATTTAAATTTCCTTAAAGGTAGAGGGTATGGAGAGCAATGGGAAGGAGGAGAGCCCTGAGGAATTACATCATGGAGAACGATACAGACTGGCACAAGCTCAGGGTGTCTTGGTGTACTGCAGACCTTGGTCGTGTGACCGCGTGTAGAGCACGAAAGATGTAATGTGTTTCAAGTCTGTCCCATGTGATTCTGATTTTGTTTTGGAAGACACTGGAATGTCAGCTAATGTTCTGTGTTTTAGAAGCAGGGTTGTGAATATAGGTGTCTGACGTTGTTTCTTTCAGGTTTTCTATTCTCTCTGATCTTCTACCATTTTCAGACTGTTTTGGTAATGCAATCTGGATAGGTTTTCTCTCGCTGACTGAAGCAATCCAGAGATTTCAGTCTGAGGAAAAAGCTTTAAAATGGTCAGCAGTTCTGTGGGGCTTTGAGGGGAACTGAGGCCCTTTTGCTTCTATTGGGAGGATTTAGCATCTCCTGTCAATTGGACTAGAAGCCCCGGGATATCCTAGCAAGGGTTGTCCTTGACGGTAGCAAGCTGGTTGATATCCTTGTTCCTTCAGCTCTTCCTTAGGGCTCTCTCTTTGTGCCTGTTGGAATCCAGCCTGTTGGAAAACGATTAGCCAAAGTAGTTCATCCTAATAACATGCTATGTGTGGACAGGACCATAATCTAGTGGAGATTTTAATTTTGCTTTTGGGGAGCATCTTGGGGAGATGTAAACCATTCTTTTCTAAGGAAGCTTATGCTTTCACCTGACTATTACCAGGGATAATTAAACTAATGATGGATTGCACCTTAATGGCAGCCATGTATCTGTTATAAAGCACTCCCCTCAGACACCTTAAGATATCTGGTATCTTTTGTAATCCCTTCATTTTTATCTCCTTTTGAAACAATTTATTACACCCTTCACAGCACAACTATGTCATTATGGAGTCTAGTCATTATTGTGTAATTTGAGCTATTAATAGGGTAATGCAATTAATGTGTAGTTTTTCACTCACTATTTTGTTAATATAAACCCTGGAAAACATGGATTTTCTTTTAAGGCCAGCATGTTGTTTGTTGTCCCCACCCCCAGCCCAAGTTTTATAATGTTATAATGCTTTTAACTGCTTCAGACTTCACACATGATGGTAGCAACAAAGCTTGGTAGGCAGCTGATGAAAAAGCACCCTTCTCCTCATGACCCCCCTTTCCTCTGTTCCTTCACTAGAGCCTTTACTATATACAGTTTGTGTACATCTTTGTATCCGTCTTCTGTGTCTAGGGAAGTAGTTTTTGAATAAATACAAGCTGATGTAGCAAGATTTTTAGAGAGCAATTATTAGGTAATGGATGGAGCACAAGACTGAATTTCAAGAAATCTACACTGCCTTAGACTCTGCAAAGTGGTTTACAGTGAAGCTTTACAATGAAAGTGGTAAAAATGATTATGCATTCCTTATTTATTGTGTTTGATTTTAGACAAAGTGTGCTCAGTTTTAAAGTAGAGGGAAAGGAGATATGTGAATCAGTCACCCCAAGAACTCCCTTTGGGACCCAAAGGTCAAACTGGTGCATTAATTTACGCATCATTGCCAACATCAGAAACTTCCACTGGTGAAGTTATATAGTTCTCCCATGTCTTCCACCTATACAGCCCTGATTATACAAATGAAAGCCTCATCTATGTGGTATATGTGGCTTTATCCATGATATTTATTTATTCTGCATTCTATGCTTTCATGTTTTGAAGAATTAGCTGCCTATAGCCCTAGGCAAAGAAAGACAGATCAAAGAGTACCGGAGGCACAGTCTGTTCCTGAACTGGGACTTGTGATGCCGTAAGTAGCTGCTGTGGGTACTTATCAGGTTTAAATTACTGCTGAAAGGCTAACTTGAATGCAGTTGGGGTGTCATTAAAATGTACTAATGGATTATGGTTTTCGTTGTGTGGCACCCAAGGTAGGTGACTACAGCTCCTAGGACCAGTGTTATGTCCTGTGCCAGTCCAGAGGAGACAGAACTTTTTATTTTAGTATAATTTATTTGAGCTAGAGCTTAGGGTAAGGCCTTAAAAATACTTAAGTGCTCTCTATCTGTAGAAGACGTCTTGTGAAGAGCAGCTGTTGACTGTTCACATATGGGAAGGTCTGGCAGGGTGGAATAAGGTGTTTTGAAATTGGGCTCTACACCTGTGACTGTGAGTCTGCACAGATGCACTTGATTGTCTTCAGTGGGACTGGGGTTTATGGAGAGTAATTGGCTCAGCAGGTAAAACTGAAGCAATGTGGTGATGTGTCAGAATTTATATATTCAAAGAAACAAACCATACTTTCCTCACCTGTAGCTATGTTGGCTTTGCAGCACATAGAGGAGTAGAAAGCACTTCAATGAGTCAATTCAGCAAAGATGATTCTGAATATTCTTGGAAAGTAGGTATGCACAGTGAGCAGATGCCATCTTTACATAGTATAATCATCTTGCCTGGAGACTGAAGGGTAGGCTTGCTGATGGAGAAGGTATAGCTAAATGTTCAGACTGCTTCAGCATTTGTACCTACACTGTGTTTAGAGCTGCAGGCATGGGAATGCGCAGCCTGCTGGCGCTTCAAGAGGGTGGGAGGTCCCATCCATTTAACACTAGGCACTCCGGGTCTTGGTGCTTGCACATGTGGAGTTGGATTAGTTAAGAGCAAAAGTGTATGTGTGGTATTGCTTGTTGTGACTGCAGAAGGGCAGGTAATGTGTTTGTGCTTAACTTGTTAAAATTAGAGGTTCTTTTGGGTAAAGATCGAAGGTGAGTTTAGAATAAAGCCTGTCTGGAAGGGCTGTCTGGGAGCTTACCTTGGAGAAGGCAGGAGGCTGATGTTTTTAACCTATTTGCATGAGGCAGACATTAATAAATGAAGGTTAAAATGATGGTTTGCAGTAGAAAGCAAATAATCTCCTGCTGTTACAAAGTCTCCAAACTACTCTGTCATCTGGAAACATAAGCATAATTGAGTACTTGATGTTTTTTATGTTTGTTAATAAAAGAATTTAACTCAACAATGTCCTTTTTGGACCTCTCTTTATTTTAGCATAATTTATTTGAGCTAGAGCTTAGGGTAAGGCCTTAAAAATACTTAAGTGCTCTCTATCTGTAAAAGACATCTTGTGAAGAGCAGCTGTTGACTGTTCACACGTGGGAAGGCCTCGCAGGGTGGAATAACTATCAGCTGGCTTGATGCAGAAGCTGTTTTACTGTAGCTCTCTTGCTATTTCTTGAAAGCTGTCATTCTAGCAGGAAAGACCATTCTCTGCTAGAGATGGTAGAAGAGTTGATGGCTGTAGAGATGAGAGGATGTGGTCTGCTAACAGTGATTACTGTACTATAAGCAGAATGGTATTTTGAGGGAAAAAATAGAATAAGAACAGACAGTTCTTTGCCTTTCTTTTTTAAGAATGCTATTTCACAAATATTCTGTTTACTCGAAAATGCTCTGAAAACATCATAAGTGAAATAATGATTCCTTTTTTTCTTCCCTCAGTTCAGTAATAAACCCTAGACTGAGAAACTACATGGGAGCAGGGTCATGGAGCTTACCTGGCAGATCTGGCACCAGAAATAGTAATCACTTTGTGACTGGGCCCACTAAATGAAAGAAGCAATGGTAGGAGGAGCCCTTCTGTCAAAGTCCTGGTATGTCTGGAGTGGAAGAAGGCATTCCTCATGCTCTGAGGAGCGGGCTGGCTAGTTGGAAGTGGAAAAGAAGGAACATACTGGCTTGGGATGCATAGCCCTCCAAGATACTGATGGTGGGACTGACTTGGTAGCCTAATAGTTGGGGCATTCACTTGGAAGAACAAAAATAAGTGCCTAATGTTTGAGAGCTTGAGAGATGCCTTGTTTAAATGGTGTAGATCAGAATCTGTAGAGCTGATTGACTCTTTATGGTCTGATAATGAGTCGTGCTGACTATTTCATGTATTAAAAGAGAATAGATGTTGCTTACTAATTCTACAAAATGTGTAGAGGAAAACAGATTTGCTGTGGTTAAGCTTCAGACTTGCTTTTATTGAGTCAGATGTCTGTAAACTAGCATCACATTTGTTTTAGACTATTGCTCATAATTTCTGTGTATTTTCAATGAATTGGTACATAGCTGTCTCCTCCCAGTCTATACTGAAGATCACTTGTTTTCTTTTGCACTGAAACAGCAGAGGAGTGCTCAGGCAAGCACAGAGAGCAATTCACTGAGTGAGTCCCTTGCCAAAGTACCTGTACAGTTCACAGCTCCTGCTGCATAAAGGAAGAGCTCAGTCTTCCCTGGCAACCTGACACACCCTTGGTATTCTGTTTCAAGGAGGTTTCCAGGTATTGTAGGAAGAGAGCAGAAACTCTGGAAATGCTGGGAGGAATGGTCTGAAAATTAAGGCTCAGATTCTAACTTAAATGGAAATTTGTCTTGCAGAGTGAATATGCCTGATGTTAATTTAGAGTCCTACTGCATGTATATACTCCTGAACTGTTGAGTTCAGTGTAGATGAATGATAAATGAATGTAAGCATGTTGAATTTAGAGGTTAAACAGCATTATGGGCATTGCTGAGGGCAGAAAAAATGCGCGTAAGTTTATATTCAGCAAAAGTGTGATAGAGCTGTTTTATGTGAGCCCTCAGCACTTGTCAACATTTAACTTAGATGATGCTCTTGCATACTATATGCTGTCTAATTTTGTTGTACTGGGCCTGAGTTAAAACGAGTCTGAAGTGTGGGGGTTTTTATCTCTGATACTGTACACATGTGTGATAGGTTTAAATTAACTATTCTGCATATGGCTAACAGTTTAACTATGAGATTATAGATGTACTTTGCCTGTCTGAATAAATGTGTTGATGGATAGCTTTTGTGAAACTCAATAGGATCGTGGTTACTGTGCTCTGTGCCTGAGCTGGTTTGTCAAATTACACATTCAAGAATCTGGCTAAATGCCTGAGATTAAAGAATAATAGCACGTAGCCTAAACTGAGTGAGGGGAGATCTCTTCATGTCTGTAGCTTTTTTTTTTTTTTTTCCCCCCTGACATCTGGTTGCTATTCGTAGAACTTTGGCTGTTTGCTGCTACTTAAAGCAAGTGAGACTGAAGCAGGAAGCTTTTCTTTGGCAAGTGCATCCTTAATTAGTTCTTTGTCCTGAATAATTTATAGCCATTTCTTTAATGGCTACTTTGTAACAGTAATTAGTTATTAGGTATACGCAGAAAACAGAAACACTGTGGAAAAACCTTACTGAACAGACCTTTATGTGCAAAGAGGTATTACTGAAGTTAGACTGTGCAACTGTTGGCCACCATAAAGGCAAACTGCTTAAAGTAGCTCACACACAGAATGTTGCTGAGGTGAGGGAGTGCTTTGTAATTGGGCCTGTGGCAGCCATGCATAAGTACCTCTCTCAAAACACTGTTTGGCTGTGGAGAGTGATTGGTAGAGTGACTTTTCAAGGAACGTAGATTACAAAGATAGAGGCAAGTAAACATCAGGAGAGGGATTGTCTTCCACGTTGGGAGGTACTTTCATCCTGCTCCTGTAACTATGCAAATACTCCTAGAGTCTTTTGGCTGCAGCAGTAATGTCACTGTTCCCTCAATCCAGACTTAGTAAATGGAGGGGATTTGCAAATTGATTGCTAATTGCTTTTTAAAAAGTTGCGTCTTTTCCCTAAGTTCTACCTCCTGCTTTTAAGAGAAGCTGAGAAAACCAGGAGTTACAAGTTGTGTAGATGGCACCAAACATGTTAGACTTTTACTCTTTTCTGATATTCAAGAACTATGGAGCTGTATATAATTGTTTTGTTACTATTATGACTGGTATACATTTGTACCCAAAGTAGTCCTCTTGCAAAAGAGAAAGTTTATGTATCCAAGAGATACACAGGACTTCTTTATCAAATTAACACTTTCCATGCATGTGTATGTAAGTTGGAAGGAAAGAAAAATTATCAGTGATGACATATATACAAATCTCAAATAATCACCAGTTTTATTCTACTGGTATGAACAGTTAAGATAGCGTGAACACATGATAATTTAAAACATTTTAAGAAAATTGTCCTACTAATTTGAATACTGAAGCAGCATACTTTGCTTGGAGATTGTCTATATAGAACAAAGTTTAAGAGCTCAGCAGTACAACGGACAGGAAATCTGTAATGTTGCTGAACAAAACTTCTAAAAAGGCTTCAAGAGATACTAATGAACAAAATAGTGAATACCAGAGGCTACTAAAAAGTGATCTTCATGACACAGCCTCTGTGGAGCATGAATGCCACTATCAAAAGCGTCTGTCTGGGCTTTTTTTTTTTTTTTTTGTTCTGTTAATGTTTTTCAAGGGCACGATTGTCAAATTTCCAAAGTCATTGCCTGTAATGAGAGGGCTTTGGATCCCATCCAAATGTTATATTTTATTTAGTAAGTGAGCAAGCAACATTCTCATTGCTTGGATTTGATGGCTGTATGAATAACTGAAGAATGTTTCTGCTTTTAGTATGTATTTTGCTTGATGATGTTTTCAAGATATAAGCAATTGTGACTCTGAGACCTGACTCTCATTAAGCTACAGAACAGATGACCTGTGTAGGGTAGCAGTTTAGGCACCGAAGGCAAACATAATACTTTTGGAGCCCAAAAATATGTAAAATTTTCCTGGGATTGCAGTCTTGTCTTTTGGACTCAAATTAAACATGGATTTTCAGAGATGAGTTGGACAATCCTACTTATTTAATAATAGACTTCTCAGACTTCTTCCCTTCCCCAATAGTGATGGCGAGGAATAAATTAAAAAAAAAAAAAAGATTAATTTTTTTATTAGAGAGAGAGAGAGAGCTCTGTATGGAATATTTTCAAGATTTTCCTTGTAATTGGAAACTTTATACTGAAAGAAGGGTTGCTTACCTAACAGTTGGGCTCCAAAATCTGCAGCTTTCAAAAAATACACAGATAACACCAAATGTGGGAAGTGTCATGATAAAAGCAATGAAACATCCAACATTAAATAATCCCTTTCTCTGCAGCTGTTATGCACTTGCCGTGGTTTAACCCTAGTCAGCAACTAAGCCCCACACAGCCGTTCACTCACTCCCCCTAGCTGGGATGGGGAGAGAATCAGAAGGGTAAAAGTGAGAAAACTCATGGGTTGAGATAAAAACAGTTTAATAGGGAAAGCAAAAGCCAGGCACGCAAGCAAAGCAAAGCAAGGAATTCATTCACTGCTTCCCATGGGCAGGCAGGTGTTCAGCCATCCCCAGGAAAGCAGGGCTCCATCACGCCTAATGGTTACTTGGGAAGACAAACACCATCACTCCAAACATCCCCCCCTTCCTTCTTCTTCCCCAGCTTTATATGCTGAGCATGACATTATATGGTATGGGATAACCCTTTGGCCAGTTGGGGTCAGCTGTCTCAGCCATGTCCCCTCCCAGCTTCTTGTGCACCCCCAGCCTACTCGCTGGTGGGGTGGGGTGAGAAGCAGAAAAGGCCTTGACTCGGTCTAAGCACTGCTCAGCAGTAACGAAAACTTCCCTGTGTTATCTACACTGTTTCCAGCACAAATCCAAAACACAGCCCCATACTAGCTACTATAAAGAAAATTAACTCTATCCCAGCCAAAACCAGAACAGCACTCAAGCTCCTTCCTTTGAAGTTTATAGAGAAACTTTGAATGGTTTGGGTGGAGGCATGATAGGAACGCACCATCCTTAGTGGGACTGAGACTTACTCACAAAAACCTAATCCTTGCCCTGCCAATTCTGTATGTTTTTGTTCTTTCAACTGAAATCAGACCAGTATTCATTTTTTTAAATCATTGCTTTTCTATATGTCTAGTAGAATTTCTTATACATCCATTTGTTATTATGCAGACTTCAAATATATTTGATTAGGCCTCTAGTTACTGTCTCCTGTTGTTTGAGATGAGGTTGTCTTGGCCTTGTGTGTTTTGTGTTGTCTGCAGCTTACAAAGCTGTGGCTAAAATAATTCTGCATTCTTCCAAGTTGTTTCATAGTCAGAGTAATCACACGTATCAGAAACAAAATACTAATTCATTTAACAAGTGGCTGTTATTTTGAGGTGGCAGTGAAATCATGTATCTCTTAGGAGTAAATCAAGAAAAAAATCCTTCTTCCTTCCTCCTCCAAGCTGTCCATCTCTCCCCTGCTTCCACTAAATGTTTAGAGCTAATACATACTAATAGAGAGACACAATGACAAACTTGTCAACTGTAGAGTGGAAAGGAAGGGTATCTAATGTGGTGGATTTTACAAAGAAGAAATGTACAAGTCTCCCTTAGTTATGACTCATTACGCTTAGTCTAAAGAATACAAGACATTGAAACCTTGCAGAGTGTTTGTAGGAAGGTCATAGCCTGTATCCAGCAAGACAGTCATGTTTGTTACAAGCTTAGCTAAGAGCTTGAGACAGTCAAAGACCATCAAGGACAGTCAAATATTTACAAATATTGTAAAGAGCTTACTGTAAATGAATGCTTAGTTCATACAAAACTGTTCTGGCATCTACTACTAATGGCTAATTTTGGCAATGCTGTGCATGGGCAGAGAGGTTTTAGTGTTTGTACATTTTTCTAAGACTGGGAATGAAGAAGTGTGTATTTCTGACATAGAAATTAGAAAGGTTTTAAGTTCAGCTTAAGGTAATGATAGCAGTTATAACAAACCAATTCTGGATGAGACTTTTTTTTTCTTTCCTATCCCATAAAAGTGTTCACAGATTGACAAGACATTCCTTCTTCAAACGCTCTTTTATTTAAAATGGTGTTGGCTTAATTGTGGCAGTAACTAGCAAGATAGCTGTTCCTTTTACAGCTTAATGACACTTTAAGAGTGAGGCCACCCTGAACGAAGATGCCTGTGTGAGATTTACAGAAGCTTGCAGAACAAAAGGAGCTGATGGAGTTAGCCGTTAATGGCTCAATGTCCAGATGGAGATCAGTGACAAGTGGTGTCCTGCAGGGGTCCGTACTGGGACCAGTGCTGTTCAATATTTTCATCAATGACATTGACAGCGAGATCGAGTGCACCCTCAGCAAGTTTGCAGCGAGATCGAGTGCACCCTCAGCAAGTTTGCAGATGACACCAAGCTGAGTGGTGCAGTTGACATGCCAGAAGGATGGGATGTTATCCAGAGGGACCTGGACAAGCTGGAGAAGTGGGCCTGTGTGAACCTCATGAGGTTCAACAAGGCCAAGTGCAGGGTCCTGCACCTGGGTCGGGGCAATCCTTGGTTTCAATACAGGCTGGGGGATGATGTGATCGAGAGCAGCCCTGCAGAAAAGGACTTGGGGGTACTGATGGATGAAAAGCTGGACATGAGCCAACAATGTGCGCTCGCAGCCCAGAAGGCCAACCGTATCCTGGGCTGCATCAAAAGCAGCGTGGCCAGCAGGTCGAGGGAGGTGATTCTGCCCCTCTGCTCTGCTCTGGTGAGACCCCACCTGCAGTACTGCGTCCAGCTCTGGAGCCCTCAGCACAAGAAGGACATGGAGCTGTTGGAGCGGGTCCAGAGGAGGGCCACGAAAATGATCCGAGGGCTGGAGCACATCTCCTTCAAGGACAGGCTGGGAGAGTTGGGGTTGTTCAGCCTGGAGAAGAGAAGGTTGCAGGGAGACCTTATAGCAGCCTTCCAGTACTTAAAGGGGGCCTACAGGAAAGACAGGGACAGACTTTTTAGCAAGGCCGGTTGTGACAGGACAAGGAGTAATGGTTTTAAACTAAGGGAGGGCAGATTTAGACTGGATTTAAGAAAGAAATTTTTTACAATGAGGGTGTTGAGGCACTGGAACAGGTTGCCCAGAGAGGTAGTGGAGGCCCCATCCCTGGAAACATTCAAGGGTCAGGTTGGATGGGGCTCTGAGCAACCTGATGTAGTTAAAGATGTCCCTGCTCTTGCAGGGGGGTTGGACTAGATGACCTGTAAAGGTCCCTTCCAACCCAAAGCATTCTATGATTCTATGACTGATTCCTAAATAAGAGAGTTCAGCTGGAGAAGGAAATTAGGCAGAATATAACAAGGGATGAGATACAATGGATGAGCTGGCAAGCAGTTAGGGATATCTAGTGCTACAGAAAGGTTTGAGGTTGTTTAGTGATTGAGATATATTAAAGGGAACAAACGCTTTAAGAAATTGAGGGAGAATTCTGGAAAAGACTTGAGTAATTTCAATACTTGCTTTTAATGCAATACAGACTTCTTCAACATGGCTGTGGTTAGCCCTTGTTGTTTTTTTTCCATTCTGTTTTTTGTTTTGTGAATTGACTGTAATTTACCTGTGTATTCCTAAGGAGTTGCAAGCCTTTCAGTCCTACTCAGGAGATTTTATTCTGTAGGTTTTGGCATTTCTGTACCTATATGGATGAAGGATGGAAGGAGATAGTGGATTATGAGGGTCTGTACCCTCGGCTGGAGATGTCCCTGTTCTGCACATCTTGGCTGTCTCCTGTGTCTAACCCACTGGTCTAGCAATGGTCTGTGTTGCAGTTAGGTTTGGGGGAACCCTGCAAGGGACAGTCCTTCCAGCGGGAACAGACTAGCTTGAGGAATATCAGAGAAATCAGTGAAGAGGGAGAAAAGGGCTAAAAGGAGCAGGGAGAGATTGAAGCCCCATTGGTATCTTCTGGTCTTTCCCAGGTGTGTTTTGCTCTGGGATAATCGCATGCAGTTTATCTTAAGAGAAACCAGATCCAACTCGGGTGGTTTTTTTTTAAATTATGATAACTCTTGCCAAACTGCATGTTAGTTCATAAGATGTTTTGCCAAAGGTGTTTTTCATGGCTGACGTTGCACTCTGAAGCTGATGTATGACTGCAGTATTAGTGCATGGAGACTTTTTGACCCCTTTTGCTGTCCTTGATGGCTTTGTGGAATCAAGTTTTTGTTAAGGTGTTAGCTTCAAAAGTGTGGTGGCACACCACCCTTCACCCCCTTTACTTATTTCTAGCTTGCAGATAAATCACATCTTTCCATATTGAGGCAGCTCAGGGATTACAATGCAGTAATTATCATTGTCTGTTTGCTCCCTCACTCTGCAGCTTGCATTTGATAAAATTGATGTCATCTGTTTTCTGTTTTATCAGAGGCTTCCACAGGACTCATAGAGTTCAAATATATGGTAGAGAGTTATGTTAGGCTGCTGATAGCCAGCCCTTGTGGCAATGTGGCAATTCTCTTTTAACTGAACTTAGTGTTAATTGCTTCAGATGAGTCTGCTGAATATTGTGTGTGTCACCTTTTTGTTGTCCTAGCTTGGCTAGAGGAGCTCCTGCTATAATTTAGATTGAGGTTCTTAAGACAACTTGTTACTTTGGAACCATTTCAGGAAACAGCTATGTGGAGCTGCCCAGATTTTTTCGGGGCTTGCAAAGTGCTGCTTTCTCCAGGATTAACTCTCCCTGACCTTTGAGATGAGAAAGGTGGAAAGTTAGCCGGGTGTGTGTCTCCAGCAGTGCCCAGCCCAGAAGTCTACATTGGTTGTTTACAGTCCTGTCGGCAGCATAAACGGTAACCTAGTACAATTAATTTTACCTCCTTGGATCTTAATTCTCCACGTTTGACATAGGAGTGACTAATGCTGCCTCCTTTGCAAGGTGTTTCCAGGCCTGCTGATGGCAGGTGTTGTGGAAGAGCTACATGCAGCTAATATCCCCATCAACCATGAGGCAGGTATATTAGGTAATATGTTGTCATTCCTCTATTAATAAATACAATATGGCATCTTGTTTGGAGAGAGATGGAGCGGTGGTCTCCAAAGTGAGGTGTGCGCACCCCAGGGTGTGTGCAAGATGATCCATTGGGGTGTGGGAGAAAATATTGGAACTTCTATTTGGTGGTTTGTTTTTTTTTTTAGATTAAAGAAATAAGAACAAAATTAAGCTTACTAACATTTAATATATGGCTTGACACTGGTGCCCTCACTTGGTCCATGTGTCAGATGGCCACATGTAAGGTATGGTACACAAGGTATCCTGAGGGAAGAGTGGATGCTCCACAACGTGGAGAGGTTGACAGCAGCACCTTTACTCGTTCATTCAGTTTAAGCATATTGTGACGTATTACAGTTTATGTGTGACCAGTTAAGTGGTTTTAAAAATTATATTACCTAGTTTTAACTAAACTAACCGTTACAAAATAGACAAGTGTCTTAAAAAGATTGTGTACGAAAGTGAACAACAAGAAAATGGCAGAGCTGACGCTTCTCCTACTCCTAGTAGAAGCTCTTTGTCAGCCACATTACGAGGTAAAAAGAATGATGTCCTAATCAGATCTGACAAGAACTTGGCCAAAAGAAAATTGAAATTATCGGTATCAAAATAAACTGAACTTTGAACCAGACTTTTGAATTGCTGCATCACAAAGTGTTAAACCAAGATTGTAAAAAATAATGGAACATATTTGATCACATAACTCTCCCTAAAAAAATTTAATTTAAAAAAATTAATAATATTTTTGGGGGAGAGCAAACAGGTTTTTTGGTACTGCTAAAAAGTAAAATAAAAATTCAAAATATTGTTTATTTCATCTTTCATCCTTTTTAATTTATATTTTGTGTGTGTTTTAAAAGGTACATAATGTATTAGAACAGTAGTACATGTATATAATTTTTAAAGTAATAAATATACGTATATTGGGGGTCCATGCTCAAATTTCTTTACCGATAGGTGTACATGATAAAAAAGTGTGGAGACCACTGATCTAGAGAATAGAGACTTAAACAGTAAATAACAGATTAGATCATTTGCCTTCATTCATTTGGTGTCCTACAGCACTCTAGACGTTGTTGTTGTGGGGGAATTGAAATTTTCCTGTGGTTGACCAGTTTGTTTCACATGGGATGTTTCAGAGTTGAATCAGTTCTGTCATGTACAGCATGCAGTGTCCTGTGAGGCTGCTGTTACTCTGAGGCACATGTTGTGCAGTATCCGAGTAATGAATTCAGCTAAAAAGCCTACATATTAACTGCTGGTATTTTGTTGAGTTCATTAACGTCCTTTTTTAGGTTTTAGCTTTTCAAAGTTAATGGCTTTGACTGGAGTGATTAGCACTGACCTTGGTGCCTGTGGCAAGGTTAAAATGACATAAAATGTTTTGGAACACAAACTTTGTCATGGTCCTCATTACGTGAAATACCACTGTATAAGTCAGCCAAGGACACGTTGATTAGTCTGTAACATCCTTCTATTAACAGTTTCTTTTTTCCACCAATGATAGATATTTATTAATACAAGGTATATAATGAAGATTTATTCCTTCTAGAGAGCTATATACGTGCTCATGTATTTCTGATTATATAGCGATTTTTGAACCAATGGTAAAAGACTAATGACCTGAAGAAAGACGTGGAGATTCAAAACTTCGCTAACTCTGAATGTATAACATGGTGCTTTTTATGTTGATTCTACATGAATGAATGTATAATCATGTATTTAAATGTGAATATCAAACATTACTCTGTTATAATGAGTTAGCACATTATATTTTGAAAGCGTTGCACAGAGAAATGCAATCAATGACATTTCGTGTTCATTTCAGCTGACGTCCCTGTTTTTATAGTCTTATTTCTATCTTTTTCTCTCTCTAAAAGTCTAATGCTATTTTTGTGTATGTGTGAAGTAAATCTAAAACCACATTTATTAAGGGCACAACTTTGCATGCACCCAGGCTAGTTCTAAAATTTGAACTATAGGTGTGCAAGTTAAGGCCTGAGATACTAGATTTCCTTGATGCAATTATAATTTCTGGGCAATGAAATGCCTTCACCAAGAAAAATAACACCGAGAGTAGAAAATACTGTATTTAGTGATATTTTGTTTTTCTTCTTCTTCTTTTTTCTTAAATGCTTTTTCTAATAGTTTCCATCATACTTGGTATGCACTATTCAGAGGAAGTGGGAACGTGGGCATAACGCATATCCATAGATAACCAATACTTCAAAAGGAGCTTGCTCTAATTAGCATGAACTGAAATTGGGGTAATAGACTGAGACAGAATTATGCAAAAACTGTTTTGTACATCAAGTTTTCCATTTTTTCCTCTGTGGGCAAAAGACACTGTGTAACTTCTGGAGTTACTTTTCCTTATTTGGAGTTTCATCTTTATGTGGTCTTCCCTTGCATTTTTCCTCTGGTTCACTGTAAAGGCAGCCCCTTTCTACTTGGTTAGTTATAAACCTGGAATACCTTTCCCTATATCGCCTTTATCTGTACCTGTGCACAATTTTTCTATGCTTAGGCAATTACTTTGCCCTGCAAAACAACTGTAAGGATCATACAAGCCAAGCCTCTCCTCCTGTGGATCCACCACTCCCTGCAGTGATTAAAAACATGGTGCTGGTGCTGAGCACAAAACAGAACTTCTAGGATGGGCTGTATCCGTTTCTTCTGTGCAGGTGACCTGTCTAATGCTAATCTCCAATGATGGGGGGTGAGTGGTGGTGGGGGTGTGTGTGTGTGCGTGTCTAGAAAATGCTGCATTGCTGGACTCACTCAGCTTGTCCTAAAAAGAATTCGGGTCTTTTTCTGAAAGTAGGAGGAGACCAGAGGAAAAATTGTTGCTGTAGTTTACTCACATATCATGGAGGTAACTGGTGTGCCACTGCTGATTCTGTTTTCTAGAAAATGCACTGCCAAAATCTTCATAAAGATTTACTGGGGAGCGGAAGGAGAGTGGGAAGGAATCTTAGAGGATGTAGTTCAACAGAAACCTGGAGGGTTATTTACTTGCCACTCAAACAGTGATTATGTGAAACTACTAGGAAGTTGTTGTAAAGCCAAAAGCCAATGTTTCCAGCTTTTTAAAAATAGTTGTGTATGTTTCAAAGCTCTAGTGTAGTTTATTTTTTTTTTCTGTTGTTGTATGGAAGAAATTGTATCTATTCTTTATTTCAAGACTCAGTCTTACCTTCTAATGGCTTAGTTTTATTAAGAAAGTTTGGTTCTACACTCTTGTGGGGTAACTTTCCAATAACTTTTTTACACTTGGATGTTTTCTTCTGTTTTGCTTCAGTTCCTGAAACCTCATCTACTTCAAATTTAATTGCAATTCTGAGAGGGGTTTTTCCTAGTTTTGTTGTGTTAAATATTTATACCTAATAAAGGGAAATAGTGGAAGAAACAAACAATGCTGGGATCAGTTATTGTGACCAAATGGTACCCTGGAGATGCAATGAATAAGTCAGATGTTTAATATGAAAGAGTGATCAATTTCATTTCTGCATCCTTAGAATCTGTGTATAATCATGCAATTTATCAGTAGTTAGCATAAAATGACAGTGGTGACAATTTATTTGTTATAAATAGATTTTAATTTACAGATAAATGTTAAAAGAATGTTGAGGAAGGAAATTAAACTCCTTTTTCCATCTGCTTCTGTGAATTCCCACAGCTATGTTGGGAGTGCAGAAGCGTGAACATAAATTATGAGTAAAATGTGTTTATTATTTAAGTAACATGTAGTGCTCAGCTTTTAAAGGAGAGAAGAGTATCCAGTACTGCTTTTCAATTTAAAATTCAGTTTTTAAAAGCATGGAGATTTAACTTTGGGTTTAAAAGTGAAACAAATCTAGGGCCTGTCCTGTATTTCATCCTAATCTTGGGAGCCCTAATTTTTATTCAGAAAGTGCCACTGAACTATAATACTGAGTCCTTCACTCTTGCAAGGACTCTTGCTGTTTCTCTCAGCCTTATTTTCTGCCATTCCTTCTCCTGTTCTACAGTAACTGGGTGTGTCTTTTTAAGTTGTTTGAGCTGAAGTAGCAGAATAAGTGCAGATTATCTTTCTTTTCTTAGGCTCCAGTCTGCTGGTGTGATTCTTGGACTGAAATAATACAAAAATTGGAATGAGAGGAGAAGTGGTACCTTGTAAAGAAAATTAAGTCTGATTTTCTATAGGTTTTGGTTTAGCAAAACAGAGCTTCCCCAGTAATGGCAAAACAACATAAAAATTGGGCAGGAAACCATCTTGACACAGATTTTTGGGGATCTGGTTTTAGTAAGTCCCACCTTCCATTGTCTTTCTGTCTTGCCTGGTCAAACAGGAGGAGTTTCTGCCTCAAGGTTTAATGTTCCAAAGTTTGCATTGATTTCCATTCCCTGAAACTCTCTTCAGCAGTCAAGATTCCAGGCTGCTTCTTGAGCAGCTTTTTGATTAGGCTTTCTCTGAAGAGCTAGTTAAATACTACATATAAATAAAAAATGCCTGAGTTTAACAAAAAGTCTGATTTTGTGGGTAGCTGTGGACAGCATCATGTAGCAAGCTTTTCAGTTGACCCTGATTAGCTGCGAAGGAAAAATTCTTCTGCCAACTAGATGCCAAATTTCTGCCTATAGTACCTTTCTCCTGCTCTGATGACACAGTTTGAGCGTTGTAACTGAGTGGCTGCAAGCAATGTCTTTGCCATAGTTCTTTATCCTTGGTGTATGGAAAAGCACCATATGAACTATAGCTCAATGAGAAAAAAAAATCGCTGTATGTTTTTTCATTTTTAGGGGTTTTAATGTTTTAACATATGTAAGTGTAGAGCATGAATAGTCTAGACCAACTTCTATGAAAATGGTCTTGCAGAGTGGTGAGAGTGTATTTCTGTACTGCCACGGTTCATAAATGTTTTGTGGCTGATGAATTCCACAATACATAACCACCTCATACTTTGTATTTCCTGCTGTGAATGGAGAAACTTCCTGAGCACTCTGAGGTACAGAGGACAAATAATTTATTGGCTCTTCTCAGTTCTGAGTTTTGTAGGCAAAAGACCAAAATACTAGTTGCCATATAACAACAAACCCAGACTTTTTCCTAAGTCTGTGTCATTCAAGCATCTGGGAAATGCTGTTTGCTCTATCACAGAGAAAAAAAGAAATAAAGTGCTATTTAGTTTCAATGCAGTTGAGGAAACTTGAAAGACAGGTTTTAATGTATAAATGTCATTATAAGAAGCATCTCTCCTACAGCGCAAATCAGCTTCTAATAGCAAGTCAGACTACGTGCTGTGACTTGTAAGTATCCTTGTCCTTCATGTCTTCCAAAGGATCTTATCCTAAGGTGAATTGTGATACTGTAGCTTTACTAACATCATAATTCTGACCAATACAATACATTTCTACTTGTCTACACCACGACAGATTCATTTGAAATCTCTACCTGTTTATATTTAAGAATGCCGCCAAGAAAAATGGAGTGCAAGCAGCAACAGTGACTACATTTAGAAGCTGAATAATGGCTTGTTCACAGAGCACTTGTTCTCAGTTTTACATCTCTTGAAAACCTTCTATTTTAAGCTTTGTTTCTACTCAACTTGAAAGACATTAAAAGTAGAACTGTACCAGAGAATACAGGGAAATGGGGAGGATTGAAAGTGTAGGACTGGGAGAGTCTAATCTGTTTAGAAAAACTCACAAAAGAAACTTTTGTCGTTAAAAGCACATATTATCTAAAGTGCCTTAGTCACTGAATGAGTCCTAAACCCTTATCTTTTTTTAATGAAAAATAAGCCTTCTAGGGGATTTGGATTCTTTTGAAAATAAAGTTGTACTCCTAAATTGCTTGACACTTGATGTAAATCAATTTAATTGGACACAGATTATGTGTAGTTCCAGATCTTCGTCATGAATGTAGGAGGAACATAGAGAGCAGCATTTCTGCTACATAAAATCTTGTGGAAGAGATGCCAAAGGTAGGCCAGAACAACTACATGTGTGCATAAAATAACTATACTTAAATACATGCATAAAAGCAGCACGTTCTATAGAGACTTTTTACAAATGATGGACTTGGGCAATGAATGGAAGTGCTGTCTTCCTAAATATGCAGACTTGTACAACTGTCTGGCAGAATTCCTTCGTACCTAATAACTGTCTTCTGAAGCTTTTTCCTTTCCTTCCCCTTTCCTCTCTCTATCATTTAGCATGCATTTTGCAGTCATAATGCCATGAAAGTGTTTTTACTTTCTGTCGTCAAACTTTAAAAAAAGCACTTTTTATGATGTATAATAGACAGAGGATAACGTTTTTCTCTTGCCTAACTAGCTTATATAGGAAGCTCCTTTTTGTATTTTGAATGGAAAAGAGGCAAGGCTAATATATTACAAAAAGGTTACGGCTAATACTCCATTAATTTATTTTTTTAAGACTAAAATGATGGTAGTCATACCACTTTTTTTTACTATGGAAAAAAGTCTGCTCTCTGTTCTCTCACTACTTTGTCCAGATGTTTCATGTTGGCTTCTGTGTGATTACATCTTGAGAGGTTACTGCAGAAGTAAAATGACTGTCTTCTTGCAGAAACCCTAGGGAAACCTATGGGCAAGAAATAAAAGTTAAAAGCATATACTGATGCTCTGCCATTAAGGAGAAAAATGTAGAGTGCTACTGAAAATGTTAAGAAAATGAAAGAGGCTTTTCTGTTCCATCAATAGTGAAGCTATCGTGTCTGTGCACATATTTTTAAAAATAAAATTGATTTTGAGAAAAATAGCCTCAGTAAATGCAGAACATCCATCTCTAGGTAGAGGGTTGGGAAGACCAGGAGCCTCAAACCTTTGTATAAACTTGGGAGGAAGAGGAAATGCATTATTTTTTTTTGCCAAGGGCAGTGACTTAGCCCTCTATAAGATTTAATCTTAAGTGCATCTCTGAAAGTACTTTTTCATTATGATTTTCTATGTCTCCATCTCAAATCTACTTACTTCCCTTGCCTCCTTTTCCAGTGGCTTGCTATGGTTACTGCATTGTTAGAAGGGAGGAAAATCTGGTCAAATGCCTTCTTACAGTTAGATGTTATGTTTTTGAAAGCAGAGGGAAGAGTGTATGTGGAATCTTCCAAAGGAAAAGTTATGGCAGCATTGCCTGTGAACTCACAGAATTGAAGGCCCTCACTTTTTTAAACTGTAGTTTGTTTGGTTTTTTTATTAGCAAACCCACAAATATTGTCAAAAACCTGCTGCTTCCCCCCAGTCCATGGGATTCTGTGCATGTGACTGCTTAGTGTGTTTCTTCCATAGCAGTATCACTTTAGGGCAGTTTATTTTAGCAAATGAGACTAAGCCCTTAAAAAAATACTGGACAGCTCACCTTACACTTATCATAGACTTAAATGGATGTTGAAACTGATCCAGATGGAATCTATTACAAGGGTTCTATTCAGTCCAGTGAGGCCAAGACTTTTGCCTATATTACCTAAGTCCAGAAGGCCCATGGAGCAAAATTTGCAAGATGTGGCCAGTGAGAGGTCTGCAGTCTAAGGAGGGGATGTCAGTGACATCCAACAGATACAGTGTCAGCAGGTGTCAGTGGCATCCAACAGATGTAGACAGTCAACAGATGCAGTAGTTTAAGAAGAGAGGGGCAAAGTAAGGGGGACTCAGTAGAAATAGTGCCACAGTAACAGTCTTGAATGTGGTGATAAGACACCACAGAACAGTTTCCCCAGTACATGTTGGAGCATCTGTCCCTGCTAGGGTAGAGGCTTTGATGTGGACTGAGCTTCAGATGGTGGATGCAGCCCTCCAAGTCCCAGGCTGCACGGGGTGCCTGGGGCCTGCCTCTGATCCAGGAGAGATAACCGTGTCCTGCAGGAGGTGTGCTGTCTTGGAGAACCTGTGCCACCAAGGGGAGGAGTTACAGGAGGAAGTGAGCAGGCTGCGTAGCATCAGAGAAGATGAAAGGGAGATAGACGGGATCATCTCTGAGAGTCAACAGCTTGAAGACCCTCAGCCCCCATCTGCAGTAGAGAAGCAGGCAGTGTCTACTCCCAATATTAAGGTTAGCAAAAACCCTGGAGAAGGGTAAGGATGGAAGCTGGTGACTTCTGGCTCCAAGAGGAAGTCTCCTGCCTCACCTAATGATTTACAATTGCAAAATGGTTCACTACCCTCAAAGTTCAAGAGGAGCCAGAAGTGCCTACAGGCAAAAGTCGTTTCCCACGGCATTCTCGTCGTTTCCCACGGCATTCTCCTGGAGAAACTGGCTGCTCATGGCTTGGACGGGTGTACTCTTCGCTGGGTAAAGAACTGGCTGGACGGCCGGGCCCAGAGAGTGGTGGTGAATGGAGTTTACTCCGGTTGGCGGCCGGTCACAAGCGGTGTTCCCCAGGGCTCGGTGTTGGGGCCAGTTCTGTTTAACATCTTTATCAATGATCTGGACGAAGGGATCGAGTGCACTCTCAGTAAGTTTGCAGACGACACCAAGTTGTGTGGGAGTGTTGATCTGCTGGAGGGTAGGCAGGCTCTGCAGAGGGACCTGGACAGGCTGGATCGATGGGCTGGGGTGAATTGTATGAGGTTTAACAAGGCCAAGTGCAAGGTCCTGCACTTGGGCCACAGCAACCCCATGCAACGCTACAGGCTTGGGGAAGAGTGGCTGGAAAGCTGCCTGGCAGAGAAGGACCTGGGGGTGTTGGTTGACAGCCGCCTGAATATGAGCCAGCAGTGTGCCCAGGCGGCCAAGAAGGCCAATGGCATCCTGGCCTGTATCAAAAATAGCGTGGCCAGCAGGACTAGGGAAGTGATTGTGCCCCTGTACTCGGCACTGGTGAGGCCGCACCTCGAATACTGTGTTCAGTTTTGGGCCCCCCACTACAAGAGGGATATTGAGGTACTGGAGCGCGTACAGAGAAGGGCAACGAAGCTGGTGAAGGGTCTGGAGCAGAAGTCTGATGAGGAGCGGCTGAGGGAGCTGGGACTGTTTAGCCTGGAGAAAAGGAGGCTGAGGGGAGACCTCATCGCTCTCTACAACTACCTGAAAGGAGGTTGTAGAGAGGTGGGGGTCGGTCTCTTCTCCCAGGTAACAAGTGATAGGACAAGAGGAAATGGCCTCAAGTTGCGCCAGGGGAGGTTTAGACTGGATATTAGGAAATTTTTCTTCACCGAGAGGGTTATCAAGCATTGGAACAGACTGCCCAGGGAAGTGGTTGAGTCGCCATCCCTGGAGGTATTTAAAGGACGTTTGGATGAGGTACTTAGAGACATGGTGTAGTGGTGGTTTTTGGCAGTGTTAGGTTTATGGTTGGACTCGATGATCTTAAAGGTCTTTTCCAACCTATATGATTCTGTGATTCTGTGAAAAGACCTGGTCCACCTAACCCTAAACTATGCAAGACTACAAGGAAGAAACAGTGGCTCCAGTGGCCATGAGATGGTGGAGCTCAGGATCCTGAGGACAGGGAGGAGAGTGAAAAGCAAGCTCCCAACTCTGGGCTTCAGGAGAGCAGGTTTTGGCCTCTTCAAAGATCCACTTGGAAGAGTCCCATGGGATAAGGGCCTGGAGGGAAGGGAGAGCCAAGAAAGCACATTAATATCCAAGGATCACCTCCTCCAAGATCAGGAGTTCCATCCCAATGACTATGAAGTCAGGCAAAAATGCCAGGAGGCCTGCATGGGTGAACAAGGAGCTCCTAGCCAAACTCAAAAAGGAAGCATACAGAGGGTGGAAGCAAGGAATGGGTAGCCTGGGAGGAATACAGAGACCCTATCCAAGCATCCACGAATGAAGTTAGGAAAGCTAAAGCCCAAATGGAATTAGATCTGGCCAGGGATATGAAAGACAACAAGAAGGGCTTCCATAAGTACATAAGCAACAAAAGGAAGACTAGGGAAAATGTGGGCCCATTGCTCAAAGAGATGGGGGACCTGGCTACATAGGACATGGAAAAGACTGAGGTACTGAACTCCCTCAGTCTTTACTAGCAAGACTAGCCTTCAGAAGTCCTAGAGATCAGGAGGAAAGTCTGGAGAAAGGAAGATATACCCTTGGTGGAAGAGGATCAGGTGAGGCAGTACTTTAGCAAACTGGACATACATAGGTCCATGGGCCCTGATGGGATGCACTCATGATTGCTGAGGGAGCTGGCAGGTGTCATTGCAAGGCCACTCTCAATAATCTTTGATCCATCATGGCAACTGGGAGAAGTGCCTGAAGACTGGAGGAAAGCAAATGTCACCCCTGTCTTCAAGAAGGAGGACCCTGAGAACTACAGGCTGGTCAGCCTCACTTTGATCCCTGGGAAGGTGATGGAGCAGCTATTCCTGGAAACCATTTCCAGGCACATTAAGGACAAGAAAATCATCAGGAGTAGTCAGCATGGCTTCGCCAAGGGAAAGTCATGCTTGACCAACTTGATAATCTTCTACAATGAAATGAGTGGCTTGGTAGATGAGGGGAGAGCAGTGGATATTGTCTACCTGGGCTTTGACACTGTCTCCCATAAGATCCTCATAGATGAGCTGTTGATGTATGGGCTAGATAAGCAGACAGTGAGGTGGATTGAAAACTGGCTGAATGGTTGGGCCAGAGGGTGTCCATCCTTGGAGATATTCAGAAGCTGCCTGGACATGGTCCTGGGCAGCTGGCTCTAAGTGGCCCTGCTTGAGCAGGGCGTTGGACCAGATTACCTCCAGAGGACCCTTCAACCTCAACCATTCTGTGATTCTGTAATGCTTCTGCATATCAAAAATGGAAGTTGTACTCTGAGACTTACTGAAAGGTGAAAAAAGATAAATGTGGATGAAGCAGGGAGTCTGAAAGAGCCACAGAACCCAATTTGTTTGGGTTAACCATGTTAACCCAAAATCAGAGAGAAATCAGAGTTCATGGCAGGATTCCAGAAATAAGACTATTTATTATGATCTCCAAGACTTGCTCTTTTCTATGTCTAACTGGGAGTCCTCCCTACTATTTGTTGTCTAGTGCAGAAGCTAAGCATGAAATGGGTCATTGTAAACGTGCTTTGCTTAGTTCTTAATTTTGACCTGCTTGTGTTTAAAAGTAGTAGACATAATGGTTTACATGAGATAACAAAAATATGGACTGGGCATAGTTTTACACATGAAATTAGAAATCCACAAGCTCTGTAGACTAGTGGAGAATCTTGTGTGGGTGTGTTTAACACCCCCCCCCCCCCCCCCCCCAAAATCCCAAACCCCACACCCTAACAATTATCTCTGCTCTGTTCTGTGAACTGCCTAGCATACAGAAAATTGGGTTGGAAACCAAAGCCAATACATTCTCTTCTTTCAGTAGTGTCACTCTTAACTGAAGGAAGAACACAGGAGTTTTATACTTGGAAAGCATATGTCATTTGAATTCATTTTTGCAATATTCTGAATAGTTGACTCCCTTAAAAGTTGCATTACATAAAATAATTGCTGACACTCAGACACTGACACTTCAGGATTATATTGCAAGCAAAGGAATGCTTTGGCTGCACACAAATGGGTAAGTCTTCAATACACCCAGGAGAACCATATAATCTGTAATTACAAACAGATTTTTGAGATAAAGACTTCCAATGTTAAACTCTCAATTTATCAGATGTATTCTATGTAGCTGGACAGAGTAATTATTTTATGCTTTTGGCTGAAATTATTTATACAAGACATTTTCAGATGGTATGAGCTCAGGTGTTGTTCTGTGGAGCATTGCCAGCTGTTCTGCAGGGCTGCTCCCTTCCATGAGGAAAGCATCTGTTAAGCTACAAATGCATCCCTTTCTGCTACTAAAAGCTGTGTTTTGGACGTGTGTGTGCATGCACTTGCACTTCTCTGTCCCTCACCCCTTTTTATGACCACAAAAATTGAGAGAGAACACAGGTTGAGAAACTTGCAGGTTATTGGAATTCTAAACACAAGGAGAATGTTGGAGTTGACTTGGTGGGAATGAGTTTTAAAGAATGTTTAGGCAGTAAACTGAATGAGGATAAGGATGTCTTAGAAGTGGTTAAATTCTCCTTGTAGTGAGCACTTGCATCTGGTTACAGGTACCCCTGAACAGATGCACAGAAATATGCTTTGGAATGAACTGACTGACTGACTTTGTCTCTATTTTTGAACGGATATGCAAACAAACCAGTGCTCTTAACCTGGTTTTAGATAACAGTGAGGGGAAGGTAGAATAGGTCAAAAGTAGAATATAAATCTAGTTGTCCTTGTAGGTTTTACCTATAGATATACATTGTAAACATAATTTCCTTAATCTTTACTGTTGCAGTCTGAGTTAGTGTAGAAAAATGTTTCCTCTGTTTTTTCTATATTGCCTAATCCAAGGGTAGTTTTGTATCTCATTGCAATGACATGAATGATGAACCACAGGGCAGTGTTTTCAGGCTTAGCAGAAACATGAGAGAGCTAGAGACAGTCGGTATTGCCAGCAGCTGCACTTGACTGGACGGCTAGGAATGATGGGCAGATTTATTACAGGTAAGTTCATAAAGGTCTCCATGGTTCCAACAGCAGTGCAAATATATTGGTTGTAGGTGCTGTATTTCAGAGGCATAAAGTCAAAGAACAAAGGCTGTGCTCCCAGAAGGGATTAGAGAACCATAGTGTCATATGCACAGAGTGACTGTCATTCGCAAACAAGCTAGGGATATGTCTTACTAACGGACTTACTCAGATATGAGCAAAACAGTACTGCAGACAACATGTGAACCACAGCTGACCATGTTATCAGTTTCAGTGATCATTAGTGCTGAAGGAAAAACAGGAACTGACAGGTGTATGTTTGGAGAAGTGATGTGCAAGTTTAATTCCATTAATTTGAGATGAAGTGGGCAGAAACTTTGGGATGCTGTCTTTGGGAAAAACCTTTCTCAGGCATTTGTTTATTGGATTAATTGAGAAAGTAAACTGTACTCTTAAAGCAAGAGAGAACACTGCTTTTAAAACTCTTTATGGATTGCAGTGCTGCTTTTTTTATTTTTTTTTCTTCAAACGTCAGATTTTACTGGCTACTAACCAAGAGCTGATGCTGATGTCCAGAAGTCTAATTCTTAGCCATTACAAAGATACTAATTATTTGAACTGGCCAGTTGCAAGGAAATAAGATTTTTCCATGTCAAGAGCCCTGGAAAATCTATACCACAGGAGCATATGTACTGGGTCAAATCAAATCATTGTGTACTCATATCCTATCTCTGATAAATGCCTAGGAGGTTATAAATAAGCTAAGAGTGGGTAGCTACAAAGCGTAGTGGAGCAGGGCAAGTGTCTACAATACGTATTCCTAATTTCCTAATTCTTGTCCAGTTTTGACTGGTCTTTTCTCAGGGAATTCCAGAGCCACCTGTGGTTTTTCTATACTTAGGTAACCCTTAGTGGATTTCCTTGTGTTAATGTGTCCAGTCTCTTCTTGAACTTGTGTAAATTCTTAATATGCAGTATATCCTTGGCAAGGAGTTCCACAACTTGTCTCCAATTTAAGAAGTAGCTGACTGGGACTGTGAAGATGGATGCCTATCATCTTCAGAGGTGTCCATTTTACTGAAAACCTGATAAAGACACTAGTTCAGTGGAAGAATATTCACTTTGCCTTCTGCATAGTGTTGTTGTACATTTTATGTCCAGTATTATGCCTACATAGCACACTTAAGCATCTTCATTGATAGCTCTGACTTTGTTAATGTGGAAGAGGAAGCAAGATAGTAGAGACAACACAATACATGGGGTACATCAGTTAATCCTGCTGAAATCCGGGGCATGTCAGCCTGTGTAAATCAATGTGATGGCTCTGATCATCAGGAATCACTGTTTCTGGTAGTTCAGATATGGGTACTGCTCCCTGCTTTGTACAAATACCCTATTTTGTTAACCACTCTTTTCCTTAATGGAGGTGATTCATGTCACTGGCTGAAGGCAGATCTGCACTGATTACTGAGAATGAATGGCGGGTCTGAACAGGTACCTTAAAAGGACTTCTTGTGGCATCACCTAACCTGCATTTCTTCTTGTACTTTCAGCAGGCATGTGAGTTCAGCAGGCGTGTGAAGGACAAACAAGAATCCCTGTTTTATATTTGTGTAGAAGTAAATTCAAGTAACTCAGTCTCTTAGGTTTTTATCACCCTCACCTCTTATTTTTAAATGAGGAACAATATAGCTGCTGTCAAGTAAATAATGATGAGGATTCCTCTGCTTTGGATTTCTTTGCTTGCTGCAGAGACAGCAGCATATTGTACCGTTGAAATCATAGCTGAGGCTATTCTTGGTTATAGATAGTGCAGGTGGTAGTAAGTGTTTGAGGGACAGAGCCCAAATCTAAACTAATTAGGAAAGCATGCTTTTTCTATTGTCTTGTTACAGCGGGAGTGCTCACCTTGATTTTTTTAGTAGTCTCTCTAGTTTGATGAAACAGATGGTATTTTTATTGTGGCTATAAAATCAGAATTTAAACTTGAAATATCCTGGGATGATTTTTTTTTTTTTTTTTGCTTGTAAGTAATGGGTCATGTTTATATCTGAACATACACAAAGATGTAAATGTATCTGAAGCTTTTCTTTGTGACAAAAGCAGACTGTTATTTCAAATGGGGATGAATTGCTAAGTACTACATCTATAATAATAAAAAAGCCTCTTTAAACAGTTCTGTGTCATTCAACAAGAGCACTTGCATGAGGGTGTTATTTTAGGAAAAATGACTTTAAAACATGCTGAAAGATGCAATGGAACTGTATACTTAGGATTGCTGTAGGAATTTGCATTCAGCTCTGCAACTCATTTTTCTGTAGACCGGAAGAAACTTTCTGATGGTCTCTCCCTTCCAGTGAATCTGTTGTGAATACATATGTGTGGTGTCTTTTTTTAATTCATTAGAAATTCTGATTTTTCATGAGGCTTCTTCATTTTCATGAAGAGTCAAGGAAATGCAATCATGTTAATGTGACTGCTGGCAGTTCAGCCTAACAGTGTAATGCAGGATGATGTAATGTGAACCCTCAGAAACATCAAACCCATTTTTGTGCCCATAATAATGTAGCAAATAGTAAAAAATTAATATACTTTCCATTGGTATTTCAGCATGTCTCCTCTTTGGGTATCTCAAAGTACAGTACAAGACCTGTGGTACATTTGTGGCAGGAAGTTGTCACTGTTATGTTCCTGAATGGTTATATGCTAGTTTCCTCAGTTAACCCCACAGTTTAATTTAATCTTCTGATTTAGTAAATACTTGAGAGCCTGTTCAGATGGCCTCTTCTTTCTGAAGAGAGGGCTAACAGCTCAACATTTTTTAACTGAACCGACATTAAGCCTTTGGTTTAGTTCTTTTGTTGGACTTGCATTACTCAAATCCATTCTGAAATGTGTGTTTTAGGACCTTGCTTGTAATAGTTCGTTTTACATGGAAACTCCTGTATGTTTCCTCAAGGTATTCTAGGAATGATAACAGAAAGAGTGTGTGTGCGCACACGCACGCGCCCACTTGGGGCAGACGACGTTGCCTTAGTCATCCACTGCTGGGGGCTACCTGAGTCCTCAGAAGCACAAGGAAAGTTGGCTTCTCAGTTTGAACAGGTTTCAGTCTTAAATGAGGCTTGTTCAGTAGTTCGTGAAGTTCTTTGACTCATGCTTAGTGACATTGGTTTCTGGAAAAACAGTTGAAGCTCAAAGTAGTTAATTGCAAAAATACACTTACGTACAATATAGCAACACTAAAGTTGATGCAGGGAAAGGTTACGAGGGAATTTTGTCAGTATTTACAGCTTATGGATACCTAACTGTCATTAAACTGTAGTTAACTCCTTGAGCTCCTTTCCCACCAGGAGCTTCCGAAGTGAGGATCAGTTAGATCTTTTCAGTCTGTGAGTTAATCAACAAATGGTTATTTAGTTTATTTTTATTTTAGAGGCTCTCCTTTCTTCCTTGTGAAAAACTTGGTGATTGGACTGGGTAGGCTGTCCGTACCTCTAAAATTGTCAGCATTTCAGCAGGAGTGCAGGCTGAAATTCCTTCTGGGAAGGAGTTTTGAGGCTTCCTGCTATGACAGAATTCATGTCCAAGATGCACAGGAATTACAATCTATAGTCTGCAAGGTTTACCTGCTCTTGGGTTTCCTTTGCCAGCCACGTCTGCTCGAATAAGGCTGTGTCTGTCTTTGCAAGCAGTGCAGCAGATAACGTCATGGACCAAGGAGAGCTTTGCTCTTGCCTCTAACAGGAATTTAAAAAGGTGGTTCCCTCCAAAATTTGTTATTCAAGTAATTTCAGACCAACTGACCAACTCAATGAATCTATTGTAGGATAAAAAATGCATGTTGCCGGTAACAGTATGACTGGATGCTTAATGAGCTTTGGAAGTCACTTCAGTTTTTATTTCTTCTTTTCTAGGTGTTCTTTGGTAGAATTTCTGACTGTTTAGCTGCTTTCCTGTTTTACAGATCTATTCCCTTCCGTATTATACAAGTTCTTTTTTGACTATTAATATATACTTGCTCTGTATTTGTATTTGGGAAGAAATGATCAAAGCATATTCCTTTAAGGGCACAAGTGAACTTTTGTCATTTTTCTGTCTTGGGATGTGTGTGTGTGTCCTGGTTTCGGCTGGGATAGAGTTAATTTTCTTCCTAGTAGCTGGTATAGTGCTGTGCTTTGGATTTTAGTATGAGAATAATATTGATAACACGCTGATGTTTTGGCTGTCGCTAAGCAGTGTTTACACTGGTCAAGGACTTTTTTTTTTTCCTCCTTCAGCTCCCCATGCTCTGCCAGGTGCCCAAGAAGCTGGGAGGGGGCACAGCCAGGATAGTTGATCCAAACTGACCAAAGGGCTATTCCATACCATGTGATGTCATGCCCAGTATATAAACTGGGGGAGTTGGCCGGGGGGTAGCGATCACTGCTCGGGGACTGGCTGGGCGTCAGTCGGCAGGTGGTGAGCGGTTGTATAATTTTTTTTTAATTATTATTATTATAAATTTTTTTTCCTCCTTTTTTTTCCCTCCCTTGGGTTTTGTTCCTCTCTCTCTCTCGTTTTCCTTCTCATTATAATTCATTATTATTATTACTATTATTTTGTTCCAATTATTAAACTGTTCTTATCTCAACCCACGAGTTTTCTTACTTTTGCTCTTCCGATTCTCTCCCCCATCCCACTGGGGGGGAGTGAGCGAGCGGCTGCGTGGTGCTTAGCTGCCGGCTGGGGCTAAACCACGACAGTGTGATGAGGAAAAAAATCTCTTCTGATCCTGCTGTATTCTTTTACACAAACTATCTTGTCTCTTGCTAATAGTTTTTCGTTGTTGTCTCAACAGATGTTTTAGTGAGAAATCACTTGAAATAAAATCTGAACCATATTTTTTGAACTGAATAATCCGCATGTATTCCTAGATTATGCTTTTATATCCACTACTTAGATGATTACATTCAGGGACGTGTCTTCTCTATGCACAACTGATAAAAATCTTTCTGTTACGGAGGATCTTTCACACATGAGGCTGCTTCAGAGCAGAATAGCACAGTGCTTCAGCTGTATGTGTTTCTTGTATGGTTACCTCATTTTTTTGAAACTTTCCTTTCTGCCTCACTCTAAAATGATTTGTGGAAAGCTTTGTCTGACCTTTTTCCAGCACAAAAAGTTGTATTTTCTCAGTGTCCCTAGGTTATAATGCTTAGTATGTCAGGTACAGTAAAAAGTGAAACAAGGTGTCTTCAAATTGCTTTTCCTTAGTTTGAATTGGCTTCTATGAGGCTTTTGGATTTCTCTTTACTTCCAGAGATTTCTTACTGCTGTAAAGGATCATGAAAAACCAGGTGAGAAGATGACTGATGGGTTTGTGATCTGCAGTCATCTGAAGAGCTCCACTTCCTAGCACTGTGTTGTGATGCTAGAGAGATGGATTCTTTTCTTTTTTCTTTCTTTTTCCCTTTCCTTTCCTTTCTGTCAAAGCACAGGTTTCTCTTAAAATAAAAAAGAATAATACAGCTGTAAGCTCACACAGTACCTATTCCAGATGACAGGAAAATATTAACTCTTCTAATTTTAGCTCTGGTAATCATAGATGCTTAATCCAAATTTCTAAGACAGAAAGCGCTATCAACATTAAAACACCATCATCTGATACTACTCAGTGAACTGATTAGCTAGATTGCTCTGGGTTATAAAAAGTGAACAGCTTTGCTTCACATTGGGATAATAAGTATAAAGTGCACTGTGGGTCTCAGAGTTCATTGTTACGGACATACTGGACAGTTGAAGCTGCTCATGTGAGCACTCAAGAGTTTCTTGTATTCTTAAACTGGGAAAAACATTTACTGCATTGTGAGTGTTGACCTAGAAAAATCAATGCTATTTACTGTCAAGTCTGTTGCTACTGGTTTTCTGATATGAGAGCCTGATATGAGATATGTTTTCAAGATAATTCACAGGACTGCAGAAGCACAAGCCCCTAGGGTTCCAGGAGGCACTGAAATCCTCAAACAGGTGTTTGTCCCTTTGCTCTGGGACAGTAGCTGGTAAAATAAATGGCTATTGTGCTTTCGGTTACAGCCTTTCAAAATGCTGTACTTGTGAACAATTAACATGCAAGGTCAGTGGAAATTTAGTGGAAATATCTCAGAATTCAGCAGACCTGGAGAACCAGGGCTCTGAACAATGTAAACTACTCTAGCTGCTCAACGGAATTCCTCTGGTGACCAAAGGGATTATCGACCTAATTAAGGGTGGTGCCGGGAGGGAGCTGGGTTTCAGGGAGCTCTCCATTCCCATGGGTTTCTCTGGGGTGGGAGGTTGCTCTGTTTCCTCAGGGGCTTTCTAGATCTCGGAGAAAACTGTCATATCAGGCCATAATTTTACCAGAAAGGAGACATAGGGAAGTAACTGAACAGTAACCTGATGTTCAAGAAGTGAAGCTGATATGTCTGACTAGCTGTTTGGATGTGGTAGTATAACAGGGATAAGGGCAAGATGTTCACCAGCAATGCACCTCTTTGCCAGAAGAACATCCCTAAACAAATCATCTTTTCCAACTCAAGAACTTTTCTTAATTCCAAAGCAGATGTAGGGGGCTTAACTAGAACACTTACACTTATTTTAGGTACGCTGAAGGAGTGACATAGGTTGAAGGTGTGTAGTATGACACTTTTTAATACTTGTTGAACTACAACTTGAGGAATGGAGGATGATTGTGAAGGTCTACAGAGAAGTAATAAAGGTGGTAGGATGTCTGAGGGGGATGTGTGGGAGAACAAGATAAAGATACTGAAGCTAGAGAAAACTTAAAATTCAAATCAGGTAAAAACACAGTAAAATAAATTATAGTTATATAACACTGCATGTGAAATATCACAAGGAAGAAGATGATCGTGCTAATCTGGAGACAACAAATAAATTTATTTAGAAGAGATAAAAATTAAAAAGTTCCAAGTAGTATCGGTAGTCCTTGTGGAAACATTGGTCTATCTGAGTGACACTACATTCTTTAATACTTGAAAGTGAACTAAATTCCCACAGCAGAAATATGTTTAGATTCTCTAGGATAGGATTTTAGAAGTTCTGTCAAACTTTATTTTCATCCTAATTCAAAACTGAAGTTAAGAAATATTTCCTAACCTCAAGATTTTGACAGTTAAACACCCTTGTGATCTGCTTACATAGAAAATACTTCATGTTTTGTGTTTGTATGCCTGTGGTTATATTGCCTGCAGCATTTTATTATCATCTGCTATTGTTGCTGTAAAAAGGAGAAGGTTAAGATCATTCTAAAAGTATTTGGACAGGGAAGAAAACCTCAGTAACAGAAGAATATTCCAGTAAGGTCTTGGATGTATAACAAGAGCCAGTGTCTCAAAACTGAAAATGGAAAAAAATCAGGCAAAAAGCAAATAAACAACTAAACAGTAAACTCTTGGAGAAAATAGGGAGAGTTATGAAAGTTTCATGTCATCCTGATTTACTATTCTTTCCTAAACAAATAAACAAGAACAAGGAACCGATTAGAATAAAAAATAATTCAGGGGAATCTTCTCACCTAGTTGTGCAAGGATATGTGTGTGTCCTCCTAGCTGGAAGGGAGGAAATCTATCCCAGTGATGGTATTTGAGATCTGGAAAACTGATTATATTCCTAGTCCTAACATCTGCAAAGCAGGGTGAGGGTGAGGAGAAGGAAAACTAGAGTGAATCTTTGTCACGGTTGACAGAGATCCTACTTTTTAACCGTTAGCTCACAGATGAAAGATGGTAACTCAGGGTAGCTGAAGCCACCCATTTGGCTACTGTTTTATATCGCTGTATTTCTTCATTGATGTTTGCTATCATCGCTAGGTTAAGAGTGATCACCTCTGCCCATAGGATGTTAGTAAATCTTGTGGCTGGAATGAAGTCTTAGCTGTTTCCCACTCCCTCTCCCCTGCCCCCCTTCCTGTGAGAAGGACTATAAACACTGTTCTTCTGCAGTTTTGTTGAGCTGCTCTCCAAAGATGTAGCTTCAAACAAAACACTTTTGTGGGGGTTTTCTGTTATGTTTGATCCATAATAAATAAATACTGGTTATATGCAACATGACTAAAATAATGCAACTGTATAGTTGTCACTGGAGTCAAAACAACACAAATTTAAATGCAATAGCTATGTTTAGATTGCAGAAATGCTTTGTGCTTGAAATATTAAGAACTTTAATAAGACTTGGGGGGGTGTGTGTTTTTTGTTTTTTATTTCTACCTTTACTCCTCTATTTTTGTTTAATACATCAGTTGGTAGGACATGCTAACCTCAAATCAAGTTCAAGGTTTGAACACAATAGTAAACAATCATTTCTGTGGGAAACTGAGTATTTCAGTCTTTTAGTTATGCAAAATGACCCTTAATGTTTATCCAAGTATAAAGGAATATTTATCTGGAAAAATACCATCCTATCTACAGCCCTAACTAATACTCAGTTAGTTCAAGGCTGTGGCCTGAGATCTTCAAGGATCAAGAAAATAGTGGATTTTTGGTCTCTGAAGTTCTGCAACTGATATATAGCCCTGCTGTTTGGGAGTGAGTTAATCACAGGTTGCATATGTTCTGACTTGAATTGTGGATTTTCTTCCTTCTTCCTCTCTCCTCTCAGATCAAATCCTGCCATAAATTTTTGGTGATGTCATTAGTTCTTGTGTTACTTTTTAAAATCTTCATGAATTGTAAACTTTCGCTTAAGTTTAGATTATCCAAATATATATTTGTAGTGATTCATCTGGTTATAGCATATATAATAAACTAAGCTTAGTGTTTGTCTTTACAAACCTAATATTAATGTTTAATTCACAAGTTTGATTCCTTGACTTCTTGCACATTTGGTTTTGGCATAATAAGATTTTGCATTTAGGCCTCAGTGTAGAAGAGCTTACAACAGCCCAGCATTTGCCAGTCACCTCTCTGCGTTTAGTCTCTGCCCTCTCTTATTGTATCTAGTAGATAAGAGTACTTATTTCCTGCACCATGATAGTTTTCCTTACTCCACCTCTCATCAGATGCTCTTGGGATTTACATGGTATATTAATAACCCTTCCCACTTATTTATGCTAGGTCGTCTTCCCTGAAATGTGAAGTGTGCAGTAAGAATTCACCCAGTATAGGTGGTCTCTAACAGGAAAAATAGGTGGGCCACCCATATTAGGGAAAAAAAAAAAAAAATTAGCTGATTCCTACCAAAGGGCTATTCCCTATTAAATCTTTTTCCCTCCAAATGCTTTACTCACTAATTTAGGGTGCCAGGAGGCAGGGATCGTAGGTCTTTTTCTTTTAATCTTTTGTTGCATACCCACCCCTACTCTGGTCCTTCCCCTCTCCTTTAGACTCAGGTATCTCCCTATGAAAATGAGCTTCAATGCAGCAGCTTTGTAGCCCACTGTGGAAACTGCCCTGAACAGGACCAGCAGTGCCCTTCTTAACTGAGGGACTACACTAACCTCAGAAAAACGCAGTTAGGAAACTTCATACCCCATTGATATGTCATCTTAGTTCCAAAGCGATCTTAATGTTAGAGCTTTTTTGGAATTGAGATATGCATCTGCCATGTATTGAACAGTTAAAAAAAAAGAAAAATTGTGTGATGGGGAAGAAAAAAAGGAGGGGATATGGATAGTTTATACAGAGCCCTGTTACATGAATATATGTTGGATGGGACAAGATATTTGAAATGTGGGTAACTTATGTTTATCAGATTCTCAGAAAAGATTCATTTTCCGAGAATGCTGTGTCTTTCTGGATAACTCGTTTTTTTAAGTTGTTAACACTGGACATAGGGTTTTGGCACCTTTCTCTCACTTACTGAAATGCATTTCACATTTGGAGTACCTAGTGGCAAGGGTTACTATTTTTAGCACTTCTTTTCTGTACTGTCTTCCTCTGCTTGCTCTGCACTACGATGATATTGACTCATTTCTATGCTTTCCTGAACCATTCCATTTACGTTAAAGTTGAGACTGAACCTGAGGTTTTTAGTTGCTGCCTCTGGTTTTAGGGAGTCTGATGGTTACTAGTTTTTCCTTTTCTCTAAACAAGTTAGCAGCAGCCCAATGCTTTGAATTTATTTTTCTTTAAGAAGAATAGCTGAATTTAATGAACTTGTATCTTGGCAAGAATCTAAGTAGGACTAAAACAATTGAACTGGTTTATGACCTTTACTATGAGTAATGAGTCTGATTTGATAGTTTAGTTAACTGAGATAAACCCAACCCTATGCCTTTTGAAGACCAAGGTGTTAGGCTCACCTCCCACCCACCCCCCTTTTCTTTTAGCTTTCTCTGACCATGTTCCTTCATATTTTTCCCCACTTTCTACCAAGTAACAGCCAGCAAATGGGGCTTGTCTTAAACAGGAGGATGCTGGGTATTGTTTGTTTGAAGATGTTTCCTTTTTTAGTTTCCTTCTTGCTGCTTGACTCTCTTGAAGGTAGCAGTAATGTCTACTTATTTCTATTAGGAATTTGAGATATGCTCGAAGGAATTTTTGCTCCTTCAGTTCACCGTGCAAGTTGTTTCTTTAATTGAACATTAGCCTGTGTTCCAGTGAGTGTTTTCTTCTCACCTCTTCATGCAGTAGGGCATTCAGTCTTTGCAGACTGCTTTGAAAATTTCTTTTGTGCTTGTGGGGGTTTTTTTAATTAAATTAAATGAACAATTCTTCCTCATTGATTCTTCACACTGACACAGACTGCTCTCTGCTCTACTGCATCTGCAACATTCAATGGGGGAGGTGCTGGGAAGTGGTGTAATGCTCTTTTTTCTAATCTTCCTTTTCTTCTTCTTTTTTTTTTTCCTGTACAGGGGCAATCCCAGTGTCTGAGATCCTTAAACATAAAACCCCCAAACCAACCCTCCCACTGTGTTGTACACAGTCACCTCTGTTCCTGTAGAAATTCCAGCTGCTGTAACCCAAAGGGTATCTATAAGCCTTCCCACAAGCAACTATTACCATATTGTTAAAAGTCTTAGTCTTCCACTTGCCCATCATCCCTTCTTACCCACGAAGTCTTTGAAGTTGAGGTGTCTTAGTTTAATCTAACAGTTACAGTGCCCCAGGAAACTATGCCAACTTCTAAAATTAATTTCAAAATCAAAGGCTCTCTCTACATCAGCTTTTTCAATTGTAGTATTGCAATGTCAGTAAATCCTACCTTGCGTCATCACTGTGGTGATTTTGTGAAGATACTGGCATGACAACACAAACCTGTAGACTAGAGAGACAAAGACCATGGCTGGAAAGCAGTAATTGTTTGGATAGGGCACTTCATTTGATACCTCTGTGCCAGGATCTGTTCTACTTGTGCTGTGCCAGCATCTCATAAAAAGGCAGAGCGTTTAGGATTTTATAGGTCAAAAATCAACACTGTAAAGTCAATCTGGAATCTAATATGAAACAATTGTAGATTTTGTGGCATTATGGGGAGATTCAGCACAAAGCTATTATAAACCTTTGAAAGAGACGTAAATTTCCACTGCATCTTCAGATCAGTATTATAGGGTTCTCCTTGTCTTGGCAGTTGCTCTGTAGGGACATATAAATAATGCCGCGGAAGAAATTCTCTTTCTGTTAAACGCATAATGGAAGAGTGCAGTCTTCATAACAGTGGTTTGCTGACTGAGACAGATGAGGACTGAAGCAGATCCTTCAGTTCAATAGCCACAAACAGGATTATCTCTCAGTCAATGCTGTGGAAGTGATAAAACCTGTAGTATCTCAGGAAAGCTTTTCCTTTTTTATCAAAATCTCTTAGCTTTGAAGGAGACTTGGGGAGTCTCTTTCAATTAACTGCACTTAGTTTGTGCAGTTAGTATGTACTTAGATATGTGCTCATAAATGTGTGAGGAATAAATGTATGTATACCTAGTGAGAAATATGTAGTGGGGTTGTGCCAGGTAAAAATTCAGACCAAGCCAAAATTAGTGACTAGCAACATACTTTCATGGACAAGTCTCTGTTTCAGACATGCTTTTCTCAAGAGCAGTAGGCTGTGTGTATTGCCCTCACCTCTGAAAGAACGAGTGAACTCTGCTGAACTGAGTGGTATCTTTGTCACTGCTCTGAACATTTTGACAGGGAGATCTATGTTTTGACTAAGCTTGACTGATCTTTCACTCTTGTATTAAGATTTACTTTCCTTATCTATCTTTTTGCTAGTTAGTTGTCTCAGAGTATTTAAGCAACGTAGCTCTACTGGTTTTGGCTGGGATAGAGTTAATTTTCTTCACAGTAGCTTGTATGGTGCTATGTTTTGGATGTCTTGGTTATTGCTGAGCAGGGCTTACACAGCGTCAAGGCCTTTTCTGTTTCTCACCCCACCCCACCAGCGAGTAGGCTGGGGCTGCACAAGAAGTTGGGAGAAGACACAGCTGGGACAGCTGACCCCAACTGACCAAAGGGATATCCCATACCATAAAACGCTGTGCCCAGCAATAAAAGCTGGGGAGGAAGAAGGAGGGGGGAGCATTAGGAGGAGGGGGTCACATTGGGAGTGATGGTGTTTGTCTTCCTAAGTAACCGTTACGTGTGAGGAACTGTTACATTCCCACCTTCCTGGAAACGGGTGAACACCTCCTTTGACGATGGGAAGTAGTGAATGAATTCCGTGTTTTTCTTTGCTTGCATGCGCAGCTTTTGCTTTACCTATTAAACTGTCTTTATCTCAACCCATGAGTTCTTGCACTTTTATCCTTCTGATTTTCTCCCCTATCCCATGGTGGGGGAGTGAGGAAGCAGCTGTGTGGTGCTTAGCTGCCCACCGGGGTCAAACCACAACAGTGGCAAATTCTTAAAATGGGTCTGACTGACTTGCACTGGCAGTGCTTTAAATACTGTTTTCCATGGACGTCTGTCTAGCAATGCAGACCAGGACCCCAACGTAAGCCAATGCATTCTTGAGGGTTTCACCTTCCTCTCATGTGTAAGTTTCTTTTAAGTGAGCAGATGATAGGGTCTAGCACAAGTACTATTATTTTTAATTCAGCCTTCATTCTAATAAAGTGGATACAGTATCCCTACTCAAGCAACACATGAAAATGGAGCAAGACTTTTGGATGTGGACTTAACAGTGTCTGTGCTAGAGCATACATATAATAATGTGCCTGTTTTTTACTGCCCTGCATATCAGTTTCATAGGCAGAACAGTTTGCTGTATATTGTCTGCTGACATTTTTATGGGGAGTTATATTGGATGACTGTGGGAACTATGTTATGACATTGTATTACCTTCTGAAAGTGGTACTATTACTTATGTCAGAATAGCTTACTTTGTAGTCTGGACACATTCCTTAGTGGCTAGAGAGCTAATGATTTAAAGATCATTTTATGTTTTAAAAGGGACTTGTGTGTACGCCATCAGGAAAGTAGTGGTGGTCTTTTTGCCATCTGGTCTTGTCTCAGGCCTTTGTCGAACGGCCTGAGACACTAAATCACGTTTATGCCAAAGGAACTGAGTACCTAACCTTACTTTCTTGAGGTCTTATGTGAAAATGATTCATTTTTAATGATTTGAAAAAGGAGGCATATGAATCTGTAGTTAAAAGGTACTGGCCCAACCTACCTGAATGTTAGTTGACTTTGTAACTACCCAGCCATAAATAGCAGGCTGAACATAAAATGTTCCAGCTACTGCTGTTGCTAGTTCTGGAAGACGTTCTGTAGTCAGCCTGGAATTTATTATTAAAAATCACTTAATCTTTGATTTTCTAATCTTTGTGTCTGCACTAAAAGCATAACTGCACTAAAAGCATACAACGGATGTTTTATTAATGCCAGCTGATGATTATTTTTCTTGTGTCTGTCCCCATCTGTAGTAACCCCTGCTTCCAGGCTTTAGGAGCCTGAGAGTATTTCACCTGTGTGGGAAAAAAAAATCCCACAAAAACCCCATGCTGTAATCAGACTTTTAAATAACTGTGCAAACACCTGCTGGTTGGGTTCATTCCAAGGTGCAGAAGTAGCTTTTGATGTGTTTGGTAGTACCTGGGGAGGGGAGGAAGGTGACACATCTCACCCACTGTGAATATGAGCAAATAAGGTGTATGAATATGGCAAACACATATGTACATGTTCTTCAAATTCATTGCTGCCACCTTGAAAATTTTAAATCTGGTCATGATATTTGCTTGGGAGATGGATCTCAGGTCTTTAGGAAGATTGTGGTGACATTTGTCACAAATCTGTTGGCACAAGAGACAGAACTGAGGTCTGGTTAGGAACAACACGAGCACTGTGCTCCGTCTCCCGAAATGTGTAGGTATGGCTGAACGAGATGGTGACATTGCTACTCTCCATACTGTTTGAAGCTATTTGGCAGCATCTTGGGAGTCTGGTTGTCTGTAGAGACGGGCAGAACCAGGGGCATTATTTTGATACTAGTTTGCCTAATCCTTACCTCCTCTGACTGTCTTCTTTCACCTATGCAGTAAGTTTTCCTCTAGACACTTCAAAGGCTGAAATCCTACTTCTGTAACTTTCTAACTTGTGTAATAAAACTTTTGAAGGCTTAGCCTGAAAATGTCACTTTTCTGCTTGAGAAACCTTGTTTTTGGAATATCCAACTCTAGCGTGTAGTAGAAGGATTTATGTTTGGTGACAGAGGTAATTATTGAGGCATGGCAAAGCACCTTCAGTTAAAAATTCAGCATTTTTTTCAGGTAAAGAAAAGAAATAGTACAAGTAAATGAAGTGAGGAATGTTTATGAATTAGGTGTGATATAAAGAAATGAATTTCTGACTCAGCAGCCTGAATTGCTGCAAATGTTTCTATATTAGAACTGAATGTCATGGATGCCCTTGTCAATATTAAATCCTAGCTATAAACACTATTTCTTGTATACATGTTTGGAACATGGTGGATTCTTCAAAGGAATTGAACTAATCTGCAAGCAAGCATGCTCATCTAAAGATTATATGTGGTAGTGTAGCCTATTCTTAAAGGAAAGAAGCAAATAACAGGTGGCTTCTTGTAGAATTTTAAGAGTGAGGTAGTTATTTGTTGTTCATTTGCTTTCCGCTTCATGAATACTTATGTTGTCTTTGCCACATGTCTGTGAGCACATGCCACATGTAATGTAATCGCATTAGTCTTACTGGTTGACTCAAAAGGCAAAATCGCTTGTGCTCTTGGCCAGCCCTCCTAGAGGAGAAAGCACTGGGAAGGTTATGAACCATGTTTGACTCTTGGTCTATTGTCCAATTCTAACTGTGTTTTTGGGTAGAGCATTATCACTTCTTTAGTGGTTATATAAACTCTGGGTACAATGCCATTACGACAGCAATGTCATTTAGTGCTTTTCAGGAGGTCTTAATACCATAACTGGAATCAATAATAGCAGTTATTCTTCCGTATTCTTGGAAGAGATTTGGACAAATTGGTTCACAATAAATGTACTAATGGTGAAGTTTAGCTGGTCCTCTAATCTATTTGCCACTTAAAATCGTAAGTGAGGGAAGAAGTAAATTTTCACTGGGAGATTTAAAATGAGTACAACTTTTTTTGTTATCTGAAGGAAAAAATCCTTTTACTACTTTGTTCTATTTTGTGTCTAAATGTAAGAAAATGGGTACTTGATCAGCTCTGCTTTTTTTTTTTTAATAAAATGATAGGCAATAAAAATGTAATACCACTTAACTGAATGTTATTTTTTTTTTTCTCCAACTTGTTTCAGTGCACTCTCAATTTTTAAGTTCTTCTTCTCCTCAGTCCCCAAATTCAGTGTTACTGCTCAAATCATTGGTGCTGTTGGATGGAATCAATAACTCATTATTCTTCTGGTTTTAGTGCACCTACGTCTTGCTGAGAGATCAATTTTTCAAATATGAAATCCAAGTGGAAATGATGATTGGTGTGTTAAATGTGTCAGGTTGGTGGGGAAGATTTTCATACGAAAAAATCACTTCCAAATGTGAGGAGATGCTTGGACAGAGCTGTTCCTGAATAATGCAAGTAGAATGTATGTGTTATTACCTGTCATATTATGGTCAAGCACAAGAAATTCACTGGTGTCCTATTCTTTTTGTTTTGAAGTGGATTGTGTTATATGGTAATTGTTGGGGAAAAAAAAAAAAGCAGCTTAACTTTCTCTTCAGGAGTTAAGAAAACTGTATCTCAACTTTCCTTACTTATTGCTACAGTATATTGGTGCTGTCTTCCATTTATGCTAATTTGTTGGCAAGATGATATATGAACACTTAACAAACCAAACTTACAAAAATCTTTATTGAAAGAATAGCTTGATTCAGGAAGGAGAGGTGGAATTATAAGCTATTCTAAGAGAATTTATTTTTAACTGCCATCTTTGTAACTAAGGTTTTGTAATATCTGGAGCTGTGGTTTTCAGCTTCTCTTAATTTGTGGACCCTTATGTGCTTTTTCTTTTTTTTATGAGGGTGATCAACTGCAAGTTGATGAGTCTGAAAGTAGTGTCTTGGCCATGGGTATATTCCTCCTTGAATTCACACTGAATGACTGAAAACTGGAGGAAGGACTGTTATAGAAGCTAGAACACACTTAGCTGCTGTCTTAGTTGCAATTTATAGTCCTCTGTAAGTACACGCCCAATGGTCTTATGAAAATATGAGTCATGTATGGCTGAGCAGTTTTTAAGATAAAGCAAATGAACATGAAAAATAAAAATCAGAATATTATTAATATATTATTAAAAAGAATTAAATCTAAGTGTGTTCCAAATTTGAGGTAAGAAAAGGCAACAGTGGTTTACCTGTTGTTCTAGTAGTGATCTTACTACCCTTTTGGGAAGGAGCAAGACGAAGCAATAAGGGTTTGTGGGTAAACAGGAGAGAGAATGCAAATAACTTGTAGATAATATTTGCGAATTTTACCTCTTCTCAGACTCAGTTGTATTCATAAGTATAAATGTTGGAAATGTTTCAGTCAATTAGCAAAATTATTTAAACCAAAAACTTCCCTTTTTTTTTTCTGCTTCCCCATTGTTTTTATGCGCTATTATTTCTTTGACTTTTGTAGCATAAAAATGTGGGATATAAGTAAGGTGGCTCTATGAAGAGCTTGGACATGTTTCTTGCCTTCTGAACACAGTATGAAACAGCTGAATAGCATTTCAATATCTTAATACTCTGATCTACCATCTCCAAAGAACAAATCCTGTCTTGCTTTCTTGCTAGAAAGAAGAATTTGTGTCTTAGGACTTTAACCGGTAGAAGATTTACCTTAAGCTTGTACGGAACTCGAGGGTTAATTAGAAGTATTGACTTGAGTCACGGGTCCTTTGAGCTGTACTTTACTCCTCATTTAATATGCAACATTTGAATTTAAAATTGGTGGGGGTTTTTTTTGATTTTTTTCTTTTTTTTTTTTTTTACTGCCTAGGCCGTACCCTTGTAAGTCAGTTAAATACTATCTTTTGTGTGTACTTTCAAGTTGTTGTCAGGGTGTGCTTTTTATCTTCTGTATAGTTTAGCTGAGAAGGTACTTTAAAGAACTAGCTTGTGTTACATTTTTCAACTGGTTACAGAATTTACCACTTGTTTCTGTGTCTTGTGAAGACAAATTGGGATGAATTAGTTCCTTTCACACAGCAAATAATCCTGTATCATGATCCATATAGTCTTTCTAACAAGTCAGTCTTGATTTCAGTGTATGCAGTTATTGGTAGATATCTCCAACATAATCTGCATGAGTCACTGTCAGTCTTCGGTTTGGTTGGTGTTGTTTTTTTCTGATTCTCGGTGCTATTTTTGTTGTTATGTTGTCATTTTGTCTCTGGCAGAAAAGAGGAATGCTACGCTGTCCTACTAATGAGAGTGAATAAGCATTCATTCTAAAAATTGATAAGACTTTTGGGATTTGCAAGTGTTGTTTATACACAACTTGCTACTACAATGCTCCTAAATAACAACAAACAAACAGCTCTGTGAATCACACAATAAAAATGCCAGGTAATATTTTGTGGCTTGGAACTCTGTCCCAAGGTCCATAGCTCTGTTGGACGGCTCACTTCGACTCTTTTGAACAGTTGTAACTTAGCTGTCTGCTGCAAGGACAAGATATTGAAACACCTTAACGGAAAATGGCTGTTTAATTCCAAAATGTATTTCTGGCAATGCATCCAGACAAGGTTTTTTTCCATTAACTAGTGCTTCTCTATTCCTTTGTATCCATGGATTTTTTTTTTAGAGCAGCAGCTGTTTGTACTGTACCAGTGCTGCCAAAAGTCTCAGTTAAACACTCTTGTGTAACACAGAAATTTCCAGAAAGCTTATTCAGAAGTGCTGTAGCATATTTTAACCTACAACTTGAACATCTTTGTCTCTTCCCACTAGTCCATCACTGAATAACTGTGAAGTATGTAATGTGTGAGCGTGTTGGACCTTGCAGGTTTTCAGACAGCTTCCTCTTTCCCCCTTCCCAATTCTCTTCACTTACCTTACTTATTTCAACCCATGCACGATTCTGAACCCTGTTTTAACATCATACAGATGGCCACCTTGAGCATTCTTCCCAAAACTTCGAAAATCACTCTGGTTGGTAACTATGGTCCTAGATAGGGAGAGTAGAGCAGTTCCTGCTAACTATTTTTGTTTGTATTTGGGAGCTGGGGGACATAGGGAGTGAGTTCACGCTAGGGAGAGTAATACTTGCCTTGGATGTGCATTATGGTGGAGAGAAAGATGGAATTTCTTACTTTCTTTCGGGAAAGCTTGTTGTAGTGTTGTCTGCAGGAAACACTGTTCTCTGTCACCCTGCAATACTGACAGCTTTGGAAAAAAGCTCTCCTCAAGGTCATAATCAACTGCAAGTATGGCACTGCTCTCATCACCTCTGCCTCAGGCACAGCAAAAAAGATTGTATCCTCTGCAGGTGGCAGTAAGTGAACTGTTACCGTCATGAGAGAATGCAGTAAAAGAAAGATATCTCCTTTTTGTCTACATGACATAATTGTTCCAAACATATATAAGCATTACCCTCAGCCCCATAGCAGACCAGGGCCCAGATTAGGGTGGAGTGGGGAACCAAGGAGACAATTCATGTCAGAATAATCACAGAGGGTTTAATTTGCTATTCCAGCCCAAATGAGGCCCCGTGGCTGCCTCTGTGCTCTGCACAAGACATGCAACAGGACGGCCGAGCAGCCAGCTGCGTTTTGCATTGCTGCTACCCCAGCAGGTGCAACAGTAAGCTCAGTCCAGGACACTCTCACACTAGGCTGATTGATGATCATCTAGGAAAGGTGTAGCCTCTCTTGCAGCAAACAATTCTGGGAGAATTTTTCATTCTACACAGTCTGAGAACAAGACTTGTTCTCTTTCATATGTCGTGCATTGAAAGCACTTTAAATTTAGCTGTTGGAGTGCTTTTTAAGGGTGCGTACTAAGTAACAAACTTCAGAGTAAGTGCAATGGGTGCCTAGCAAACACAGGCACTGCAGGCTTCTTTGAAGGTTTTCCTTCAAATTTTATGAAGTTTGCAGTAATGTGTACTTGTTTCCTAAAATTCAGAGACACCATTGCATCCACTTTGCTTTTATTTGGGTGTGGCAGTTTGTTTGGTTTTGGTTTGGGGTTTTTTTTTTTCCTTCTTTGATAACTAAAAATGTTTTGATGGTGGTAAATTATTCTGAGCTACACTGGACTGCTCCTTGGGTAAAATTAATTTATGTGTTTTTGAACTTATTAGCCCTGTGATCATAAGATCAATGACAGCTCTCTAAATACTTGTATAAAATTTAATTTAAAAGTACTCTTCCCATTGCCACAGCTGCATCTGCAACCTATTTAAAGAGTATTTAGGGCAGCTTTGGAAATAGCTGTAACTGACTATATTTGACCACTTTTTTTCCCCGAGACATTATTCCGCTGAATGTTGAAGTCGTTCTTCCAGGTAGCTCTCCTGAGGGCCAGTTCTGTGTCATTCTGGTGTAGGGAGCTACTGTTTGGACAATGTTTTTCTGTATTACAGGTATTCTGTGTGTAGACCAACAGAACATTCTGGCATTGGCATTAAGGAGTGCATTTCTATATAATTTACCTCCAAAATGTTTAAACAAATCTAATGGCACTTTTTCATCTTAAAAAGAACGGAGCAAGTTTTCTCTACTTGGCAATGGGACAACTCAATATTTAAAAGAGGATTTTTTTTTTTCCTTTTGTGGTAGAACACAATTATCTGTTTAAATGTGACATCTGTTTTAATCAATTTGTTTTGAAGCTGGGCAGAGGCATGGTGAGAGAAGAGTACAGAGCATAGGAGTAGATATTTAATATGCAAATACACTGAAGCCCACTGTTTCTTAAGGACCAGAACAACACTGTGGTTGATGTGAGCCACAGAGCGAAAGGTCTCTGAAAAAGATAACTGCTCCATCAGTAGTTGATCAAAATCTTGTTAGATACTTACATGTGGTAGTTTACTGAAGACTCTAAAGCATAAGAACTCAGCTTACACTTTGCTGCGTTGACTCCAGACACAGCAAAGTAGGTTGACATTTCCCTTCCTTACCATTCTATGCTAATTCTCTAATCCCTGTGAAAGACTGACTGTTCAATTTAGGCTCCTTGAGATACTTTTGAGGATATGTGTTTTAGTTTTCAGAAGATGTGATTGTCCTAAATCTTAAGCATTTAAGAAACCAATGCCTCTGGAAATGGAAGGCCTTCTCCCCCAAGTTGGATAACAGAAACTGAGTATCAGGGTGTTTTATCAATGTGCTGCGTTTATTTTTAGAGAACAGAATGTTTGTTTCCAGCAATGTGCAGTTATGGGCTCAGTACTAGTAAACCTTTCTCGTTATATATAACGAAGGTTATTTGGTTTGATGACAAACAGATTTCATCAGATCTTGCCTTTTGCTTTTGTCAATATGATCTGTGCTGTCCAAGGGGAAGACATTGTGGAAACACTTGCCAAAACATGACAGCAGATGCTTCTGCAAATTAGGTTTTTCCAAAGTAATGTGACAGGATGAATCTGCTCACAAAAGTATTAAAGTAAAAACCCAAAACTTTAATCAAGTATGTGTACCAATGTAACGTGTGCCATAAAAGATGATAGCTTTGCTTTATATTGCTATAATTCACTCACTGGTGAGTAGTACCTTTCTGTGAAAGTGGCATCATAAGAGTAGGCAATAATGAATTGGAAAGGCCATTGGATAAACCAAGAACTTCAGGCATCTGTTTATTGTTGACATTCTCCGTTCCTCTCTCAAATAGAAAACCATTTTCTTTCTGTCATTCTCAAATCTCCACATACATTGCTGAGGGTAGCCAAATACCTTGGCTTCAAGACTCAGAGGTATTCCTCCCCTCTTTGTCTGCTAGTTTCAAGATCCTGTGAGGCTGAGCATGTGCTTCCAATTGGTGCACCCACGCAATACAAACGCAACTGATTGTACAGAGATTAAAAACACTTTTAGGGACATCCACAGAAACACAAACAGCATCCACATGAAACATGAACAAAACTACTGGCCTGGCCTGATCCTCCTCTCTAGCTAATTGGGTTTAAAGTATGCTTGTGGAATACATAAATACTACCACTCAGCTCATAAGCATGGTATTACTAATGGGATTACCTGGGTACTGCTGGTCTTGGAAGATCTGCCTCCCAAAAGATCCCCTACTCTCCCCTCCAGTTACCAACTGAATTTTGGCCATTTCTCACATAACTCCTCCTTAACCATCTATGAAATCCAGCTATCCCTTATGGTGCTTTCGGTAATGTGTGTTAGCTACTTGATGTTATCCATTTATGTCAAGCGATTTCTTACGTCACCTCCAGTAGTTTCCCATGTACTGTTCAGCTGGCTAACACTTGGGACAGGGACTCGTCATCTGCCTGCAACCTTAACAAGTTTTTTTTCCCTTTTTTTTTTTTTGTGCTCACTTTTAGTATGATACTAAAGGTTTTGGCTTAATTCCAGGCAGTTGTTGAGGAACATCTCCCATGTGAGACTGTCTGATCGGCACTATTATGTATCAAGTAAACGCCACGTGCATTACTCTCAAATTTTTGATATATTGAATTATTTCATGTCCACATGTGAGGTTTATTGTTTCAGGCTGCCTGTCACTCTTAAATGAAGCATTTAACTGGATGTGAAAGAATGTCATGATTACAAAAGTAATGAAGACCAACTGCAAATCATTGGATGGATCATTGTAACCAGGTGTAGTACCTTTTTGTTGACAAACTACTAGTCTTAATGCTTCTGAACTCTTCCCTACTCCCTGTTTGTCAGCTTAGCTGTAACGACAGCATTGAAACAGATTCTCTGAATTACGTATCTTAGTGTAGTGTTCAATATTGATATTTTAGCTTTAGTTTATGTGATCTGGATTTCTGAGAGAGAATTATTCAATATGTTGAGAAATCCAGGTGATTTCTCAACCAAGTACTATGTAGGCCTTAAAACTGTTCTCTTTCTTATATCACAAAGTTAGGCAGAGCAGAACACAATTTAAGAAAAAGAATGTCAGAGTAAACTATATAATTTTTCATACTTATTTTGGTTGTGAAGGGAAGGCTTAGGAGGGAGGATGGAGAGAGAACAATTGGAGTAAATAGTCAAAAATCAGTATTTTGTTTAAAAATAGTACATAATTATGTATTTATTCTAAAAATATGAAAAATCTACATGACATTTGGTAAGTAAGCAAATTTCTTTCAACAGATGTGAGGATGCTCTTCATCTAAATTGTATAGCATTGTATGATATTGCTTGGCATTCTATATCTTCCTGTAATTATTATTGAGATTTGTACTTCCTTGCTTGTTTAGAGAAATTTTGTAGTGTATGTAAAACTTACCATATTCTTGTGATCTTTTTAATAACCTTATTTATCTTCATCTAAGCTTTATGTACCAGATGACAGAAACTGTTTCTGAACATCCAGTTTTGCTTTTTTTTTTTTTTTTAATTCTGGATCTTGATTATAGAAAATTCCTGCTGATGTATTACTGGATATATGTAGATTGCACAAAAAAGCATGATGTAGAAATGCTGAGCTTAATGGAGAATACACTGGTTCCTCAGATTCTGAAGAGAGCATTAATTTTTCAGTATGGCTATGCATTTCCATATATACTTACTCAGAAGCACATAGTTTCTCTCTCTTTTTCCTCTCTCTGTCATCCACTTTCTTAAATTCAAGTATCTGAAACTACCAGAAAGACAAAAGAAGATAATACTGTTTAAAAAGGGCTTTGCAGCAGCAAAATGGGGTGGGGCAAAATCTTCCCTGAGTTTGGTTTAATCTAGAGTTGCTTAACTAGCTTAAGCTGGCTTTGGCTGAGGTTGGCGGTAGAAAAAGTACACAGCTATCACCTATGAACCTACTTTAGACTTGACTCAGTTTCTAGCAAAAAGAGCTGCTTCATAGGACATTTCCCTTCAAATTATTCATTTACAGAAAATCAACAATCAAATTTTTTTTCCCTTCTTAATGAGGTAACAAAAATTAAATGTGCACACTTTCTCCTGACTAATTTTACGTTTCTAACACTTTAGTTTTCAACCCTTTAATTACTTCAGTTCAAATATGTCTGTACTCTTAAGGCTTCCACTTCATGATCTTTTTGGAATATTGTCAACTTGGGAATGATGTACATTATTACACAATGTAATAATGATAAATCTTTAAATATTAAATACATATAAATACTAAAACTTAGCATTCATTTCACATAGCTTTGTCTACTTCTTCTGAGCGGTAATATACAATCTGATACTGCAGATGGAAAACAATAATGGATTTTTTTGTTTTTTAGTAAGTACAGGTTAGTTACTGCATTGGTTTAAACAGACTACCTAGCAGCTCTAAACTGATACTTATTTATTTATTTCTTTTTAAATAGACACCATATCTATTTGCTAATGCTACATGAGATTAGGGAAGACCCAGAAAAAGAGAACATATGTTTTAGAGAAATATGTTACTTTTCATAACATGAACAAGGCTTCATTTTGATAGGCTTGAGAAAATTTCTGCTATGAGAGTGGTAAATAATTCATTTAAATGGTTCTAAGAATATTGAGATGCAAGGATTCAATATGCGATCTCCACTCTCCATCAAGTCAATGCAAACTGACCACTAAAAAGTGCTAGGTCCCTGTGGGGCATGGATGAAATACTGCAATATGAACCTGCTACTTCATTCAGTAGGAACATTTCAGTGTTTCTCATCCCAGAGGGAGCACTCTATTTCTCAGTGGTCAGAATGTATAATACATGGGAATGTTCGTATTCATTATTCAGGAAAAGATTGTTCATTGCATTATGGAGAAGTCTGAGTTAGATCACCATGTGGTTCAAGATAGACATATTGATGAGTTTTTTCAGGACATATATTTTTGAGAGAGCTACACATTAAAAGTACTTCTGCAATGAGGGTAAGTGTATTTGTGGAGACACAGACACTAATAAATAAACTAAGATTTCCATTTGCACTTTTAAGTAGGGTAAGTGTAATTCTGGAAAGTCTTAAAAGCGAAAGAACTATAAGAAGTATCTTTGAGTGAGAGATGCTTTCTGCTGGGTTTCTTTCATATGATACTTGCCAGATTTCCTCCTTCCTTGAGGAGGAAGAGCTAGAATATAAATTTATTCTGTACCAGCATCTGGATGTCAAAACCTTTTGTTGTCCTTTAGCTCTCCAAGAAATAGTTTCTGATGGGTTTGGTACAGTGCACCTTGGAACAGTTTAGTGGACCAGTTTTTTTTCCAATTAATGCATCAGACTGAAGTTCCTTGGGCTCCTTTGCACCTTATGGCTCTAGGATTACACTTCCCATCATTTGTTTCTGCTATTGTTCCACTGTTCTTGAGTTCCTGTGATTATCATATAGGGTCTTGTGCAAGACTGGTCTTTGCTTACTGCACACAGACTGTTTATAGAGAAGGTGCAGTTTCCAGCTTTCCTCCTGCTCCCTTGATTATCTGATCTCACTACTCATACAGGACCAGAAGCACCCTTGCCGCTTTCTGCCTGGAAAGAATGCTTTTTGATGTGCTCTCTACTCACAGAAATGTGATGCAATGTTGGTTATTGGTGTTTTCTGCTTCCATACTTTCTACTTTCTTTCTGTAGTAATTTCTTGGACCAACAGAAGATCCATGATGTGGTGTATTGAAGATGTCATGTAAGAGAGGAATTTGTCATAACGGACACTTTTTGCATGGGTAGGATCAAACAAATAGATATTCTTGCAAAGATATTCAGAAATGACTTATAAGTTGGGGGTCAGCTGGCTGGAAAGCAGCTCTGCAGAGAAGGACTTTGGGGTCCCAGTGGACAAGAAGCTGACCATAACCCAGTAATGCACCCTTGCAGCAAAGAAGGCCCACAACATCCTGGGCTGCATTAGAAAGAGCAGTGACAGCAGGTCAAGGGAGGTGATCCTTCCCCTCTCTTCAGCCTGAGAAGGAACACTTCTACAAAGATGCAGAATAACTCTTATTTCTGCTCTATTCTGAAGTCAAAGGGTTGTTTTCTTGGTACAGATAGGATGGGCTAGAAGAGTGCATTTGAGCCAAAAGCTAGAAATTTTGCTTAATAGTAGCTTTATTATTTATGTATTTAGCATTTCAATAGAGCCTGGAGGCTCCCACATATTTGTTGTGTAGACTTGTGTCAAAGAGATGATTCCTTTCTGGCAGCTCATAATTATTGCTGTAAAGGTGTTAACCTCAGTGCTCTACTTATTCCTGTTCTTCACACTGTTTATGCCACTTTTTTTTTTTTTTGTGCCAGTATGAAGGCAAACAAAAATTAAAATGCATCTACAGTAAATATCAACTCTGCTGTACTCCTGAAATGCTAAGTAAAACTTTGAGAGGGGAAAGAGAGCAAAGGCTGTTTATGGCAGGTTCACTGGTGAGATGTAAACACCTCTGTGATGCATGTTTGTAGAGCAACTGTCAAAGTTGCCTGGGAAGATGATATAGTAGAGAGTGTATTATATTTCAATTCTAGCCTTTTCTGCTAGACACTCTTCTTTACTTGGTGGTGTGAACCTAACTCTTTTTAATGCTTCTGGAATATTGCAGATTAGCAAGGCTAGACTTGTAATTCCCTTCCTGTGTTGTCATTTTGTGGCCTGACATTTTTCTTAACAATGATTCTGAAACAGGGAGAGCTGGTTTGTTCTTGGCAGAGCACTGATGTGTTCCAAGTTACTGTATGAGTGCAGCTAGGAAGGCTGCAGTAGATTTTTCTCTCTTACTTTCCATGTTTATTATAAGCAGATAAGAAGCATATTGAACTAGTGTAGAGCCAAAAGGGAGCTTTTCTTTTAGTGACTCTGTGTGTAGAAGGTTTCATATTTCTGGACTGAAAATTAATTGAAGAATTGTGAAATCAGTGATAGATATGAACAATGTTTGAAGTATGGTCACTGATGATAATACAGGACCAAAGAATGTGCTTTGTGAAAAGACAAATACCAGTGTAGTAACTCTATGCACCATGCTACTATACGAGCAAAACTTTTAACAGTCAGCTATATGTCCAAAACCTTATTATTTTATCTTGGACAAACAGAATATGAGTGTATTGAGGTCAAAATATAGATTGGTTGAAAGAGAGAGGGAGCAGGACTGTTCTTAATGCATCTGCAAAAAGAATGATGGTGCATAGCAGGGGTGACTGGATGTAGTGTCATCTACAGAAAATGAAAGCAATGCAACCCTTGGCTGCTGAGTGTACACAAGCAGGTTTGCTGCAAACATTCATATCTACCCACCTCTGAAGCAACGGGCATATTTTATGAGGTGCTAAATAATACATAAGTTTGTTGAGAGGTAAGATGAACACCAAAACCAATGAATAAATTCATATCCTTGATTTAGGATGGACTGACCTTCTCTCATAAATGTAAAAAATGTTGAAAACCAATCAATAATGCAAACTTTCCAAAGTTTCTGGATGTGTGAAATAAATGGCTGTGAATGCTATATAGGCTTTAGGTAGGATTTAAAGGAAAAATCTGACATACGTTCAGATAGTGATTATGTATAATACTAAAAAAATAATGAAATATTTTCCAAGGAGTTTCTAGGAACTGCTTGATTTTTCCAAGAATGAAAAGCCAGCCTTATTAAAAGCTTTGTAATATTCTTATGGGAACAACTGTTTGCAGTCAAGGGCATGGATTATGGGTGAAACTTTCTTCCCTTCAGGAGCCAATACAAAGTTTAGATAACATTTAAATCATTAGAGTTGGTGATCTTTTAAAGTAGTGTGCTAATTTTCTCTTCAGTTGTTCTCATGGTAGAGATTAAATAGTGCAAGTAAGATACCAGCACCAGCCCCTTGAAGGCAAGATGTCACCAGTAACTTTCTTTATGATGTGTTCTTTATGATGTGTCGGTCCCCTGCTGCGTGTGGCATTCAAAATCGACACATACGGCCTCTTTGGAATATTTATGTGAGGAGCTGACAAAGTACTAAAATTATAGGTTAAGCTTTAAGAAGAACATCAGTAGTTCACAGCCACTGGATCTGCCACGTAGGCAGAGATGGAAATTTTACTTTTCCTTCTTGAGTACAAAGTCTCTTACATTTTCATATCCTTATTTCTAGCAGTCCTTCTCAACTCTGTGCAGCTGACTGTTCTGTGGGGCAGCAAGAGAGTACCTTTCACTGTGGATTATTTGAAAAGCCAGGTGCTAGTTTGCAAGGTGCAGATGTTTTTAATGCTGAATTGAGAGCGGGTGTTTTTAGGGGAGAGACATAAATCATAGAAATACTGTATTGGTTTAAAAGGACAAGAAGAAACTGGAATATTTCTTAAGAAACCTATCGGTCAAGAAGAAACTACTGGTTAAGCATCCATGTTATTTTCTAAGATTTAGCTGAATTAAAATGGACATACTGCAATTAAAGCTTTTCCAATTGTTTTTTAGTATTAGATCACTATATTCTAGGTATGTGAGTCATAAACAGCATTACTTTGACCCAATTACCAATTAATTGGGCAATAAAAGTAGCTAAAGAGAGAAGGAGAATGTCTGAGGGGACAGGAGTCTTTTCTGAAAAAATAAGTACACAGTGAGAAGCACATGAAGAATGTGATACCTCATTACTGGTATTGCAGTTAATAACTGATGTTTTAATTGGTTGTATTAATAGCTAATATGTATGGCATTTATTCCAGGGTCTAATTTAACTTGCAGTTATAATGAATAGGAGAGTTCTTGAAAGTGATTTTAGCTGAAGGCTTCAATGTAGACACCTTTGTATCACAATAAGTTGATCAACAGGACAATCACTGAGTAGAGTTTAGCATTAAGTCCCTTCTCTCCAGCTATATGAAATGAATTACTATACTGTTGTTTTTGACTGTTCTCTCTAAATGGAAGTAAGTTTCTTGGTATTTGCAGGGTTTAAGCAAAATGATGAAAATAAATTGTGCATAGAGCTCATGCCTTTTCAGAGGTAAAATAAAAACCAAAGAAAACAAACAAAAAACAGAAGAGGAGAGAAAAGCAAAGCCTCTGGGAAATAATAAGTCACTAACAGATAATCTTCCCAAAGTTTTCACAAAAGTTTGAAAGGTAAAATGCATTTACCATCAGGTTGTTCGCAGGGTAATATTTTTTTTTTTCTTATTGTACCGCATATATATCATATGCTAAAATCCATTAGCGTTAATAGTTGTGTGCATTTTTTTTTTTGACTGAAGCATGTAATGGCTGCCTTACTCTTGATGGGTGAATATAGGTCCCATTTATTATATAGGGTTATATATATAATTATATAGATTATATAGGTCTTGTCCAGTAAATGAACCTAAAACTATTTTGGCATGATTGTTCTCTATAAGTTTAATCTTTCAAAAGAGTGTTTGCATAGTTGTAAAAAGCTTTATTGATATTTGCATTTTTGCTTTGTTTTTTGCAAAATGTCCAGGCCATCCAGATGCATGTGGGTATGTGCATGTGTGTGTATATTTATACAGAAATACCTGTTCATATGGTAAACATAGTATCCATTATTAGATCTCCAGAATTTCAGGCTTTTATATTTGAACAGCCCAAGCCATTTCAAAAATCCTGAAAATGCTCATAAAAACTCATTGTTTTCCTGAAATAAGGTATACCTGTGTTCTGAACAGCAACTAGTTCCAAATCTGTCCTCAGAAAAAGCTTTAGGATCTGTGAAGCCGTGGCATCAGCTCCAGTGAGTAAAATGCTCCTGCTTTCTACTCTGACATGATGCTCTTTTCTTGTGACTTGCTGGCTTAATAAAAACTATATCTTGTCCTGTAAAACTATTGTGATGATGCAAGTACGGGATTTTTGTAAGTACATCATGACACTTGCAATTTAACATCTTTAGCCTGATCTACCTTAACTTTTGAAGTTCTCATCTGTTATTGAAGCTGTGTATGATCAAGAAAAGCTGAGCTGAATCCCTGTTCTCTAACTTAGTCGTGCCTAAAATAAACTGGTGATATTAGTTCTTGGCTTTGCATTTTACTCTGATCCTGCAACATTGGAGGAAATGGAAGAGAAAGATCATTCTGATACACAGACCTTGATTTGGAGACATTGCCATCGTTGGACGCAAAGCTCACCATTCTCTGTGTAATGTATCTGGGAAGAGGTAAGTAGTGAGAAGACGTTCTTCCACAAAGTCATACTGGTACTAGCACTGCCTGTGCATCTTAATATTTGAAACTACAGTTCCTTTTTTTTTTAAACTTGGATTTTTTAATCGGAAGAACTGAGTGAATTGTGAGCACACTGCTTATGTTGTTACTCACCCAACATGCTGCATGTTTGATCTTTCTGCATGATTGTGATAAAATTGATATATAATTGTGGAGGAGAACTAAAAAAACCAAAGTTTTTTTTAAATCAAGGGGTTATTTTTTAATTTTTTTTTCTAACTTATCACGAAGAAAGTTCTGACATAACAGAGAAATTTGAAGTCAGTGGCCAGTAGGGTTTTAAATTACTACAGTGTAAAACTTGAAAGCTGAAGCCTGAAATGCAGAAGTTCAGTTTGCCCTCTGTTTCTCTGCTAGCAGTGGTATGGATTAAATTAATGTTGCTGCTGAATTTACTCTGCAGTTGTTACTCCTTGTAGTAGTGATATGCGTTATGTGCTATTTAGGCAGCACAGATAATTTAGTGTCTTAGTTTAAGCCATAACAGAGCAACATCTCTAATCCCTACCAAGGCGGTCAGCAATATGCAAATGGACCCAAGGAGATTACATTCATTTATTAAACTAGGTTTTATGAATGTTGAGACTGTGTAGAGTGGCTTCAGAAACTTGTCAGTTAGACATTAGAAATTAGTGTTAGTTGTTGAGATAATTTATTGATTGAGAATGTAGTGAAGTGTTAAGTTCCTTGGATTCAAACACCTTTGACTTTGTCCTGCAGTCTCCAAGGGGAGCGAAATGAAACCAAGTAAAATGGTGAGACACCAGTGGTATTATAAAGCAGTCCAACAGACATGGAGAATGCTCTTTATGCCATGTGAAATAAGTTATAATGTTTGCCCCTGGGAGATCAGACAATAAGATAACGAGAGTATCAATCTCATGATCAATCAATTTGTAATAAATTTATTTGCTGGCCTCAGTCTCTGAATTGGCAAAATCTGTTACTGCCAAAGAATTTTGTTTGCCTTGCTGGAATGCTCAGTATTAATTTTTTTGTCCCATTTCAGTGTCTGAAAAGCATTTCAGCCAGCAGTACTTGTACAAAACAGCTGAGTATCTATTTTATTGTTGATCCTGAATTTGCACAATATTTAAGTTGTGAGCTGGTTGAGGGGTAGAAAATCTGCTGGTTTATTTTATTGCTGGCAGAGAGAGCTTAGCCAGACATTCGTAACTGTGTTAACCACTTCTCATTACCACATTTCAATAGTATGGAATTTATTGTAATAATTAAGGCAGGTGAAAGTCAGATTTGACATTATAGTTTTCAAGGCAAGTTGTTTGCTCTTGTGTCTTGTTTTGAAAAGGGATAGACTATTTGTCAGGAGGGCAGATGAGGTGGTATGTAATGGGGGGAAGGTGAGACACAGTACTTGACCAGTGTGTAGAGAGAGTGCTGGACAAAAGATAAACAACCAAATCTAAAAGTTGAAAATTGCAACAAGATTCAAAATAGTCAGTAAAAGCAAACCTCAATGTTAAATCTGGAAATGTCATCTAGGGGATTTTTCTAGTTGTTTTCAGAAAACTTGTGAAGAGAAATAGGATGGAGGATGTTGTGTTTTAGCCCCAGTTGGCAACCAAGCACCACGCAGCCACTCGCTCACCCTCCCCCCCTCAGTGGGGTGGGGGAGAGAATCTGAAGAGGAAAAGTAGGAAAACTCATGGGTTGAGATAAGAGCAGTTTAATAATGGAAATAAAATAATAATAATAATAGTAAATTGTAATGAATAAGAAAACAATGAGAGAGAGAGAGAGAGGAACAAAACCCAAGAAAAAAACCAAGTGATGCAACCGCTCACCACCCGCCAACCAGCACCCAGCCAGTCCGTGAGCACTGATCGCTGCTCCCCGGCCAACTCCCCCCAGTTTATATACTGAGCATGACGCCATATGGTATGGAATAGCCCTTTGGCCAGTTTGGGTCAACTGTCCTGGCTGTGCCCCCTCCCAGCTTCTTGTGCACCTGGCAGAGCAGGAGAAGATGAAAAGTCCTTGACTAGTGTAAGCACTGCTTAGCAACAACTAAAACATCAGTGTGTTATCAACATTATGCTCATACTAAATCCAAAACACAGCACTATAGCAGCTACTGGAAAGAAAATTAACTCTATCCCAGCTGAAAACAGGACAGTATCCACCCCTTATTCTATACCATCTATGCCATGCCTATACCATCTATACCATCTATGCCATGTCCTACCCTTTCTAATACATTCCGATCAATCACCACCACTTTTCCTGCATTTTGATATATACACACAGATATCATTCCCTTGGTCTATGGGCCACCCCTCTAAAATGTCCATTGAGTTCATTTAGTCCATGACTTTGGGTTCCATCTGTCATAACAGTCTTTCAGGGCAGGAGAGATGGTGTGTGGTGTTGGATTGTTGCATGCTGAAGCTGGTTCTGGTTCCATCACCACTGCACTTTTCTTGGTTTCATCAAAGTTCATTCTTCATTAATCTGGGAGATTATTGCTGTAATACCATTGATATGGCATATTGCAACCATGGAAGTGATGACATACAGTGTTATATAGCAATTAACATCATACCATTCAGTTAATTGGCTATTTTCACCCAAAATCAAATCCCCTTGAGGTACACAGTGGACCGCACCATCCTCCTGCATCACCCACCAAGTGCACCCAGGTCCTTGAGCAAAAGCAATCCCACAAATGGGTTTACCTTTGCCCGAGGCAGGAGTAACCCAGACTGCCTTCCCCAGCATATTTTTCATGTGCACCACTACAGGGACTTTGTCCCCTTCCACTGTACGTAAAAGTTTTGATTGGGCAGGGCCAGCTCGATTGGCAGATCCCCTAGTGCTGACTAACCAGGTGGCCTTTGCTAAATGTGTATCCCAATGTTTGAATGTCCCACCACCCATTGCTCTCAGTGTAGTCTTTAACAGTCCATTGTATCGTTTGATTTTCCCGGAGACTGGTGCATGGTAGGGGATGTGATATACCCACTCAAAGCCATGCTCTTTGGCCCAGGTGTCTATGAGGTTGTTTTGGAACTGAGTCCCGTTGGCTGACTCAACTCTCTCTGGGGTGCCATGTCGCCATAGGACTTGCTTTTCAAAGCCCAGGATATGTTCTGTGCGGTGGCATGGATTACAGGATACGTTTCCAGCCATCCAGTGGTTGCTTTCACCATTGTAAGGCACATGGCGCTTGCCTTGGCGGGTTTGTGGGACCGTGATATAATCGATCTGCCAGGCCTCCTCATATTTATATTTCAGCCATCGTCCTCCATACCAGAGAGGCTTTAACCACTTGGCTTCTTTGATTGCAGTGTGTGTTTCACATTCATGGACAACCTGTGCAATAATGTCCATGGTCAAGTCCACCCCTCAATCACGAGCCCATCTATGTGTTGCATCTCTTCCTTGATGGCCTGAGGTGTCATGGGCCCACCAAGCTATAAATAATTCACCCTTATGTTGCCAGTGCAGATCCACCTCAGCCACTTCAATCTTAGCAGCCTGATCCACCTGCTGGTTGTTTTGATGTTCCTCAGTGGCCTGACTCTTGGGTACGTGAGCATTTACGTGACGTACTTCTACAACCAGGTTCTCTACCTGGGCAGCAATATTTTGCCACAGTGCGGCAGCCCAGAGGGTTTGCCTCTGCACTGCCAGTTGCTCTGCTTCCATTGCTGCAACCACCCCCACAGGGCATTTGCCACCATTCATGAGTCAGTATAGAGATAGATCACTGGCCACTTTTCTCGTTCAGCAATGTCTAAAGCCAACTGGATGGCCTTTACTTCTGCAAACTGACTCGATTCACCTTCTTCAGCAGTTTCTGTGACTTGTTGTATAGGACTCCATACAGCACCTTTCCATCTCCGATGCTTTCCTACAATATGACAGGACCCATCAGTGAACAGGGCATATTGCTTCTCATTTTTTGGTAGTTTATTATACAGTGGGGCCTCCTCAGCATGCGTCACCTCCTCCTCTGGTGATATTCTGAAATCTTTGCCTTCTGGCTAGTCTGTAATTACTTCCAAGATTCCTGGGCGATTGGGGTTTCCTATTCGAGCCCGTTGTGTGATCAGTGCAACCCACTTACTCCACGTAGCATCAGTTGCATGATGTGTAGAGGGGACCCTCCCTTTGAACATCCAACCCAGCACCGGCAGCTGGGGTGCCAGGAGGAGCTGTGCTTCAGTACCAATCACTTCCGAAGCAGCTCGAACCCCTTCTGATGCTGCCAATATCTCTTTTTCAGTTGGAGTATAGCAGGCCTCAGATCCTCTCTGTATCCCCGACTCCAAAACCCTAAGGGTTGACCTCGAGTCTCCCCTGGTGCTTTCTGCCAGGCGATCCAGGTAGGGCCATTCTCCCCGGCTGCGGTGTAGAGCACGTTCTTTACATCTTGCCCTGCCCGGACTGGCCCAAGGGCTACTGCATGAACTATCTCCCGTTTAATTTGTTCAAAGGCTTGGCGTTGCTCAGGGCCCCATTTGAAATTCTTCTTCTGGGTCACTTGATAGAGAGGGCTTACGATCAGACTGTAATTTGGAATATGCATTCTCCAACAACCCACAATGCCTAAGAAAGCTTGTGTTTCCTTTTTGCTAGTTGGTGCAGACATGGCTGTTATTTTGTTAATCACATCCATTGGGATCTGACGACATCAGTCTTGCCATTTTATTCCTAAAAACTGGATCTCCTGTGCAGGTCCCTTGACCTTACTTTGGCTTATGGCAAAACCGGCTTTCAGAAGGATTTGGACTATTTTCTTCCCTTTCTCAACAACTTCTTCTGCTGTATTGCCCCACACGATGATGTCATCAATGTATTGCAGATGTTCTGGAGCTTCACCCTGTTCCAGTGCCGTCTGGATCAGTCCATGGCAAATGGTGGGGCTGTGTTTCCACCCCTGGGGCAGTCGCTTCCAAGTGTACTGAACGCCCCTCCAAGTGAAAGCAAACTGTGGCCTGCACTCTGCTGCCAAAGGGATTGAGAAAAACGCATTAGCGATACCAGTTGTAGCATACCATTTGGCTGCCTTTGATTCCAGTTCGTAGTGAAGTTCCAGCATGTCCGGCACGGCAGCGCTCAGTGGTGGCGTGACTTCATTCAGGCCACGATAGTCTACTGTCAGTCTCCACTCTCCATCAGACTTTTGCCCTGGCCATATAGGACTGTTAAAGGGTGAGCGAGTCTTACTGATCATTCCTTGGCTCTCCAGTCGACGACCCAGCTTATGGATGGGAATCAGGGAGCCTCGGCTGGTGCGATATTGCCACCGGTGCACTGTTGTAGTATCAATCGGCACCTGTTGTTCTTTGACCCTCAGCAACCCCACAACAGAAGGGTCCTCCGAAAGACCAGGCAGGGTGGACAGCTGTTGAATTTCCTCCGTCTCCAAGGCAGCTATACCAAAAGCCCATCAGTACCCTTTTGGGTCTTTGAAATACCCTCTCCTGAGGTAGTCTATGCCAAGGATGCATGGAGCTCCTGGGCCAGTTGCCATGGGGTGCTTCTGCCACTCATTCCCAGTTAGGCTCACTTTGGCCTCCCATGCAGTTAGCTGTGGGGATCCCCCTGTCACTCCAGAAATACAGATGGGTTCTGCCCCTTTCTAGCTTGATGGCATTAGGGTACACTGTGCACCAGTTTCTGCTAGAGCCTTATACTTCTGTGGGTCTGATGTGCCAGGCCATCAAATCCACACAGTCCAGTAAATCCGGTTGTCCATTTCCGCCACCTGGCTGGAGGCAGGGCCCCTCTAGTCCTGGTCATAGTATTTGTTACCCACTTCTTGTCCATATGGGTCAGGAGTTCCTTCATTAAACTCGGGAGTAAGATCAGCCCTTTTACTCTGTCTGGGGAACTGTCCACTGGAAACTGGAGCAGCAGTTTTCCTGGAAGAACCTCCTTGTGTGATTGTTTTTCCTTGCAACTCATGTACCCGTGCCTCTAGGGTCAGGGTAGGTTTTCCATTCCACTTTCTCATGTCCTCTCTGTGGTCATGCAGGTAAAACCACAGGGTGCCCCGTGGTGCATACTCTCTATATCCTCTCTCTTGAGCAGAGGAAAGCTGGCTTCTAATCGCTGAGATACTGGTCTGTACAGGTGGGGAGTAGGACATACCCTCTTTGAATTGTTGGAACTCCCAGGACAGTTTCTCCACAGCCGAGACAAGGGAGGAAAAGATACTTTCTTTGTATTCCTGGACTTGGCCAGCCGCTTCATCCACTGTTGGTCCCTCTCCATCTTTCCAGGTCAGTATTGCCAATGAGTTGGCATATGACACTGGTGCGCTCCGTACCAACTTCTGCTACGCGGGTCGTGTGCACTTGACTTCATCTGGATCTTTGGATAACTGCTCGTTGTCCAGGTCACCATAAATCACCTCCAGCTTGGCTAATTCCCTCAGGTACTGGATATCTTTCTCCATGGTGGTCCATTTGCCTGGGCGATATATAACATCTTCCTTGAAGGGATATCTTTACTTCATAGCTGACAGGAGTCGCCTGTAGAGGCTGAGGGCTAGTGCCCCTTTTCCAATTGCTTTGTCAATGCCCCCTTCCCTAGAAAGGGATCCCAGCTGTTTGGCTTCCTTACCCTCTAGTTCCAGGCTACTGGCCCTGTTATCCCAACATCAAAGCAGCCAGGTCACAATGTGCTTGCCTGGACAACGGCTGGAATCTTTTCACATATCTTGCAGCTCACTCAGGGATAGGGATTGGGTGGTTACCATCTTGTTTATGAGTTCTTCCTCTTCCTCCTCCTCTCCTTGTGATGGCCCTGCTTTTTCATCATCCCTTTCTAAACGAGCTGACTTTTGCTTCCAAGATTTCTTCTTGTGTATAGGGGCAACTGATACCGGCATGGGTTGGTTCCCTGGTTCAGCCGCAGTGCCTGTTGCAGGGATTGGAGTAACTGCAGTATATGTTGCTGGGGTTGGAGTAGCTGCAGTGCCTGTCGCTTTGCTGTCAGATCCAGAGACCTTCTCTTCCCCTTGAGGGTACTGAATAGTGTTGAACAGGGCTCGGCAGGCATGGGCAGGCACCAGCATGTTGCAGTGATTTATGTCTCTCTGGAATTGCCAGGGTGACAGCATACTTTTTCCAAATATTCTACTAGTTTTTCAGGATTCTGCGCTTGTTCAGAGGTGAAGTTCCAAAACACTGGAGGTGCCCACTGTCCTACGTACTTGCCCATACTATCGCACGCGCCCTGTCACTCATAACTATCCAGCCTTGGGACAGATGTCTGGGTGGTATTCTTAAATAGTTTTTTAACCTTAAACAAGACCTGAAACACATTCAGGAGACATAGCAATAGGAACATGCTTGTTTGAACATCCCAAGGATATTAAAAATTCTCAAGAGCTATTGTAATCAGCCTGGAGGAGAAGGGGAAGGTGAAGGAAGGTGTCTTCCCCATAGATTGGCTCTCTGAGGAGAAGAAGTTAAAACTGTAATTATTAATAGTTTCCGTGAGATGGCCCCTGAAGAACGGGGATCACAGCAGTGCTGAGTACAATCTCACAGCCAAGAATTTTGTCATACCATAAGCCACTGTTACACAGTACAGCAAAGCAATAACTTTAATCTAACTCCCAGAGGTGATAAACAGCACTGCAGGGAGTGCATATGGCAAGTACGATGTTACGTTACACAACCCTGAGAACAAGCACAAGAACTCTGAGAGCAAATGAATCAACATTGTGACCAGTGACTATTAAAGTCATATAATGAATGCTTATCACAAATTTGTATTAACATGCTCTGGCCAGATTTGTTGTTATCTCAACCCTTAGAGCCCCACGTTGGGCAGCAAAAAGGACTGTCGTGGCTTAGCCCCAGTTGGCAACCGAGCACCACGCAGCTGCTCACTCACCCTCCTCCCCTCGGTGGGATGGGGGAGAGAATCTGAAGAGGAAAAGTAGGAAAACTCATGGGTTGAGATAAGAGCAGTTTAATAATGGAAATAAAATAAAATAAAAAAAATAAAATAAAAATAATAAGAAATTGTAATGAATAGGAAAACAATGAGAGAGAGAGAGAGAGGAACAAAACCCAAGAAAAAAAACAAGTGATGCAACCACTCACCACCCACCAACCAACAACCAGCCAGTCCGTGAGCACTGATCGCTGCTCCCCAGCCAACTCCCCCCAGCTTACATACTGAGCATGACATCATAAGGTATGGAATAGCCCTTGGGCCAGTTTGGGTCAACTGTCCTGGCTGTGCCCCCTCCCAGCTTCTTGTGTACCTGGCAGAGCACGGGAAGCTGAAAAGTCCTTGACTAGCGTAAGCACTACTTAGGAACAACTAAAACATCAGTGTGTTATCAAGATTATGCTCGTACAAAATCCAAAACACAGCACTATAGCAGCTACTGGAAAGAAAATTAACTCTATCCCAGCCAAAACCAGGACAGTATCATGGGTTGGTGTGAAACTGTCTGTCAGGCTTGATGTGGCTTTCTAGAAGCGCACCGAAATATGTGTGCACAGAGCAGTGACTTCCATAACTGTCTGTAACAGCATGTAGAATGCTGAAAGAGTGTAGGACACTTAATGGTTAGCATCAAGTTATGCAAGAATGAAGGACAAAGATATTTTGGGGTCACTGAGTATTTTAGCAGTGCCTGAACAGGCACATGACCTTGAGTTAACAAGATAACCCAAGAGAAGCCAGCTAGCCATTTCAGTATTCCATAGACATGTAAGTGTCTTCCACATTGCTCTCCCTTGGTAGCAACATAAGTAAGGCTAGCGCATTAAGAAGTCTGACATGGGAGTAATATAATTAACATTAGGATAAATTCATTATTTATTTGGGTTACATGGTTGTGTTTATTTTAATTTGCTGTAACATAAAACAACATAAATAAAACTGAAAGAACGAATGGCATTTAAATACCTGAGTCCAGGATTTAAATGACTTTTCAAGGAACAAGGAAAATTTAGGATTTACAACAGACAGTTATTAAAAGGGAACGTAGAGAGAGGCAAGGAGAGAGATAAGGTACAAAGTCAGCCAGAGGGAAATGCTGCAGAAATTTGTCTGAAGTTCAGTTTTTCTCTAAGAGGAAAACTTGGCGCAAGTGGGCACTGCAGTTGCCTATGCTAGGCATTTACAACCCCAAACTAGTTTTTGTGAGTATCTCAGTCACGCCTTTGGGGATAGGCAGCTAGTTTATCCCTGCCTTGTGAAGCCTATTTGAAGGACGCAGAGGTGTGATGGCTCTGGCTCTCTTCCTCTCTCCAGTGCATGGAGCACGAGTTCAAGATGCAAGAGTCTAAGCTTTGCTTGTTTTTTCCCCTGTACCCATGTACAAAATGAATTGGTGACCTGTGCTCTCCAGCCCTCTGACTTCAGTCTGAATAAAATACTTGAAAACATAGCTATAAACTAGTTTGGGGAAGAATCTGTGTTTCCTGTTAAAACTCTGCTGTTTTACAGCCATGAAATCAAGGTTTATGGACCAGAGGTAGCATAAGAGAGGGAACCCTACTTGTAGCCTGCTCATGAGGGCATCCAAGCACTAGAACAAAACTATGGGTACCAGCATGGCTTCTGGGATTTTTTTGTGCCAAATGTATGGACTTCCTGAAATATGGCACCCCTTCTTACTTTCTTCCTCCCTCTCTCACCCTGGGCCTCAACATCATAAAACGCCCCACATTTTGCCAGCCACTGGAAGGAGAAAGAAAACAGAATAATTTTGTGAAGTTGTTGATAAATACCAGAATATTTTTGATGCATTGCATGGTATCAGTAACTCAAGATTTTCATATTCCTCTACTGTGTTTAATAAGGAAGGTCTATTGTAGCCATAGTCAGATGTGGGAAACTGCTTAAATAGGGGGTTATATCTGCCTTTTGTTGAGGCAGTACCACGTACATGCCTAACTCTAAGTTTAAACATAAAATTAAGAATGTTCTTGTGTGCTATCCTCACCAAGGGGATGCTCTCCTGAACAGATGTGTGTTTCTACTGATGACAAGTCATGCTGTTCTGATGTAGAAATCTTCTTACTAATTGCAAATGAAAATGTGTTTTGATTTTTTTTAACTTAGTTGTTTACTGTGATTCTAAATAATTCTAAATAACAATTCTAAAAAATTGAAGCTACAACTATTCAGAAAAGTATGGAAGGCTTATGTCTGTGTCATGCTGTAGCGCATAGTTTGGGATTAAAGCAAAGTACCAGGTTAAACTTCCAGTTTAAAACCAGTTCTACTGATGAATAACATTGTCAAGCATCATTTCACCCCTGCGTATGGGAACGGCTCTTCTGCCAAGTTTAGAGCTGTTTCTCTATTCTTGAGTTTTCATTCATAATTTTTAAATGAACCTGTGACTACTCTAACAATGCTTGAACTGAAAGTTTCTCACAAACTCTCAAATGTATAGTACTGGTTCATTCACTTTTTCCTCTCTCCTCTTCCATGCTTCTTTCCCTTCCTCCTTCTCTTCCTCCCTTCTCACTCCCTGCCAACCTTTAAGTTGCAGGTTGTTCACAAAGTTAAATTTGAATTTTGTGGTTTGGGTTTCTCTTCTTATTAGCACAACAGTGCACAAGAGAGATTAATACCTGCTTGTTTCTTCAAGGGTTCATGTCTTGTATACTGTGGCAACTTGGAGGCATAGGACTTTTTCCAGCTGTTTAGGGTAAAGATAACATCTTGAGGGTAAAGTTAACCTCTTGCTTGTGTCTTACTGTGACTGCTAGAGAAAACTATATTCAGCATTTCTTATTGCAGTACCATTCAATGCTTGTCCCTTTGTTCTTTCAAAGCCTAGGATGTGTGTGCAGATTGGTTTGGTTTTGAATTGCAAGTATTTCTAATGGGGACATTGGATGCCATCTATCTTTGCCCTTGTCATTTTTTTCTGTTCACGTGTTGTATGTTTCCTCTGTGCATTGCCCATGTCTAACACTAATAAACTGATTTTTAGAGAGATGTAGGAGTACAACAAAAAGTATGTGCAATAAAAATTTAATGGTTAAGATTGATTCAAGCAAACTATTTTATTAAAAGAGCTGAATCATAAAATTCAATTCGTTTAAAACAATGAGCTTTCCTGAAGAAGTGATTCTAAAAACAAAGCAGTAGATCAACAAGGATCCTAAAATTCAAGTAGCGCACTGAAACATCTAAATCACAATTATGTCTACTGTGTGTGCTGAACAGATTGGTGGCAATCGTTGCTGCTGGGTAAATGCCTGCCTCCAGAAGCTGATGAGCATTTTGCCTCTGATGCCAAAAGGAATTGGGATTTTACTGGTCCGTGGGTATGGGCAGTAAACAGCAAGAAGTTTATGACTTGTCTGCCCAGGGAATAAGGGATAAGACTCTGGACTATTCTCCATCCTGGTGACTGTCACAACAATATCCTTCCTTAATGTTTACAAACTGCTTTCCTCCCCCTGCTGCATCTTATCAAAAAGAGATGTTGCAGTCAGAGAGCACTGCACAAAGGACTATTTCGTAGTCTCCTGCTGGTAAGGCCACTGTGAAGGGACATGTGTTACATGGAGAGGAAAGGAGGACTACTTGTGGGCAGTTTTGCTGGGTTCCTGCTAAAGTAAGGATGCAAGGGGGCCTAGAAAAATTAAAAAAATAACGATTATACCTTATTCCTTTAGCTGTTTTGCTGCTGTCTGCTCAGATGGTGCAGCAGCAGTGTCCCAGAAACCTCTCTAGACAATTTTTTCCAGAGGCATGAAACAGCTGTAGGTGGCCCTGTTCTTTGACACTGAAGTCTGCAAACGGAAACAAGTTGTTGATGCTTTTTGTTTCTTTAAAAAAAGGTGAAAAAAAGAAGTGGGGGGAGAAGAAAATGGAAAAAAGCCATTGTGTATGGCTCCCTGTTCTATGAACACCCATATGATGCTAAGCAATGTCCCCTACTAGAATTTGAACAAGGCCTGGGAGTGGTATTAACAATCCGTACAGGATATTTGAATGTTTAACAATTGATGCTGAATATCAATTTTCTTTTAATTATACAAGACTGTTTTTCAGTTTTTCCTTCAAAAGATAAATCATACATCTTCCATTATCCTGGAACTAAATAATTTTGCTACACATTGGGTTGTCATTTTACAGTTGCCCCAATGGAATTTATTTACTTTTTAAGATGGCACCTTTCCTGTGAATGTAATTGAGTCATTTGTTTGGAATGAGTGAAATTGAGTTTCAACCATGTCTCATAAGTAAAATATATGTATTCAGGGAGATAAAGACCTCTAATTTAAAGCTTGCTACATAAAAAGTAATATTCCATCTCTGTGCTCCTATTGAATTCTACTAGCATAGTACAGCAGTACAGTGTAAGCTGTAAGAAGTTATCTAGTTCTCTATACACATCTGTATAGGTAGATGATATTAATGAGCTCCATGTACCAAAGGGAAGAAGTAACAGAATAATCCTCCCTAATATGTAGAAACTCAGACTTTACTCCCAGTCGAATAAATTCACAACAGTATAGTACTAAAGAGAATGATATTTTAGACTTAGGTGGCAGACTGGTCTCTTAAAATAATATATTGTACTAAAAACAGTAGATGCAAAATGTCCATTAAAATAGTTGAGTATTAATATGTCACAGTGCTGCTGAAGGTGAAGGACAAAAATGAATGTAGAAGCATATCAAGAATGAGACAAAAAGACAAGCTAGCAATGTCATAGCATGTGTTGCTTTATTTATTGCAAATACAGGCCAACAAAGAGATATAGAAAACCCCACAAAGACAATTATCTATGAGATCTTTTAAACTGTCTATGGAACCGTCTCAACAAATGCCTGTTCAACAGTTTGCAAATGAAACTTTTTTGTCAGGTATGAGCATAGGCAATTCTGTTAAGATTACCACCAGAAAATAAACACAGAATCGCAGAATCACAGAGTCGCACAGATTGGAAAAGACCTTTAAGATCATCGAGTCCAACTGTAAACCTAACACTACCAAGACCACCACTACACCATGTCCCTAAGCACCTCATCCAAAAGCCTTTTAAATGCTTCCAGGGATGGGCGACTCAACTGGGCAGCCTGTCCCAATGATCGATAACCCTTTCAGTGAAGTAAAATTTCCTAATATCCAGCCTAAACCTCCCCTGCCACAACTTGAGGTCATTTCCTCTCGTCCTATCACTTGTTACTTGGGAGAAGAGACCGACCCCCACCTCTCTACAACCTCCTTTCAGGTAGTCGTAGAGAGCGATAAGGTCTCCCCTCAGCCTCCTTTTCTCCAGGCTAAACAACCCCAGTTCCCTCAGCTGCTCCTCACAGGACTTCTGCTCTAGACCCTTCAGCAGCTTCGTTGCCCTTCTCTGGACACGCTCCAGCTCCTCAATATCTCTCTTGTAGTGAGGGGCCCAAAACTGAACACAGTATTCGAGGTGCGGCCTCACCAGTGCCAAGTACAGGGGCACCATCACTTCCCTAGTCCTGCTGGCCACACTATTTCTGATACAAGCCAGGATGCTGTTGGCCTTCTTGGCCACCTGGGCACACTGCTGGCTCATATTGAGCCAGCTGTCAACCAACACCTCCAGGTCCTTCTCTGCTGGGCAGTTTTCCAGCCACTCTTCCCCAAGCCTGTAGCGTTGCATGGGGTTGTTGTGACCCAAGTGCAGGACCTTGTACTTGGCCTTGTTAAACCTCATACAATTGACCTCAGCCCATCGATCCAGCCTGTCCAGGTCCCTCTGTAGAGCCTTCCGACCCTCAAGCAGATCAACACTCCCACACAACTTGGTGTCATCTGCAAACTTACTGAGAGTGCACTTGATCCCTTCGTCCAGATCATTGATAAAGATATTAAACAGAACTGGCCCCAACACCGAGCCCTGGGGAACACCACTTGTGACCAGCCGCCAACTGGAGTAAACTCCATTCACCACCACTCTTTGGGCCCAGCCATCCAGCCAGTTCTTTACCCAGCGAAGAGTACACCCGTCCAAGCCATGAGCAGCCAGTTTCTCCAGGAGAATGCTGTGGGAAATCGTGTCAAAGGCTTTACTGAAGTCTAGGTAGACAACATCCACAGCCTTCCCCTCATCCACTAGGCAGGTCACCTTGTCGTAGAAGGAGATCAGGTTGGTCAAGTAGGACCTGCGTTTCCTAAACCCATGCTGGCTGGGCTTGATCCCTTGGTTATCCTCTACATGCCGTGTGGTGGCACTCAGGATGATCTGCTCCATCAGCTTCCCCAGCACCGAGGTCAGGCTGACAGGCCTGTAGTTCCCCAGGTCCTCCTTCTGGCCCTTCTTGAAGATGGGTGTCATATTTGCTAATCTCCAGTCAACTGGGACCTTCCAGTTAGCCAGGACTGCTGGTAAATGATGGAAAGTGGCTTGGTGAGCACTTCTGCCAGTTCCTTCAGTACTCTTGGGTGGATCTCATCAGGCCCCATAGACTTGTGTGTGTCTAAGTGGTGCAGCAGGTCGCTCACCATTTCCCCCTGGATTATGGGAGCTCCATTCTGGTCCCCGTCCCTATCTTCCAACTCAGGGGGCTGGGTACCCATAGAACATTCGGCCCTGCTAATAAAGACTGAGGCAAAGAAGGCATTAAGTACCTCAGCCTTTTCCTCATCCTTGGTCACTCTGTTCCCTCCCCCATCTACTAGGGGCTGGAGATTCTCCTTAGCTCTCCTTTTGCTGCTAATGTATTTGAAGAAGTATTTTTTGTTGTGTTTTATGGCAGTAGCCAGATTGAGCTCTAGCTCAGCTTTGGCCCTTCTAATTTTCTCCCTGCACAGCCTTGCTACACCTTTGTAGTCCTCCTGAGTTGCCCACCCCTTCTTCCAGAGGTCGTAGACTCTCCTGTTTTTCCTGAGTTCTAGCCAAAGCTCTCTAGTCAGCCAGGCCGGTCTTCTTCCCCGCCAGCTCGTCTTTCGGCACCTGGGGACAGCCCGCTCTTGTGCCTTTAGGACTTCCTCCTTAAAGAATGTCCAGCCTTCCTGGACCCCTTTGCCCATTAGGGCTGCCTCCCAGGGGACTCTCTCAACCAGTCTCCTAAATAGGCCAAAGTCTGCCTTCTGGAAGTCCAAGGTGGCAGTTTTGCTGAACCCCTTGCCGCTTCTCCACGTATCAAGAACTCTATCATTTCGTGATCACTCTGCCCAAGACAGCCTCCAACCATCACATTGCTCACAAGTCCTTCTCTGTTGGTGAACAAGAGGTCCAGCGGGGCACCTTCCCTAGTTGGCTCACTCACCAGCTGTGTCAGGAAGTTATCTGCCACACACTCTAGGAACCTCCTAGACTGTTTCTTCTCTGCTGTATTGTATTTCCAGCAGACATCATGTAAGTTGAAGTCCCCCACAAGAGCAAGGGCTAGCTATCGTGAAGCTTCTCCCAGCTGCTTATAGAATAGTTTGTCTGCCTCTTCATCCTGGTTGGGTGGTCTATAACAGACTCCCACCACAATATCTGCCTTGTTGGCCTTCCCCCTGATTCTTACCCATAGACACTCAACCCTATCGTCACCATCATTAAGCTCTAAACTATCCAGACACTCCCTAACGTATAGGGCTACCCCACCACCTCTCCTGCCTCGCCTGTTCCTCCTGAAGAGTTTATAGACATCCATCACTGCACTCCAGTTGTGCGAGTCATCCCACCACGTTTCCGTGATGGCAACCATATCATAGTTTTCCTGGTGTACAATGGCTTCCAACTCCTCCTGCTTGTTGCCCATGCTGCGTGCATTGGTGTAGAGGCACTTCAGCTGGGCTGTTGTCTGTGTCTCCTTCATAGAAGAACACCCCTTGCGTGCTTTGAGGCGTTTCACTGGCGGTTCCCTCTGGGCTCCTATTGCCTCAGTATCCCCTAGCTCAACTCTGTTCGACTTCAGCTGTGCCCCAGTGTACCCCACACATCTCAGAGACACAGGCCGAGTGCCCTCGCTGGCACCCTCTCCCTCTAACCGTGGCACGTTGTCCCTCAGCTTCTCTCGGGCAAGCCTGATATTACCCCCCTCCCCCTTCGAGTCTAGTTTAAAGCTCTGTCGATGAGCCCCGCAAGCTCCTGAGCAAAGATTCTCTTTCCCCTTTGAGAAAGATGAATCCCATCAGACGCCGGCAAACCTGGTCCTGTGAATACATTTTATTCTTCCCTCGGCTGCTTTCATTTGGAGCATCTATTCACAGAAGAGGAACCACAGATGGAGAACTTCTGAGGTAATTTAGTCCAGTCAGGTGCTATTTAGGGTTTGTTGCTTATACAGCCAGGGAGCATAAACCCATTGGTGTTCTAAGTGTCCCAGTCATGGGCTGCTTCGTGATGGATACCTAACCTGAAAATGTCCTTCTTAATAATGCCTACTTCCAAAGAGTTAGCATCTGAGGTATATTTCTGGGTTCCCAACAGCCCTGAGCACAGAATCTGACAGTATATGACTTTTATTTCCAGTGGTTTACTTGAGTCAATACAGTTGGGAGTTACAGAGGGGCCAGAGCTAACTAAAACCAGTTCTTTTCTACTGTCCCAATTTTGTAGTCTCACACCCCACAACTGGTTGATTATTGCCCGTAGATATGGTGTAACTTTACTCTTTCATCTGAACATAAGGTCATAGCACACTTTCCGCTATCATAAACTAGGTTAAGAACAGTCACAGTTTCCAGTGAATTAGGAGGCACTGTGGAATACATCGTTGGTGATTAAAGGTTGCTATGCTGGAAGCAGATTAGCATCACTTTGAATTTCTCCTATGTCTGCAAGGGTATTGTGTTGACTATATGGGCAGAGACCCCTGTGAGTGCGGTTTGGCTCAGCAGTGGTGTATTTCAGTGGCTGGAGCAGATTTAATATTCTTACCTTTCTCATTGGTAGGCGGGTGAAGAGATCCCTTTCTGCAATGGACTTGCTGCAAAACTACAGCAACAGTTAGATCTGGCTTTGAAAAACAAACTATCCATCCTGAGTTTAACTATGGTGTTTGGTCTAATTTTAAACTGTTTAATGTTTGCATTTCCCTTTGGGGAAAATTGGAAAACTTCTCATTCCATTTTCACTTAAAAGATTGTACTTTCTTTGTGTGTGTATGTTTGTATATGAGTTTTAATAGGATTACTTGGCAGGAATTACAGGGAAATTGAAATTACTGGTTTCAAAATGAAATACATCTTGCTGTATTGGGTGTAAGTGGTAAGGTTTTGGTAGTGGTGGTGGTGGGAGCTGCAGGGGTGCCTTGGTAGGGAGACATCAGAGGCTGCTCCATGCTGGACACAGCCAGTTCCAGCCATCTCTGCAATGGACCCACTGCAGGACACAGCTGAGCCCATCAGCCATGCGTGGGTGCCTCTGGGAAAACTTATGTAAGAAAGGTCAAGAGCAAGTGGAAGATTTGACGGTAAAGCTGAGATACAACTTGTATGTTGAGAATATCTAAGCATGGATGTGCTGGGAGTTTGGGAGGGTAGAGGACAAGGGTAAATGCATGTTTGCCAAGAGATTTTTAATTAAATCTATTTTATCGAGAATTTATCAGCTTTGCTCCTCTTCAATGTTGTTGCATTTCTTTGGTGAAGACTAAACACAACCTTGTACAGATTGTGAATAAAGCTAATTAGAGTGGGTTTTTTAATGCTTGCCCTCCTACCAAAGAGAATTAACTATTTGAGTTATCACTCACCATGCAAAAATCAGAGCATTAGATGAGACGGCTGGTAAACGGATTCTGAAGTTTCAGCGTTTTCTGTGATACTGCATTATTTTAAATTAAAATAAACCTCCAAGCCCAACAACCACTAACAAGGCAATTTTTTAACAAGCTGTGGAACCAGCATGTAGACTAATTTTGTTATCCCCGTGTTTGCCTATATCTTATTTAAATTTAGCTCTTAACATTAGGCATATGACTGGGCCTCTTCACTAGTACATGTGTTGCCTCCCCTTAGCAGTGAACTGAAGAACTGTGCCCAATGACCTTCAGCTTGCAAGGAGACTCTTCACTATGTATAAAGAGAAAGGTGTAAAGAGTTGCTTGAGGACTGAGCATGAGGAGTTTAAGGCCTTCTGGGACAATGTTTGAGTGAGAAATGTGATTGTCTTCCTTAGCACCCTTGGAAGCTTGTTTACTTCTTCAGTATATTCTGGCATTATGACTTGCTCCCACAGAAGGTCCCTTTGAATTCTGTGGACATCTGAACAGAGTCCCAGCTGACGGACCCTCGGGCAGGATTGATGCCTGATAGCATAATTTTTAACTTCATTTTTTTCTTGCATTTCCCCAGTTTGGTGAGGGGAAAAGGCTAGAAATCATTGTTGATGTCTCTAAAGTTCTCCGAGACCTGTGCACAAATGGTGTTATGTCGAGTACAAAATATTGTGATTAAATATCTCACAGATAAAAGCTGTTGTGCATAATTTTAATAACATGTAAGATATTATATGTAAAATGATACAGCTTTAATTTACAAAGAGAAAGTGATAAGAAAGGACATAGAAGGGACAAGTCAAAGTGAATAAGGAGGTGAATATGAAGATGGGAATTTGAGCTTAATAGTCTATTGGTGATGTATAACTAGAGTGTAATTGCTTGAATTTATAATCCTATTTTACACGCTTAGGTGTATACGAATCTTTTTGGCTTTCAGAATGAGACAATATAGCAATGTTGATACATATAAGCACCTGAATCACACCAAATAATACTGAGAGCTTGATTGGGAGCAATAACTGAATAGCAGACCTGTGGGAGTAAGCTTCATGCTGTTAAAATGTGAATTTATACAATAGGTTGCTGCTGGGCTTGCCTGGCATTCAGACAACTTTGCAAATGTCAATTTACCTGTGTAATCATATGATAATTTAGTACAATTAGCATGTGAAATACTTCAGCATCTCCATATAGTTAGCTCATAATTATAAACTAAATGTGTACTTACCAAGATGTTTCCTTGCCCTCTGGTCACGGAGTGACTTCATCTGCTGTGTCATTATGTGTACGTGGAAGGTGTTGAAGTAGAGGTGCCACAGAAGTTTTAGCTCAAAATACTGATAAAGGCAAAATAATATATTGTGGAAGGAGTGGGGAAAAAAAAAAAGGTGGGAATAATCCATATGCCTTCCTGTACTGTAGTAAATGAACAGTGTCAGATGATAGACCTGAATGTCAATGTGGGCACTTTGCAAAGGTCTTCTGCTAGTTGCTCCCATGCAGTCAAAAAATGCAGAGTCCCGATGTGTCTGAGGAAGGAGGTAGAATATAGCAAAAGCAATAAGCACAGTGGATAAACCAAAAAAGAAAATACTATTACTTTCTAAAAGTATAAATGTAGTTTCATCTGGAATACCGTTTATACTGGCAGCTACCTCCCCTGTTGCTACTGATTTAGTTTTGGAGAAAGTGATGCAAATCGTTTAAGACATAATTATCCTTGTTAAAGGATGTGAACGAGAATAGGGTCATCTATTGTAGAAGGGAGATTAATGAAAGGGGATGCATTAAGCATTATACAGGGCAATGAAAATGGTAAACCCCATGCTGGAATAACTTTCTGTTCTGGCCTGTTGTTAGAGGAGCTACTTGTCCAACTGTAGCTAGAAGAGCACAGTGTGTGAAGGTCAAGAGAAATTGGGAGGGTCTCAGACTTTTCAGAGGAAGTCTGGTAAGAAACCACCTGCAGATTCAAATATGGTTTAATTGCCACCCCTTGAAAATGGAAAGAGGACTCATGTTATCAATTAAAAAGGATAAAAGGAGTACTGCATAGGCAGGAGAATGAAGTTAATCGCTCTTAAAGCTCCTTTGGACCCCCTGAGAACAGAAAGTGAGAGACTGAACCCAATAATAAACAAGAAAAGGATGCTTTGTTGATTCTTTTTCAGTGAGACATCAAAGGAGATGATGTTTAAAATGTTAAAAGGAAATACTACTCATGCTGTAAGGCTTTAGGTAACGTTGCACAATCAAAATCATTGCCATGAGCTGTTACCAAAGCCAAGAAGTTAGCAAGATTCAAATGAGGTCTTGAAAAATGTTTGTACAGATAGGAGGCCAAAAAAAAACCCCCAAAAGGGAGGGCGAACTTGAATATCAGAAGTCAGGAGTCAAAAGAAAGCAATATTTGGAAGCATGGTTCAAGACCACTTTTAGATTTAGTACAGCTGTTTGTCAACAGTCTTTTAGCTCAATGGCTGTATTCTGAACAGTGCAACCTGATTCAGTCTACCCTGGTAGAGCCAGCTCTCCCAGGGAATAACGCTTGCTCCTCTGGTCAAGTGCTAGAAAAGTGCTGGAGGACCGTGTATAGGGAGCAGAATGCCAAACCTGTAATGGTGTCTTTCTTGCCTGAGGGGAGCAGCCTGCCCCATCAGTGTTGATGGCAACTCACTGATCTCCAGGAGGTTGGTATGATACCTTTACTTTATTTTCCCACCTTGGAAGTGTCAGAAGGCATCAACAGCCTGAAACAGGAAGTGTCTGATCAGTAATTTCTGGAAAGAGATTTCTGGGGATGTTTGGGAAGGGATAGGTTTGTAGTTTTCCCACATGTACCTAGTGCAGGATTTCTTATGTTGACAACAGGTTATTCAGTAGAAAGCTCTGGAAGAAGTTGGATCATGGACTTGATGTTCTGCGCACAGTTCTGATGTTTCTTAGCTGCTTGCTGTTCTGCATGGAAGAGGCGCAGGGATCTTTCTGGATCTCAAAAAGAAAGGCACAACAGCAAATAGTATAAAAATAAAATTGCTTTAATAATGAGATAGAAATAGGAAGAGAAACCTAGATAGTGAGTAAATCTTACGTCTTTTCAGATGCTGGGAACCCTGCTTTTGTGCAGCATCAGATGGACCCCTGGTGGGCAGCCATGGCATGCTGCTCAGATCCCATCCATGGAGAGATTCGCTCTTGCCTCAGTGCTGTGGCTCCTTATATCTAGTGTAGAAAACCAAAACTATACATTTTGTTTTGACAGGTAGGAATGCTGTCTCTTTCTCAATGCCCACCAGAGCATACTTAGCTACATGTATCTAGGAACTGTATCTAGGATCAGTACATATCCAGAACCTTCCACCACGTTCCCTTACGTTTTTAAATGCCTTGGGGTTATATAGCAGTCACTCATGCAAACATATGAATATCTCAGGCCTTAGGCACAAGGCCCAATGTAGCTAACAGAACTTGCTCAAAGTAGCTGACTCATCAAATACATCTTCCACAAGTCTCCCAATACATTGCTTATGTCTACACAATGTTTCTGTTTTGGATTTAGCCTCCTGCTAGGAGTTTTCACTGCTGTTAACCATATAGGACTATAGGTTTTGTGCTGCTCAGTAAAGGTATGTGGCTAAACAGGTTATGGAAAGTGAACATGGCTGATGTTGACCGCTTCCACAAAGGATTTTGTATTCAAATAGGCTATACAACTGAGGTGTACCACTCAAACATGGACCTGTTGAAACACAAATGAATGAAAACCATAAACTGTTTTTCTTCCCATGTGTATTGTCGCTGGCAGTTGCTTTAAGGGCATGTCTGCTGTTTCTTCAAACATCTAAATCAAATCGTCTCATTGCAGTGTGCTGGCTGGAAGGCATTTCCAACCACCAGCTCTCAGACATGACTGGCAGGGAGATAGTTTTGTCTTTCTAAGGGAAAGTGGCTGTGCTGGTGTCTCAGTGTAATGCATTCAGTAACTGCATGTGCAGAAGCATAGTGAGGCATAAAGCTGTGTTGGAATGAGAGATGTCTTAAATTATTGACAAGTCCATGAACAAAGGCCCTGTCAAATGGAGTTTTGGCATCAAGTTTGATGCCCGCTATCCTTCATCGTTCCTTGTTAGTGGTTCCTCTCTGTATGAAACAGTAACTTGGTGATTGCCGATTTGATGCATCTGGTCCTCACTCAGGATAAATTTTTTTTTGCAGACCTGCTAGTCGGGGAGAATGTTTTGCCTGTACAGAATAGCTGCTTTGCATAGAAGGGTCTCAGATGATTTCAGTATTTGTATTGGAAATGAACAGGGGTAAGATAAGAAGGAGGCACTGGCTTTGACCAGTGAAAGAACAGTGATACTGCTTCCAGTGAATCCAGCAGAGAGCATCTGGTAGACCCAGCTGGACTGCTATGTCGTGCCCAGATGGAGCAGTTGATACTTTGGCATGGTTTGCTGTGTTTATTCAGTATGGCCTGTAGTGGTTTGTTACAGTCCCATTGCTTATACTGGTATGCTGCAGAGTTTTCATACCTTACAGACATGACACACTCCAGTGTCACATTGGTGATTCAGGATCAATATGTAAGCTGATCATAAATTTGCAAAGCGGGTAGAAAAAGGGAGTGAACAATATTCCCGAAAAAATCTTTGCAATTTTTGATGAAAGCTTCTGCACAGTTGAAAAGGGAACTTGGTTTTTGTTTGTTTCCATGATAATCTTGGATTCTGTAATGAAGCACAGCAGGTAGGAAGATTCTGTACAGATTTCAAACGAAGATGTTCAACTGTACAATAAAGCATATTTTTAAGCAATGGTGCTTTGTATAATGTGATTACCTTCATAAATAAAACTGCTAAATGCCTATTTTGGAAGTCATTCAACTTTGAAAGAGGTTGAATGAGATATACTTGTCAATTAAAAGTACATTTGCAGAAGACCGTACATAGCAAGAAGGCATGCATGTGTAATTCCCCACAATGTCTAAATAATAATATTTAAAGAAACTTGTAAGATGAAATGAAACCACAGAGAAATCTGTGCATCAGTATCCCAATTTGGCTCCGGAATTGTTATGGTCTATTTGTTGACTGTTCAGGATATTTGAATGATGTTTTGTAGATGCAGTAGGAAAGCTGTTTGATTATGATTTCAGACATTTGCTGACATGGGGGCTGAATATCAACTACAATTCTAGTTCAACTGGGCCTAAGTCTTCCAACTTGTTTTCAGAACACTGAATCTGTTGCTGCACTCAACACTAAATTGGAAAGAGTTTGTATTTAGCACATGAAAGAAAGAACTGTGATTCCAGGATATGTAAGGTTTCTTTTCTGCACATCAGTTAAATATCTTAATACTTACCTGTTATCTGTCAGCAAGGTATGCACACAGTAATTTAGGAAGCAATTTGTAATTAATTAGGAGGACCTGTACTGTATACTAAACGTGAAAAAGAAGGAAAGATTGGAAAGAAGGAATTACCTCAATGTGCAACATTCTGCTTCTAATTCTACAGTTCTCATCCATCACTTGATAAAAGTGAAAAAGACCAGCTTCTTCAGAGGCTTTATTCTGTAACTGACAGAAGTTTTGTCTCCAAATTGTTAATTTATTTAATCTACAATTTAGAAATTAAAGATAACTACAGCTCTAAGTCCTACTTACATAATGATTGATTTCCACTGTTGCCTTGTTCTCCATTGCAACTTTGCCACCCTGCTATCTGCTTTTCCTGCTCCCATACTGAATGTCTACTGCACTCCCAGTTGGCTGTTGATTGCCTATCCCTCCTTTTGCTTTGTCCTTACTGTAATTTCATTACTGACCTTTTTTTTTTTTACATTTTTGGAATTTTTGGGTGTAATTTCCTTCGATGGTCATTGGGTTGTGTCAGTATAAGAGTTTTCACTGATCCTCTTGCCACTTCAGCCCGATTTCCTTTTGTTCTTTGTTAGTCTCCTAATGTAGAGTTTTGCATTTTTCCTTTAAGTAGTCCCAGATGGTGTGGTCTTCCCTCACTTTAGGCTATTTTTCCGTTCAGTATGTTGTTCCCTTTTCTGACTTGATGTTTGGAGCACTCCTCTGACTCTAATTTTACTCTCCCTGCACAGATTCCAGCAGCTTTCATCATGTCTTATGGTTCTTCTCTTCCATCTCCATTGTTCATTCTTTTTGTGATATTTAGTCAGTAACAATGCTCAGGTGTTAAAACTGTTTTATATTGAAAGTCCACAGGTATATCCCTAGGATACCGCAGCTCAACGACATATCTTTGAATACCTCATCAATTAATTGACTTAAGTAAGTTAAAGCAGCCCTGTAGAGGTAAAATGGGTTAGCTGAGAAGACACTTTCTGTTTCGGTCTCACATTTTTCACTCCAAAGTATGTTTCCTTTGGGAATGATGAGGAGTACCTAAATTTTTCTCCTTCCTTTGCCAGTTGAGTAGCAGTGTATAGAATTGAAAAAGCCAGCATTGATTGTGGGTGTCATCATTTTCAGCGTGGTGAAGAGGACTCTTTGCTTTGCTCTCATCACCTGCTACTGCAATTTGAAATGACACCTTTTAAAAATTCATTTGTCCAGCCTCAATCTGTGGGTAGTTGAAGCCTCCTTCTATTGGTTTGTTATTGTTTTGTTGGGTGTTTGACCACATCCTTCCTTTTGTCTTCTCTGCATCTGTTCACTTTTTTGTCCTTTTTAAAGTCTGTAAGTTTAGAAACTCCCCATTCTAAAGCATAAGGTGGTAACAGAAGAAAGAGCACAACATGAAGAACTCTATGACCCTTTTGAATTTAACATCTGTGAATTGTATATGAAATGTGTTCAGGGAGAGAGAAACTAACAAAATGCCTGACTTTTCACCGGGCTATTTTTCATGTGGACTTCCTTTCTGAAATGGTGCAAGAGAGTAGAGCAAACATTGGGAGGGTGAAGAGGTTCTGCACACAGATTCTATCTAGCACCTTACAAATGGTGCTAAGGCCTGGCCAGTCTTGGCCAAGGCCCAGATTTTTTTGTCTGCTCTACCAGTAGCATAATAAGATGGTAAAATAATGAAATGTCATGCCATTTTTGTTAAATGCCATAAAACAAGGCAGCATCTAGCTGCCACATGTCCTTTCTCACTAATTGCATTTCATTAGCAAACCCATGAGTAGGGTTAATACTTCTGCTAATAGCGGTCTCACTCATGATGAATACTGAATCTCAGAACTCTGAAGCTGCAACAACTACTCAAGTCCATGCAGTAGCTGACTCGCTACCAGCAAGTCAGCTGCTCCAGTGAACAGTGTCTTGCACCTGGAAGATTATCCTGCCATAAGCACAGCATCAGACAGTTAAAAAAATGGATAGCAGAACATGTTAGATCTGCTTTTAGGCAGCACAACTGTGAAACATGCACCAACAATGTCCAGTAGTATAAATATCCAGTTTGGTTTTATTGTTTCTTTCCAACAGAGCTAGTGTTATGTATCAAATTATTTCTTAGCTCTTTGTTTAGTCATCTTTATTAAGAAAATAACTGAAGCAGGTTTGCTGCACGGGTGATAAGAATATAAATTAAATGAATACAAATAGATTTAATTTGAGGAATTACAAAGCAAGTATTTGATCCAATGGCAAAACTGTAATGTTGAGGTTTGCAGCATGTGAGCTGAGCAGAAGCATTGACATGTTTCACTGTCCACTGAAAAGATCTAAGCTCAATGTCTAGGGTAAAATTACACCATTTAATTGTGACTCTTTGGACTTACTGGGTTCTAAAAGCTCAAAAGACAAAAAGGCAGTGTAGAGGAAAAATTAAGTCTCATTTGTGCTCCTGCTTTTTGGAAACATCTGAGGCTGTTGCTGGGCTGCAGTGGGATTCCAAAGAGGGATACCCAACGTAGGTCCATCCCATCAAGTGTTCTCATAGTACACAAAGCCATGCCACCCAGCTACAGCTCTGTAGCCCTGTTAGTGTAGTACCAAACCCAAGATAATAATCCTGGGGGTGTATTAGCTCAAGTGCAGTGTGGTAGAGGCAGAGCTACACTGCTGCTGGCTCTGTAGTTACTGTGATTTTTCTGTCCCTTTGCTCTATCATCACTGCAATCAATAAACTTGCCCCCTTTCTTTTTTGCTTAAAGGGAAACTTCGGTTTGTCGGCCTCACATTTCTCAAGGAGAGCTTTATATTTGTACCTGTAGGTGGAGCTCCAAACACATCTTCTACTCAGCCAGAGGCACTAGTGCTAAAGAAAAGGCAAACTGGAAAGGAAAACCTTCAAAGACCACTTCTAAATACAATATCCAAATTGTAAAATTTTACAGAAGAAGATGCTTAAAATTTTATAACAGAATGCTTTCAGTTTTCGAAATAATGAGAACTGATAGCAGTTTTATGGTTAAAAAATCATGTTGTTTGTTTCCTTTAGTTGCTCAGTCATCACAGTGGAAGAAATTTCTTCCTGTTCAGGCACCTTATTTAGCCTTAAAAAAATTTAAATCTTACTTAGGAAAAGGTAATAAAAAAAAAGATATTTTTCCTTCTTTTTAATGGCTGCTCTATTATGAATGTTTAGTGTATTAAACATGAAGCTATGACTTGCTTCCTGATAAAAGGATGTATCTGGGATCTGGTTTTGCCTATGAAACAGATCTGATTTTCTGCTGTGAAATATTATCGATGTAGCAGACATCAAAGCCTCAATCGCGCCTTTTCATTGTAGTCCATCATTCAGCAGGAAGTAATTTCAGAATGACCACTGTCCCAGCGAGCAGTGTGAACTACCTCAGGTTTAATGGAGGGATTTGAATTCTGTCATGAGAAGAACTAATGCAACCATGCTATAGAATGGCTATTGTTAGTCATTCTCGTGATTAGCTTAATTCTTTCTTTCTGTGGGGAGTGGGAGAGTTGGAATGTTGTTATGATGAGAGAACTGAATGTGGGTCATAACATGGGAGTTTTCAGGTGATTCCTCACCTGTGTGTGTTGCAGGTGTTCACTGAATGCTTCCATGGCCTTTTTTTTTTGTTATTTTTTAATCAGAGGAAATAAAAAGAAATCTCTCTTCCTAATGGGTGTTACTGGAAGAACTGTGATTTTGCCTTGTGTGTTTTCCAGTGACATAATTTTTTCCATTCAAATATAAAGACACAAATGCTGCAGTTGAAAGAAATCCCCTCTCCATACTGACTTTATCCATTCTTCTCCAGAAGAGTAATGGTGAAAAGTAACTGTTAGTGTGCTTGGAAGAATGGAGGTGAGTAAATTACTGGAATTCATGAAGACAAACCAACAGAACACCCCAGGTATAGACTCGACAGTGGAGGTACTGTGCAGGAAGATGCATTATTGGCTCCTTTAATGTACTGTTGGTCCATTTTCATGTTATACTATAAAACAAAACAATTTCTTCTGGGACAAATGGATTTTTAAGAACAGGCACAGGATGTATTTTGAAGCAATCAGATTTCATTTTGCAGTGCCTTTTATGTAGTATGTTGATATTGTCCATTGACTGAATTATGCTGTCAAAAAAGTCCATTCTTCTCAGGATCTGTTTTGTTTAATTCCTTACAGAAATGTCCTTGCAGTGTATGGTACTACATTTATCTGTGTTGAAGGACTACTTGTGTGTCTGCAATAAAGATTTGTTGGAAGAAAAGGAAGCTGTCCACTGGGCTTGGCTATGTGGCAAGGAAGGGCTAACTTGAAAATAATGAGCCAAAACCAGAAAAAGTGTAGTCAAAGTGGTAACTGAGAAAGATAAGATAACGGCCAGAATAGCTGAAAATGAAGGGAGAAGTGGAAAAAGACTTAAAGGACCATGAGATCTAGGAAGGAAAGTTTGTGATATTTTGCAGTGCTAAATTAGATTAGTGAATAAAGTAGGTTTTGTTCTGTGGTACATATGTAATATGGCCAAATGCCATTAGGCATTTGGACAATAAACAATAAGAACGCTAAGAGAGCCATTAGTACTGATAATCTGGGTGGGGTTTTTTTTTTCTGTTTAAAGTACTAAGCATTTGGATGATTTCTGTTAACCGCTGCCTATGAGCCATTTTTATTTATTGAGGCAATGAGATTGTTCAATGTCAGTGAAACAGTTTTCATCAATTAGGAAAGAGTAAAAGGGCTGGAATAAAAAAAAACCCCAACTATTCTTGTTCTGTCATGTGCCTTGCCTCTATATATGAGCTAAACGTTTAAAGTTTAATCAAAACCCTTTGGTATAAGGTTTAACCCCTACCTTGTGGATTAGGGCTCTTTAATAAACTTTCCCAAGTCACTGCATCTATCTTGAAGTCAGGCAAACACCTTCAGATTGCTTGCAGAAATTGCAGAGTTGCCTGGAGATTGCAGAGATGACTAGCAAAATATATGAGGGAAGGTTAAGAGCTTGAAATGTTGAGAGACTGGAAAGACAATTCGGGACTTGACTTTTCAAGCAGAGGAAAGGTGGGTAAGATGTTGTCAGATGACACAAAAAAACCCACTACCCTCTCTAGCATTACAGTTTTATTTACAGTCATTGTTCCAGTCTTTTGAACATCTGAAATAGAGCCTATAACCCTGCTACAAAGATAACAAAGAGCTCTTGCTGTTTAAAGTTTTGAAGGGCACTAAGATTTCCTGAATGTCAGTATGACATAAATTGACAGTGTAGTGAACAAAACTTAGACCCTTAGAATACAAAAAAAAAAAAAAAAAAGCTTCTTATGAAATTAGTGGCTAGCCTGGTTTTGAGAAAAGAAGGGAAAACTTGAGATACTAAGAGTAGGAGGGAATGGCTTTTCCCAGCTAACAAGTGACAGCTTGATCACATAGCTGAAATGCAGTGTGGTATTTGTTTTCACAGGTATGCAGACTTGTTAGTGACATGGTTTTGACATGAAAGAAAAAAAAAGGCACCCTGGTGCCACTAATGTTTTCTTGGTTTTGTGGTTTTTTTGATACTTGATATATATAAAATGCACAGAAATGTGTATTTCATGTTGAATTGACATAGGCAAAAACTTTCCATGATGCGTGTCTGCCCAAGGCTGTAATTTTAGGGAAGGTTTTGGCCAAAACATTTCTGGTACTAGCATGAAGAGTAGGAGTAATACTTGCCATCTCAGCTCTGTTTTATTTTCTTTTCCCTTTCTTTCTTATCCTGTTTTTGTCTTTGAGTTCTCTTGTACCGTGCTCCACTTCTGAAGGAATTAAAAACTGAGGGTCCTTGTATTTCTAGGCAGAAGATACAGTATCTTCCCTTTTACCATCTCTGGACCACAGGTTAGCTGATTCTATCTTCACTTTCCTCTGGTCTACAGTTCAGGCTGCAAAGCCTCATAATTATTGTAAAAAATGCGCTGCCCTCTAGATACAAGATTTACCTAGTCTGTCTATGCCACCAAATTCTTAATTTTGGTCTGTATCTTACATTAAAGATACGGATATTGGGTATTTGTGACCTGTATTAAAATCCTAGAGACTGATTTGGTCTGTTCTAATCTGTTCATGTTCATTTGTAGCTTTTCAAAAGGGCTGGGACAGGCAAATAGATCATGCCAGTGTGTTTCATGCTGATAATGCCTGCAAGCAAATGAATGCTCTGGGTGCAAAGCCATGTCAAATCTGTCTTATGGGACTGATGCTAGGCTGTTAAAATGCCAGTTTTACTCCTCCCCTGCAGAATGGATGTTTCTGAGGCACTTTGGGGAATGGATGTATTGATATATGGATAACTTGTGGGAAAAGAACAGGAGCCCCAGAACTGCCATAAAATCAAAAGGAAAAAAAAACACAAAAGAGTTATCAACCCCAAGGTTACACAGTATAGCCAGTTTGTCTTTTTCAATTACTTTTTTTGACCAAATTCAGCTAAGTGACATGCTGGTGATATTCCACAGACTTACTGTAAGAGTAAGCTTAAAGTGTGTGATTTTGACTGTATAGTATTGATCAAGTTGTAGAAACAGAAACTGAAGGGGTTTTTTTCCCTCTCAATCTCTAATTATTGAGTATTGTAGTTTGTCAGTATTGCTTCTTGAAAAAGTGAGATTCTGTTATTGGCTTGACATGTTTTGAATTGAACACGTAACTGTGGTTATTGTTCATGTCCATTTGCATTGTGGTATAGTTCCATGTATACATTCTTAATGTGCTTGGCCCGTAGCAATGCCATGTTGAATAAAAGTCACAATGATAACATCAAAACAATTAAGGATCTATTCCAAAGTCCATAGAAGTCACCCAAAAGACTCTGATTCAGCACAGCTGTCACTGCATTATGCACCACCAAAATAAATACTTGTTAAAATAATTTCCCTTTAGAAGTCCTTATTCTCTGATATGAAGTTAGGATTATTAACAAAATCCTCGAAAAGTTAGTATATATGCAGTTCCTTTAGGTAAGTTCATGAACTAGTCTTTAAAATTCCATAGCAAGGAGATAGGTTATTCATTATTCATCTCGACAGTCTGTAAAATAGTCACTACTGGAATCCTGTTGCATGGTCTAAACCCTATGAAATTCTGTGAAACTTTTCCATTTGTTGTATGCTTAATACAAAATGACAGTCATTTTTGCTGATATCTTCCTGTTAGAACTTGTAGCCATAGACCATTGTTTTCTAATGACAAAAGTAATTAGCACTGAGACACATTAATAGCTGTGTTATCAGGTAATGATGTCTTCATTAATGCATGGCTCTAATCTCTGAAATAACTTTGTCAGTAGCTGCCGGTGGAAGGAATGCTTAGGGAGGAGGGAATGCTTTGATGTACCAACTGTCCAAATTCATTAACTGCATAAAACTCAATCCTGTCTACTTGATGGTGAGGCTACATCACAGGTCTTTAAAGGCCAGACTTGAATTCCCATGAATTTACACTAGAAACTCTCAGTCATATCTGTTTCAGTTTTGTATGTGCCTGCATTTGTTGAATTCAAATGCCATAGATCAGTGAGGATTTATTCAAATATCTAAGGATTATGGAGACTCATGTGCTAGAAGAAATCTTTGGATTCTGAATTGAATTTTGTGTCAGCGCCCTGTCTCTGCAGTAGACTGAACCAGACTGTTTTATCCTGGGCCCTAGAAATAAGGAGAAAGGATGAAATCTGGTTATGGATTCCAAATGGCTTGGAACAACTTTTTTTTTGTTTTTGTTTTTAAATAAAATGTAATTTTCCAGGATTATCATGGAGATTGGGATGAGGACTTTGAGGGATTCGGAGAAATGACTAATGTTGTCAATGTACCTATGGCTTTTAGCAAGTTGATATTGTTTATGATCTTTACAAATATATACATATGTGAGGTTGTAGGTGTGTGTTTATCCCAAAGAGAACAAATGTTTTGCTGAAGATACTGTGGCTAGGAAAGCAACAGTATCTGTAAATTGTAATACGAATAAACCTGTAAATCTTATGCTATTAATTCCACAGTTGACAGAGGGAAACAAAACAGGGAAATCCTCATGTAACTAGTTTTGCTATTCTTTGTTTAGGTCAATTTTTTGTTTTAGGGCCCTTATATGCTTTTGCTCCTTTTCCTATTTAACCTCCAGCTCTTGGCCATTCTCCTGCAAACTCTAATTGTACTTCAAACACTAAAGTAAGAGGGAATTTTTGTTTGCAGTTGCCTACATAGTAGGTATTTATTAAGCTGGAGCTACATGACAGAATTTGTATAACTTTTCTCTAGCTGTAGGAACTTGTTCTAAATAAAATAGTCACAGCTTGCTATTTATAAATAACCACATTTCTGTTTCTGATGCTTAAACTGGATAGGTTTCCATTGTAAATACCTTTTTGATTGCAATGTGAAAAATATGTATTGGCTCCTAATAAATTTATACTTTTTGAGAATTTCATTGGAGGTGTGATATTCTAAAGGAATGGCTTAAGGTGAAAGCAACAGTTTTTCGTTTTGGGGTTGGGTTTTTTTTGTCAACCTGCAGCCTCCCTGCTTTAAGTAAGGAAATGGTTAGATACAGAAGTATTCTCTCCTTTCACCCTCTGTGCCTAAATGCTTTCCCCCAAGTTCTGAAGAAAACCCAACCTGAAAGCCTAGCATCCAAGGCCAAAAAGCACAAGCAGCTTGCCAGGAAACAGATGTAGATGTGAAGCTTTGTTGTGTATTTTTTTCCCGTAGTAACATCTGTCTTGGCTAGTTTCCTCGTAGTTATATGGAAAACCAGTGATCTGTCATTGTTTTTGTTCATGGAAGGGAATGCTACCACTTACTCCTGTGAATTCTAGACTGTTGTTTTTCTCTCATATTGTCAAGTGAAGCGTAGATCACTTGAAAAACTACTCTGTTATCTTTAATGTAAATCTACTGCTGCTTTTAAAAGATTGGGGCATTCTAAGACTATCCATCTGTGGATACCTATAAAAATATTTATGGATTTGTAAAAAATTATCACTAACTCTTGAGAATGTGCTAGTTCTCTGTTCAGAAATGTTGATCTATGAACGGTTCTGAAAATGTAAAACAGTGTTTTAGTATGGACGATTATTGGTTTTGCCACCTGGCTGAAGTAGAACACGCAATTTTCTGAAAAGTGGGGCAAGCTTCTATTGTTTCTCTTTCATAGCAACATCACCATTACAATACTTCTCTAATTAAATAAAAAATGTGCCTCATATCTCAGCTATCCTGTGTCTGATGATGATAAAGAAATGGAATCCTATGTTTTCTTTCCTGTACCTTGCACAGGTGGTATTTCCAGAGGTAGCCTTGGGGCTGTTTCAGTTCTTCATACTTTGGAGTGTTTCTTGTACTTTACCAAGTAAACACACAGGAAATTGAGATTTTTGATAGTTTAAATGATTCACTGGGAAGGCAATGAAGGCTGACGGCTACAGCGATGTTATACAGGATTGGGAGATTTTTTCCCCTCGTTTATTAACTTCCCTTCCTCTAAAAATTAATAATGATACCTAGGCCACTGTAGAGGTAGTGTGACCCACTGAGGCATTCCATTTTAAGAAAAAATATGAAGTCAGTCACACTGGAACTTAGAAATTCCAGTTTTACAACTCTCTTTGTGGCTAGTAAGTAATATGAGGATAAGAATAATTAAAAGTGTATTGTGTGAAAGTGCTTAAGCCAGGTTGTAAGTCATATCTGTTAATGTGCTGTGAGAATAGCTATAAAGATGAGAGAAAGTAAAGAAGAAACCCAGTCTGGAAGAGGAATTATGTCAGGTTTGTGCTTTAGTAATTGTTGTGAAGCACCTCTCACATTTTGTGGACTTCCTTAAAAAGTATGGTTCTATTGGGCAAAAGTTTTATATGAAAAGAGCTTGTTTTTGGTTTGTTCACTCAAGTTAAAATTGTGCAGTCCCTTGAAATAACTGAAGCTGGGGGTTGGGGTTTAGTATCATGTGAAACTCACTGAAGAAGATGTTTGCATGTAGTCTGCTGAGAATTCTTTCATCAGTTTCATGATGTTCTAACCTTATAAAAGAGATTTCTTTATGGCTTGTTGACTAATTCACAGTTGAGAGACACTCCTTAAAATACAGTTTTCAGGATCATTAGATCATTTATGGACCGTACTTTTGTTCATTGGAATCAGTGGGAAAAATCATGCTGTTCTATGCAACATTATCAATCCGTTGGAAAACGTTTTTGTAACATAAAAATGACTGTGGTTTAAAACAACAGAGACAATCTGCACTATGTATTCAGCACATGAATTGTTCTCCCTGTCCTGGAAAATTATAATTATTAATGAAAATAGAAGAGTGAATGAGAAAAAAAGATTTTTGGGAAAATTGGGAGAATAACTCAATAACTTAAAAGTGTAATTACATTGAATGATTTGCCATCAGTTCCTGATCTCCATATAGTTTTTTTAAACCTTTGTTTTGCATGTATTGTGTTTGACTGGCAAACAAAGAACAGTTCTGTCGTTTTTGTCCTTTGAAAGCTTTTTACCTTTAGAGAGAAACAAAGCACTCCATACAACACCGTCGTGTGTTGTGCTATGTGATTTTTTTAAACTTCTTCCATATGGCAAAGATTGACTAAGTGTTTCATGAAAGGCTCTCTTTCCTTTAGAAAGCTTGTCACTTACATTTTTCTTAATCGTTCACAGACTTTTCAGCAGCACCTTGCTGCACTGTTGCACATGGTCTTAAACATTTGCAGTTCTCTGAAGACAGCCAAATTTATTTTGCCAAAGTAGTGTTAGACAAAAGTATTATTAGGCAAATGCCTAATGGTATGTGCATCTTTTTTACTTTTTGTGGCTACGGAAGCATATGTTGGCCCAATTCCTTCCGAAATTTTGCTGCGAATTGTCATTTTCTTCTGGTGAATGACCTGTCTTCACATCATGTTTGTGACTAATCTTGTTTGGTGTTAGGTAGAAGAGACACGAAAAAGAGTTGAGTCCTGCTCCTGTTTCAGACAGTATTTTCCGGTATTTAGAGAATTTAAACACAGAGATTAGTTTCATAAAGTCTAAGATCTAATTATTTTGTGTTTTGCCCTTTCAGTTGTGTAGTTGGTGGTTGGAGCAACTGTGGTGGTGTTTGTAGTTTGTGATTAGATGACCTAAAGTTTCTGAATGGAAGGAATGCCAGAGAAGAGCTATTAAAATATTAATATCATAACTCTGAAGAGAATACAGGGTGATGTTTTTTTTTCAAGTCAACTCTAAATTTTTAAGTAAACTCTAAATCTTTTCTTCCTTTTTGAAGAAGCAGAAGTATATCTAGCAATGCCTACAGAGAGATTCAGGCTAAATGGATCCAGGTGGTTTAGCAGGCTTCACATTTCATTCTCTGTGGTCAGTTCACACAAAATAACAACAGGATACATGAGCACCTTTGCAGACTTAATTGTTGAGGTAATGGCAATGTTTTTGTCATCTTAAATTTCTTTTGTTGTAGGGTCCTGGAGGAGGTTTGCATATCACTTCCCTCATAAGCATCTTTCTGAATAGCTTTGCCTTTTGCAAGAGCTAAATCTGCAGGTCTTCACTGAGCTACTCTTGCTCATTTCTAAAAGCACAAATCTGGCTGAGCAACAACTGATAGTATAGTGTTTTGTGTATACAGGGTATTGAGGAAGTACTACTGTTCATAAAAGCTTGTCAACAAGCTTTGTAGAAATAAAAATGTTTGCACAGATGTTGCGGACAAGGGAGCAGAAATGGATAGGAGTGTACTGAGCCTGAATTGCTACATGGAAATTGCTAATTGATAGTGGGAGACTAATCCATCAGCCTGATAGAGATAAGGCAGCTCCATGTCCCCAGGTCCAACCAGTAGCAAGGCTGAGAATGTATTGCACACACACAAACGTATGTATACACTATATACCTGCATGTAATGCTCTTCCCTATATCTCATAATGTGTCCCGTACCCCTAGGCAGTGACCCTCTCAGTCCAAAAGGCAATCCAGAGAGCTGCTTCCCCTTGGTTCATCTTGGGTTTCACACCTGGATGCTGGGGCTGGTGGCTCTCCTGGGACAGCCCTGGGACAGGGTGGACCATTAATTTGGATTCCTGACGGCGCTTGTTCCTCTGTGCGTATCTGGGCTTGTGGAGGTGGACCACAGCTGATGGCTCCTGTGACGGGCTTGGGAGAAGCCGGGGCAGGGTATTATCTGGGCTCCCCCACCTGCCATTGTCTCTCTGTGCTCCTCTATGCATGTCCAGATGAGCTTTTTATCACATAATGTAACACTAAGATGTTCAGAAAATATTTTTTTGCCACTGATCACCAATACTAGTCTAGAACATACTTGACATAAGACTATCAATGACAAATAAGCTATGAAGTCTACTGCCAAATTATTTTCTGCCATGTTGTGTAGTGCAAGCAAAAATACTATGGTATTCTGCTATCAGTATCATGTTGATATGAGCCTGTCTATTGTTAAGCTAAAAGTTGGAGATTGGTGTGGGCAGTTCCCACACTGTAATCACTGATGGCAGTTTGTTAGCTAGCAGAATAAACAGAGCTGACCTTCAGCTCCTCTAGTGGAAAGCCTGCTTTTCCATAATGGGCATAATCCACAGGCTTTTGATATCAGTGGAAATAATCTCATTGACCTATAGGGAGCTGGAGCACACCCCTTATGCGTATAAGGACCCTTGAAACTTGATTTTACAAACTGAGCTCTTGCTGTTTCTTGACGGATGGTTTAAATGTGTGTTATAAACTTGCCTCTTTTTCTGGCCTGTGGTAGGCTTGAGTGTGCTAACTTTAAAGTCTTAATTCTACAGAGACCGTGGCATCATTCTCAGTCAAGGCAATGTAGGTGAGGCCTGTGGGTGAGGGCTGCCTAGTTTCTTTGGCCAGCTTGCATTTATTATCTCATGTTGAGCTACTCCATTCACCTTTTGATGCCCATGTTTCTTTTCTCTTTCTTGGTCTGCCTGCTTTCTTTAGCTTGAAAGGTTCTCGGCAGCTGAGGCTGTTATGAGTTTGTGTAGCAAGGTTTCTCCCCAAAGGCCACTAGTATCTACTTAGGCTGTAAAGGACTAGTTTAATGTAAACAATAAAAGAATATAAACTAGACAACAAGTACCTTGTTACAAATGCCTTTATCTTTGAATATGGTTTATGTGCACTATTACTGCATTTTTGTGGTCTTAGCATGTTTGTTGCCTGTATTGGTACACGTGCCTTTTTTGTTTCCTACACAAGGAAAGAGAGACAGAAAAGAGAGGTTCTGTCAATGCACCTGTCTCTCTGTAATGTGATCACCAGCCTGCACCTTTTAGACAAACTCACAGTAGTAGCATTGTTTCAATTTTTTTCCCCTTTAAGCCAGGCAGTGCTAGTAACAATTGCCCTGTAGGAAAGTGCTATAAATGTCAGGCATGCTTAATGGTTTAAACATGACCTGAAACTCTTCCTGTAAACATTTCTGGTTGACTGAAATAGAAAACAAGAGGGGTGATAATCCAAGTGGTTGTGCATGTTCTGTGCCTGCATAGACAGACAATCTGTCCTTTGGTCAGCCCAGTGCACTCTCCTCTACTTCCAATTTAAGGCACATGAATGAAAAGAGAGAGACGCTAACAGAAAACCAAAACTTTTCCTTAAAAACCTGCTTGCAGCCACCATGACAGTGCACAGATCACGTACTTCTCCCTGCGTGCCCAACGCACTTGCCACTGCTGCCGCTGGAGTGGCTATACATACCCCTGGACCAGGGTACATATCACTGCTTAGTCCTTATGGCTGAGCCAGTGTCTCTGCCAGGAGATGGCAGGGACTCAGTCAATTCCTGTGATTAAGATGGATAACTGTCTGAGTGAACCTCCAAGGCAAGTTGATAATGTACAGAAAAAGCAAGTTAGTAGCATTAATCAGACTTAAAGGGCATGAAATCAAGAGGAGAAACATGACAATCTTGAGATGAGAAACTGTTGTAGCAGTAGATAAATACCTGCAGCTAATCCTCTAATGGACAACATGGCAGGAAGACTACATGATGGCTTTCTCTGTGTACGACCTCTGTGCTTACCAATTTCCGCATCTTATGCTTCACAGCTGTACCACATGTAACATTCCAATGCCTCTGTTAGTCTACCATGTAGGAAGTCACTGGAGATTTATCTTTATTTGCAGCCTGACATTTAAATATTTTTAGATGTCTTTTCAAGCCTTTTCCTCATTTCCAAATGCTCAAAACTGTTGATTTCAGTATGCATGTGCAACTATATAGTTGTATTTACTGGTTCTGCTGACTTTTTAGAAAACAGTATCTGTTTTCTTTTTTTTTTCTTACTGCTTTATACTAAAAAAGATTATTAATGCTTCATTAATCAACTGTTCAAAGTGTGATTGCTCCTGAATAGCTCTCAAAATCTGGCTTTTTACTACTTACTTTCATTAGTGCTTAATTAACAGAGGAGATGAAAACTAAAATCTTCAGCCCACTCAAGGATGAGATACTGCTTTACAGAAGAGGGGTTCAGAACATGGTCTGTGTTTTGCAAGTGAGTTGCAAAAAAGCTGTAAATTTAGACCAACATTTTCTGTATAGGCTAGAAATACCACTGCTTTGTGCCAAGAGGAAAAGTGGTAAAATTGGGCCATCGCTTTAACTTGTAATCTGTGACTTTGCTGGATGCAGAAAAAATAGTAAATGCTTGAGAAAACTGTTAGCAGATTTGGAAGCAAGGATTGCCCAGTTAAAATGTTCTTCCCTCTGTGCCCAGTCTTCTCAGCTAATATAGTACTGCTCTGACTCTCTACTTGGTGTGGCATGGTCTACCTAATGCAATGCTGTAAAAAGGATGAAGATGCTTGTGGTGCAAAAGAAGCTTGGGAGCGATGCAGTTTCCTGAGCATCTTGCTTTGTTGGTGCTATTCGTTGGTAAGTAGCTCGAGAGAGCCAGGTTTGTGTGACAAATGTACTAGCCTTAAATAACTGACATCATATTATAGTTACCTTTATTTGTCTTCTCTTTAATCAGCATCTCAGGATTTGACACCTCATCTGATTTCCTATAATAGAATTAAAGGAATTTAGGGAAAAAACAAGGACTTAAGGTAAATGTCCTATGGGGGAATCAGCTGTCACGCTCTTAATGATTTAAAAGGATCAGAATTTGATTTCCTACTTCAGCATGGTTGATTGTTTTAGTGCCTGATCCAAATTTAGTCAGTAACACTGAAATTATAAGTTGTTGTTGTGCTTACCCGACTAAGTGACTGGGCATCATGGCTTTAGTTGCTTGCAACAGAATATAGGGTCTTAATGTTCCATGGAAGCAACAAATGTTATGGATTGAGGTGAAATGGGACTCGGAACAGTAATGAAAGAGCTGCTTATGATGGATCTAGGATATAGACTCAGAACTGTATTCATCCACATTTAAAATTTGAAAAGGAGGATCTTTATAAAGGATGTGTAAACAAGGTGGACATGTGAACTGCTGGAAACAGGTACTATTTTAGATTTGAGAAAGAAATAGAAGAACAGCTCAGTAAATCACTTTGAATTTTAGATCCTTGAATTACCCGAAGAATGGAATAATATTTGAGATCAGCTTCTGGCATCTAGCTTGCTTAATGTATTATATGCTTATTACCCTTTGAAAGAAGAGATCTACCTACAATGTATAGTTTAAAACTGCAAGAACACAACTAAGATATTTGAGACACTGATGCTGGAGTTTATGCGTAAGTTGTAAGGTGTCAACCTATTGTGGAGATAATGAGTTGGATAGAAGTTTCCTGATTGTTCTTCAACAAAAAGAACTTTGAGTTACCTCTGATGCAACACACATGTATGTTTTTCTCTGAATCCTTTTGTTCATACAGCATCACCATAACGACTGAAGTCCCTGTAGATCACTGAATATAGTGAAATTGAGGTAAAATTTGTATCAAACTAATTACAAACTAGTTATTCACACAGTTTATTTTCCCACAAATGGAGTTTCGGTTATCCTGGTTGATTACATCATTGATATACCACAGTCTTTTTAACATGGATAATGTCTTTAAAGGTTAGGAAACAGAATACTTATTTCACCATTTTCATAGTTGCTTGACATTGTGTAACTGTTTAGTTTAATGAAGAAAACTGTAAGTACTGTATCTAAAAATGTTACCAGACATTAGAATATGCATATGTGTTTAGGACTGACTTTTGTGTTCTTGCTCCAGACATTCAGATTAAAATAAGTACTCAGGTTTCAAATACTTGAAAACTTTGCCTGTGGGTGCAAATTAGGGAGTGTTCTTAAATGTGGCTTGTTAGTGTATTTTGTGAGAATGCATTTTGTATTTTTCTACTCCTCTGTAGGTGTATACACAAATATATTGTTTTCCCCTTCCCATAGTGTTCTGTGGGTTACCTTAGCAAGTGCTGTACCATGATGCTAATAGTCAAAGTTTTTTTGGTCCTGTTTTAGTTCCCATTATTCAATATTCTATTGCTTTAGATATGTGTTTAGGAGAGAATGTCTGTGAAAAACTGTAGGGTATCAGACTATTATTATATTTACAATAAGCATACAATAGCCTGACTGCAAATAACTCCAGCACTTTTTAGAAGGAAATTGAAGATAATGCTTTAACTTATCTACAAACATCAGAACTGGTTAGGGCCTCAGATCACTGAATCGGTAGGTGTTTAACTTCCTTGAAACCTGTGACAATTAGATGTGAAAACACCTTTAAAGATTTAGCCTGAAATTTGGAAGAGCTGATTCTCCAAAGGTAACCTGGCACATGCGTTAGCTGTATGCTCTCCAAACCCCCCTCCACCCCTGATATTCTGTTAGACAGCCCTTCTTATTGTCAGTAACAAGAAATCCCCAGGCAGGAGTAATTTCTGAGAGAAGTGAAGACAGATTGGAGAAATGGGCTGACAGGAACTTCATGAAGTTCAACAAGGGGAAGTGCAAAGTCCTGCACCTAGGGACGAATAACCCCATGCATCAGTACATGCTGGGGGCCGCCCAGCTGGAAAGCAGCTTTACAGGAAAGGACCTGGGGACCCTGGTGGACACCAAGTGGAACATGTGCCAGCAATGTGCCCTTGCCACAAAAGCGGCTGATGATATCGTGCCTTAGGCAAAGCATTGCCAGCAGGTCAAGGAAGGTGATCCTTCCCCTTTATTCAGCCCTGGTGAGACCACACCTGGAGTGCTGGGTGCGGTTCTGGGCTCCCCAGTACGAGAGAGACATGGACATACTGGAGAGAGTCCAACAAAGGGCCACTAGGATGATTACAGGACTGGAGCATCTCACATATGAGGAAAGGCTGAGTGAGCTGGGACTGTTCAGCACGGAGAAGAGAAGGCTCAGGGGAATCTTGTCAATGTATATAAATACCTGAAGGGAGGGTGCAAGCAGGATGGAGCCAGGCTCTTTTCAGTGGGTGCCCAGTGACAAGACCAGAGGCAGTGGGCACAAACTGAAACACAGGAGGTTCCCTCTCAACATCAGGAAACACTTTTTCACTGTGAGGGTGACCAAGCACTGGCACAGGTTGCTCTGGGGATGTTGTGGAGTCTCCATCCTTGGAGATATTCCAAACCCATCTGGACATGGTCCTGGGCAATTGGCTCTAGGTGGCCCTTCTTGAGCAGGGGTTTGGAGCAGATGACCTCCAGAGGTCCCTTCCAACCTCAACCCTTCTGTGATTTTATGAATATTCATGTAGAATCCATTAGCTGTTTATTCTTGAGAGACTTGCTGCCTCTTTACAAATTCCCCATCAGTAACCCATATGAATGGTGCTATGGATCAGATGCTCTTTTTGACCTTCCTGTGTGATTTTTCTTTTCTGAAATTTTTATGATTTAAAGCTGTATAGCTGTTGGAAATGATTGACATGCATAAAGCAACCATATGTCATGGTTGCAGAAGAAACAAGTGTTTTTAAAGTCACTGGAGGTCAGATGATGTAGCACACTTGGGCTAGCCCTTTCTCACTTTAAATGATTTGAACATATTTTTCTGTACTTAATTGATACTGGGAGGTTTTATGGGAAATTTAATCAGTCAGGCTTTGCCAGTTTTCAAAAACAACCCTGTGGAAGAATATTTATGTGATATTAAACCACTAGGAGTTACCAGAAAGGCTAATTAAATTAGAATTATTTGCAAGTTTAAAGCTATATTACATTTTTATATTTCATTCATGTCTGAGTAGTTAAATATATGTATAGAGGAACATCAAAACAACAACCTGTGTATATGTGTATATGTGTATATGTTCTATATATTTAACTTGTGCAGTGTATCATGAACCAGAATTAGATGCGTGAAATTTTGTAAATAAAGGATGAAGTATGTGCACTAAACAGGATCACAGGTAATTAAACAGGTACTGCTTGGCTTGTTTATCCCCAGTGCCAGAAATAGTTCCGTATCAGCTGATAAAGGATGTAATATGGTTCATTATGTATGTTTGTTTCAACCAAACACTTTAAAATACAAAATTAATTTTTACATATCTTAGTAGTATTAACGCTGTCATTACAGAATGGGAGTACATACTTTGCAAAAGATGACAAGGGGCTAATGTAATTTATGGCATTTAAAGCATGACTTCCAATCCTCAGGATTTTTTGGGTTATTTTACAGGAAGGGATGTTTTTATTGACCTAGAGATGGAGCAATAGGAAGACCAATCTCTGCACTGTGGACAAGTGTAGAAATGGTGATGGATGGTCTGGCAAGATGCATTTGGCTTTCTGGGGTAAATATACCTATAACTGCCAAATAATTCCTTTCCTCATGCTGTAGATGTGTCATTCAGTAAACCATATATTCCCGTCAAGCATTCTCATTTTGCAGCAGACTAAAAGCTTGGTGTTTGATGAAGAAAAGTGAGCTTATTCTTAAACATCTTTCCCATCATCAATAACAGAGTTGTAAAAATAATATAAGTAAAAAGCTGCCTGTAATATATTTTTATTTGTGGTTTTGGTTTTTTTTTTTGAAAAGAAAGAAACAAAAAGCTATGTTGCTACAAGAGATTGCTCAGGTGAGGGTTGGTGTGTGTATGCCTATAAATCCAAAAAGCTTCTGAACTCTCCACTGCCCAGAGGAACGCAGTTTTGGATGGAAAACCTGGTAAGTTTTACATTAAGAATGCAAAGATGGTGAAGTCAAAAATAAGTCATGGTGACTTACCTGACAATTACAGGATTTGTCTCTTTTTTTTCAGAACACATGCTGATACCCTGTTTTGATCCCTCCTCTTGGAAACATTATAAGTAAGGTAAGCACTGCATGTAGTAGTCGTCCTTTTATTGAAGTAAAGTCTGTATGAATAATGTATGCTAACTTGAAAACAGTATTGATATTGATATAATCACCCTAATGCTCTGTATGTTTTTGACATTTTAAGGAATGACACAGCAAATGTTTCTCAAATATTCACATTTGAAGTGAGGAGATGTCATACTGCAGAAAACATGGAAAATATTTTGTTAATCACAGAGCCTCAGATACTTGAACTGGTTTCTTTACCTAGCTTGAGTCTTTTCAGTGACAGTGTTGCATGTCATGACTTCAGGTGAGAAGTCCTTTCATGAAATTAGTTAAATTCAACCTGGGTTTAAGCAGGAGAAACACCAAAGATTAGAGCTGGTGTTATACCCCACTTATTCCAGGGCTTGATGTCTATTTGCTGACTTTGTCACAGCAGTAGTTTGAGTCATTTACAGTAGACAGCTGTGCAGATCAGGATCAAGATGTCTGCTAAAATAAACATTTGCATTTTTACCCTAAATCTGTGCCAGGGTGTTACAGAAAAATGTACACCAGCAAGTATGGACCTATGAATTATTAGTGTCTGTTAAGCTAATATTTCCATGAAGTCTTACAGGTGTGATCTGTGGAAAAAATACGTTCTCTCCATTTGAAAATGTGGTGGATTGACCCTGTCCAGCAGCTACGCCCCCACCCAGTCACTTGCTCCCTCCCCCACAGCAGGATGGGCAAAAGCAAGACAAACTTGTGGGCTGAGATAAAGAGAGTTTAATAAATGAAGGGAAAAAACCAGCAAACCAAGTGATGCAAAGTCAGTCACTCACCACCTCCCGCCAGCAGACTGATGCCCAGCCAGTCTCTGAGCAATGGCTACCTTGGAAAAACTGCCCCCCGCCAGTTTTATAACTGAGCATGACGTTATATGGTATGGAACATCTCTTTGGTCAGTTTGAGTCAGCTGTCCTGGCCGTGTCCCCTCACAACATCTTGCCCAACCCTGGCCTACGGCCTGGAGGCGGCAGAGTGGGAAACTGAGGCGGCCTTGCTGCTGTGCAAGCACTGTTAAGCAGCAGCTAAAACACTGGTGTATTATCAATGTTTTTTGATCACAAATGTAAAACACAGCTCCATATGGACTGCTGTTGAAGAAAGTTAACTCCATCCCAGCCAGACCAAATACGGAAAACAACGCTGTTTGTTGTGGAAATGAGAAAAACAAGTCACTTGGGAAACTCCTGAAATGTCATGAATTTGTCCAGTAGAAACGAGCTTGAGAACCAAAAATGGCTACAGAAGCTGTCTTTCCTAAAAACAGCAGGACACATATGAAAACGTTCTGGACTCCCCCAAAAAAGACAGAAGTTGCAACTTTGGTTTTGGGAGATTTTTCACATAACTCTAAATAAGGACCTGGCTCTTGGGGTATGTACTCATGGAGTGACCAGTTTGTGAATAGACATTTGAGGCTTGGACGGATGCATTCCATGTATTTGACAGTTGCTGTGGATCATACATGTACAGATATTGTGGAAGGGCCTCAAGCTCTTGCTGTTGGATAATTGAACTCACCATAGAAGCTGTTTGTGTTGTAACTGAGATAGAGAAAGAAAGGTTGGAAGTGAGAGATGGGATCAATCAAATGTTTGTTCGAGGGCCTTGTCTGAGCTGGTTGTTCATGAAGACGTAGATGGAGAGAAGGGAGAAGAACTGATGCTTTTCTTGCAAGGTCACAAGTTCTGTCTTATTACTGTGGTGAGAGAGCACTCCTGTACATGGCTTGAACTTCTGCCAAGCCAACCTGCTTTTCTCTAAAAAGTGTTTTTGCCACCACCTCTGCTCCCTTCACAGAACTAACACAGGTGAAAACGTAGCTACAATTACAGAAATATTTGCTTTCCTTTTTGCTTAGTGCACTACTCACTCTTCACCAGTAATTATGCTTTATAAAATAAGCAATATGGAATAATTACATCAAATATCCAGTCTCTACAGGTAATGATAACAGCAGTGACCTCTGGAGTAAAAACAAGTATCTATAAAAATGAGGAAAAACCAAAGTGGGCGTAACTGTCCCCCTGGAACAACTTGCCACTTTATACAAAAACACAGTAACAAGTCTCATAGTGGCAGGTTTGGCTTTGTTTTTGGAACATAAGGAACAGCTGGCACCTCAGTATAAAACAAGCCATGTCAGCATCTGTTGTCCAAAGCAAATTTGCCACTGAATTTTTTTTTTTAATAAGAATTAGGAGACAGATGTCCTGGGAAAGACCTTAATAGTGTGTGCATTCTTAACACCTTGGCTTTGGTGTTATTTTGAATTTCTAAGTAGATACAACTACTCCTTCCTATTGCTATGAGAGTACAGACTATGGGTCATAATTGCTTTTCACAAAATTTCCTCTGAAATAGGCATGCTGGTGATCATCTGACATAAGGGCCTGCGTGGTGGTGGGACAGAGACTACCTTCCACAAGGTTGTGGGTGACTCTAAAATGAGGAAGGCAGAAAGGGCACAGAAGCACAGAGTTTGGGAGAGACCCTTGGAAGTCTCCAATCCAATCTCCTGCTCAGAGCAGCCCCAGTTGGATCTGGTTGCTTGGGACCTTGTTCAGTCACATTTGGATACCCTCAAGGATGGAGATTCTGCAGCCTCTCTGGGCACCTGTTCCATGTCTGAGCACCCTTATGGTGACAATCTTTTCCTTTTATGTAGCTGGGATTTCTCCTGGACCTGGTGCTGCTCATCATTCTGCCACGAAGCACCTCTGAGAAGAGTCAGGCTTCATCTTATCTACAGCCTTCCAGCAGGCAGCTGAAGTCACCAGTCAAGCCCACCCCTGAGCCTTTTCTTCTTGGTGCTGATCAGAGGCAGCTCCCTCAGCCTGCCCTCGTGTGCCATGTGCCCCAACCCCTCACCATCCCAAAGGCCCTGGACTGGCCCCACACTCCACCCATCAGTGCCTTTCCTGGACTGGGGAGACCAGGAGGGGACACAGGAGTCCAGATGCAGTCACCGAAGTGTCAAATAAGAGAGGGAAGCATTTTTACTTTTTTGGTTGTTGTTTTATTGCTGGGTTTTTTAATTGTTTATTCCCTACTCTTGAAAAGAACTGCTAATGAGGAATCTAGGAGGGACCTTGATGCTAAAGGCCAGCACTTCTTCCTGGCAGAACTGCAGTCTTCTGCTTCTCTGAAGGAACAGTCTTGATCTGTTGCTATTCTTCGTGCACTGCCGCAGAGGGTCTGGCTTCATCTTCAACCACCCATTGGGAAGCCGCCTTGTCCTCAGACTGAAGAAACCCCATCTCCAAGCTCCAGGGGCCTTGGTAGCCCTCTGAGGGATGGTTCCTGTTGCCCCGGCACAGCAGCCCCAGGGGCTCAGAGCAGAGGAGATGGCACTCCTTCACAAGGGGTGAGGGTGGGGGTGGGAGATGGGAAAGAAGGGCTCACATGACCTGGGGCAATCAACAAAAGAATTGTTGTTTGCTGGGAGATGTTACAGGTGAGCCTGCCGGATGGCTATAGAGCTTCTCCTCACCCAGCTAATGCCAGGCATGGAGGCTGGGCTGATGGTAGGGCACTGGCCAGGCACTCCTGGGAGGCTGTTGCCACAGTCTCATGGAGGGGAGCCTTGGCACAGTGTGGTAGTGCCAGGTGAGCCATGCTGGAGGTGGATCCACTTCGATTGGTTCTTATCTTCGGGTGGATCCACCTTCATGGCCTCTACACCATCAATCACATGAGTGCTGGCTGTTGCTCTCATGACGTTGATGGTGTTCCTCCTCCCATATTGCTTCCTCTTTGTCTGTGGTTCTGGAAACCATCGCTCTGTGTGCCTCGCAAAGGTGGGCAGCCACTCGCCTCGCTGCTCCAGGTCCTCTTCTCTCCAACTACGGGTGGCATCAGAGGGCCTCAAAGCTCAGCGAATTGTGGGCCAGCTGCTGGGGTCCCTGTATTTGTAGGGCCCAGAACAGAAGGCAGTGAGGTGGCTCATGACATCAGGAGGCCACTGTGATGACCCCTTCCAGCTACTGGAAGAACTGTGTGCCTCTGCTTTTTGCACAGTGCTGTGACAGTGTGAACAGCCTGCACCTAACAAAGCCCATGCATAGAGGACTGCTGCACCATCAGACTGCTGCAGTTGAGGGTGGGAGATGGCACCTAAAAGGGCACTAGTCACCCCTGTCTGAAACCGTTTTGTGGTGCCAGGTCCTTTTGCATAAGGAGACAACCTTGGCTAGAGCAGCTACACAACCATCCTGGCTGCCAGACCACTTGCAGTGTGACTTTCCCTGGCCCATGCAGACACTTACATGGCTTCCCTTCCCATCCTCCATGCCAGCCACCCCCATTCTGCCCTGCCACCTCTCTCCCCCCAGCCCTTGGTTCGCTGTTGCTGCACTCTCTAATTTTAAGGACAAACCTTCTCACTACTTTTGAGGTTTCTTGCTTAACCAGTTCAGAAAAAGAGCTCTCCGGGTGTGCTTGAAGAATTACAAGTAGCTTCTGAATTGGAGCCTGCAGGCAGGTTTCCAGAGCAAAGCTCCTGCCCTTCCAGGACTTTGGGCACACAGAGGATAGGGAGGGATGGGAGAAACACCATTATTTTTCTCTCAGTAGCTGCTTGAGGTAGAATAAGAACAAGGAATTTAAAAAGTGAGTAATGAGATGAGTTGAGGAAGGTGTTTGGAAGGAAGATGAGTTCGTTAAGGTTTGTTATCATTGCTTAATTAGGAGTTCTTTTCAGGATCAGGCTCAGTTGTTAAAAAATAGTCAGAAGACTTTCCTCCCTGTTTGACAGTGGGTGTTTGGCAGCACTCTCTCTGGCAGGATTAAAGCAGTAATTTTTTTCTAGTTTAATAGATATACTGTACCATGTCCCTTCCTTTCTTCATTCCTTTATGTTCAGACTTCTCAGATATATATATATATATATAAAGTTTTTAAGAAAGCAAAAATATAAATTATCCCTTAAAACTTCCTGCTGTGTTATTTTGGTACATCTCCTGAGAGATCTGGGAGACTTGGTCAACAAAAAGACATTGAAGACACTGTCATTAACGAATGCCAAGGGACTCATAAAGAAATGGATACTATTTCAAATGCTCTTGGTTTTTAAATGCATAGTATACCTTTCTCATATGCACGTGCAATTCATATTCTTGACTTGTCTTTATTGTACATGTATTCATTTTAAATTTTAAGCAGCTGAAGTGGGTTGCCAGTGTTTTAGTTTTACAGTTTTGTGTGCTGACATGAAATCGTTCCTGTTGTGTGTTCTCTTACTTAACTAAGGAAATTTGTATATCCTGGAAGTTTTTGTTGGAACTTGTGCAGAAGTGGATTTGGCCTCAGAAGGCAGGTACTCAAGTCTTTTTGTCAGGCGATTTCTGTGAATTCTTATTTCCTATTTCTGGTTAGCATTTCCACCTTTAACAAAAAAAGAAACTCAGGTGAAAACAAACCCTTTTAATTTAAAAATAAGCAATAAACAGGAAAGAGGCATAGTTTTGCGGAAATGTAAATAGTAATATTACTGAACTTCTTTAACTTGTTCAGATACAAATTCAACATGAAGTTACAAATATCGACTAATATACATTCCTGAAAAATGCTTACTTTGTATGTTAATCTTGATCTTCCAGTGGCTTTTTAAAGTCATAACCTTGTTCCAGATTTGTCAAATGAAGCTCAAGTACCATATCACAAAATAAAGCACAGAACAGGTTGAATGGCAAACGCATTTCATCTTGGTTTATAATAACCAATATTGGTCTTTTTATATTACGAATACATGAAACAGTTGAAGGAAAATTTTCACTTCTCCTCTGTAGCTTGCAAAGTCTTTACTTTTCTAAAATAATGAGGTAAAATCTGTGTACTTTCATTTAAACTTGTCTCTTTTTGTCCAGTGAGTTTAAGGAGGTTTTGCATAATTTAGATATTCCTTGTACTTTCAAATATCTTCAGTTTGCTCTGATGTTTTTTCTATTGAATCCTTTAAAACTTCCTACATAGAGGTTATAAAACTGAAGATTTATTTAATGCAGCCATATTAATTTTTCTCAGTTTCTTTTATGGTTACTTCCCCTTCCTCCTTTTTTTAAAAGTAGTCACTGAAATGTCTGTCTTCTCGTCCTAGAAGAACCAGCTTTTTTGTTATATTGTAATAAGACAGAATAAGTTTTATGGAAATAGTTTGAGAGAAAACTGTTGGATTTTCTAATAGATCTGCTCTCCGCTGGCTTTGTTGAGTGAGATACTTAGACAGCTCTTTGATAAAGAATCAATTTCCATTGTCCCTGAGAATTTGTTTTCCAAAATGCCCTTGTGTTTCTTATTTCTAAATTTCTGTATGACTTACTGGTTTTTTACTTATGAGTCTTCGTGTCTGAAGACTACAAATGTAAATAGTATGAATCATAACGTGGACTAGAGAAGACTTTTTTGTTTGTGATGACTTCATGTGCGGAAATTGTTGCATTGAGATTTAACAGCAAGTCCTCTGTGGGGGATAACTAGGCCAAAGAAGTATAATCAACAGAACCTTACAGCAAATAGCAAAATGCAGTTCCCTTAATACAGCAATCGTTACATATGTAGCAGTACAGTATAGAGTATTAGAGTGACCAGTTCTGCTTACTTGATTCCAAAAGGTGATACAACTGCAATGGGCTGTTTCTGCTGTAGACTTACATACTCTTTAAAGGAACCTCCACCAGTGCTGTTAGTTATAGGCAGTTTCATTAGGTAGCAATTCTGATATCATCCTATTCCAATACTTTCAAAGCCACTGCAGTCTTGCACTCTTGGGGAGGGTCCTGCTGCAGCCTTCTGTCTACCTACTTTTACATATATCTTATTACAAAGTCATATATAGTTCACACTACGCAACAGTGGTGTTCAAAAGTGTGTATATTTGTATGAATATAGATACATGTGAATAAGCATGTATGGGTATAATACTTTCTGAACTGCTTTTGATTAATAGCTGTCTGGTTGTAGTGATGTTACTGGTATGGACATAAAATAAGATTCTTTTCAGAGAAAGAAAGAAGAAAGAAAGGTTGTAAGAAAATGCAATATACTAAAGAGTTGGTGAGTGTATTAACAACATTTTGTGAGCTCTGGTGTTTGTGGAAGTGTTTTGAAAATTTTTTTTTTCTGTTTTCCTTTATTTTGAGAAAAGCTGGTGATGTTGTCTTGAGATGGAAATTCCTGGGAAAGTAGTAAAGGCTCTGGCAACAATCAAAAACTATTATTTGACTTGTGCTTAATTCTAGCATGATTTGTTTACCTATGTTTTTGTTTCAGAAGAAGAGTTTGGTTTCTACAAATAGTATTTGTTAATTTTTCTAAGTAAAGGCTGCAGTATTCAGCATGTGTTCTAGTTTTCCTGTATTGATAAGCTCACATTATTTTCCACGCTGGTTGTTGCCTGGCAATAATGTATTCTTTAGGGTACTTAATAAAGGTGGCAATGCAAAATTTATTTGCAGCATTGCTGTCTGTTAGAACTGTTTATTAAGCTGTGGACTCTTTTTGCCTTCCTTTGCTAGTCATGCATCACTGCTCTGTTTTTCTTAGGCATCAAGAAGGGCAAGCAACTGGTTGTTTCTTTGATTGAAGCTGCCAAAGAAACCCCTCAAGGCCGTACAATGAAACACCTGTATTATTGCCACCTGCTGCACTATTCCACCAATGCCAGAACATATGGAGTCATTCAACTTCAGAGTTGCATTTCTTTTTGTCTAGGCTGGGCATGACTTTTTGCAACTCGTGCTTATCAACAGGAGCAGCCTCCTTATCCATGCTGTCTTTCCATCTGATTGCTGGAAGGTCTGGGTCTTAAGCAAGATAATAATAATTTTTGGGCCTTTGTTATTTTTATTTTGTGAGCTCAAATTTTTTATGCAGGCTGAGGTGATGATTTTACTTCCTTTTTTTTTTTTAATGCATCAGAATCCCTTGAGAATTTTTGGCACTGTACTTGCAAAGGTGATATTTTGCTCCATGTCATCAACACAACTTCTACCATGCCGATGATTCTCTCATGAGCAACTCAGTCTTCAAATAATTCTGTCCTTTATTTCCCATATCACCTGTAGTCTGTCTGTTCAACATCTGAGATCAGTGCTTTGCTTTCCCCCCTTTTTTTTTGGTTGCCAGTGCGTTTTGGGGTGAGGAGTGGTAGGATTTTGGACCTGAGTGGTGGATGATGAAATAGTCTTTCAGTGGACATCCTCTTGGACTCTTTTCTCAGTGTTTTGTTTTTCTTCTTGTGCAATTGTTTGTGAGAATTATTAATGTCTGTCTTGGTCCATCTACTGTGTGTAGGCAAAGTAAAGTTGTTTTAGCATGTGTTCTCAGGATTAAAAGTAACTATATTGCCATCTGCCTTAAGAAACTGTATTGCCGTTTGTCTTACGAAATCTCTGCCCATCAAAATGACATTACTGCATGAAAGTGCAAACTGGAGCATGCCAGTTACAGCATGTCACCCAAGTAGCAGTAGTCCCTTAACTTAGGGAGGCTTTGACTTGATTGCTTTTAATGACCAGAAGATAATAGGAGGTCTGTGTTTTTAAGGAGAAAATTCATTCAGGCTTTCTAAATCCTAAATGTGACATTTGTGTTCTATCTCAATATCTGTTTGTAAATTAGAGGAGTCAGTGTTTAACTGCAATGTATAAAAACATTAACATGTCTGTGTTTTGTTGGAACTGCTCTGCTTTTCTGAAGATAAGTAGGAATGCTTAATAGGCCATGTACTGGAACATTTCATCCACTCATACTGCATTTTGTACACTTTGCCCCTCATTGTGTTGTGATATGAATGGATAATCCTAAACATGATCTCTTTCCCATTCATTTTATTCTTCCTAAAGAGTGTTTTGCTTCAGTGTGAGATCTCCTCTGTCTCATTTCCATCAGATTACATCCTGTCACTTAAATCAAAAGTGGCTTCTCTTTAGTGAGATTTTAATAACATGGTCTGGTTCCAAACTGAACATATTTGAAGAAAATATTGTAAGCTGTGTTTTCCATGAGACTTGCACACATCTCCACATCCATTTTCTCACACAACAGTTATAGCATCAGCTTAGCAGGTGATTAGCAGTAACTTGTATTTTGTTGTATATTTTTCCACTAGGGGAGTGTTGGTGGCTGAAAATGATTATATTCCTGTTGGTAAGGAATCTGATGCATAGGTAGTTTTGTCCTATATTTCCTTTCCTTGATAAAGCTTAATTTCAAGCAGATGTTCTATGCCTTCAGAGTGATACAGTATAATTTTAATCATGTGGTAGATGCTGTGTGGGGTTTTTTGGGTTTGATCAACACAGGTGTCATAGGATGTGTTGCTCTCAATATCTGTTAGCAGTGTTTTACTGTTGGTGATATTTAGCTCGTCCATGCTGAGTGAAACAGCAGGCTTTACAGGGTAAAAAGAGAGCTATTACCGCTGCTGTTGCTGCCTCTGGCAGTTTTGTTAATCCAAACTCTAGGTTCCTTTGACTTTTAGTACAAGTTCCTGAAAATGAAAGTTTTCAGCTTTGTTACAGTGTGCTGTTTTTTCGTTTCTCAAAATGTATAGCATGTTTTGGGCTTAGTTTTGTCTGAATCAAAATGGATGCAAACTTCTTTGAGAAATAAAGTGAAACCATTTTCAAGATCTATGTTTTGATTCAGGAGGTCAACCAAAATCCAAATTTATTTTTCTGCTCTTGGTCATATACGTTGTCAAATTAGTAAGAAAAATATATTTTCTTTCTTCCCTTCCTCTCTACAACATATAATTTGAGATTTCTATGCTCCTTTACTAAGACCAGAAGATTTTCATCACAAAAGTGATAGCTTTGGTAGGAGGTACACTGTAAGAGTGGGAATTGACTTCCATAAAAGGCCACAGGGCTCTGAATTGATTTTTTTGGTAACAATGTAAGAACTATGTCCTGAGGGTTATATTCTCCTCATGTTCCATTCTCTCTATAAGTGTTCATTGGCTTTGACTTGAATATAGGATGAGGGACTGGATAATATTTTTTCCTTCATGTATGACTCTGACTTCTAAAAACCTCATGGGAGGAATTCAACCTGCTGACACGTCTTTTGAAAAGTTGAAATGTTTTTTATAGAAAATGTCAAAAATGAAACATTTGGACTTTTCAGAGTGAAATGCCCTATTTTGAAAATGTTGCTGTAAAACGTGTCAATATTGTCAAATTCCCTCTTTCATTAAGGCTAAGCTACTTTGCCAAATCTGACTTGCATATGCAATTAGTTTTTCTTTGAGACAGAGCATCTGATTAATTTACTATTCCCTGATGTGTTCTTTGAGCTTTAAAGAAAAAGTCTGTAAGGTTGTTGCGGATGGAGTGAGAGTGCATTGACTCGTAAGAGAGAAGCAAAAATATACTTTATTGATATAGAACAGGGAGTTAACAAGGTTCAATGGTAAATGCGACAGTGGTTTAACAAGATTCGATGGCAAGGTACACTTGATTATTTACTGTGTAGAGGACAGGGTCAGACAAAACTGTCAGGGAGACCCTCCCATTGAGTCATGAGGTTCAGAAAGGACCCCCTTGCTTTCTAAACTCCTTCTCAGAGAGGAGTCTAGGTGCAGCTGGATCCAATCCTAGGCCCAGACTTGGTCAACGGTTTGTGTCTAAAGGATTATACATGTGCAATCAATCCTTTATATCACTTAGCTAAGATCTCGCAGTTTAGCATGCTATTAGTCACTCACCGAGGATCTGTTGAGGCAAGGAATCTCTCAGCCTCGAGGAGTAACCTTGAGAGGCGTCCCTGCTCAAGGGGAGATCCTGGCGTGCAGCCCGCTGCCGTGCAGGAGAGCTCAAGGGGCCCTGGGCTGTCCACTATTTAAGGAGTAAGATGATTGACTCATATTTGCATACCAGCCACAGATTTTAGTTTCTTCACTGTGGTTAGGTGGGTGCATTGCACAATAGCCCTAGGCTATTGTGTTGTTATCTGTCTCCCGAATCCACTTTGAGCCAGATGCAGCCATCAGGACGAGATGCTCCCATTAGGACCATCACTGGTGGTTATCGCCTGGGCAGGGTTACCAGAGATAAAGGGCGGGGGAGCAGAGGGCACACCGTGACACAGGTTTTTCTACTTTTTTCCAATTATATAGCATTTATAATTTCATTTGGTCTCCCTTATTTTCGCAATTAAGGAGTACTGGCAATTGTAGCCTATATTTATGCATATATAATTTTAGCCTTTACCAATTGTATGATGACTGAAAATAAATTAAAGCATTAACAAATAAAGCTAAAAACTATCAGGCTAGACACAGCCTGAGGGGGCTAGGTTGTTTGAATTCTTGAAAGAATTTCTGTTTCTAAAATCTTTGTGCAACCATTTCACAGCTCTCATGACTTCGTTTGTTGGTTTTGAAATCAAACTTTTAACAGAAGCAATTGTTCGTTAAACTGCCATTTTTATGTCAAGAATAAATGGGAGGTGATGTCAGACAGCATTTTCCAATGAACCTATTTTTGGGAAGTTTGTGAAGTGGTTAGTCAGTGTACTGGTGTTGCTACTGGTATTGAGGTAAGATGATGAGAAATCTAAGGTCTTCTATAACTGTTGCTGTAATAAAGTATTCTCCTAAGTATTCCCATTATATGCATGTGGAGGTAGTCTGCTATTTTTAATTTGCTTTGAACTGATTGTTTAGATGTTTAAAATGTTTCCCTCCAAGTAATTCAACTTAATAAGTTCTTTCTTCTTAAAAAAAAAAAAAGAACTTGCTTTACCCGTATTCTGTTATAATCTATTTGTAGCTTCCCTTTTAACATGAAAATTTAAATCTGTTAAATAAAACAAAGCATGATGAATATGATACTGCCTGTTCTCTTTTATTATGGGAAGGACAAAGGTGGCCTCTAAAGACCAATGAAATCAAGGGAAGAGAGAAAATTTCCTACTAGAAAAGGTATATCTCTGGTCAGAGAAGGTATATCTATGTAAACAACTGGTGCAGCGTGAAGAGGGCAGCATTGGAGTAGTGTACATGCAAGGCAAGCATGTACCAAAAAAAGAGAACCTACTGTGCACTTGTTCAGGTAGACTTACTCAGTGGCCCAGTGACAGACAAGTGTCAAGTGTTAAATGAAGGGACAGTAAAAAATTTCTTCCTCAGGATGCTGCATCAAGTCTAGCAGTGATAATTGTAATTGTACAGAAATTTCAGAAGTCAGAGATGGGTGTGTAAATGCTAATAATACACTGAAGTGCTATTGGTCTTCGAGAGGTCTGAGCATAGTGAAATTATGAATTGAAGCTACTACAGGTATCTCTTTGAGTAATAAAAGATCATTTATGGGTCCTTGGATTATAGTTTTCGTGCATAATTTTAGGGGAAGATAGATTTTTTTTTCTTTCTTTCTTTCTTTTTTTCTATTGATGTTAGCAATTGGTAAGTAAGTTAAAATACAGAAGTAATTATTTTGAATCTGGACAATTGTTTTTCACTGGAATTCTGCTGCACTCCATTCACCTGGATTACCTGCAAGATTGCTGGTCATTATATGTCCTTTTCTGCAGATAATGCCGGATTGAAGAAGCTTTCTTAAAGGTCTCTCCTGTAATGATTACCTGTTACATTTTGAGCTCTATCTGCCTTGCTTATCTCTTTCAGTTTATGTCTTGGGCCCACTTGAATGAATATACAGTTCTCTGGCTCAGTCCTAGTCTGAAAAGTTACTTGCAGCTAATTACTTTCAGTAATTCAACCAGAGCTGACGGATCCCTGCAGTACACCAGTCCTTTGTCACTCGGGGAACATGCTGCAAGGTGGCAAGAGTTTTTGTTTGCTCTGAGCGCTGAGCTTGATGGCTATAAGTTTCTATACATGCTGAAGACATCCTCTGTTCTGTAATGAGGGTGCCTACCACCTGGTGTCCTGTACAGATAATTCGCCAATTGCATAGCTTGGGAGACCTATACAATGATGGCTCCTTTGTCCATGCAGCTGGATTTCCTCCCAGAGGAAACCAGCTTACATAAGATGTGCACTTATGCTATGTCCCACATACATTTAAGAGGTGCAAAGTATGCGCTCAGGAATGAGGATGGTGAGCGCATCAGTGCTGTGGTACAGGCACAGCCACTATTAGTATTAGATATACATCTGCCTGCCTCCTTGCTAACTACTTCTCCACTATCAAAGAATTCTTGTTCTCCTGTGATGTGAATAATCTCTACTGAATACTTCCCCTGTAGGAAAGGAGAGGGATTAACAGGACATTCATGATGCTTATCTCTGCTGAGCTGTATTGTACCGCAGAATCAGTTCATTTTGCCAAATTTTAGAAATTTTTATAGAATCTAAACACTTTCAAAACAACATGTTTGGCTGCTTTAGCTTCTTAGCAAGTTATGTACATGCGTGGATAAGCTGACAAGAACATAACTTTGAAAGCATTTTATTTTTAAACCAGGAAATAATGAAGTGATTGTAAATTTTTATGTATTATTGGAAAAGTGTGTGAAATTTTGGTTGTCGTCTTTTTCTTCACATTGAAATTGATAATTTAATGGTGAAGTTTGCCATTCAGTATTTCTTATTTTAGTTGTAAAATTTGCCATTTAGTACTGCTTGCTTTAATTGTAAGAGTGTGAAACATTGTAGTAATGTTTCAAACATTACAATGTAGTAATCTTTCTACAATCAGTACCTGATTGTAGAAAAAACACTTCTAAATTAAGTTGTTAAGCCTTTTTAACATACTGTACATGGCAATACAAAAGACACGTTGTCAGAACTGGAACGGCGAAACTGTGTCCAAATACCATGTTGTGTATACTGTGTTTACTGCGATTAATGCTGTACTAGCATATATGCTTTATGTACTTTACTTGAAACAAAGAAACCTGCACTTTAATCTTATTTCTAAATGCCACAAATGCTAAGCATTTAGTAAGCTTGACTCAGATCTGCTATATTTATATTTTATTTATGGTGCAAACACAAAGTAGTCACTAGTCAATTTTTTATTATAATTAGTGAAGTCATGCTTGTCCCTTCATGCCAAACATTTGCCTCTAAGGGAAATGAGGGTATAAAAATGAAGGGAATTTGACGTGACATGTATCTTTCGTTGATTAGCTTGAAAGAAAGATTGTTATTGTGCTATGGCAAAAGTAATTTGACTTGCAAATATGGATTCAGCGTGTCTTTCAAGTATCATTTTTGTGGTTGCTCTTCATGTAGGATGTAACCTCAGTCGCTCTCTCAGTGCAGTTTAACAAGGTTGCATGCTATAACTGACTGCAGAATTATCTACCTAATGCAAAGCCAGTGGAAGAGATTTGGATTTCAGTAAACTTGAATTGTGTCTTCAGAACACCGACTTGGCATAGGGCAGAAAGCAAGATGTTTTCACGTTGCTTGTACAGTTCTGCAGTGGTCAGTGTGTGCAAAATTAATTGCTGCAAGGTCAAGAGACCATCATCATGCAGGCCACCTTCCTTGTGAGGAAATATTTGTTTCTCTTATAGGATGATTTAAGATTTTTTCCTCCTTTTTTACGGTGGCACTCCTTATTTCTAAACTCAAACCTCTCTGCTAATGTAAATATCCTTTCCAGTTAAAAACAACTCTGACCTCTAGGGTAAGGTAAGCAAGCAAGCAGACATCTAGTAAATATTAGAGCTTTTGTATGAAATCATCATGGATGCTGCCTATTTTTTTTTTTCCTGTGATAGGAAGGTCGATGACATTTCTAGATCAAGTGCCATAGTGGTCAGAAAGGCGTGCTATTGAAAAGGAGAATTATTTTCTCTTTGACAGAGGTCCCAGTTGGTGACAGGAAAGTGTAAGAAATACCCTCCTAGCTCAGAGTGGTGGTCTGTCAGTCCTCATACTCCATCTCCAGTGGTGACAGTGGGAGATGTGGGTTAGGGAGGGCTTGTGCGCTTGTATGTGTTCTCTGGTCCTTTGACACACTAGAGGGTGCATCCTTGCCCAATCCTTTTAGTACCCACCGTGCATGGTGCCTGAATTTGTCTAACCTCTCTTATAATCTGCTGATATTGTCTGCCTCCACAGCCTCCTGCAGCAGCAAGGTCTACAGATTCTCTGCTTGCTGTCCAAAGAAGCACTTTTTTCTGTTTTGGGCTATCTCCCATTGGTTTCATGAAGTGGCCACCTCATTCTTGTATTGCAGGATTTGCTGAGCGGCAGTTTATCGGTTGCTTTTGTGACTTTGTAAACTGCGATCCTACCCTCCCTCAGGCTTCTCCTATCCAGACTTAGGGGTGCCAGTGTCTTTTTTTTCAGTCCCCAAGCTCTGTGTGTGTATCCTGCTTGTCTACGTGTGTTCTGTTTGTGAACACAGCATGTATAGGTGGAGTCCAGCCCTATGGTGTTGGACAGTCTTGGGGTAACAGGGCTGCTGGTACTGAGTTTCAAGTATGATTTCTGTGGTGTTATTCAAGTCTGCCAACTCTCAGATCAGCGAAACAATAATGTTATTTTTCACCTGTGTAGAAGTTTCCATATGAAAATTTGGAAATGTTTATATAAATATTAATGAGTTCTTCTTAAAGGAGCTTTATGAGGGTTGCAGTAAGAAAGAGAGAGAAGCATAGTATGGAAAGTCCTAAAATATACTGTACATTAAGTCATATTCTGCACTGCCTAATTCTTTTTATGTAAACTATTAAATCTGATTTTATTACATTATAGGTTAAAATTGCTTCAATCAAGACATTGCTTTGGGATTTGAGGTTTTTTTAACTATGATCTTTTGATTATACCCATTAAATCTGCAGAGTAAAAGTAATTAAGATGTTATGTTCTGCATATGTCCCCCAAGTATATGGAGTTTTTACCGCTTGTTAAAATAGGAAAGTGATGACATTACTATGAAGTAGCCTGTATATAACCTGTTTAATATAAAATGATACTGTGCAAATGAAATTTAAAAGTCAGAGAGCACATAGATTCCTGTATTCTAAGTATTTTTAGGATTTCTTAGAAATCCATATTGGTTTCCATTATGAATAGAATATTACCATTATTGTAGTTATCAAGGTACAATAACTGTAAGATTTCCAGCTGATCATCCAAACATTTTGAGAATTCCTTCTTGAAGCTTGATTAAATGTTTGCCTAAAATTCAGGTTTTGTCCACACTTAAATGTAATCCTCAAATTTAATTGAAGTTACTCTAAGAATATTTTTACTCTAGAATAATAATTCTGAATCTAAAATATCTATCCTAGAATTATTCTTATTATCCAGTGTCATGACAGTATAAAAGAGGTTATGTGAAAAAGGAGCATACTCTCTGAATATACTGTTGCTACAAACTAACCTCTGAGTTCAGGTTTTTGGAGAATAGGTTTCTCTCTAACTCCAGGAATGTTCACAACTGATGATGGGGAATATATTGTATTTTTTTTCTCTTTGCACACCAGAGCCGACAGGAAGGGAGGGACACAAAGATACCATTGTAGTACTGCAATTCTAAATAAACCTGATTGATAACAAAATTATTTGCTGCTATTGAAAGACACTACCTTGGCAAAGTGGACACGTGTTTTGTCCAAAAGGATTAGTACTAATATCACAGTATATCACAGTATTGAGATACTTTTTCTTATATATTGTTTTGGAAGCCTTCAAGTGGCATCCACCCTTTCAAGTATGCACTTAAATTTCTGGTGACTAGCCCATTTTAAGTTGGCTCCATGGACATGTGGAATGGTGCATGCATCTGCAGTTCATGAAGCAGAAAACAAAGGTTATTTCAAGAAGAAATAGCTGTTTCTTAGGATATGCCTTTGGTTTCCTGACATTATGTTGCCCCTGGATGCTGCAAATTTCTCTGGCTCACTTTGTTGTTTGATGACTGCTTACTCACTGCAATTTTATTCATAGGTCTTCTCTGAATGTTACTTTTTTCTTGGTAGCTTTCTTCTTTATGCACTTCAGGAAGAGCCTTTGTACATGTGATTTCAGTCTCTGGACTGTACTAAATACAAATCACTTGCCTGTACTCTGGCTTATGAGAACATATTTGTTTGTCACAGGCAATGCTAGAAGGAGAATTTACTGCTAAAATATAGGTAATGAAGAGCTGACTCTCACCATTTTGCAGGGGAAACCATTTGGGCTTGGGGGAGAGGACGGATGGAAGAGGGCAGAAAGAAGTCAACTCAGTTTTAAGATATGTACTGCTTTTAAATTTCCCTACTGGCTCAGTGCATTAGTTGGCTTGTCACATCACATTTTCTGTGCTTCTTTGTATTATGTCACATAATGTGACAGAGATGACCCTTGTGACAAATCACACAAGCCAGTGTGTCAGCAGGGAAATAGGAAACTGACAGTTTTCTAAACAGTCCCATAAAAGCTCTCAATAGAATTCTGTAAAAAGTAACTTCTTAGAAATGTAGACCTATGTTTTTTCTTGTTGAAAGCCTTCTTTTCAAACAAACTTTAGAGTACTAATTTAAAAAAAATAAGAAAAAAGATGAAAATTACTGACATAGTAGGGGCTCTGGCTGATGCATGGGAAAAGCTTAGACTCGGATGGTGGATAGGGGACCCAGCCCCAGCTTTCTGTTCTGCCCCACTGCACCGATGTCTAAGCTGCTCATCCCTTGCTCCTGACCTGCAGTTTTACAGTCTTAAGGCACAGCACTGGAAATTACACTAACTCATGAGTAGCTCATGAGCAGCTTTTTGTATGAGGAGAGCCAGGTAGTGTTTTGCCAGGCATACTAAAATAAGTAGCTGTTACTTGCCCTCATACAGAGGTGGGTGGAATCGGTAGATCCTCCCTCCCATCCCTAACCCACTTACTGTCTTTGCACTAAATAGTAAGGAAACGTTTAGGCTCTCTTTTCTGTTGTAAGGTGCTGATGTTTGTGTATTCGTACTCATTATTTGTATTCATTCATAGTCTGCAGTTTCTATTTCAAAGACCCACCTTTTTCCTCCTTAGTTTTCTATTTAGAAAGTGGCTCTATAATGGGGGGAAAAAAGTGGTTTTGACAAAATGTCTTTGGTTCTTGGGCAGCACAACCCTGCCACTGTTATAAAAAGAGAAAGCTATTAGAGGTGAACTTTCACATTTTGAAAAACCTTTGCTTTATATTGTACCCGGTTTCTATTTTGCTTCTCTTTTTTTTAGCACGTGGTGTGTGCTTACAAACTAACCAAAGCAACACATGTCTCTGCTCAGGTTGTTCAAATCTGGCTGCAGCATTCTCACTGAAATTACATGGACAGTCACAAATTTAGAAGTTTTGGGGGAACCTTTGTCCTGAAATCAAAAAGAGGACTTATGGGTAACTGGAATTGGTAGCTATTTATACATGTAATGAGCTCTGTTTAATGTTGTCAGTGGCTCTTTCCAAGTAGCAATAGGGAAAAAACAGCTTCAGTACAGTCAGTGCTAAAGTTAAGTTCTTATGTACAAATATAGGACCTAGAACAACTGATATCCCATTGCTCTCAATTGTTTCTTGTCTTTTTAAAATTTAAAGGAAGTTGAGTAATTGATAAAGCCCTCAGGCCCTTTAAAAAATATGATTATGTTTCTCTCTGCTACAGTTACTTCTGCCAGTTCATGTTTTCCATGTTCCTGGACAGCTAATGCAGTAGCATTACTTAGAGAGCTTTATGAGCAATTTGACAAACTCATCTGGGAGTGGCATATCCCCAATTATTTTCCACTATTGTTTAAAATAAGTAAAAGGTATCGTAGTAGCTTCATCTCTCAGGACTGTGACTTATGCTCCCTAAAATAAAAAATATTACAGTAGTTTGGGATGCTACTGCAACTGTAAATGCTACCCTAGTCTTCTCGTAGAAGTTATGATCCCCAGGGTAGTCAGCACTTCCATCAATCCCATTACAAAGCAATCATCTCTGGCAGAGGGGTATAATGGACAGTCAGAAGAGAGATCTTAAACTCTTGCAATTAGGTATATATACCAGGGTCTCTGCAGAGTTCAGTTTAACCAGGTTTGTATGGATAAGCAAAAGGTTCATTGCTGTTGTACTCTGTTGTTTACTCATCCTCTCAGGCCTCAGTACATGATAGGATGTTTGTTGTTGTAGAACTTCTGTATGTGAATAATGTCTGCATCCGTATTCTGCACCAGGAGGAGGTAGAAGATGAGAGGGAGAGGGAAGTAGTGCGGGGTTCTTTCTGGAACTCAGTAAGAAAGACCTGAAAAAAAATGGAGTAATAAAATAGCTGTTTTAATAAGATAGAATAAAAAGAGGAACACAGATAGCAAGTAAATCTTACGTCCGTTCAGATGTTGGGAACCGCGGTTTCAGGAGCATCAGACGGATCCTGGATGGACTTTCCCACAGCATGCTGTGCAGATCCTGTTCACGGAGAGGTTCCTCCTCCCTCACATACCCCTGTGCCTTTTATTTTGTGTAACAACCAGAATCATGGATCTTCTCCTGAGAGGTGGGATGTTATCTCTTTGTAACATCCACCAGTGTGCAGCAGAGGCTGGCGCAGGAAACCCCAGCACATTCCCTTACAGCAGCTGCTCTCACTAACATACGAGTTTCTCAAGCTAGTTTCTCAGCAGCTACTCATGCTAACGTACAGGTTTCTCCCAAGGTATAAAGACGAGTAGAGCAGACATGGCCTATTCAAGACCTTGAAGTTTTCTGCAACGTTCACAGTACAATCCTCTAGTGGATGTTGGCTGCTGGTTTTCAAGACAATGTTTTTAGCTAGGGCTATGTTGAAGTTGCATGGGGAGGAGAGGCTGGAATCCTAGAGAAAAGGGAGAAATTATATTTTTCCTGGATCCTTCATGAGTGGTCATTTGTAAACTTGAAAAGCCATAGTTATGTGTTTTGCCATGTCTACTGTAGTGAATCTTTATGACATGCAAAAAAATCTCTGATGGAAACAGCTCAGGGATTATTCTTTGATCAGATAACTGCAAACATTGAGTCAGAGATGTAGTTCTCTGTTCCCAAATTTATTTTCTGTGATGACAGAATCAATTGCATCTACTCATGCTGATTCTGAAATAGGAAAATAATTTGTTGGATGATTCTTGCTGTTGCCATCAATATTTAAATGTTCCTAAGACCTTGTAAAATCAGCTCCTGTTTTGCACTTGCAGGAAACTTTCCTGCACTTACAGGAGACTGTATAGGAGGTCTTCATCTTTAGGAAGATATATCAATCTGTAATCCAAACCCAATCAAATTCTGCACCTGTACAGAGGGGAAATTCAATAAGGTATATGTGCAACACAGACAATAAAAGATTTCAGTACATTTTGGGGGCAGAAGGATCATTTAGTGTAATCTCTTGTAGATCAGAGGTTGTTAAACTTCAGTTATCTCTGGTTTGAGCCCAGCAGCTTGGCTAAAATACATCCATCAGAATCAGATCCACTATTAACTTCCTTACTTCCATTAGCAATCCCATATACATCTTCTGTAAGAGGAAGAAATAGTGTCTGAAATCACAATTTCCCTGCATTCCTGTGGTTTGGTGTGTCATTCATGTAAAGTGGCTTTAGCAGTGTGTCATCCTTCCTCCAAAACAGCTTAATCTCGGGTTTTGCTTGTTAATGTTTATAAATTGCTCTATATAAAAAGATTGCTTACAGTTGATTATGTGTGGTGCTTGCATTGGTTAAGACAACTTTATTTTTCTTCGTTTTTGTTACGTGATGTTTAAAAGCACCATAAGCCATGATATTCTTCTGCAGCTGTTGCAGGAAAGCATGAAAGTAGCACCTTTCTTCCTGGTGTTCAGTGGGGATGTCTTAGGAGTCACTTCTATTAGACAAGCTGCTTCTTGACCTCTTGTGTTTCCCTTTTGCAGTCCAACTGTGTGCAATTCTGTGGACTTTACCTTCAGCTGCATCTTTCATTCTTCCAAGCCAATTTCAAAGTCTGTGAAAGCACCTGGCATTTGAAATTTGTGACAATTCTCTACTCGCTTTCAGCAGTGGTGTTATATTCCCTCACTGTTAACCATCCTGTTGTACAAACATAAACACTCTTCCACGAAAATATTACCTAGCCAGGAGTTTTCAAAGCTCAGTGCTGTGCTGTATCAGTGTATGGGTGGGATAGTTATGCAGGACTGTGTAGTATTATATAATTGTGTCAAGTGTGGTATGTCCATACAGTTCTATGATACGCTATTATAACTAACACATTCCTGATCTAATCTTCATGATTCTTCTGTGTGGTTTTGTAGGATCTGTAATACAATTAATTCCTCCCCAGAGTGAGGTTTTGTATATTAATCCCTATTTGTTTTTAATACTCATTGCCTTTCCTACTTCGTGACTGCTTTCATTTTTATAGTTCTTACTATAGCCTTACTACAGCTATGCTCGGTAGTAACATGATATCCCAAGTACTGTGTTGAGTGCACCCTTTTTTTTTCCCTCGGGAGTAGGGCATTTGCTCTGGTTGGGATGTAGTGACAGAAAAGCATTAACGAATAGCTCCTTTGCAGAAATGAAACCATTTAGCGTATCTGCATACTCTGTTTTACTGAACACACAAATATTAAAAAATCAGCGTGCTTTTCTGTAGTATGTAATTCCATGAAAGCTTTGGGATCATGTGAAGGATATTTGGCTGACAAATTCATAGGAACATCAGTTGAAGCTTAACTAAAATCTTAATCCAGTTTTGGGGGTTTAAGACAAGGACCAGTTAGTTGAAAAGCATCTCAGTAAAGGAAGTATATATATTTTCACTGTTCAAAGTACTTTTATCAGTTCTTAGCATCTCTGTAACTGTCAGGAAGTGCAAGTGTGAAAATTTAGTGTTTACATACTTGGTACATTGGTTGTGTACTCTGTGGTACATACTCCTGATCTTCAAAATGCTGTTAAGATCTCACATATGTATGTTGTTTGAAGTAGTAGTGTATTTCAAATAAGAATGTGCTGTTAAATATGAATTTTATTTAGGAAGTATCTTGCAATTATTTCTTGCTCCCCCTCCCTTGAAACCCTGGTTGATATTTTTTTCAAGGATACTTTTACTGGCTTTTACTTCTTTATTATATAAGGTTATTAAACCCACAGGGTCTGACTGACTTAGCAGTTTATTCCCCATTTGGCTTGGTCTTTCTGCCTTCTGTTTATAATTCTCTACATTCTGACAGATATGTGTGCCTTACTTGCACTTGGCCAATTTGTGCTTTATTTCCCTTTTCACTTTGACAATTGTATTCGTGTTGTGAGCTTGCTAGTTCATTCTCTTTTTAATGATCATGAATAATTGAACATACCCTTTGAGTTTATTTTCTGCTTTCCCATAACAAAATGTGTGAGAAAAAATATCTTGCTGGATTTATTTTGATTTAACACAGTTATGTTTAAAGTCAAAATTGAAGAGCTTTTTGTATGTGTTCCTCTCTGTTTGTTCACTTACATACTTGTTTGCCAAAGTGCACAGAAGTCTGACTTTTAAATATTGCATGACAGCTGAAGCTGGATATACCTGATCCCACTTGTTTTTATATAGCTATGATATTAAATGTCATGAAAATTTTGCACATAGGAAATTCAGTACAGGTTGTTTTCCATAATGTTTGATTTTTCACAAACTTTTTATTCTTAGTGACTTCAAAGTTTCTGGCAACCATCATTAAATATATTGGGAAAGTTCTGTGTCTATGGACATGTATGGGTCACAAATATCAGAATAAACACACTGATTATGTTTGTTTTTACCGAGTTAAATTCCTTTCATTGTCATAGGAAATTATTTACTTTCCATGTTTGCAGATACACTCTCTTGCAGAGTTATCAGGAGAAATAACAGGAATGTCACTGTCAACTGAGCATTGATTCAGTCCAGTTTGGTGAAGCCGGACAGCAGAGCTGGCTGGAAAAAATGGCACTGTTGTGACATGTTTGAAGATTTTGAAGCTTTTCAGTCAGCAATGAAAAAAAAACCCCTGTGCGTAGTTTCATGAAATGGGATTATGCGGAGTACTAGAATCTGAACTGGTTTTTTTGCTCCAAGTTTTTTTTCTCTTGTGTACTTTGAGCTTGATAAGCTATCCCCCTGTACCTATTTTTGGCAAAGTTTGACTGAAGTTTCCAGCACTTACGCTGGAGAACTGCTGATTAAGTGTAAGCTTTTATTTGTTTGTAGGAAACCATAATTGATCACTGCAGCTTCAAAAGCTGGACAGATTGATGGTGTTCTATCTTTTATCTCTATGGCAAAGTGAACAAGGTGGAGTTAGAGCGATGTTGCGGTGATGGATAAGTCTATACACATGATTGGCAGTTATCAGGCTTCTTGTATGTAGTTTTTCCCTCTACAGCTTTATTTAATACTTTTGTTTCTAAGCTTTTTCTAGCATCACGCCAAAGACTTTGCAGCCATTTTCTGAAACCATGCATTTTAAAGACTCTGACAGTCTAGGCACAAGAGGGCATATTCCTTGCACGTTGCTTCCTTTCTCTAACTGCTGGGTAATGCCTTTATGCATGTAATCCTGTTCTTTTCAGGTTTTATTTTTTGGACATATGCCTTTACAGGACATTTCTCTCACATCTTCAAACTGCAGATAACAAGGACGATAAAAGAGTAGGAGAACCATCTGGTATAAAGCTTAAAAATGGTCTCAATCTTGTAGAATTAAAAAAACAAACACCAAGAAAAATAGAAAAAGGTGGGATTATATGAAGGCAATACAGACATGTGCCTTGAGGAGCTATATCTTGGAGTTATGAAGTGACATCAAAGTTTCAAGCTCTTTAGTTTTTCTTTTCTTGTTCTCAGATCTTTGTGACACTGCAGTTTACTTTCCCCTGGCATTGCTTTTGCACGGCTTGAGCATCTGAGCTGTGTCCTGGGCAACAAAGCCCATTTAGGAATCTGGCACTAAATGAAGGCCTTGGCCACCCTCCCCGAGTCACGTGGCGGGATGTGCAAGTAAAACCATCTTTGTTGGATTTCAAGTACAGAGTTTCTTCAGAAAGTTGATAATGTTTTGGGGTGAAAGAAGGAAATTTATCAATTAAAAAACAAAAAACAAAAAAGAAAAGAAAAAACCCCACAAAATCAACCAGTTGGATGCTTTGGCTACTCTTTATTGTTTTTTTTCTGATGCTTTCTTTGTTGTGCCCTTCATTAACTAGAAATGATCCTTTATTGGAGAAAATCATCCAAGTGAACACTTGAAAGAAATTTTGTGTGTGAGACAGGAGTGCGGTTGGATATTTTTGTAATGAAAGGAGTTTTAATCCTCTCCTCCCCTATCTCAGAAATCTGCAAACCAAGCCTTTTCATATTTGAAGCAGCAACAGGAGGAGAGAAGTGCTCTGTAAAGGTGCATGATGGTGACATATTGCAATGTATTTCTTAAATCATAAAGCTGTCAGGGCGAAAGTGAAATTTCAAGACGGTTTAGTGGTAAAGGTGATATTTTGTTAAAGACACTTCCTTATCAAGTTATTCTTGCTAAATTATTGCAAAAATATGTTGCTGGAAAACCTAGTGTCTGGCGGTATTTAAAAAAAATTAAGAAAGCTGGGAATAAAAAATCACCTTTCACTTTGCCTTGAGCTCTGTTTTTTTGTAACGATAGCTTATTTGGTACTGCAGTGAAAACTTCTGGTTATTTAATATAGTTAATATTTACTGAGTATGTTTAAGCATCAGCCATTTAAACTGAGTGGTTTAGAGTCAACAGTCACTGGTCATTCACTGTTTCCACATCTCTAAAATGATTCAAAATTAGGTCAAGAGAAACTGAGCAGGGAAAGAAGGAACAGAAAGCCTCCAGACACTGGGATTTAATTTGACACAGGAGATCATTACAGCCAAGCCAAACTGGTAGGCCTTGTTAATCTTCAGGGATATGCAGTGGGCACACTGATTTTATCAATGTTGTTGGTATTGTGGTGTAATAATGTTGTCATGGTAAAACACACTGCGGATTTACTTAAACAACTGCCTTATTTTGTAAATGTAGAGGTAAAATTTCAGGAGATACAGGACTGGAGAAACATAAAGCTGATGGAATGGGCCTGGGAAGAGGAGTTTTTTAGAAGAGAATTTCAGGATGAAAGGCAACAGTAAAAGTGGGGAATCTGAGTAAACCTTTAAGTCAATGACTTATAGAAATTAATTTTGTTTCTAGCCTTTTACTGTAGTAAGTTTTGTTTAGTGTTAGACATCCATGCTTTTTTTCTCAACTTCTTTGATGATCCATTGAGATATCTTGACATCTTGTACTCGGTCTTTGATCTTTTAGACATTTGAACTGTTTGGTGTTTTGCACCGGGAGATACTGGTCCATTATGACCCTGATAACAAAGACACTTAGGTAAGTTATTTAAAAAGCTATTTATTAGAGCTAACACTATAAGAAGAGAATAGCATAGATCATCTTATGCCCCTTTAGATGCTAGGAGTCCTGAACAGCGTACAGTGTTGAACCAAGCCACACACAGCATGCCGTGCAGACTTTGTCCACAGCAGAGATTCTCCCCTTTTGGTCATTCAAGCTGTTATAAGATTTCCTTGCAAGGGAACAGCTCCATTTATTATGCCTACAGTCAAACAGAAACGATGTTTTCATGAGGATTTCTTGCTGTACTGTTAGATAAAGGCAAGGCCATGCAGGTGGTGTAATTGCAGGTGTGGAGCAGGAGCTGCCTGCAGCCTCCTCTGTTACAATGAGACGGTTGAGGTGATCCTGCAGCCAACATATTTTTGCAGCACAGCACAGGCCAGGCTGTATGTGCAGCAGAGCAGGATCAGGATCACTACATTTGCATCACAACTTTATTGCTGTGAGTCATCCTATTGATTTTTGTGGACTTGCTATCCATAAGATTGTGGTCCTAGACAGGACCTTTCTAAGGAACCAAGGTTTCAGGGCAGTAGGCTATCAGTGTAGACCTTATTGGCCATATCAGTGGACCACACTAGTCATAGAACCACATCAGTGCTCCATGATCCCTTTAAAAAAGATAGTCTTTTGTTAACAGTCTAAAATAGGACTCATGAACAAACCAAACAGCTGAACTGAGATGTGAAATGTTCCTTTGAAGGTGGACTGTGGGCAGGAAAAAAAAAAAGGCACAGGGTAGCTAAGCCTAATCCTTCCAGAGTAAAACTGCGTTGAGAACTCCAAACTAGCTGTAAAATTACTGACAGAGTGAGAACATCACTGGTTGGGATTTCACATGATGTTCATTAAGGGAACCTAAGCTGCACGGGAAACAACATCCACAGAGCAACTCTATGCCAGATGAGTAAATTTCATAAAATACTATGCAGCCAGTGTATTTTTGCATCCTGCTTTTCAGTCACATTTCCTTTGAAATATACTTTTTAGTAGTATGTAAGCAGCTTTTGTGGTATCAATACTATTTATTGTAAAATGTCTCTTAAGCAACTTAATACAAAATTTTCAACTATTGTTACTCATGGGTGTGTTAAGTCAGGCTCTTACAAGGAATCGAGCATGGTTGAATTTTTCTACTGACATTTTCAATAAATACTTATCTTTTGTCTCCGTCAGTGAGACAGTCTCTGTGGGATGTTGCCAGTTTTGTTCTTTGTTCTGTGTAAAAAAAAAAAATAAATTAAAGGAATAAATTATGCTAACTTCGTTGCGCACAAGAGAAGAAGGTTTGAAGTGATGTAAACGTCATCTGCCCAGACATTTACAGTGTGGAAAGAAAGGGAGGAAGGCTCTTAACATCACTAGACACCTGGTTGACTCCAGAACTAGTATTTTGTGGGCGGGATTGTTATTTTGTTGCTGAAGTCGGTAGGAGACATGACTTTGAAACTGCTCTGGGTTTTTACCATGGTTCATGGAAATGAACCGTGGTGTGGGGTAACCTTGTTTTTTACTGTGCGCATAAACATGGGATATTCACAGTGCCTTGATTTTAAACTCCTGCCGCAGGTTCCCGTGTCAGGCACACAGTCTGGGCCCTTTGCAGTCAGTGAAGACAGTCTTCTCCAAATGCAGCTCGGAGAACGTAAATCAGCTCCTCCACTGAACTAACAACAGAACTGGGGAAGAGTACTCTGTAACTACAATAGGGTGGTGTGGTTTTCCCCGGTGGTAATTTTACAGTGGCCTATCTAAGTAATGAAAATTTTATTTATAATTCACAGTAGAAAAAGAAGAGAAGCTTGTGTTTTTCTTTACACAGTACAGCCTGGAAAACAGCAGTATTATTTTGGTAATGGTTGCATTATTTGAAATTGGTCCTGGACTTATATTTTATGTATGTTATTCCAAGAAGTACAACAGAAAATCCACATTTCCTATGATAGGCCTTTTTTTGTCTAAGAAGTTATTTATGCTGAGTGTTTTTTAAAATATTCTGTGCTTTAAATAGTTGTATGTAAAAAAAAGTAAAAATGAAGTTTCCTCTGGGAAATGCTGCTATTATAAAAGGTCTGGTTTAGAAGCTATTTTTTTGCTGACATCCCCCTTAGGCAGTATCAGCTGTATTTATTGATATCTGCATCTGGCATGTCTAGATCAGAAGCTGGATCAGAACTGAGGCAGGTTATTTTGAAATTTTTCAGATCCTGATGAGCAAACAGGTTTTATTGTCAATTTTCTCACCAATGTCAACATTATTTTAGTGCTGGAGATCACTTTGTTATTTTTGTACAAAATCTATTTCTGCCCTCTACCCCTCTAAAAATATTATTTGGACAAGCCAAACATGAATAAGAAGAAAGAATTTAAAAAAACCTTCTGTTGGTTTTGACAAAATAAAATTTCTGTATTTGTGCTATGGGAAGCCGAGGGTCTTATCCTAGTGTTTTCACTTGAACCCTCTTTGGACCATGCAAAATCAACATACTCTGTGCCAAAAGCCTTGTTCTCAACACTTACCTGAATGGGAAGCAGATAAAATGCTTAAAGACAAATAAAGGACAAGCCTGTTTATCTGAATCTGCAGCTTTAGTTCTAGGGCTGTGTCTAGTAGCCTGAATAAAGCTGGCTGTCTTGGAGGTAGACCTCTGCAGAGAGTACCTGGCGAGTTGTTTCTTAGCACACGTCAAAAACTGCTGGGAAGCTTGTTGCTTTCCTTGATGACTATTGTGTTTGCTGTCACTCCTTGGAAAACTTTTCTTTGTTGAAGTTAAATGCTCTGTATGCTGCTCTGTGTGGTGATACTGCTTCACATTCTTCTGTCCGAATAGTCTGGACTCTGGTCTTAAGTATCCATACTGGTGTCAAGCATGAAAGGGACTGATTTTTGTAATGCTTACTCTTGCCTTACCTCTGGGCGGGGATGGTGGGGGGCCGGTGTCGGTGTGTGGGTGTCTCTGTGTGTGTGTAGAAGACACATCTGTGCTCTAAATACACCATTTCAGCGGCACAGTTCTAGCCTAATTGCCATAGGATAACTGAAGGTTTGTGAGGATCTGTGCTACTAAGACAATTGGAGTTTGGATGCGGGTATATAAACACATGTTGTGTGAGCCACGTGGACATATTGTGAAAGTGTCACGGGATAGCTGATTAAGTATGGAGCTGCAGTCCTGGATAGACGGCACTGGGGAAGCAGGACAGCCAGAAGGGGTGGAGTCACCATCCCTGGAGGTATTGAAAAGACGTGTAGATGTGGTGCTTAGGGACATGGTTTAGTGGTGGACTTGGCAGTGCTAGGTTAACAGTTGGATTTGATGATCTTAAAGGTCTTTTCCAACCTAAATGATTCTATGATTCTAATAGAGGACTAGGTATGAGAAGCAGGTTATGAAACAAAGCAAGAGTAAGAGTGGTTGGGACACACAAAGGAAGACAAAAAGAAGTAATTCAGAGGACAAATGGTGAAGAATTCCCAATAAATTCTTGTTGATGCTAAAGAGATTTTGCTAACTTCTGTAAAGTGCAGCACTGGATTCCAAGGGCTTGTGTTAACCTGCAGCCTGTTAGCTAAAGATAATGCATAAGACCTAGAAGGCACTCTGGCTTGAGAAACAAACAACATACACATTGGCTTGCCCTTCACTCCACCTGATGTATGCTATCTGCTAGTGTATTGCCAATAGATTTTTACCTTTTTCTTCTTGAGTACAAGCTTTTGTATTTGTACATAAGCAGATAATCTAAAAAGAGCTATAAATATAGATTGGCTGTATGAGAAGTAAATCCTGAGTATGTGTCCAGGCAAGGAAGAGTTCTTTTAGAGCAGTGCTTGATTTTATTGCAAATGCTGGAAGAGGGTAAGAAAAGAAAGGAAAGAGAGGGTGACAGGCATGGAGGGTTGAGTTGGCTGTATTAATTTAAGAAAGGGTTTTGCTCATGTTCTTATGTCAGGCTTTATCTATAGCTATGTAAGCACAAAAGTTTCCAGTCAAAATATGGATTTCAAGCTGGTTACAATACTTTAAATCAAGTCACTCAGATTAAAATTAAATGGAAAAGTTTTGCCATTTTATCTTCAAGGGGAATCCCTTCTCAGCAAGTGTCTGCAGATGCTCCAGTAGGTATCTGAGCCATCTTCTGCCAACCATCTTCCTATTTACCCACTTAACGAGGGGGAAGCATGGAAAATAATCAGTGTTCTACATGGAGCTTTGTTTGCTGTGTGTTTTCCCCAGCTATTTCTCTGTGTAAGAAAAAGGCAGGTAGGGCTCAGTTCGAAAGGATACAAAATGCTGCTTTGCTAGCTTACTTGGAGGATGTTTTGAGATTCCAGCTTTTATAATGAAAGGGAACCACTCATGATCATTTATAATGAAAGGGAACCACTTATCACCATTGTGCTGAGCCCACACGGTTCTGTCTCTGTGGGACTGGATAAGAGAGTGCCACATTCCCAGTTTAGAGGGCAAGCTTCATCCTTGTTAATGTACATTGCATTCTTCCCCTCTAGGCAGTAAACCTGCTAGAACAGCAGTCAGACATGAGAGCCAACTTCTATTGCAGTAGGAGAGGTTCATTGCATGAATAGGCAGAAGCTTTCCCAGATGTCTTCAAAACTTCTGAACTCTCAGTATGAGAGGGGTCAGAAGCTGCTGAACTCTTATTGCGGGCATTCAAACAAAAATAGACAAGATTTCCAGCTAGCTTCAGTAGACCTGTGTTGTGTGTAGGAAATGGACGTCTCTCTAGAACTTGCTCTCTGTTGCCTATTCTCAATTATAGAAGAAGCATGGGGGTTGGCCTGTGGGCAAATAATCAGGAATGGGGAACTGATATCAACAGCGCATCAGAAGAGTGTTTTATCTTAATTTTTCAATGTGTTCTTTGTGAAATAAGGACAAACTTGCACACAAACCTAAAAATAAATAAATCTCTCACCAAGGAAGACCAGAAGAGAAGATCCTTTCCTCTACCCTTACAAAGCTACTGTGTATTATATTAGATAGTGTTTATGTTCACAGACAGTACAGACTGGGCACCAGAGAAATGTCAGTAAATAACAAAAACAATAATCAATGAACTGCCTGAGAGAGTCCTTTCTCTTTCTTTCTGGATGTTTGGAGTGATTTTCATATGGGGTAACTCTGTTTTAGTAGAGAAACATTTATGCGGTGCCTCAAACAATAGCTGTCGGCTGCTGGAAAAGATTCTGCTGTCTGTGTAGAAGAATAAAGGACATACTTCAGTAAAATATTCAAGAAGTGGCAGATATATTTTGTTACTGTGTTTTGCAAATGCACAAAATAGATCCCTGCAGAGATGGAGAATGAGATGAAGGGAAATCCACAAAACTGATTATGCTGAAACCAGTGCTGCAAGGGCATGCTTGAAAGGACAAGGGGTAGGTACTTGAGAAAGTCTGTGTGCATGCACACTTGTATGCTAAAACAGTGGTAGGCCAAATCTCAAGAGCTTTGGGAGACTGAAATCATATCTATTTTTGATTCTCTTGTGGTGTCCCTAATCACGTGTGAGAGAGGCAATTTGCAAGGGTGAAGCTATTCCCAAATGTTCTGAGGTCTAGGCCTGGGCTTCTTTGCTACTGTTTGCCATGGAGCTTACCTTTCTGCACTAACGAGCATGACAGCCAGTATTTGAGAGGTGGAGATACATCTTCTTCCTTGGTGTTAAGTGCTGTCCTTAGCTTGCTGCACCTGGCTTGGCTTTTTCCCTAAAGCTTCTCTGGATTCTGTGGATTTAAAATTTGGAATAAATTAAATCCCTTGTATTAAACAGGTGGTTTTAACCGCCCAAAATATTAAAGATACTTATTCCTCCAGCATTTTGGTGATTTTTTTTTAAAGACTTGAATTGAACAAACATTTATTATATGCAGTGCTTATTTATACTCAGCTTCATAATCCATATGCTTGAACCCCCCAACCAAAAGCCAGAACAGCTCTCAGAGTCCTTCCCCGCTTCCTCTAGGACACATTAGTAATAATTTAAAAAACTTTTTTATTAATCTGCTAAGGATAAAATTTTGCTATTAAAGAATTACATGTAATAATGTGTCAGTATTCCATACTTCCCTGTCTCGACATTCTTAGCATTACAAAAATCAAGGGACAGAGCCTGTGCATTGTATGCATGCATAAGTGTGACAATAATTCATTTGGCTCTGAAAATATATATATTTTCCTTGGAATGTGCATTTCTAAAGTCTGCATTTCACTCTGAATGTTTGTCTACCACTGCATACAGACCTGTCCTTTCTTGTTCTTCCTTTGCATAGCTCACTGCTGTTATTCTCTCTTCCTCGTGCCCTTGATGAAAAGGTAGCACTTATGGTTAAAAAAGGAACCTTTTCTTGTTTCATTAGGATCTCTTTAGTTTGCCCTATTAACTGGTTGAAGGGGACTTTTGTCCTTCAGCTGACTCCATCTGCCTTTCACAATGGGCTTGCGTTCCTCTTAAAGGCTTTTTCCTGTCACATCTGGTTTCTGCGGCCATTAGCTTCAGAACTGGAGTGAGGCACTTTGACATCCAGAGTGCCATACTGCTCTCTGCCTCGTGAGACCTCTTTCCTGCTACTGCAGTGGACCAGCAGCCCATCTCCCAGAGTACTAGCAGTAAGTTTGCCCTCATTTGGCCCTCTCTTGCCTTGCTCTCTGATCAGTTCAGTGTTTTATCATTTGATTAAATGCAATTCTTCATTGTCATGAGTTATCTGTTAAGTCAGATAAATTTTATGTTTTGAAGAAAGCACAAAGGAAAAGACACCTCAAGCCTTGCACAAATGAAATTTGTCAGACTTGTATATGGCAGTCTTGAAAAAATTGTTTAGGGAGGGATAAGTGCTGGTTGACCTAACCGTCAGAAATGGTCATTTGTGGGTTTGTTTTTTCTTTTTTCCTCTTTGCTACTAACCCAGAACTGACTCAGGCTGATGATATAAACGTTCTTTGCTGTGTGATTTGACAAACAAATGCGGGACTATTTCCAGTGCTAGGTCAGGTCAACCATGATTTTGTGTACCCATGGCAAGCTTTCCAAAAGCTCCAAGGGTGGGAATTCCCCAGCCTGTGTGGTAGACCTAAGCATGTGTACACATATCTCTGAAGGAAGCAGCACAGAACAAAGCACTCTGAATAGCAGGGCTGAAACACTTTAATAGACCTGAGGTTTATTGCTGCTACAGTCACTGGTGCTAACAACTGTCGTCTTTGCAATGGCACAGCACAACTTTGATTCACAAGCTTTTACCTGGGAGGAACAAACTAGGTGATACTTCTGGTGATACTTTCATCTCCTTTGGGTTTAGGATGCGCGTAATGGCTTTCCCTTTTTTAACATGCAGCTTTGTTTGCAGTTAGTAGGTTGCTGATTATAGTCCTTTTGTTTGTTTTTATCAGTGTTGCTCAGTCACTTGTCCTTCAAACAGTGTAATCATCCTTGTGGGTTTGTGCTTCAACCAGTGCATCAGTGTCTGTCTCAGTACACACATGATTCCGTAGTCACCCAGTGAGCTCTGGGTAATCCTTGTAGTCAGCATCTTTGGAGAAAAAAAGCAGCACTCTATCTTGTTCACATGAAACAAAGGTGCAGGAATCCAGTATGATACCTCACTTCTGCATCTCATTGAAATTGGAGAGGCTAAGCATTCCTGCTACTGAAAACAAATGAACAAACAAAGCATCAGCACATCTAAGGTAAACAGCAGGAATTGAAACTGGAAAATTTTGGGTGCAAAATTGGTAACAAAAGAAGCAAATGTATTCATTCATCATAAACCCATTTGTCTCACTGCCATAAATAACATATGGAGGATTTTTTTTTTTTATTTTTATGCCTAGGAGATGTAGTTGTGGACAAGGACTCACACTAACTATTGTGACAATATACTACAGAACAAGGAAGCAATCCCTGGTAGCAGCAGAGTTACAAATGTACAGACAGGCGCAGACCCTGAAACTGATTGCAGCCACCAGTGAGGATTTCAGTGAATATCTAAAGACCTGTGCAGCACAGTGAATACATTGGACACAGACAGTAAGGAGGGAGAATCCAACCCAAAACTCCCAGAATGACAAATCGCATCTTGACTCCAAAAGATAGATTTTGGTGTTTTGGTTTTTTTTTAGAGCTGGCTGGTAGAAGTCAAATGAAGCTGTTTAATGAGTAGCAGAATTAACATCCCTAGGTTTTCTATGGATTTGTCCCCCATCCCCTAGTTTTTCTTACTTGTCTCCACTGTAGTCTCCTACCCAATATGTTTGGCTGAGGAGAACCACAATGTGCTGACTTTACGGGCTGGGCGCTGCCACTTGATTACATAAGGACCCAAGTTATAAATTATTATTTAAAGATCTACTCAGCCACCTATTTTTTAATGAAACTTGTAAGAATTTAATTAATGTGTTTAAGGCAGCTCCCTTCTGTCAAACTCAATCGAATGCAGCTAATATATTCAAAAGTTAGAGGAGAGTGCAGTGCTACACCGTAAGGTCAATCTCAACGAGAGAACATCTTACAAAGCATCGTACGAGCATCATGGTGAAGTGTGGTCTTGTACGCTAAAAGTGTGGTGCAAGGTCTCTGGGAAATGAGAGGTAATTAGTGGTGCCACATTCCCCAAGGGCTTGGTGGCCTCACAAAAGCGCACCTGCACGCACTGACAGCAAAAGTTGAAGTAAAGGAAGAGCAGCAGCTGATCTCTGAAAAGGAACGCAATTATCTTTTCAGTTAATGAAAGACTGTAAACAGAGACAACTAAGGGCAAATCTGCCGTATAGCAAACTGATTTTTCATACGTACAGGTTTGGATTAATGTTCTGTCAGACTGAACAGATTAGTTTGGATTTTGACTAATATTTGAATTTTCTGTAGTAATCCTTAGAGTATATTTGCTAGCAATAACAGACAGAAGGGGCTGGGAGCTAGATAAACCAAACATTGCACAGACTTACTGTCATCGTCATGAAAAGAAATGGTCAAAGTTTACAGAAAGACGTGACTGGGTGGGAGTAGTGTAGACTATTTGTGGTAGTTTCTTAAATCTACCTGTTTTAATCTGAAATACCCACAGTGCTTTTAGTTGTTGAACACATTGTCTGCAATTGGTTGTTTTCTTTCTGTACACTTAAATGCATGGTGAAAAACATGTAAAACATGTATAAAGAAAACTTGCATAAGGCATATATTTCATGTCTAATAGGAAAAAGACAGTCATGATTTTCACTTAAAAATAAGCTAGTGACATGCTTAGCCATGGTCTGTGGTCTGATGCAGCATTTTAGAAATGTGGTGTATTTCTCTAGGTGTTTGTATGTGGAGTAGCCACAAAATACGTGATAGTTCCCACACATTCAAAAAGTGACTTAATACAGTGAGGCAGATGATCAGACTGTAATGTAAAACAAACAGCAGGGATCACTATATAAACTCCTCCTTCACTTTGAGGCTGGGTCATGTAAACTCTCTTGGGCTTCATGATTAAAATATATATTCTTGTAGTAGGAGAAAGCCAGAGTAACTTTCAGTAGGTAATGGTTTGTGCATTCTTCGAAATTGCGCAGCTTGATTTCAAGCAAATAAAAAACCCCAATGCTCCCCTCAACCCTCCCCATCTGAAGTGCTTTTCTTTAAGAAGTGGTATATAAGCCATGGGTTTGTTTTCACAACAATTTTGAGTCACACTGTTATGTTTATATAACATACAGTTTATTCAAATCATTGCTCATCTGAATAATACTCTGTAGTTCATTGTGGATGTGAGTCAGGCTGCCTACAAAAATTTCAAACTCCAGCTTGCTCTTGGTGTCACTTTTTTGGCTTCTTTGTTCTATTCTTTTATTTTTCTAAATGTATCTTATCCTGATTTCCTTGGCTTAGTTTTTGTTTCTCTGTTTTCTATTGTTATAATTCAAGCATTTTGTACTGTCTTTTTGAAAGCAGTGTAATCAATTCAGTATAGCATTAAAATAATTCACTGTATAATTAACTTCAGGTCTTTCAATACTTGCTTTTGATATGATGTACAAAGTTATTTCCCTTATGAATTTCAATAAGTTAAAACTACAGAGCTTAATGAAACTTTAATGAAATGATGTTTTATCACACTAGTAGTATTTTCTACCATCCTCAGTTTTGAAATGGGTGAATCAGTCAATCAGTGAATGTAACTCTTGCATTTCCTAAATACCTTTGTGGAATATAAGCGATAAATACAGGCTCCATCCAGCTGCATTAATGGTTACTGGTTAATGACTGTTCGTTGTATAAACATGTACGAGCAATATTCTTTTTTGAGTTTTATCCACATTCTTTTAAACTAGAACGTTTCACAACCTTTAAAAAAAGCCATAATGTTGGAATTAGATTCACCACTTGCTCAGTGTGTTCTTTTGTTGTTGATCTTTTTTCTTTTTTTCTTTCTTAAGTATCTAGCTCCTTGATTAAAAAAAAAACAAAAACACCAAAAAAACCCCAAACAGTAGGAAGTGGATTAAGAGGTGGCATATGTGAAGTATCTGCAGGATTTCATTTGGTTTTCTGATATGTGATATGTAAGGGACCTTTCCTTTCTTTCCATAACCCCATAATAATAGAAATGTGCAGGAGTCTCACAAAGCAGTGAAGGGGAGGAATGAAATGGAGGGCTCAGTAATACAGATTACAGAAAGAAAGGTGACTTACATGAATTGACTGATTTGCTGAAGAGTTTCTGAGTGACCTTACTAGCTAGCATATTTTTTTTTATAAAATGTTATTTCTAGCATCTTGTTTCTTCTTCCTGAAGTGTCTTCTTCAGTGTTTTAACACCATTCAATTCATGCATGTTTTTCACATTAAAAAAAGAATCTGTAAGTTAAAAAAGAAAGATAAAACAAAGAAAAAAAGTGGTAAAGAACAGGGCAGAAGGAGAATATTTCAATTTCAAGGTCCTATAAAAACCACAATTTCCAAGACAGTTTTTGAAGTTGTCTGGAAAAGCTGTTCCCCCCCCCAGCCCCACCCCCCACCCTTTTTTTTTTTTACAGAATGAAATCTTGCATTGTCTGTAAATCCAAGCTTCTTCTGTACAGCTACATTTGATAAGACAGTAGGTCCATTCTTTTGGCATAGGAGGAGATTAATTTTTCCATTGCCAAAGGAGAGATTCTTGCTTTCAGTTCTAATCCTCCATAATCCCCCCCCCCACTTCTGTGCAAAAGTGCACAGAATAATTTAGATATGTTTCCAGACTCAGAAGGGCTGAAGGTGGATTTGGGATTTAATTTAATTTTTCTCACAACTTTGTTCTGAAAGCATGAATGATAATTAATTGAGTTGTGTGAGCCTACTTAGTACAGCACTGTGAGGAAACGCAGTCCTTTCTACAGAAGCTACAAGTTACAGAACTGTAGGCTACACAACTTGGATTTAAGGCTCATGATTTTTGAACACGATTAGCAATAGCTGAATTTTGATCTGTCAAACCGACAATTGCACCAGTAATCCAATGGAAGTAAAGTTAGACCAAAAGCATATCCAAGGTATATTGAACTCTTCATGAAAACTTGTTCCTCTGGCATAGATATCCTTTCTCTAGCCAAAGTTAGAAGATAAGTAACAGCTTGTCATCCACCCCGTCAGTTTTTTATTTGAAGATTTGATCTTAGGTTACTTATTAGATGTATTTCGGATAGCCACTTATGTGTAGAAAGCGGAATAGCTTGGTGACTGTCATGGCAAGGCACACCATCAAGAACAAAGAAAAGGAATGGTCAGGGGATGCATAAAGGTGGAGTGAGTTTGCAGAGGAGATAACGAAATATTAAGCAGGAAAATGAGGATTAGAAGGTAGTTTGGAGTGCACAGTTCGAAAAAACTATTGTAGGAGCTCGTGAGCGAGCCAGGAGAGCGTGCAACTGGAAGACGGCCCTTAGCACCAGTGTTTTGAATGAGCTGTATGTAAGGAAAAAAGATTAAAGCAGATACGCAGCATGCAAATAATGAGTAATTTAGTAAGGACAGGGTTAGTCTTGAATCACTTTCTGTCAAGAAGCTGCACATGTAGCTTAGTGTGGTTTGCCTGGACTCCCTCAGTATGCAATGCAACTCTATGGAACAACTCATCCTATGTCTTTTAAAAACCTCTCTTAAAATGGAGCCAGTTGTCTTTTGGAGGTGCCTGTTTCTCTTTCTTCGAGAAGAAGAATGTCTTAAGTGGTGGCCTCAAATGAACTTCTTAGCCTGTAGGCAGCTGGAGCTAGCAGCTTCTCATCCTAAAGAAGGCTTGAGAACTGGAGGAGTGCCAAAAAAGCACAGGGACAAGGGAGTGTTGGTGAGATTCCTGACTTCGGCAGAACCTGAGTTCTGTGGTCCCCAACCCATGCTTGCCTGCACACCCAAGTGTCTGTCCTTCTGGCCACAGAAAGATCAAGTTTAAACTGTAACCCTAAAGACAGAGCCAATTGTGATACAACCTGGAGCATGCTGCTTTCTCAAGAGGCTTCCCCAGCTTCTGACAGGATGAGGCATCCTTGCTTCAGTTAGCCTGAAGAGTCTATCTCTGCATTCAAGAACTGGTCTTTATGCATTTTTGAGTAGCTAAGATCTCACTGCCATTCCTGACAGTTTTTCCAATGGAATGAAGGAACTATTTATTGATTTCTTGCAAATCACCTAAGATTCCTTTCAAAGCAAATCCCTAGAGGCCATAGAAATTGTAAGTAATACACAGTTTTCGTGCAATTCAGTGGATTCATTTCTATGAATAATGAAAAAGGAACTTTACCTAAAACTTAGAGAAATATACTATATGTTTAATTAAGTAAGTTTTCCACATACTGCATTTTCTCTACTGTTATTTAAAATGTTTGTCTTTTAGGAAGGATTTAATCCCCTGGGCCTTTTTAATTCTCTAGAGTTTTCTGTCCTGGAGCTTAAAACATTGCATTCATCATACTTTTTTTCCCTTCAAATGGCAATAGTTCTTTCATAATTTTAGGGTTTTTTTAATGTCACTATCATGTTGAATAACAGAAAATTAGACCATGCTGCAGCAAATTTGTATTCCATGTGCAATGTGCACTGAGAAACTTCTCAGAAAATCTGAGAGTTGGAATAAGGTAAATTTTTCTTATGTTCTGGGAGAAAAATTCCTACTGTAGCGCTTCTTAAAAATCCAGCTGCCTTTGTGTGCAGAGACAATAATTGATTTGTTTATTCTGAGCATTTTATCCTGGACTTTCATGAAGAAAGACATGGGGGAAGGAATATGGCTTGACTAAGCCTCCATTTTCAGTTGTCACCTGGGATAACTGAATGTTAATGCATAACAGAACAATGTTCTCATTCTTTTCTTGAGCTTTTCCATTCTTTGAAGGGGCTGTCCCAATCCTTTCCCTTTTAATCAGTTCCCAGCCTGTCACAGGACTTCTGCTGTTTTCCCTCAAGGATGCCATGCTTCCCTATGCAAAGATGAAGGAGGCATTTCAAAAATTGTCATCTGTTCTGGACGTTAGGAGTCCTGACCTCCAGTTTTCAGATCCTGTAGGAATTTCCATCTAAATCGATTACCTTCTGTATTATTGGAAAGTTTTATCCCATGGGCGACTTCTGCATGCAAATGTATTATCTCATGAGTAAGTAAATGGCAATTAGGTCTAGTTGAAGTCAATAGGAATTCTTATGCACATGGCTTTGCAGATGCTAAAGGGTAGGTCATTTTGTGTTTGGGAACAGGGACTAGAAATCAAAAGCAAATATTCATAAAACATGCTTGAGAGTTTGTTCTGGTTTTATATTAAACAGTTGTCAGTTCATATGCTGTACTCTATCAGAATAACAGTATGGTATGAAAAATGGTCATTCACAGACATTTAAAATACTTGCTCTTTAATGCAAAACAGAGTCAGCAAATATAAGAATTAAAAAAAAATATTATAGTATTTGGGATTGCACTAGCCAATAAATATAAAATAAATGTTTAAAGAGACACATTCATTTTCAAGAATCTAGAAGATTCCGCACAGATACACAGTGGGTCTCATAAAACTCTTCTAAAAGATTGATTTAAATCTGTTTCCAATTCAAATGTGAGTTGATGTTCTTTGCGCTATTTTTTATAAAAGCTTTGCAGCAAACCATTATGCATATGTTCATCCCTGTATTTTTCTAAATGAATACAATTTCTTGTTTGTATCATATCTGTACTTTTAGTATTATCCTACTGGGTATATTAGGAAGCTAACCTTTGAAGGACACTGAGTTTTAAAGCATTACAAGACTGTTGATTATTTTAACATCAGAAAAAAATTAACGAGATGCAAATCAGTCCTTCTGTATTCTTGAATCAAAGCTCTGTTAAAAGTAAATGTTTTCTTCACAATATTAGGAAGAAGAAAAGCAGACTCACAGACTAAAGGAAATAATTGTGCAGTACATTGAATTTTTTAAACAATAAGTACAAAAGGTTTTGCTCCAGGGAAAGCTGAGTCCGTTTTGCTGTCAGAAGAATTAGAAATTAAGTATTTTTTTGGCATAAAGCCCTGAGGCTCCACAGATCTTCCCTTGTTTCCTTTATCCAGCTGAGTATGTGGACTTGGCTTTTTGTATTAATTAACTGTTTGTACCTTTGCTTCTGATTTTTGATGTTATCTGGTAAGGTAAATCCTGATTTTTTTTGTTGTTGCTATTTTAAGAAAATGCTGAACTTACACGTTTAAGTTTGAAGTTTCTCACTAGGTCTTAAGACGTGTTTTTTCTGAACTTGTATTTAAACTTAACTCTTTAAGCACAGCTTTGCACCTCATTGGAAATGTACATCCTGGACATTTGGACATCCAAATCAAACCAAAGCAAAACCAATGCCAATAGCATTATGTATTTTAAAAATGCCCAAGCCTACTACTGTAGAAACAGTACCCCAGTCCTCTTGTTCAGCCAGGCTAATTAGCAGTGCTGTGTTAGATGAAAATTTCCTGCATACAATTCCAGAGCACAATTTGTTTAGAGCTACCTCCGTTTCACAGGTAGGAATAGCTCACCCTCCGCAGTACTTGGGCTGGCGTGTTGAGATTCTGTATTGAGACAGAGTGTGTTAGCATATGTGTTCATTGGAGCTGGCTGAAGTACTTATGCTAGGAAAGAGATCTTGTGTCAGCTCACCTAGAACACTGGCTGCTTATTAAGCAAGAAAGTCTTCAGCCAATCAGTCCAGTTAATTAAATGATGAACTATTTTATTAATAGCTAGGAGCGAGACTCAAGTGAGAAAAAGTAATAAAACAGCAGCTGGAGGAATTACTTGCTCTTTGGGGCACTTTTTACTTCGTCTAATTGGAATATTTAATCAGAAATTGGAGGTGGCAGTTGCAGATTTGATTAAGGGATGGAATGAATAGGAGATAGTTAGAAACTCATAAAAAGAAACCTCAGGTCATGGATTGCAGGTTTTTGCTGCAGTGCATGGGCACTTTCTGCATTTTTTAGTAATATTCTGAAATGAAGCGGTAGTAGAAAATTAGCAAGTGAGTAATAAAGAATAAAATAGATCAATGTAAGAGTTACGAATACCAGTGTTTACTAGGTGTCAATATTGCATAAATATATGCATTTGTGTACACAGATGCACATATTTGTGTTATGTATGTGTAAAATAACCTAAGACTCATAGAAGTGTAAATGGCTGCCAACGGCTCTTTCATAAAGCTATTGACTCCAGTTCTGCTAAGAGCTTTGAGTGTGTATGAAGTTGCATACAGTGTTTGGTTGTATGATCAGCAAAATTAGATATTTGCTTTTACAGCGGAAATCGACTGCTGAGGTGCTACAGAACCTGCCACCATCTGATGAAACACTGCAGATTGCAAACAGCAGATGAGAGATGGCAAAAAACCCCCTGTTATTTCAGTGTTTCTCAGCATCTCTTCCTTTTTAGTATTAGATTGGAGTTTAAATGTACATACATTATGTTGTTAAATAATGCAAATTAAAATGAATGTGCTTTGAATCTCATTGGAAATCTGCTGATGACAATGAAAAGAATGCTGTTAACTTCAGTAAACATTGGGTCATACTTTGTATTAAGAAACACTAAAAATGGAGTCTAAGTCTGCTCATATTTACTGAACTAATTCCTAATGCTGCTACTGGTTCATTGAGAAATACAGTCACGCTCAAGATATTTCCCAGGAAACTTTCAACCTTCAATTAGAGTCTTGTAATTTCATACCACATTTCTACACACACACACAAAAAAGCACAAAAAGCAGATTCTACATGCATAACCACAGTCCGTTAAATGTTAGAGTGTATCTCACTGACATGTTATTTCCAACACCTAAATTAATCTAACAATGTTAGTTTGTAACATTTAAAGTTTGGTTAACCAGTAATATTTAAAGTTTGAAACAAGGAAATTATTTTTATCATATGTATGCATGCATATGTATGATACTGTAAATGTCTATTCAGTTTATCTTGGGAAGCTTGAAGCTTTAATGGTATTGGTGTGAACTGGTGCTTAAACACATAATATATTATGTATGTGTTGAACACTATTTAGTAAAATATAATTAACATATAGTTTTTGGTGATTTAGACTGGAGAAATGTACATCTTAATCTTCAGTAGCAAAAAGCTTAGTAAGGTCCAAAAAAGTATATGTATGAACGAACAATAGTTGTAACAATTATGTTAGTACATGAAGAACCTGAAGTTATTCCTCTACCTAATCCCTAGAGGTTAGTGTGAGAGGTGGTGGAAATGGAAGCTCATTGCCATTCCCCCATCTGCGCATGTTGTACACTTCACTTGCTTCTTTGTGGTCCCTCTTTCAGGCTTTTGTGTTGACTGTGTTAAAGGCAAGATGCTTATTTAGGGGGACTCCTGATCCGATTCAGTTTTTAATTTCTATGTTTCTAAAGATACTTTTAATTTTCAATGGTCATTTAAAATAATGTATTAACTGTACCAAGCTGTCAAGAGTTTTGGAGAGAGGACTCCATGCAGAGACGAAAATTGGGACTGCCTAGGAAGGAGGTTTTAAGGACACACCTACAGATGATCTGTTTAGTGTGGCTCATCCCTAGACAGGTAGAAGCAGGTTCCATATCACCGATGGCACAAATTCTTTTCAGCTGGTTGGATGTCTCCACAGAAAATTTTCTGATAGACATGTGTGCGTGCATGCAGGATCTTGAGGGATGCTTTGGCTACTGGGCTAGTTCGCTGGGCAGGGTTGTGTGAGCAAGCAAGAGGACCTAGTTGGTACCAGCCCTTATTAATATGGGCCAGATTTAGTCATCCTTGCAGTACTTGATATTATTTTGTATCCAAGGTACGTAAAATCCCCAGCACAGCTGAACTGCAACTGTAGAACTTAAAAACTACTGATTAAAGATGAATTTAGTAAAATTACTTATGAATATGTCTGGAAGACAAGCCCTGGGCACCTTGTAAGGTTCATTTTTTAAATCTGTATAACACAGATCAGATTTCAGAATATTGGGCAGCCTTGTCATTGTCACCCATCAGCTATCGTGTGCACTATATTGATATACATGACTCCGTTTGTCCTGTACTTAAGTATTACTTTATTTGAAAGATGAATCTGTGGTGAAGCATCATCTCATGTGCAGCATAATATACATCTAGTTCTGAATACTGTTGAAGCACTCACATTAAGATCATGGTGAATTTCTGTCCTATGGAAACCTGCACTTGATTAAATTAGCATTTTCTTGACAGCTTTATAACTTTCAGAATCTGTGACTGCTACTTCTGATAAATGCTCTCCTCTTGAGAGAGTGAGACGTACTTTTAGCAGGCTGTATTGTGGATGCTTCTGTGCCAAATGCAGCACATGGCATGTGTTCAAACCAGTTGTATCCCAGTCTGAAAAGATCTGTTTCACTTACCATCAGATTTAATGCAGCTACCATTGTTATATTCCTTTGGTAATTATATACACAGAGCATGGGCTGATTAGGTACAACAGACCTTTCCTTTTCATTTTGGTGTCCAGCATGCAATGATGGCCCATACAAGCATGCTCTGATGACAGTGAGCAAAAGCAGTAATGAACAGTGAACAGCCCTGAACAAATGTTACATTTTTAAGTGGAAGTTAAGGGTATGATGGCTGGTAGCTTCTTGGTTATTGCTGGCCTTTTGTTCTACAACTGAACAACATTACAAATAACATTTTCTGTTGATGTGTTCAGAACATGAACTTGGTTAGCAAGCTTACTGTAGATAAGATAAAAAAAATGTAAATTACTATTAAAAATGTTGCTTTAGCACGTTGTTTTAAATTACAGGGCATAGAAGAGAGGTGCATACACCCGGGTGATAACTCAGTCATGTCGTTCTTACTGTTGGCAGGTTATAGCCATCAGGCCCCTGGGTTCACCAGCAGGCTCCGGTTGTCCCGACCAGCCTGTAACCCTCAAGTCTACCCAAGACACATTGGTTGTTCATCAGCAGTTGTCTGGCTTTTGAGGATGGTGCAGGAGAACATGGTTGCAGAGGAGGAGGGCTACAGACTGGCCAGGGCAGCTGGAGCTGGCTGGCACACACGGGCCCCAACGATGAGATAGAGCCTTTGGAGTTAATCCAGATCACATAGAATTCAGGGCAGAGGTTTCCTGTTGACTTCAATGGATTTTGAGGCAGGTATTAAGCCAGTAAACATGGCTGTGCTTGCTCACTTAGCCCTTTTAAAGAATACATGATCCCTCTCACTACCTATCTCTTTGTTAGCTTCAACGGCCAGCATTTCTGTAGGACAAGGAGCCCTCGTTTTTCTCTTTCTGCAAACAGATGTGTGTATTGCCACTTTTTACATTTTGCTTGTAATTAAAGTTCATTTCATTGCTTCATAGAATTTTATTTGTGTTTATTTAAATTTGCATGAAGTCCTAGGTCAGGCTGTTAATAGATTATCAATTCCTTATCTCTTTTTAAAGGAGGCAGGCTCCCCCAAAAGATTGCTTGCAATACTAGAAATTTGATCTGCGAATTAATTAAGTGCTGCAGCTCTGTGTTTTCTTCAGTGTTGCATGTTTTCTTGTGTATAGCTGTCTCATATGCCCTGAATTCGTAAAAATGGTAGAGAAGCATATTACTATCTGCTGGCTATTTTTATGGTGTCTGAAGAATATTCTAAGAGGAGGTTTATTTATGTTTTCAAGAAGTAATGGGAAGAATTAATTGATGGAAATTTCATGTTGAGTTAATGACCCAATAAACAATCTGTCATCAGATTTCCCCCATTGCTACAAATGGGATAAAAAGTTGTTAGAGGGAATTTACAGAGACTAGAAGAGATTATGTACTGTATTTGTAATATCATATGGTCACATTATTAGCCTTGCTTTTAAAATGTCTACATTTGAAGAATTAAATCAAAACATGATTAGTCTGCTGTTTATTGCAAATATACATTCCACAGTTACAGATTTATGGCTGCTTCCTCCTGTAACTGTATTCAGTAATTTTAAGACTTTTTGGTTAACCAGTATTTTTGAAATGTTCAAGATTGTTCTTTTGTTAAGTGTCAGATGTTATTCTTCATCTAAGTTTATTTGCTTTTACTAACTATATATTTAGCATAGAAGGGAATATTATCTAACCTTTCATAACACAAAGCATGATTTTGGCTGTTGTCATCCTGTTTGCAGTTTGAATAAAGAAGGGATAAAATAATACTTGATGCTAACAACTTTGGATTGGTTAAATGGGGAACACTGAAATGCAGCTTGATATGTTACAATGTTTTCAGCCACATGCAATCATTGTGGTTGTTGCTACATTAAGGTTAAAAGAAGTCACAGGATTTCAGAGTGGGTTTGTTTTGTTTTCTTTCCTCCAGGAGAGCAATCTAAATGCAAATTCTATACCTGAATAAAATCCAAGAAGCAGGTATAAATGAGGCTTGAGGGGAAAAATCAGTGGTGATGGCACTTGGTAAGTTAGTCTGTCCTGCACTTTGAATGTGAAAGCATATTGGTTTTTTCTCGATTCATATTACATTTATAAAGTAATAGAACAAAATCAGCTTTTTATGCATTGGTGATCTAAAATTATGTAGATGCATACTGGGTGAACTAGTCTGAACTAAAATCAGAAAGAGGTCTACTGTGATGCCAATGTGTTAAGAGTCTGAGTCCGTGAATCAAGTGTTCTGTTGATTTCATTCAAAGTAAGATTGTAAAACACAGTTTCAATGACAAACTCATAATAAGGAAGCATAAAAATGAGGAAAGGTAATTCTTTGAGTTCTAGAAATTTGGAGAAGATTGGAGTATAGTAATCGAATGCCATTCAAGTCTGTTACTATTATATTGAAAAACATACCCTGGAAATTGCTGATGTCCCCTGTTTCTTCCTGCTCCTCCCAGTCTGATACCAAACTCTAACTGAATAATATATCCTTGGCCCTTGGCTCTCTCCAACAGAAATAATTCAGTGTTTTCAGAAAGATACGGTTCCAGGCCTGTTAGTATATTTGCCACTTTTCAGACATGAGAAGAACTTCTGCGGTTATTGCTAGAAAACAGTATTTTTTCTTATGACCCGTATTGTTGAAACTGTCAAACCCAACTAGTGAAGTTTTGAGCAAAGACCTGTTTTGTTACCTTCTGCATACTCCTCACCAATTTGTTGGTGAGCATGTAGGAGGTATTAAGGATCACCATGTGCGAAGGTCTGGAATACAATGAGGTTGAACAGTTGCCAGGAGACCATTTTTAAGTTAAGCCAATTTAAGATAAAATACCAGCTTAAAATAGTTGCTTACAAGATTTGATATAGCATATCGCATTTTGCTATGAAATATTCAGATGAAGAAATGAGAGAATATGAATCTACTTTATCAGGATCAAACTTAAACGAGTTCCTCTCTTCACTCTGTGTTCAGTTGTGTTGCTGCAGGTATCAGGGAACCACCACATTTCAACACTGTTTACTACTTAAATCACATTCATAAAACAGAACAATTTCCTGGTGAAGCACGTAGTTTTTACAGCTAGTCTTCCTTGGAGTTTCCAGGAGTTCTGTTTACATCTATTTTTACTTCCTTAAAGCTTTTTTGCTTCTGAACTTCTCAGGAAGCAGTCTTGCTGATTCTCCCCTTATCTTGTGAACTGCCCTTCTTCGTTAGAAATACCAGTGTTGTTTTATCAGATCTGTTGTAATCCCTGAGTCAAGACGGACTGATTGATGCCTTCACTTGAGGCAAAGTAAAGCTTTCTTTATAGCAACACAATGTGTGAATATATCCAGCATATTTATTTAGTGTCTCAACCTGCTGAACCTGGTGTTTCATTTTGACATGTGGAGGGTGAGATATTTTATATAATCATATAAATTGCACCTTAATCACTGTTTTTTTGCTTGAGATCCGGTATGATAGTAATTGACCACTGTGAGCTGTAACACTTTTGGGTGTGACTGAATGCAAGCTATAAATGCAGTCTATTTAAAAAAAAAAAAACAGAAAACCTCTTACAGAAAAGCTTGGGTGATTTTCAGTCTTCAGGTCTGTTCAGAAAAGTTACTTTACAAATGGCATCGAGAGCCTCTTTTCTTGTTCCTGCAAATCTGTTTGAAGATTAGAAAAATTTATACCTGTCTTTTATTTCATATGTACATTCGGTGAACTAGAGTTAGAAACTTTCACTGACCACCTTTCACAGAACCCCTGGGAGACCAGCTGATACTGTGCATGAATGGTAATATCCAATGGTTAGGATAAAGATCAAGTTCAAGCTTGATCTTTATCAAGCTTGAGCTTCATAAAGCTTGATAAAGCTTTATCTACTCAAGCTCTTCCATTTTCAAAGTGCTCATTGGGTGACTGGGAAATAATGGAGGAATCAGGGTGTCCATCTCCCACTTCCTAGGAATGCCTGTGCCCTTTTGTTCCTAGATATCCACAAACATATTTTTTAATCTAACAAATTTATTTGGCTGTATGGTTTGTGAATAAGATATGGCAATCTGTCAGAAATATATTTTTAGAAGAATGGATGTAGAAACAAGCAATGCTTTCTACCCCTTTCCTACCCACATACAAATGAAGAAAAAACCCTATCCAAACCAAAAATATTACCATCTTACCAATCAACATTATCAGTCCCAGCACTGAACACTGAAGAGTGTTTTTGTTCCAACTGTGGAGCTCTTCTCCTGCCTATGAGTAAATGAGTGATCACTGAGCATACATAAAAAAGAGCAAGGGAAGGGAAGATGTGTTATAGATTGAGATTCTTTTTTGGGATGTTTGACACATTTAAGTTAATTAGTCTTTTGTAAAGAGACAATGTATTAATGAGCAAAGTTAATGACTCTTTTTGTTTCCTGCTAAAGTTAGGCTAGCTGAATGTAATTTTTGTTTTTTGATACTGATCTCAAGTTCCTCCATCTTTGCTTGTCTTGTCATATATTCATCTTCCAGACCTATACTTTGTCAATGTGTTAATCTACACATTTGGCATTGTGAGAAAGAGACACTTGGTTTTAATTAAATTGTTGATGGATCTCATTAAATAATGAAAAATGTTTTTAGACTCTGAACTGCAAAAAGCCCATATAATAACATATAAAAACATACAGTAAATTATCATACTGGTAGTTATATTGCAGCAAATTGTATCATGTGGTTAAAATAATGTTCTTATTCAATCACAGTTTCTATGCATCTTTCCATTTTAAATTTGTATTTACCTACTAATCCATTCTATATTCATTAGGATTCCACCATATTCATTAGGAGCTTCCACCATGTATTTAGTCTTGCTTTAAAACTTTTCAAAATTATCATCTGTCATAGGGGAATTAAACCTCTTGGTGCCATATATACCAAAAGCACTGGTGAAACCAGATTGGTCAATCTGTAGTCCTGAAAAGTAAGTGGCTGGTAGCTGGCTTTGTCATTGTCACCTGTCAAAATATCCATCTTTGATATGGCCTGATGTGATATTTTGGCTATCGTATATGAACATTCAAATGTCAAATGTTCTCCTAAGTCTTTTACCTACAGATTCAATGCTGTGAATATATTGCAAAGATGAAAATCCATCCTGTATCGTGCCATCCTGTATCTAACCTCACTTAAGGCTTACAATGGTGTCGTGGTTTAGCCCCAGCTGGCAACTAAGCCCCACACAGCCGCTCGCTCACTCCCCCCCGGTGGGATGGGGGAGAGAATTAGAAGAGTAAAAGTGAAAAAACTCGTGGGTTGAGATAAAGACAGTTTAATAGGGAAAGCAAAAGCCGTGCACGCAAGCAAAGCAAAGCAAGGAATTCATTCACTCCTTCCCATGGGCAGGCAGGTGTTCAGCCATCCCCAGGAAAGCAGGGCTCCATCACGCCTAATGGTTACTTGGGAAGACAAACGCCATCACTCCGAATGTCCCCCCCTTCCTTCTTCTTCCCCCAGCTTTATATGATGAGCATGATGCCATATGGTATGGGATATCCCTTTGGTCAGTTTGGATCAGCTATCCTGGCTGTGTCCCCTCCCAACTTCTTGTGCACCTGGCAGAGCACGGGAAGCTGAAAAGTCCTTGACTAGTACAGCAACAACTAAAACATCTCTGTATTATCAACACTGTTTTCAGTACAAATCCAAAACATAGCCCCATACCAGCCACTATAAAGAAAATTAACTCTATCTCAGCTGAAACCAGGACAAATGGATTTATGAGGGATCCTGAAGGATTGTTCAAGACATAGAGCTAGGATTCAACCAAAGATTACTCACCTGTGGCCCTATAAGAATGGGTCTTTGTAATTTTATCTGCTCTTCTTGATTGGTTTGTAGCCCTTCCAAACAGACTTCTCTTCCAGTTTATCAGCTCACTGTAAAGATGGTACCAAGTCAAGAAGCAGCCTAGTTTCTTGGTTAATGGCTTAGTTAACCCAAAGCACCAGCATAGAAATAATTAAAATTATATCTTCTGCTATTTTTGTTCTGACAATCATACAGAGAAATGACAAAAGTAATTTTACATCTGAATAAACTGAAATCTAAACATTAATGATAAATGTTCTCACAGTGTACTTAAATCAAGAAAAAACATTATGCCTCTGAAACAGTTGGTTACAGTGCTGTCTCACCAGGTTCGGAATCTGGCTCCTGGCTTCAGCGGAAAATGAGCTTCTCTGATATCTGTTGCTTGTTTTTTATTTTTAAGGGCACTGTGTCCAGACTCTTTCCTGTCACTTTGAGCCTCAGCTCTTCCCACAGTGACTTATGGTGCCAAAAGTTCAAAAATGGCCTGCTAGTCACTTTGACACAGTCTAATGTCTAGTGTGAGATCCTCGTTGTTCTGTTTCCCCACAGTACAGGGAAATGTGAAGGAAATGTGCTTTTCACTATATGACTGCAAGCAGCGTGGAATGTAGGTCTGATTAGCTTCAAGGGACATGTCAAGACTCAGTTTTATCTTGAAATGAACTAAAGAAAATGAGTTTTAAGGATGTTGGAGGGGTCAGAATTGCAAATATGGACTGTGAGCCTGTCTAAGATTGTACAATCAGTCAAAGCTTAAAGTTGTCTGAGCTACAAAGTGGCTGCCCAGGAACAGAGCAGGAGGGTGGGTACAAAACTTGACTCGAGTAGAAGAAGTAACTGAAGCATAAGCAATATGAATTCAGGATCAGACTGAATGGAAATGGTGAGAGTAAAAGTCGCTGCTCCTGGTTAAACCTTCCGGTAGTAAATATAATAGAGCTTTTAAGCAAAAGTGTCCTTAGCACCCGCCCTGCTTTTTCCTTGTTTGTTTTTGAGGGATATAATTGAAGTCTCCAGGTACATGAAAATTACAGGCTGTAGTTGATAATTTCCTTTCTCTCAGGAAACAATGGTGGAGTTCAAGTCATAATGGATCTGGGGCTGTCATAGAGCTTGGGCCCTGCGAGGTGCTGAAACTCCTGTCATCACTTTCACACATTGGTGCTTCCCTTTTGCTTCTTTGTCTTGAAGATACAAAATAGTGGCATTGCGTATTTCAAAACAACTTTCTTTCGTATAAGGTGTTTACCGAGAGGGAGCACACAGCACACACCCCTTCATCGTAGCATGTTGTAGTGCACATGGATTATTAATGGACTTGAGAATTCGTGCCACCTTAGTCATATATTTTTTATGGTAGAAATGGTTGGCTCAGTTCCAGTGTGTTTGCCAAGACAGTGAGCCGTACAGTCAGTATGTTTGTCAACAACTGCAAGTTTACTGACAAAGATGTAATTAGATTCATGCCTAAGTGTACTTCCTAGGGAAAAGTACAAATGTTACCTGTCAACAGAGATGCTGTTTTCCCCAGAGACTGTTGTAAAGGGACAGGTTTCCCATGGAACTGTTGTGCTTTTGTTTGACAATCTGGGGAAAAAAAGGCTTTTATCAAAGGAAGTATCATGTGCATGCCTAGTAATTCTTGTATCTCTCTTGTTGGTGTGGGCTGCATTCTTAATCTGTAATTGGAAAATAGTGGGGGCACTGAGACACTGAGATCCAGATCCCTAAAGGTATTTAAATCTTGATACCACTGAAGTCATTGGACATTAAAAGCTTAGATAGGAGCTGGATGGTTAAAATCCTTTGGAGGTTACCTGTGTGATTTAACCAAGATTTTACATAAAGACCTAAAACCTGGTTTTGCATAATGTTAAGCAAGAGCACGAGCAAATGTGATGATAAAAGACTCTCTGGTGCTATAAGAACATATATAGTATGAATATTAAAATTTAAAACAATTTTGTTCTTACCCCCATTTTATTTTATTTTATTTTTAAGAAATACTAGGTTGGGAGAGGGAGATCCTTACCTGCTCATGTCCTAGAGGAAGTACAGTGATTGCTGTCCTCACTAGATATTTTCGAGTCTTACCATCTCTCTCGGAGATTTCTCTTTTGTCCCACACTCACTTGAATAGCTGGGATTGAGAGTCTTAGGGCTGAACAACTGAATGAAAATGTTGGGGTGCTCTTGGCACTTTTTGCACTGCCTAGACACGGAAAATAGCCATGCTTTAATGTATTTTCAGTCTAGATCAGAGTTAAGCAGACGGACAGTCTGAAAAAGACAGAGTTTTAAACCAGTGTTCTTCTTAATTCAGAAGTATGTATTCCTACTTGGTCCAGAAATTTTATTATTTCAGTCAGTAAACACATGTTGCATTATAATCTTTCCTGGCCTTTCCTGGAACAAATAGATCTAAACTTATTAATACTATGATGTTTCTTCAAATGTAAAATTGGAGATCATATAAGGCACTTGGAATTGCCTGGCTTCTATTTTCTAAATCTTAAAAGTGGTGTCAGTGAAAAGAATTCTTAAATATAATGTTTTACCTAAGTGGTAAATATACAAGGTGTATTATTCATATAATGACTTTACGGCATGTATTGGTAGTTGGTAGACTTAATGAAAAAATGAACAGTCTCTGGACATAATATATAGTATTGTTTTCTGTTACTAGCAAAGACAACTTCTAGTAGCATATAGCACATCAATGACTTTTACATTTAATTGTATTGCTTAGAGGCAAAATCATCTCCCTCTATAAGCCAAGGGCAGGTGGATGGATAGGTAGATGGATAGACAGATGAAAAACTAGATTGCTTCATTTGATGACTGACACACTTGGAATAATAAAAAGAAGGGAAGAAATGCACAGGAAAGGATGCAAACTGCATCACTCACAATTTGGGACTCTACATATTTCTGATTTTCACTAAAAAAAATTGAAAGAAAAATTGCTGTAATACTCTGTGTATGTGCATGGTAGGAAACCAATTTTAATAGAAATAATGGAAAATGTTTCTGCAGGACTTTGAAAGGGAAGAAGAAAATCCCATGGACTTTTCATCCCTTGCGTCCTTTTATGTGTTGACAGTATTATTGGTATCTGGAAATGGAAAATAATGAACTGTGATTTTACATCATGTTTTGGTAAATAAAAGAGGACACGTGTTTTGTCAGCTTTTAAGATGTTTTGGACATCTTGGGGGAAAAAGAAAAATTTTTTATTCACTTGGACCCAAGGGATTTCCTGAAGATGAGAACAGTTAAGAGCATTTAAAATATAATTTAAGTTTTAAAATAAAAATTTAAAGAATTTTTCTCAGAATTAAGAACTGACCATGGTGGAGAGCTTGTACAAGGAGGAAAGCAAGTAATTTCTGAGAGCCAAAGGAAAGTTACTTCAAATCTTGCTCCTCACATTTGGATCCCAGACCCAGTGAAGGGTTTTGTCTTGATTTGCCAAAGGTCCTAAATTTGTACCAATTAACATTGTTAAGTGGCAAAAGTTCAAGACAAGTGTTTGAAACAAAAGAGAAAGGAGGTAGGAAGTAACTTGCAGTGAAGTCAAAAGACAGTGGAAAGTTCCACACTGTTAGACATTGTAGTGTTTGGTAGGAACAGTGAGAGTGAGGTGGAACTGGAAAAGGACCATAAAAGATGGAAAAGTTATTTTTTTCTTGAGTTTCACATGGGAAGAGAAAATTACTAGGTATGGGATTAATTATATGTGAGCAGAGTATCTCTGTATAGTAGACTTTCCAGTAGATTTATATATGTAAAAATCTACTAAATCCCAAAAATTATAACAAAATGTAGTAAATGGAGAATGTTCAGCATTTTTACTGCTGGCATAAGATGTAAAGGAATTAGGAGATAAATACTAGAGATAGATCTTCTCTTTCTTATCCTGCAGGTAGGAGAAAACTGTGGAGAATGGGAAAAACTTTAATTTGGCCCCAACTGAATTGGTTGTATGGTCTGGTTAGTAGTCTGGTCTTACTTGTGATCAGAAGCAGATTGTTTGCCTGCAAAAAAAGTGAGAGACTGATGAGCAGACCAGGGTGTTATCTATCCTGGTTTCAGCTGAGATAGTTAATTTTCTTTATAGTGGCTGGTATGGGGCTATGTTTTGGATTTGTACTGAAAACAGTGTTGATAACACAGAGATGTTTTAGTTGTTGCTGCACTAGTCAAGGACTTTTCAGCTTCCCATGCTCTGCCAGGTGCACAAGAAGTTGGGAGGGGACACAGCCAGGAGAGTTGATCCAAACTGACCAAAGGGCTATTCCATACCATATGGCGTCATGCTCAGTATGTAGAGCTGGGGAAGAAGAAGGAAGGGGGGGACATTTGGAGTGATGGCGTTTGTCTTCCCAAGTAACCGTTACGCGTGATGGAGCCCTGCTTTCCTGGGGATGGCTGAACACCTGCCTGCCCACGGGAAGTAGTGAATGAATTCCTTGCTTTGCTTTGCTTGCGTGCACGGCTTTTGCTTTCCCTATTAAACTGTCTTTATCTCAACCCTCGAGTTTTTTCACTTCTACTCTTCTGATTCTCTCCCCCATCCCACCGGGGGGGAGTGAGCGAGCGGCTGTGTGGGGCTTAGTTTCCGGCTGGGGCTAAACCACGACATATCTCAGCACAGCCTGTCACAAAATGAATAAAGTTGAATGCGATTTCAATGGCAGTTAAATGATCCCTGCATGCAGATGAGTTTGTTGGGATTATTTTAAATCACATTTGTTCTCTTCTTCTCTTCCATTACTGATACTTCTAGATGCCTGGTTTTATACTGGTACAGATTTGGAATGATGTGCATCCATTTTGGCAAAACTGGATATCAAGCCACAGAAAGAAGAGCAAACTGTTTCTCTTTACCAGACAGTAATTTGGAAGAAACAAGAAATGAGGTGGAATTTTCAACTTTAATTGCTTGTAAATTGGAACATTGTATGGGTGGAGCACTTTTAGGAAAGAACCATGAATTACTTAGGAAAAAAGAGGGTAAAATAAACTTGCAGAAGAAACTTAAAAAATAAGAAATATTAAGCCATTTATATACTGAAAAAAAAAGGTGACATTGAAATGTTGACTGACTAAAATGGCACTATGAAGAAATAGATAAGAAAACAAAAAGATGAGACAACTGGATCAATAAATAGGAAAAACAGGAAAGGTGGAAGCTGGAAGATATACATTGGGTATAAGTGTGCAAGAAGGTGACTAGAAATTCTGAAGGCAATTCTAGTCTGGTTGAAGACAGAACTGAAGAATGGAGGAAGATGGAAAAGATGAATTTGTTTTCAAAAGTGATTTCCCGGTGTAGCTGCAGGTAGTTTACCTGCATTCCATAACTGGTGTAGTAATCAAATTTTATTATAATACTTGGATGAAACAAATTATGATATTAAGTAAATATGCAGATGAAGAACACTAATAACACATCAGGAGTTCATACTGTATCAGTAGGGTTCCTGAAAGTAAGAGGACCCTCTGTTGTGAAATTGTTTAATCCTTGGATAAAAGAAATATAGAAGAAATTAAGGTCTGGAATTTGAATTACTTGTTACACTAGCTTAATTCTCAGATAACTCCACTGAACATTAAGTTTTAGATGGTAAAATTTTGATAGTATCTCCTGCTCCACATCTTAACAATAAATGATCTCGCAAAATTTCTTTTCAGAAGAGAATAATCATTTACGTGCAATTGTGCTTGCTATTTATGTAACTATGTAGTCCTAATTGTGATTATATCTGGGCATGTATTTAGAATCCAGACACCCAGATTACATTTTCTTTAAGAGCTTTTACTTTCTTTAAGAGCTACAGGTCTGATTAAGAGGAGGATGTCTGTGTGACTCATTTAAACATTGAAAATAAAACAATTTTGAGAACATTTTTATACAATTATCGTAATACTTTGCTACATACTGCTAAGTATTCAGAACAGAAAGTAAACTTTATGTATGTTTAATTGGAGAAGTATGGAAAAGAAATAGCCAAGGAAGACTTAAAGCACACTATGAAAGTACAAAAATTCCTCTGTCACCAGCCCCAGCCTTGTACATTTCCCCTAATTATTTCATTAACCAGTATTTCGGCATCATCTCTGCCTTGCTTGCTTGTTCATTCATTTGACAAAGAAAAGTTTAAGGAGGCTTTTCTTTTGCAAAGTTGTGATCTTTGACTGCAAGGTCTGGAAGTTTGTATCTTACCCTCTTAGTCCCAGCTAATGTTAAACCAGGCTATACGCTCCTCTCTCTATTTGGTCTGGTCAAATATATTTGACTTTGTCCCTGCTCCATCTAATTACATCCAAACTTCCCCTAATGGCTGCCTCCCCTTTGCCTCCATTGGATTCCAGAGCCTCTTAGAGGGTGGCTTATACTTAACTCTCTGCTTCCTATTCTTGTTTTCTTCCCGTGGAGAATAATATTTCTGTCTTCTCTCTTTTATTATCCTGAGATACTGTTTTTAAAACTGATAGGAGTCAACTAGTATGTCTTTTGACACACCTTAAACCTTCTCAGGAGGAATCCTCCATAGGAAGCCTTTCCTCACAGTTTATATTTTTTCCTGATTTCTGTAGAACTTATGCCACCTTCGGGAAATGGACATGTCAGATGGACAGCTTCTGGAGCAGAATAAGAAATGCTAGAAGAAAAATGTTGAGGTATCTTTTGTGTGCCAAGGCCTCAGTTTCAATCTTAATCATATTTAAAAGGCTTGTGAATACACTACTTGTCCCAAATGCTTGACTGGAGTAGGTTTAAAACTTGCTGTTTATAATTCAGTTGCTAATACTAAGCAAAGAGGATTGCAGAGGGCACCCTGTTAGCTTTCAAGATGCATCTAAGGAAACCATCTTGCACTGGCTGAAGAACATGAGCTGTGTAGGTTCATTGATACAGCTGTCATAAAACCATTGAGTTTAGCTGTTTAGTTCTGTTTGGATATGTATTTAGCTTTCTTAGACAGAAACTTTTGAAGAATTTTTTTTTTTAATGAATTATCACCAATACAGGCTAAACTATTCTGTAGTTCTCAGTTCTACAGTTTGCATTATTGCTAATGTATTTCTGCTGGAGTACTTAATTTTGATGGCTTTTTTTTTGTTTGATAACATTTTCCTTTTTATGCACCATGTAAAGAGGTCCAAATCTGTTCTCATACCATTTTGCAGGGATATCCTGTACAGCTTTAACAGGTATTTCAGTAAATACAAAACATGAAAATTCTCACACTATAAGCTTAGGCATCATTTAGTGTGTGCTACATAGCCATCTAACCTCCAGCCCACTCTCATAGCTATTAGAGTGGTGCTGTGTGTTACCTCTTATAGAGAAAACAGCATTTTTGAGACTCTCTGACCTGCATAAAATAACAAAGTTCAGAGAGAATATTGGTGCGTACTTAAGCAGATGATAGTTGGCTGTAAAGACAAGTGTCAGTGTTTTTATGCATCAGTAATGATTCCTAAGATTTCATTGTAAATCAGCCCAGGAAACAAACAGGAGGTGCAATGCCTGATGCACATCAGGGGTTTGATTAGTCACGATTTCTTCATGTCTCTGAGCAAGCAGATTCAGCTGGTGGTGCTGTAGAAGCACTACTAAATCTGCCTAGAAAAACATTAATGTAAATACAGAGGGGTAATTAACTCTTATCAGACTAGTTACCTGAAGCAAATCCTCACATGCTTGTGATCAAAAATGAAAGACAGAATTTATCTTCCGGCTTACAGGGGAGCCTCTGTTTTGTTATATTTCTCTCATTGACACTAAATATGCCACTTTTTCATTCTAATCAGGTTTATTATTTTCTGCTGCTTTGATGAATGGAAAAGGTAGTACAACAAACTTGTGTTGTATTCTTATATAGTCTCAAATGTCTTCCATAGTTGTTCTTTTTGTTTCTGACAAAGTTGTTTACTTCTTTTTACTGTGGTCTTGATTCTAATTAGAAGCCCTTTCCAAAAGGAGTTTGCTGGTTTCATTTTTCTCTACGGTCATGAGGCTCTTCTCTCTTATTAGCTTCCTTGGCTACAGGGCTAACAAAATTAAGCATAAAAGAATGTATGAAAATCAGTATGTTTAAACAATGAGACATAATATAGAAGAAATATATAAATACTTATATGTAAGGAAATTGTTCGTTTTTGCAGCTGCTTACTGCTACAATATTTGAGGACAGAAAAAGGACTAGTTCAGTTTGAATGCACTGACTGAATATAAATCCCCCATATATATGTGTGTGTGAAAGGGCACCTTTTGAATTACTGAATGTTAAGAGTTAACGAGAAAAGTAGAAAAATGGATTTTTTTTAATTCAATCTCATCAGTTTTAACAGAATAAATTGACTGATTTTTATGTTGTTTTTAGGAAAAGATCCACAAAAAGGAATTAAATATTTCTTTAGATAATATTGTAATGGTATTTATACATTTCTAAATTTCAGTATAGATATTTTTCTAAATTTTCTTCTTTGTATTTTTTTTAATATGTGCACTTTGAACTGCGAATATATGGGATTATGACATAATATTGTTATTATTCCTGTTACTTTTCTTTTTCCATTTCTTACAGGTAGTTAGAAACAGTTGCTTCTTGATTCAAATCAGACATACCTTTCTGCATGCACTTGTCTCTATTTGATTTATGATTTGACATAGCCCAACGGAGTTACGTGAAAGAAACAATATTCCTCCTTTGCTTCCATCCTGCCACAAGGTTATCGAATGCTGGCTGCTGGCCTCTTCCTCTCTGGATTTTTCTGTGACTAAACAGGTACAGAGAGCGGATAGCTAGAGACTGACTTCACTGTCTCCTCTCTTGCTGGTCTGTATTGGGTATTGAAAAATGAGAAGGATATGTACTTCTGTTCTGGTTTAATCCCAGTCAGCAGTCAAGTACTACACAACCACTCGCTCACCCTCCCTCCCAGTGGGACGGCAGAGAGAATCTGAAGAGCAAAAGTAAGAAAACTCATGGGTTGAGATAAGAACAGTTTAATAATTGAAATAAAATATAATAATAATACTACTAATGAAAAGGAAAACAACAAGAGAGAGAGAAACAAAACCCAGGAAAAACAAGTGATACAACCACTCACCACCCACCAACGTCCAGCCACTCCCCAAGCAGTGATTGCTGCTCCCTGGCCAACTCCCCCCAGTGTATATACTGAGCATAACATCATATGGTATGGGATATCCCTTTGGTCAGTTTGGGTCAGCTGTCCTGGCTGTGCCCCCTCCCAGCTTCTTGTGCACATCCTTGCTGGCAGAGTATGGGAAGCTGAAAAGTCCTTGACTTAGTATAAGCACAGCTTAGCAACAACTAAAACATCAGTGTGTTATCAACATTATTCTCATGCTAAATCCAAAACACAGCACTATACCAGCTACTAGGAAGAAAATTAACTCTATCCCAGCCAAAACCAGGACAACTTCTTAAGTTGACACAAATTTACTTTCCCTCAACTTTTCATCACTGTAAAGGAAAGGGTAGCATGGGGAATGGGGTAGATGCCCATTTGATGTCCTGGGTATTGTTGTTATTTAGTATGATTTTATTTAGACTGTCTTTTCCCAGAAGTGTTGAAAATTCAGTACCCCACACTGACTGGATTCCTCCTTCCTTCCCTCCTCACTCAGTGAAATGCAGAGTTACAAGAGGTTCCTTCTCCCTTCCTTCTCCACACCCCCCCAAATTCTCCTCCATTTCCTAGTGACAATGTTTGCATAAATGTCGTCCTAACATAGAAGGGCTTCCTTGTATCATAAGCAGTTGCTCAGCTACTGCCTATGAAAGAATAGGTTGATACTTCCTCAAAAACTAATAACGAAAAGCAGAGTTTAAAATTATCATGTTCTTTTGCAGATGATGATGACACATTTTTGCCTATCTATGGTTTCTTATTTCTATTTAATGTAGATAAGTCTATTTTTAATGAGGTAAGCCATGTGGTTCAAATCCTAAATTCCGGTAGGTCCACGAACATTGCTTTTTTTAATATGTCATAACTTTGAAAATATTGCAATGTGTAGAAGGAAGGCTAAAATCATTCTGTCTTGCTTCAGATACTCTGGTGCATGTGATGTTGTTGTTCTCAATTAATAAAGTTGATAAAAATTGTCATTGGCACATGACAGATGCTGGGTAATTTGGGGTAAACAGTTCACTTCAATCTACCGTACACTGGGGAGTAATTAGCATTCTCAGTGGCTCAACATACTAAGTGCTTAATAGAACATATTTTTCTTATTGGTCTCCATGTGGCTGTGGTTCTTCTACTTCATTATTCTACCAGGTTTAACTGCATATTTTTGCTCAGTTTGTCTAGAGTTCAGATACTCTTCTCCTATTGAAGAAAATGCTTTAGTCCTCACACAACTTCAAGATGTACAAATCAGTCCTGGATGATGCTCGAACTGCTGTTAGTTGTTTTTGGAGCGTTGTTTCTCATGCAGTGACTGTCAAGTACCAAATCCTTGTTTGTGAACTAGATTCTATTTCTTTTGAACTTGCAATTTTTATTGGTTGTCAAAATGCTCTTTCATGCAGTTGTAAGAGTAAGGAGAAGTATTCATGGTATGATCTTAAATTCTATTTCAGCTCTTTCACAAGCTGGCTTTATCCTTTAATACTTAACTTTGAAGGCCTTTAGGCCTTAGTTTGTATCATAATTGAACATACGTGGTATTTAGACTATATTAATTCAATTTCCTATGGTGGTGAAAACTACCAATGTACTCCTTTCTGATTTCAGTGAAACTCTCTTACTGGTTATATTGCTGTCGTGGTTTCAGCTGGGATAGAGTTAAGTTTCTCTCTAGTAGCTGGTATAGTGCTGTGTTCTGGATTTAGTATGAGAATAATGTTGATAACACACTGATGTTTTAGTTGTTGCTAAGTAGTGCTTACGCTAGTCAAGGACTTTTCAGCTTCCCATGCTCTGCCAGGTGCACAAGAAGCTGGGAGGGGGCACAGCCAGGACAGCTGACCCAAACTGGCCCAAGGGCTACTCCATACCATATGGCGTCATGCTCAGTATATAAACTGGGGGGAGTTGGCCAGGGGGCAGCGATTGCTGCTCAGGGACGGGCTGGGCATCAGTCAGCGGGTGGTGAGCAATTGCATGATGCATCACTTGTTTAGTACATTCTATTATTATTATTATTATTATTATTATTATTATTATTATTATTATCATCTCTTCCTCTGCTGTCCTATTAAACTGTTTTTATCTCAACCCACAGATTTTACTTTTTTTTTCCGATTCTCTCCCCCATTCCACCGGGTGGAGGGAGGCTGAGCAACTGGCTGTATGGTGTTTAGTTACCAACTGGGGTTAGAACCATGACAATTGCCCAGTTGGAAAAATATTTATTTAGTAAGCTGTCTATGGAATGTTTTGCGAATCTTTTATTGAGATTTTCTGGAATTTGGGATGCTGGTGATTTGAAGCCTCAGGTTTTTATTGCCATCTCCTAAGTACAAGTCCACAGTTCACATCCGAAAGTTACCAAGGCTAAGCCTCAGAATTAATTTCCTGGGAAATTTTCTGTAAAGCACCATAAAACTTCAACTTTATAATTGTTCTGCTGCTGTTCAGCATTGCACATTCATGTTCATGTATTTTTAATATGTTTGCTAATGTCTTTTTTTCTGTGGCGTCTGAACAACTACTAGCTGCTGCTTATTTTGATTTTGTATAAATTTCACAAAGTAATTGTGATCTTGAGCTCCTGTCTCTCTTTGGCTGTAAAGGTTTTTTCAAGCAGAAGAGTGACAAGCATGAATTCAGTGAGCTGGCTCTCACTTGATAATTATATTCCCCGTTTTTTTGCTCTTCATTGTTCGTACATAAGTGGCTGAAATTTACATCGCCTTTCTTTTAGCTATCTTTAAATCTGTATGTGTAGAGTGTCATTATGGTCTGGGCACCCTCAGCTTCATCTCACCGGTACAGCTACTTATTTTAGGATGATAGAGGCCATTCTCCAAAGATTTGTGTCTCTCTACATTGCAGGACATTCTTCCTTAAACTGTAGTCAGAGAACAAAACAACGAAAAGACTTTATGCTTCTGATCTTGCGCTACTTGTGAAACTGCTATCTATGTATCAAAGTCATTAACCTGCTTATTGGCTGCCCAAAGAAAATTATGTTATGAACCACTGATCTTTAGACCCAGAATTAAATTAGTTAATTTGGGATTCATCTTAGATCAAGTGTGATTGGTGGTGGTGGTGGTCAGTTTATTGATAGATAAGCCAAACCATTTTCAAGGCATCAGTGTTGATTCTGAGATTCCACTATAATATGAGGAATGCAACATGTCTCATTAGAGAGATAAATGTTACAGAAAAAGGAAATTCTGTGTGACTGATTGTGAATTCATAAATTATTTCTAGGTGAGAGACTCACCTGTCATTAAGCTGCAGAGGATTGCATTGTGTCTTTTAAAAGACTTAGAGCATCCATTACAAACTTAGGACTGCAAATGATCCTGCATGACAGCTCTCACTTATACTGTAAATTTTTTCCAGATTAAAAGTTCTAGAGACATCATAAGTCATAAATACTGCTGTGTATGTTGCTGCATATTTGCATTTCACCTAGAATTACCTTTTTCAATCATACATTAAAGAATAAAATTCAGCCTTTTTGAGTCTACTTTAGGTGGGTTTTAGACTTGCGACTGAAAAAGGTAAATCATCTTGACTTTACCTGCTAGATCTTTACGTTGAAATGTTTAAACCCCTCCCCCAAATAAAACCCACCCTCCAAAAATACAGCTTTTTATATTTGTGTTTAAATGGATTCCCCTTACTATCACAGTGTCATTACTGTGATTTAAAAGTACACTGGAGTGTTAGTTTTGGGAATTTTATAAAAATGGAATAAACATCATGATATGTGTGGGTGTAGCTGTATATACTTAGTTAGCTTAATGAATTTACCATCACTGAGGAGCTCTCCATAAGAGGTAACTCAAGATTTTTGTGCATTAAAGAACTTGTTGACTGCACTCATTTACATGCTCACAATATCTTCTTGTTACAGTGGCATCTATGATGTTGACACCTGAAGCGGCGTGTCTTCCACAGAGAAGGAATAGGAGGAGAAAGCAGGAAGAGAAAATGATGAACAATGGAGACTTCCTTCTTACCACACTACTTTTCCAAAGCCTGGGTCCTGGTGAAGAAGAGAGCAATCTCATAATCTTGTGATAAAAAAATGTAAAGGAGAAACACACCACATGGGCCATTAAAATAGAAATGGATATTGGTGTGGAATTGGGTAGCAGAGAAATGGAAGAATATTTGCTGATAAGAATCAGATCATAATGAAGGCTTCTGTAGAGCTGAGATGACAATGAGAGACTTCAACTGATCTTTGGCCTCAGAAAGGTAAGACAGAACAGAAAGAAGCAAAGGGTCCTCCCAGATGTGAATTATACAGCTCTGGTTCTTTAAGGGATTTGCATGATTCCATTTTACTTGGAAGGGGTTGTAGTTTAATGTAGCATTTTATTATTTTTAGATACAAAGCAGAAGAAAATGTTCTGCTTGGGATTTAGCTGTTGCAGGACAGAGCTCTGTAATATGTGACAGCCACTGTATACATAGATAAATTTATGTATGTATGTATGTGGATGTATTTCCTTAATTTAAAGGTCTGAAAAGGCTTTTGTGTTGAAGTTAAGATGTGTTTTGCTCTACTCCCCTAGGCAATTAATGTGAGGATTGCGTGCAAAGGTTTGTACAGAGAGAAGCTTTGGTATTTGCAGTGGCTTTGGTTTCCATACTGTGCACAGCCTTCTATTGTACAGTCTGAGCATCTGTAGCTATTGCTAAACGGCATTTTGCTACTCAAGATGACATCTGGAAAATTGTGTGAGGCAAGGTTGTAATTTGATCACTGTGCAAAACACGGGTGGTAACGCACTCTCTTGATCAAAATTATTCTTTACTCTTAGTAGTAAAATAAAAGGGATCAGAGAGGAAAGAAGGCCCTGCAGTAACCTAAGAAGATATGTGCATAGAAGATATGTGCATATTATCCTAGGAGCTTGCCTAGGCCAACAAGTTACTTCTGGCTCCTTGTGTCTGTGTATCCTAGATTCAGGTTTTAGTAAGAAAAGTTGCACAGGTTTTTTTCTTTGGAAGTATATTTTCAAAATGCCTATTCTTTCCTAGGAAATTATGTAGAAGAATGTGATATGTATTATTGCTTATAAGCAGATGATATTAAAATTACTAAGACAGTAATTAATAGGAAAAGTTATAAAGGTCCTGTCCAGGGGAATAGCTTTTTCAAAAATGTAGAGATTTAGTATACTGCTTATGTGGGCTGGTACCAAAAGTGAATCTGCTTCCTTCCCATTTTGAAGACAAGGTATTTTTTCCTCAGCTTGAATGTAGACTGTGGTTTTAATTACTTATCTCTAAAACTATCTTGCCATAGTATTAAATTGACTAATGTCACAGTATTAAAATGATGAATACAGGTGTTGGACATTCTTCTGTTGCTGTTAATCATGTGATAGCCACTTTACTTATGGCTTTCATAATTAGAATTCCTTCTTTTTGTTGTTTATTTATCATGATAAGCATTTTATTGCTAGGATTTGAAAATCAAATGGAAAGAAATACACTATTTAAAGGCACTAGTGTGAGCTTTTCTGGTCAGTAAGGGATAAGGTAATAATGCTAGAAGGTGTCTTTTCTCTGCGGCTTTCAGGATTTTTGTGTATGTGGTGTAGGAAGCAATAAAAGTTTAATAAGCTAGGATGCCAGAGAACAGTAGAAGTTTTATCAGCTTGTGCGACATAATGTCCAAATATTACTTAAGTTATATCTGTAGGCCTATGAGAATGTAAAATATTCTTTGTCAACTAAAGGTTTTAGGAAAAAAAAAAACCACAAACGAACAACAAAAAACATTCTTGGAGTTTATTCCATCTAATATAGTTTTGAAAAATACGTATTGGAAATACATTATTTTAACATTTTAATGAATGTGTAGAGCAAAACAGAGCTCCAGTATTCATGGGAAAAAAAAAATACATCAGTGTAAACTTGATGTCTCAGAGAAAATTAGAAAACCTTTCACTCCTAGGTCATTTTTTGAAGTCTGACTGAAGGGATTTTGTGTTAGGTTGGGTGGCAGTCTCTGCCCCGTGTCTAGAAACAATTGCTGGCATGTAGATAACAGCAGTGTAATTGACAGCAGATGTGAATTTGTAGATTCGCTCCTGAAGTGAATTCATAAAGCATTTCTGCAAGAATATTTTTACATCTGAAATTGTTCTATATATACTTCTCATATCAAATGTTAGAAACTGTCAGACTCCAGAACTCAAAGTGATGACTTACGTAAGCACTGTCTTTGCTTTAAAAAGAAATTAAAACACAGCCACACACATGAAATCAAGATATCCACCCAGTTAAACTGAATATTATCACATATTTTCCGAGAACATAATTAATGATGTATATTTCTTAAAGATGTATTAATTTGATCGAATTGCTATCAGTGGCTAATTATACTTAGATTAGGGAGAACTGGAAGACTGGTTTACAGGGAGGGTTAGATGAATTAAATATGCATTGGCTAATCAGATGTCCACACCTATATTAGATTAAATCCCAAGCAAAGTCGATAGTTATTTACGCATAAGAGAAGATGTCTTGCTAGTTAAAATAATTCAAATTAAAAAGGGTGTTCAGTCTAAGTAACAAATCATTCTTCTGGGCTGAGGAATTAACCATGGGAAGCAGTGGCATAAAAATATTTTGCGTATTTCAAATTAGAATCCATAACATTTGTGAAAGCAGTCCCATCCTGGGATGAAGGTGACCAACATGATGCTGTAGGTGACCAAAGTGTTGCTTTATGAATTCTGTATTTCTGTTACATTGGATTTGGAAAAAGATCCTGAACGTTTTGGTATGGGAAGGAGATAAAAGTAAAAAACCTGTTAATCTTGGGCTCCATCTTAGTGTGTTTCCTCACATGGCACTATACTGTATGTGCAATGTATTCTTATATGCAAAACCAGAATCAATACAGTAGGATACAGCATAGGGAGAAGATGTATGGAAGCCAACTCTACAGTCAGCTATTCAGCAATAGGGGCTTTTTAGGCATATGAACAGTGTTGTTCTTACTACTTATATTTGCTGTGTTAGTAGCTGGGATCCAGAGAAATCTAGCTCCTCATGCATGGTTGTGATACAAAAATATTAGTAATAAAATCATCCTACCTCCCCAACTGATAGTTGAAATAGATAAGCTGGCTAAAAGGGTGGAAGGTTCAACATAGACAAAGAGAAGTAATATGCCCAGTGAACAGTAAATCTCTGTTATTTCATTGCTCTTAAAGAATCGCTGGGTAAAGAACTGGCTGAATGGCCAGGCCCAAAGAGTGGTGGTGAATGGAGTTTACTCCAGCTGGCGGCCGGTCACAAGTGGTGTTCCCCAGGGCTTGGTGTTGGGGCCAGTTCTGTTTAATATCTTTATCAGTGATCTGGACGAAGGGATCGAGTGCACCCTCAGTAAGTTTGCAGATGACACCAAGTTGTGCGGGAGCGTTGATCTGCTTGAGGGGAGGAAGGCTCTGCAGAGGGACCTGGACAGGCTGGATCGATGGGCCGAGGTCAATTGTATGAGGTTTAACAAGGCCAAGTACAAGGTCCTGCACTTGGGTCACAACAACCCCATGCAACGCTACAGGCTTGGGGAAGAGTGGCTGGAAAGCTGCCAGGCAGAAAAGGACCTGGGGGTGTTGGTTGACAGCTGCCTGAATATGAGCCAGCAGTGTGCCCAGGTGGCCAAGAAAGCCAATGGCATCCTGGCTTGTATCAGGAATAGTGTGGCCAGCAGGACTAGGGAAGTGATCATGCCCCTGTACTTGGCACTAGTGAGGCCGCACTTCGAATACTGTGTTCAGTTTTGGGCCCCTCACTACAAGAGAGACATTGAGGTGCTGGAGCGTGTCCAAAGAAGGGCAAGGAAGCTGGTGAAGGGTCTAGAGCACAAGTCTTCTGAGGCACGGCTGAGGGAACTGGGGCTGTTTAGCCTGGAGAAGTGGAGGCTGAGGGGAGACCTTATTGCTCTCTCCAACTACCTGAAAGGAGGTTGTAGTGAGGTGGGTGTCGGTCTCTTCTGCCAGGTAACAAGTGATAGGACAAGAGGAAATGGCCTCAAGTTGCACCAGGGGAGGTTTAGGCTGGATATTAGGAAATTTTACTTCACTGAAAGGGTTATCAAGCATTGGAACAGGCTGCCCAGGGAAGTGGTTGAGTCGCCATCCCTGGAGGTATTTAAAGGATGTTTGGATGAGGTGCTTAGGGACATGGTTTAGTGGTGGTCTTGGCAGTGTTAGGTTTATGGTTGGACTTGATGATCTTAAAGGTCTTTACCAACCTATACGATTCTGTGATTCTGTGAATCATTGTTATAGCTATGTTCCATCTATAATGATAGAGTAGATCAGAAGTTTTCCAAAATCCAGTAGTCCGGGCTGAAAGGTGTGGTCTGCAAAAGTTTTATTTAATGCCTCCTAGTTAGTCTCAATGACACCAAGCATGCTCTGGACAAGACTCCAGAACTCTGATTCTTACAAAACGGACCTGTGTTCTATTAGCTAAATAAGTAGAAAAGCATGAAGAAAAACTGTGAAAAGTAATTGTGCTTTGGAAAAGAAACTAAATTAGAGCCACATGTGCAAAAACAAGAAACCCACCCACATAAAATAGGTCAAAAGAATTTAAATGCACGTTGTCATACTGTATAACTGATGATGTATATTATTTCAGGCTATATTAATTTTATGTAGTTGTAACTAGTAACTCATTATATCTAGATTAGAGAGTACTCCTTTATAAAGAGATTATTTGTATTTAATGTGCACTGATTAATCATGTAGCTGTACCTATTTTTAGAAGAATTAGATGTCTCACAAAGAAGTTAATTATCTGGCATAAAAAGAGAATACAAACTTGTGATTTGCTATAGTAGAGAAGGGGTTTTTATATTAAACTAGATTTGTTCTGAAGATGTACTTCACAGAGATTACAGATTACGCTAGTCATGACTGGTTTTGGCTGAATCATGAATGATGATAACTATGGTATATGAGATTTGACATGTAGTATCTGATAGAATTACTGCATATTAATTTACATTCTGCATTTGTTCTGTAGGTTGTGAGCAGCTCACCCATTCCACCAGAGGAATTTGGGTACTTGCATGCTATTAAGTGTTTCATTTGTCCAAGCAGAGCATCACAACACAAAGAAGAACTAGGTAGAGCCTGTATCATGTTAGTGCCATGGCTATCACCATAAAAAATGAAAGCAGACTTCCTGAATACTTGTACTGATTCACCCCTAGATTACAGTGCTCTGATTACTTACAAACAATGAAGGATGTGGGGCTGCTTCGCCCCCCCTCCTGCATTGACTGTTTTTGACCAGCTGAATGTAAAACTGAGCTATCACTGGCTTCCTTCTGAAATCTTGGATGCTTGTTCCTGTCACATAGGCAGTCATTCTTCTGTTTCCTATAAATCCTCACTCTAGACCACCTCCTCTTCCAGTAACACTGCGAATATCCTTCTTCCCATCTTTTATCCTGTACGAATTGCAATACAGTCTTAAAAAAATCTACAGGTCGGTTCTAATAATTCTTGTTACTGCTGTTTGGCTGTTTTTGTAGGCAACAATGAAACCAGGATGGAAAAAAGACTGAAGACTCTTTCTCTGGAAAAAGGGTGTTTCTGGAAAAAAGAAGTTTAGTGACAGAGATATAGTAACATATTCTCCAGAAAGTAGTAGTATCATCTACACACAAGCATCTAATAATTTAATGTAATAATTGTACTTTATCACTCGGTGACCGTAATTACAATACAACACTTGGCAATTACAGTTCAATTACATTTTTGTTGTGGTTTATGCCAGTGATTACTGTATATTGATCTAGCCAGAGAGTTGATTATATGAGCCAGAATATTTCCGAGTAAATTTGGTGTGTTTTATGATCCTCAACTTTGAAAAAGTGAGTAGGAAAATATGAATCCAGACAAAGAGAATAAGTTAGTCTCCAGCTCATGTAACTAACCTGAGATTTGACTAATAAATGGTAATTACTTGCTGTAAATTCTATGGCAGGGTTTTTGCACTACTATGATGGTGTATTTAGAATGTCACCGCAAACACTGTATTGTCATGTAAGCAGTGATTAGAACATGTAGGTTGGCAGGTTTGAGCACATAACTTTTTTTAAAGATGCAGGATAATTAATTGTGTAGATAAGCATATGTTTCTTGCAGGTTTTTATTATAGAAAACAGCTACTTTTAGGTTTCAAAACATGAGAGCAAACTTTGTGGTTTCAGTCTGTGGTGTTCTACCTTTTTGAAGGAAGGTGGGGCCTCTTCTAGAGTTGTCACCTGCCCACATTGCTGAATAATATGAATTATCCAGCTTTGCTTTGTCTCCTTTCGTGGATTAGTCAGAATTTGTTCATAGACCACCCCCCAGATTCTGCAAACCACCAACTGAAAAATAGTAGTAGACCACAGGACTGGAAATCAGTAGTATTGACTCACAGTCCTAATCTAGTGTCTGCAATATCATTTAATCTGTTTCCCTTACAATTCTTGACTTTTGCTACCTATCTATAATTCTGCTTCCTTTCTTCCATGCAGGGGACTTTATTGGATCAGATTTGTAAAGCATTTGAATGTAAAAAATGTTCTTTAAACCCTCAGGATTGTACCATGGCAGCTATTTGCACTAATCCCTGCTCTCTGCTGTGTGACAAGTGCCATTAAACAAAAAAAAGACTACCTTTCCTTCTTGAGGAAGTTAAATTTACTGTTATCTGTGATACCAAGCAACTTAAATATATTAAATGATGGCAGTGCTTTGAAGGTGTTCATCTACTGAGGAGGTAGGTACTGATTTCGTTAAAGTCTCTCTGAGGTACATGGTAGATTAACATCAGACATCTGGGAACATTTGCAGCTATGGAATACGTAGTCTGTCTGTCTGCACAGTGAGGAAGAAATTATTTGCAGGGACAGTTGTCTTCCAACATTGCTTACAGGTTGACATGTGTACGCTGAGGATTGCTGTGGTCTCTGAGGACATAGAGAAACGAGTCCTGTTTTAATATTAAAATTAGGCTATAACATTTCTGTACAATTTATAAAAAGTATTTTTTATTCCTTATACAACTGGTTTTCATGGTTTGTATTAAAATAAAACACTGCTATTAAAAGCTAGCAGGTAGCTTTAATAATATGCATCAAACCATGTAAATATGAATGGATACCCTAGGGTATGAGCTCTAAATCAATTCATCAGAGGTTCCTAATAATGAAGCAATTAATTTGAGATGGCGAAAGATATCACTTGCCTTCCAGAGCTGACAAGTTGCATTTCGGTTCACTTCCCCCTCACTTCTTCCTTCCCTCCTCTTGGCAAAGCTGAGTTTTTACTCAGCCATGTGACTTACCATCTGTCAGAATCCTAGCACTGCCTGAAGAGACATTACACAAACACACATATCTAAGCAGTTTAACTAGAACAGGTTGTATGTCATGCACTGTTAAAACTGTATTCAAACCTGTTTGCATTTTATGTTGCGCTTTTCCAAAGTAACAGTGACTTTGGGAAGGGGAAAAAAAACCCAAAGCAAAACAAACCCAACCCTCTCACAGTAAACCGAACACAGCTCTCAGTAAAGGCAACAAGAATATGGACGGGAATTTGATCATATAATTTAGGTGGTAATGAGATCATTGTTATTTCAAAGCTTACAGCGTGATAACATATAAATCCAGAGATTAAATCCTACAAATAAGATGTGATAATTGAGTACAAAATGAAGGTGTGAAGAATTAATGCTAATCTTCTGGGCAAATACAACTGCCACGTGGAGCTGTGCATTATGTAGTTAAAGCTGCTATGCTGAGACAACTTGTTGTATCTATGGTATAGTAATGAGTTCAAGTACTCCCCAGCTGGGCTGGAATTAGGCATGCACATGACCTGAGCCAACCTTTTCTATATCAGAACTGAGAGTGACTTTGGCAGGCGAGCTGACTATAATTGGCTGCGCTCAGCACCTTAGCAGATGTGCTCAGCACGCATTAGGATCAGACTATTTTGTCTCTATGCAGCAAAACACCACTGAAAGCCACTGGAGGTTTTGCTTGACTAAGGTTTCCAAATTGGCCACTGGGTATGTTTTCACTCCTAAGAAATAAGTCATTTTCCCATGTATCTTTTTTTCAAAAATCTTCTTAGCCTAGCTAGTATTTTGTGTACTGAATTGGAAATATCCTGAGAGTAAAATGTGGTGTGTGTTGGATTAAATAGGTTCACCTCTGCATTTGTACATGTTTAAGAATGATGTAGAATGATTAAGATGATGCTAAGTGATGCGGCAGTGGGGGTTTATTTTTCATGTAAAGGGCTGATGATAATATGCTCCCTAAGGAATTTATTTTCTAGGGAAGTCTATTTTAATTCTATCACCTCACAGGCCTGGTCCAGACTTCATAGTGGTGGTTATGGAAAGCCAGAGGTTGTACTTGAGCAATATTTTGGTAATTTTAGTTCATGTAGTCTTAACAAGTGTGTTTCTGTGTAGTAACAGAACCTTACAGTTATTTGCAGGCTTATTATGTTGTTTAAAACTAATTGGTAGGAAGGAGATAGATCCAAATAGTACATTTCCAGAAGCAATATATTTTATAGTGAGTAATATATAAGGCGTTAAGATTTGAAGTCTCTGAAACCCTGTTTTCATTTGGGAATCCATTATTACTTCCCCACCAAACAGTATACTGGAGTGTTTTTCTTTTTGTCTGCCTGAACTAAAGCTATGAACAAAAGGTAATTGAAAGTGCATTGCCAGATAGATAGCCTTTGAATGTTCCCAGATCAAGAGATACAGCCTGTCTCTAGCTCAAGTAGAATAAAAAGGAACATTTTCAGTGATGTTTGGTAAAACGAGGAAGAAAATGTCCCACAATTTACTTAATTAGTAATAACAGTGAGTGCAGCAAGTGCCAATAAGGATTGGACTGTAATCTGTATTTTTACAAATCCACAAAGTGTAAGTATAGCACAAGACATTTCCTGGATAGCTTTGCTAAATGCCAGAATGAATAGCAGGGACTCCACTCTCATAATGCCCAATATGCTGATCAGATTTCCCGTTACAGGCAAGGAAGAGGTGAGGCTTTGGCTCTTGTCCTTTTCTGCTGGTCGGTTCCAGGGCAGCAGGCTCTCTACCAGTGCTAATTTGGGACAGATTACTGCATGCAGAAAAACCACCTTCCAGAAGCATCAGACCTGCTGTAGTGGCTGGATCTGTGAAGTTGGTTTCACTCCCAGCGCTCTCCCGGAGACTGTGTTTTCTCTACGCGCTGTCTTTTGAGGGCAGAATTGGTTTTTAGCCTTTGAGCTAGCTTTTTAATATGGAAGCTGATTAAATGCTAGATCATGGATGATAAATAACTAAATAACCGAATTATATTAGACTAAGTAAGTTGTTGGGTGTTGTGAGAACTCACTCTTGCCTTGTGTAGCAACTTTTTCTTTATCAGAATATGTAAGTATTTAAATTCAGCTTTTCTGCAAGGTAGCATTGTCTGCATGCGTTTATTCCATGACTACTTAGCATTGAGGACCTAACTTTCCCTTCCATGAATTTTTCCTAATGAGTTTACAATTATTTGTGCTCAGAGGGTTTGTTTTAGCCTGTTACCCAAGAAAGGGATCTTATCACACAGCTGTAAAGAGCAATGAGTGCCTTTGCACCCCTTAATTTTGCTCCCTGAAGATGACTTCAAAAAGTGAACTGAACTGTCTCTGTTCTTTTCCATTGGCTTAAATGGTCTTTTAAAAATTTTTTTTTTGTATGTTATTTTATTTTACTTGCCTATTAGCTTAACTAGAGGTGTGGGAATAAGGCTGGGTTCATTCTGCCTGCTGCCCTGTGCCTAGTTTCTCGGTTCCTCTCTCAATGTGGAGTTAACGCTTTGCTATTCTCCTCAGAGGCTGTAAGAGTGAGACACATTAGTGCATTAGGGTCATGCAGCTACCTAGTGTTGGATATAGGTAAGTGTTAAGTAAATCACAGTATGTCTTCACAAAGTCCTCTTATGGCTTATTTGAATCCTGGAAGTGCTGTGGAGGGAGAGAGAAAACAGTTGCCAGGAGATAAAACTTTTTTGACCAGATCTGTCTAGAGACTAAGGTGAAACTGGTGAAGTAGAAGAATGTCAGTGTATCCAAAAGTCTTAACATGGCAGTTTTCAGAAATAAAATATGACAAAGGCTTTTTTAGACCCAGGAAGAAAGTTTATTTTTTTGGAAATATTGGGTCAGTTCCAGCTATTGTTGCTGTCTCTCTTTATCTACACAGATGACTTTTTGATATTTTAAACATAAGATGCCAGTACAATTTTTCTTCAACAATTTGATCTTCAGTAGAGACATATTTCTGTGGAAGCATACCTCCTTGTTTGGAAACTAATAAACAAGCCTTGAAAAAACCCACAGCCCTCAACCTCTCAGAACTTTTGAGGACTTTCAGGTTTATACAGATCTAATCATAGCTAGTTGCTGTTATTTTTATAATATACCAGTTCCCCGCCTGATATGTGTTGGAGAGACTTCCCCTTTTCCCAGTGTCCTGATCTTTATCAAATTCAAGGCCAAAGAAATTAAACAATGAATTTCAACGGCGGGGGGAGGGGGGACAAAGACCACTTGGACACATTCCACAACTGTGTTCAAACACCACTTTAGTGAAGAGAGAATTTTATTCTGTGCAAATCAAGCGCAGAGCAGAATTCTCATATTTCAGAGAAATTTCAGACCCCCAGGCTACAGAGCATTCCAAAGCCTCACAGTCACTGCCAGACCTTGGGAAATGGTTGGGGAGCTACTAATAACAATTGTAGCCTGACAGGCAGAAGCAGCAAGAGTGCCTGGTGTTGGATGAGTAAAAAGGGATCTAAAGCGAGTAGGCTGCTTAGGTCTCTCACCAAAGTGAAAGCAAAAGCAACAATATGCAATGTGGGTTCCCTTGAGGTAGGTATGAGAACATTGATGTTCAATATCTTTATTAATGATTTGGAGAGAGAATCAGACAACAAAAGTAACAATATTTCTTGACAATGTACAGGCATCCCTGGGATGTGGAAAAATGGGCAAAGGAAGGAAGAGATTTTAGAAGTATTAACTGAATCTACGTGTAAACTGCAAATAAATTTTATGTTCACTTCCTTCTGCCTGCTTTCCTAGTTCTTTTGTCTAATACAATGCACTTCAAAGTCATCCTAAATCAGAGCTTTCTGGTTGAGAGCCCTAATGAAGTCAATACATTAGAACTCATAGCAGGGAAAAAAAAATGTAAAGCTATCTGCAGATAGAGCTGGGAGTTTTACCTCAATGTGGCAGGTTAACATCGCCCTGTGAATGACAATGGATTCAACCTGAAGCTGGGAAATGCTGTAGTCTCTCTTGTGACTGGGAAACCAAGAAGTGAAAACTGCATTGGTGATAGAAAACCGGGCAGTATAACAGCTTTTACCAATGGCAGAAAACTCATTCTCACACTCAGGAGGTGCCTGGGAGCTGACAGCATCTGTGTCAGGTCAGGTATCTCACAGTTCTGTATGTTTCCTTTTTCTTTACTGTGGTGTTGCTCAGTGCTTTGAAAAATTCCAGCTATCTATTTATTGTAGAAAACTAAAGGACCTATATAGTAAAGGTTAATAAAACCATAAAGGTCATAGAGAGGTGAAATAGTTTCCCACAGAAAGGATAGGGAGCGTCAGATGATGCAGGTGTAATGTTCATAACAAACCAACGGTAGTGGTTCTTTAGCTTACACATAGTTTGTAAGTAACCTCTACAACCCCTTGCGTATTGTGGATATTTAGGATTTATGGAAAGCAAATAAACGGTTGATCTTAAGATCTCAATGATCTTAAAGGTCTTTTCCAACCTATATGATTCTGTGATAATTTCCTAAAAGAAGGAATCTACAAGAATTCTTCCTATGCTGACAAACACAGTGCTTCTGGCTCAAGATTTCACTGAGCTGCAAATCGGAAAGTATTAATAGGAAATAGCAATGCCTGCTTTCTTTCTTTGTTCCCAAACTCCTTCCTAGACATCTTCTGCTGACCATTGCTGGAGACTGACTGCAGGGCTAGACAGATCTTTGGCTGGGTTTGTATGGCTACTCTTTGACAGCTGTATCGCATTTGCTAGGCTTGGACTCATCAGGCTGTTGGCCAGAGGGTTTGGCTATGTCTGCAACAGCATGTAATTCTGCACAGTAGGACAGGATCAGTAGACAGAAGCTGAGGCCCCTACATCTATGGTATACAGTACTCAGGTTTTTCTTTGGGCGAAGTTTAATCTTGTCTTCCAGACTGAATGTCCCCATCATGTATGTGATAATGACACATTTGATTCAGTATCAGGGAATAGATAGTGGTTTGCGTACTCCTGAAGCAGAGCTTCCAGTTTGATTTCCTGTAGAGGTAATCTAATTTGTGCTCACCCAATCCATCCAATGTGCTGAACCAATGCACAGTAAGTGGGGATGGCAAGGGATTTGTTTCAAATTTACGCTGATACTCTGAACCACAATATATTAATATAGCTTAGTTCAGCTTTGTCTTGGTTTCTTGCAGACAGATTGTGCTTTCCATTTGTATAGCAGTGATGTTGGTAATGGCTGCTATTTCTGAGCGACTCTTTTCTGGTATGTGGGACTGGTCTGATGCCCCACCCAAAAAGTCCAGTAATTAGTTAATTAGTATTATTAATGTGTGTGTTTAATAAGCATGTCTGCAGAAACAAGTTGGATATTATTATAGAGCAGATTTGTATCAAATGTGCTGAAGTCCATCCTTCTGCTTGGCTACACAGAAGAAGAGACTTCAGTATGATAAAACTCCTAACTGAAGAGTCAAGAACAAATTCAACAACATGATAATGTGAACATTTTCTGCTTGTATTTGTGAATTACATCTCTGTCACATAACAGAAATAGCAGTCTGATAACAGTGATACAGGCGCTGCAGAGCAGATCTGCAGAAGCTCGTTTACATTTAGATGGAACAGTGCTGCTGTCCCAAGGCAGACAGTGTAGGCAGTGACAGAGGCAGGACCTTCATGGAGGCACTGGAGTGTAGGAAAAAAGTGTGAGGCCATGAACGCTGGGGAGACAAGGACCAGAGCAAATTTCCTTTGGCTTCTGTGCAGGTGGAAGAGGTTGGGATTTCCTTCTGGCATTGCAGAGCAGACTGGTTTGGGAATCGGACTGACAATCAGTGGTTGTGGCATTGGGAGGAAGAATGTGGATGCCGCTGCTTTGAGGGGAAGAGCTGGTCAGTTGTGTCTTACCTTCGCCAGGAGCTCCTGGTGAGTTTTTGCAGGCATTGGGACTGCAGTATGAAACTAGTCTATGGGATCTCATCATGCCGCAGGTATAGGCATCATGCTTATGTGGCTGAAGGGGCTGAAAGGAAAGTCTTGTGACTTCTGTTCTTTGGTCTTTCCCAGCTGTCTTTGTCCTTTTGAAGTAAGGTTCTGAGGAGATTGAATTATGGAAATAATCAGGTGCAGACATACTGGTTTTTTAAAACGTGGAGAGCAACTGCTGGTATAATTAACTGGATATAGTGGGAATAGTCAGGGAGTAATGTATTTTGTATTCTTTCTATACAAAATTGCATAGCTGAAGCAGATGGCTAATAATTTTTGTCTTCATCAAAAAAAAATAAAGTCATGGCATTCGTTGGCCCTCCAGCAATGAAAGACTAGACACCATAGGATTCAAGCCAGAACTAAGTATTTTCAATTTGAAAAAACAGTGTAATGTATGTGATTAAATGTCAGCTGTTCAGACAGAGATGAAAATTCCATATTCAGAAGGGTTTTTCCTTTTTTTTTAATATCAAAGTTGTGTTTCATTCTGAATTTTGAGAGAATCACAGCTGATTTAAGAGAGGCATATTTAAGGACTTCTTCTGTGTGACACATCATTACTCCTTGAAATCTTTGGCAGTATGTTATCATCTATTGTATGTCATCTTAGATTGTTTGGGTACAAAAGGTGTGAATTCTGACTTTTGGTGGTCGTTTTCATGCTTTTTTTCATAATGTAAGAGAGTGCTAGATTTAACAGAGGCCTAAGTATGTGAGATGATACATCTCACAGAACACTTCAAAACACTTCATACAAAACACTTCACTGCCAAAATGAATGAAAACCTTCGACACCCAAATGAAGTCAGTGAGAGCTGAGGGTTTCCTCTGAAGATACGTCTGGTAAAATTTAGGTTAGAGCTTTCTTTGCAAAATGCATCCTACTCTGAGTCTGTGCTACAGCCTTTTTTAGTGGTTAGAAAAAGACTTAGATCTGACCTTAGATTTAATTAAGGTAGGTAAGTAGCTCTCAATCCATGATTTACAGTGGGTTTATGCGCAGTTCAAGGGGAATAAAATGTTCTCCAGTTGTAGGGCCTTCAGTTGGATTATGTGAGTAAGAGTCCTCAGATGCAAAACATATTTATTTGTATGTAGTAAATCCTCCTTCTCCTCCATTCATTCAACTGCACAGACAGGATTTGCAGCAACATCCAGGATGTAGTCCTAGAATAACTTTGTGGGGTTTTTTTAAACGCAAAAATGACACATATCACTGGCTCAGTCTAAATAATACCTTGTTCCTAAAAGCTTTTCCACATTAGACTATTACAGTCTAATGATTATAGCTGTACTTTGCATACAAATACTGTCATAATTTAGTGGTGAAAGAATAAGTCATGCATACATAAGTTTGAGCTAATTCTAGCTTTTGAAAAACAACCATTTACAAGCTTATTACCTCATTTGATGCAAGAATGAGTCATCTTTTGCAGCAATGCTCCTTTGAATGAGTAAGATAACACCCATATAGTGTATTGGACAAACCCATATGTAAATACTGGGAGTTTGCTGTGCGCTTTTGTATGGATTGTAACCATATGGTAGTCTCTTCCTTTTACAATACGTGATAATCAGCTGAACATTTCATGCATAATAACATGGTGTGTCTGTGTAATGGAGCAGAATGAAATACTTTTGTTTAAATGGGTAATTTTGCCTTGTTACTGAAATTCACCTTGCTGTTAGTACAGTCACACATTTTGGGAAAGTATTTGTGGATGTTTGAGGATGACAGAAACTTTACAACTTTTGGGGTAGGTAGTGTTCTGCTAGGAATGAAGTTCCTTTCCATCAGCATTTAAGTTATAAGAGAAAGGAAAACATAAGGGAAAGGCAGTAGTCCTTGTTAAAGCTGCAACTGCCCTTTCATGAAAGAATGGATGTTAAATATTTTATGCTAGTGAATTTTGTATTTCTTTGTTAAAAATGGCATATTTAATCTGAGTGTGAGGAAAATTTTGAGCTAAATACCAAGGAAAACTTGAGAAATTCTTGCTAGAACAGGGCTACTAGGAAAAGGGGAGGCAAATACTTTTTAAAATTTATTAGAAATGTCTTTTTGCCCCACTCTTTTTTTTTGCCAAAAGAGTGATTGGATTGGACATGCTGCTATCTGTTTTACTGAAGAGATGAAGTTAAGAAATATGGGAATCCATTTGCTGAACTAGAGATGTTGAATGGCTCTGAAGTCTATTAAAACTTTCACACATTCACATTTCCAAACAAATAGTGGACATCACCTGTCCCATCCCAATATAGCCTGTCAAAAGGCATGACAGCTGGCATAAAATGAGAGTTCCTTTTAAGTAAATGGGGAAAAAGTGCTGATGCTCTTGCTCCCTTTGATTGCAGAACATGAGACACAATGGGCCGCGTGAAGAAGAAGAAAGGGCTTTGTCTGAAGAGAGATGTAGTAAAGGAGGTAGGAGTGAAGCTGCTGCAGATATTTCACTTTTAGTGATCTAGGAAAGGAGGAGTTCGATGATAATGAGGGGCAAAAGGAAGGAAAGAATGAAAAGAGGAGAAAGAAATGGAGTATGTAAAAGATGCAAAGGGAGAGTAGTAAAGATACACAAATACAAAAAGAAGACATTAAATCCAGTATGTCACCTCTGGCTTAAGAGAACCATGTTGCTGCAAGCTGAGAGAGTACGTGCAGGAATATGTATCGCTATGTGCTATGTACTTGCCTTTCTATGCTTTTGTTGCAGTTTTTGGTCCTAGCTGTTGCTGGGATAGGGCATGGGACTAGATGGCTTTGTGTGATGACCCAGGAAGGGCATTCTTGTATTCTTGTTATATTTTTCATGAGTAGTGAGGAGACAGAAGCCTGAAAACGAAAACAAACAAACAAACAAAAGAGGCAGCCTTATGATGAGCTAAATGCATCCTTATAGTTCGATTTCACATTTGCTGCCTGAGGATGTGATTTGGAAACTGACCAAAGAAATAGGAATGCCAGAGTCTGAGTTTAACTCTGGTCTAGCCTCAGGCAAATTATATCATCTTGCTACATGCATATAGAACAAAAATACAGACCAGCCTCACCGAAGACACTGAGGGGATGCTTATGTCAGTGGTCATGCGAAGTGTATGTTGCATGCTGTGTAAAAAATATTAATGTGATTCCTTTATTCTCAGATGAACTCCTGATAATACTATGACGTGCTGGTAGGAAGGCTTCTGGGAGTCCGCTGTTAAGGGCTGCCTGCCACCAAAGTGAAAGCAAGCTACCATTGCGTCAAGTGGAATTCAGCTGCTTCTATGTCTCTATTGTCTCTATGTCTCTCTATTGTCTAGAGCTTCATGATGGTGACAGTGTGGTTCAGTGTTTATGGGTAAGAATCAGGGGGAAGGCCAACAAGGCAGATATCATGGTGGGAGTCTGTTATGGTGGGAGACCACTCAACCAGGATGAAGAGGCAGATGAAATATTCTATAAGCAGCTGGGAGAAGTCTCACAATCGCTAGCCCTTGTTCTCATGGGGGACTTCAATTTACATGATGTCTGCTGGAAATACAACACAGCAGAGAGGAAACAGTCTAGGAGCTCAGGAAACAAAGGAACTCAGGAAAAAAAGGAGAGTTCATGACCTTTGGAAGAAGGGACAGGCCACTCAGGAGGACTACAAGGATGTCGTGAGGCTATGCAGGGAGAAAATTAGAAGGGCCAAAGCCTGGCTAGAAATTAATCTGGCTACCGCTGTAAAAGAAAAAAAAATGTTTCTGTAAATACATTAGCAACAAAAGGAAGGCTAAGGAGAATCTCCATCCTTTATTGGATATGGAGGGAAACACAGTGACAAAGGCTGAGGTACTTAATGCCTTCTTTGCCTCAGTCTTCAATAGTAAGACCAGCTGTTCTTGGGGTACCCAGCTTCCTGAGCCAGAAGACAGCGATGGGCAGCAGAATGAAGCCCCCATAATCCAAGGGGAAATGGTTAGCAACCTGCTACACCACTTAGACACACACAGGTCTATAGGGCCAGATGGGATCCACCCAGGGGTACTGAGGGAGGTGGCAGAAGTGGTCCCCAAGCCACTTTCCTTTATCAGCAGTCCTGGCTAACTGGGGAGGTCCCAGTTGACTGGAGGTTAGCAAATGTGACACCCATCTACAAGAAGGGCCAGAAGGAGGATCTGAGGAACTACAGGCCTGTCAGTCTGACCTCGGTGCTGGGGAAGCTGATGGAGCAGATCATCCTGAGTGCCATCACGTGGCACATACAGGACAGCCAGGTGATCAGGCCCAGCCAGCATGGGTTTAGGAAAGGCAGGTCCTGCTTGACTAACCCGATCTCCTTCTATGACAAGGTGACCTGCTTAGTGGATGAGGGAGAGGCTGTGGATGTTGTCTACCTAGACTTTAGTAAAGCCTTTGACACAGTTTCCCACAGCATTCTTCTGGAGAAACTGGCTGCTCATGGCTTGGACGGGTGTACTCTTCACTGGATTAAAAACTGGCTGGATGGCTGGGCCCAAAGAGTTGTCGTGAATGGAGTTAAATCCAGTTGGCAGCTGGTCACAAGTGGTGTTCCCCAGGGCTTAGTACTGGGGCCAGTTCTATTGAATGTCTTTATCAATGATCTGGACAAGGGGATGGAGCGCACCCTCAGTAAGTTTGCAGATGACACCAAGTTGTGCGGGAGTGTTGATCTGCTTGAGAGTTGGAAGGCTCTACAGAGGGACCTGGACAGGCTGGATCAACGGGCCGAGGCCAATTGTATGAGATTGAACAAGGCCAAGTGCTGGGTCCTGCACTTGGGTCACAACAACCCCATGTAATGCTAAAAGCTTGGAGAAGAGTGGCTGGAAAGCTGCCAGGCAGAAAAGGACCTGGGGGTGTTGGTCAACAGCCACCTGAATATGACCCAGCAGTATGCCCAGGTGGCCAAGAAGGCCAATAGCCTCCTGGCTTGTATCAGAAATAGCGTGGCCAGCAGGACTAGGGAAGTGATCGTCCCCCTGTACTTGGCACTGGTGAGGCCGCACCTCGAATACTGTGTTCGGTTTTGGGACCGTCACTACAAGAGGGACATTAAGGTGCTGGAGCGTGTCCAGAGAAGGGCAACGAAGCTGGTGAAGGGTCTGGAGCACAAGTCTTATGAGGAGCGGCTGAGGGACCTGGGGTTGTTTAGCCTGGAGAAGTGGAGGCTGAGGGGAGACCTTATTGCTCTCTACAACTACCTGAAAGGAGGTTGTAGAGAGGTGGGGGTCGGTCTCTTCTCCCAAGAAACAAGTGATAGGACAAGAGGAAACAGCCTCAAGTTGTACCAGGGTAGGTTTAGATTGGATATTAGGAAATTTTACTTCACTGAAAGGGTTGTCAAGCATTGGAACAGGCTGCCCAGGGAAGTGGTTGAGTCACCCTCCCTGGAGGTATTTAAAAGATGTGTAGATGTGGTGCTTAGGGACATGGTTTAGTGGTGGACTTGGCAGTGCTAGGTTAACAGTTGGACTTGATGATCTTAGAGGTCTTTTCCAACCTAAATGATTCTTTGATTCTATGCTTCTATGTGTACTGTCAATCATACCTTCATAAATGGAGTTTTTTCTTGCCCTTCATTAAAAATATATCTGGAGTTCATTTCTCTTTGCTGTCAGAGTGGATCAAATATCATTAAAGGTAAGGAACTAAAAGTAAATTTCCTTGGGAAGAGATGTGGAGATGTGTCTATTCTTCCACTGTCTTTTACACATATCTTTATGTGCAGGCATAAGTTCTTGCATCTGTAAGAAATTAAGTTATTTAATGTATACAACATCTATATGTACAGATTACATATATTTTAAATAAATAAAATTAGTAATAAATGTTATGTATATATATGCACACACATGCAAATAAATATTTGTATTTATTTATAGAAGATGCTAGTTGTTTCTAACCTGTATTACTATGAGTTTACTGCTCTGAGTAGTGCTGCACTTGGGGAGGAACAACCCAGACACCAGTATATGCTGTGGCTGACTGGCTGGAAAGCAGCTTTGCAGAAAAGGACCTGGGGGCCCCGGTGGACACCACATTGGATGTCAGCCAGCAACGTGCCCTTGCAGGGCAAAGGGTGTCCTGGGCTGCACGAGGAGGTGTGTTGCCAGCAGGTGGAGAGTGGTGATCCTTTCCCTCTGCTCAGCCCTGGTGAGACCACAGCTGGAGTGCTGGGTGCAGTTCTGGGCTCCCCAGTACAAGAGAGACATGGACATACTGGAGAGAGTCCAGAGAAGGGCCACGAAGATGATTACAGGACTGGAGCATCTCACATATGAGGAAAGGCTGAGAGAGCTGGGACTGTTTGGCATGGAGAAGAGAAGGCTCAGGGGAAATTTTATTAATAAATACCTGAAGGGAGGGTGCAAGTAGGATGGAGCCAGGCTCTTCAGTGGGTGCCCAGTGACAAGACCAGAGGCAGTGGGCACAAACTGAAACACAGGAGGTTCCCTCTGAACAACAGGAAACACTTTTTCACTGTGAGGGTGACTGAACACTGGCATAGGTTGCTCAGGGAGGCTGTGGAGTCTCCATCCTTGGAGACATTCAAAAGCTGTTTGGACACGGTCCTCTGCAACCAGCTCGTTGTCAGTCTGTACCGACATAGTAGAGCATGTTTAATTAGTGAAGAAGAGCCGCCTATGAATGAGAATAAGTCAGCTGTGATTATTTGGAACAGTGCTCACATTTCTTCTGATCCAAAGGAAGATACACACACACTCATGCTTTCTCTCATTACTGCTGTACATCAGAATGTAAAGGAAATAACTTACAGTAGTTTACTGCAATAAAGATAAAAACCTGATTTTTATAAGGCTAAACTGGCAATTTACTACAGAGGAAAAGAAGCAATGGAATTTTCTGTAAGCTTAATTCAAGGAGCTGAAAAGAATGCAGGTCATAAAATCAAATTTATTTTTGAACAGGTATAAAAATTCTATAGATGATTTTACATTTAAGGAGAATGAGCCAGCCTGAAGACTCCTCATTAACTTTCAAGGGCCATTTGGCAGATAATGGAACTCATCCACTAAAACATTTATTTTTCTTGTCTTATAGACACACATGCTTATCTCTGAACAACAAGATCCACTATAGGAGGAAAAAGCTGCTTCTGCATAGAGGGCAGGAGGAAAAGTGGCAGAGAAATAAGACAGGGGGAGGGAAAAGGTTGAGGGTAGAGAGGAGTATATAGAGTAAACTGAAAAACAAACAAACAAAATTTCCCATGCCACAATGAACAAGAAAAATGGAAAACTACTGGAGGCTTACACTTTTATCCAGGAAGAAACCATGAAGATGCAATTCATGCCATGATGATGCATGCCAGTCTACAGCTTGAGAGTAGAATCTGTAGAACAGTCAACAGAAATGGAAATTGGTCGTCTTGTGAATGTATTTCTGTTTCAATTTATTTATGTTGTAGGCATGGAAAGGGGAAACCAGTCAGTCTCCAAGCCACAGTGAGTGCTCTCAAGTGCTTGACTTCAACTTTTCCTCCATAGATTCTGTTTTCTTAGGTCCATTGATCTAGGGTGTCCCAGCCTTTCTTAATGAAAGAGTTAAAAAACACAAGCAGCCTTCCACACTACCTGAATTCCAGTTTCCTTTCCAATTGCTGCTGAAGATTGTTGGCATGGCAGTGGCTGCTGTAAGGCCTTACAGAGAACAGCAGGCAAACAAGTTTGATCACCTAAAAAGGCATTTTATTTTTTATTTTGTTTGTCATGCAAAGCTGCATAGGAAATCTTCAGTCTGGAGAGAATAAGGTATGGGAGCAGCAAAAGAGGTTTTCTACTTGCAGTGGGCTCTGATTTAAAGATAGGATAGAAAGAAATAGGCCTGCATTCTTGTTTGCCTGTATTCTATGACTACCCATGTATTTTATTAGAAACAAGTGTAGTTCAATGTTCAGGTTGTATGTGGTTTCAGTCAGAAGCCATCTTGTAGCATCTGTTGCTGCTCAACAGAGGGTCAACGCTGGTGTCAGAGAAAGCCCCTGCTGAGTTGGTATGTTCTGTCACCTGCTCATCCCTCCCTAAGCCTCTCTAGCCCTGTTCTTTTCCTGTTCACATTCTCCTTTTCCCAGTGTCGCTGCTCTGCCAGTTCTAGTCTCTTAGACGTGCATCTCGGTTTGACTTCTTGCCCCCCTCTCCCGCCTTCCTCTCTGTTGAGGCAGGTTGTTTCCCCATGTGCCCGAGGAGATCAGCAGAGGAGGGGAATCAGCAGCACTGATTAATCCCATGCCATAATAAGGATGTCATTTGTATGGGGAAAAAGGAGGAGAGGCAATTTAAGCCTTGTCTGTAACCCTGTGTGCTGGGCAGAGGTGTGCAAGGGCTTAGCAAGGAGGTACCGTTCTGTGTAACTATCTCTCTTCAGGCTGTCTTCTGGAGTCATGCATCTGCCTGTGAACCTTTGGAAAAGTCTTAAAAATTGAATGACTTGCCCTATGCCACTAATCAGGTACAGTCACGTCCTGTTTTTGGAAGGGAACTCAAAAAATTTTGTCTTCCATCCTCATACTTTCACATAGAAAAAAAGAGGGGGAATTTTTCTTGGTAGTTCTAAAGAAACTGTTTGAAGACAAAGGTAAACTCAATGCTTTATGATTTAGTCCAATTGTATCAAATACTCAGAGCAGTTAAAAAAAAAGTTTTCTCAAAAACAGCTGTCGAATGTGTTAGAGATGGAAGTTCTAACTTTTTTTTAAGACCCACTACGTCTTTTGTTAGAAACTGTGACAGGGGATATGACTGAATGAAACTAGTACGTGTCTCATTTAAGTAAAAACTGATTCAACTGATTAATTTTTAGGGACTTGGAAGATTTATTCAAAATACTGACATCAAAACTTGTATGATTCAGAATATTGTGCCTTTAAAAATCCCTTCAAGTACTTCATGTGCTTTGTACTCTCAGAGAATAAGATTTGCATGATGAATGCAGAGTGTACATTAGAATTGCAGGAACGTCCCAATATTTCTGTTTGAGGAAACCATGGTTAATTCTTCAAGTGTGTGCCATCAGTGTTCTAGCAGGCACCAATTCAATAGTAATAAACAATTACAGTACTTACCAAGGAATAAGCAATGGTTTAGCTTTGTTCTTTTATTTTTATGAATCATTGCTTTTGATTCCCTCAGGAGTTTCAAAGTTATGCAAAGAGTAGCATTCTCCTTCTTTTCATGTTTTTCCCCTGACCTTCTTATAACTTTCGTATTTGTACTATTTCAAAAACATGTTGGCTCTGAATGTTTTGGGCTTGTAAGTCTGGATGATCCTTTTAACAAGTCCTTTTGTGACTCTGCATTTATTCAGCGTTGTGACCAGCAGTCCCATTATACTGCCTTAGATTTCCTGGCCCAGTTAATCCGGTATTCATTTAAAACTAGGTCGATGGGTTTTAGAAAAGAAGTAATACTTTAAATTAAAGGATGTACATTTTTATTGCTGTTGGAAATGGATGTGTTGACATTTCCATGAATGATTTCTTTCTCATAGAAGGCTATTTCTTTAAGAAAATGGGAATCAAAATATATGATTTATGTCATTATTTACTAACTGTTTTATAGAATTGTATTCTTGTAAGCTTCACTCACCATGTTTCATACTATATTGCCTTGTGTAATAAATTAAGTCCCAATCCCTAACCCATTGAACTTTGTTTCTTACATTTCTTCTTAAATGGGTAGTGGACTAGGCCTCTGACATGTACAGCTTTAGATGTGAAAACAGATGCATTTGCATAGTCCTACATAAAACAATTTAGGACACTACTCACGATAATCTGAGCTTTTTAGTAAAGGAGCATGGCCTTCTTTCAATTTGTCAGACTGCACAAGGGACAGATGACAGGAGTAAAAAAGCACGTTGTGTGGGGGTATTTTTGTTTTTGGTAATTTTAATAGGCCAAATTCTGCCTACGTTTGCTTGTGCAATGCATGTGTGTTACTTCTTATTGTGTATGTTAAGGAGAACCAAGAAATAGTTTAGATTAGCTACTTTTTTCCTGGTGACACAGCTGCTGAGTGCAGACATTGTAAATGCATCATGTGCATAGAGTAGAGCAATCAAGTGGGTTGAGGTGGGCTCAGCATGAGTTGCTGGGTACTGTCCTCGGCTGTCCTCCTGTCTGCTGCCACCTCCTGCCTGCCTCTATCTCGCTGCTTATTCTGCTTCTTGATGCTATTAATAATGGTTTGTTGTCATGGCTCGATGGTTTCTGATGAGACTGCATTAAGAAGATGACATACATTTTGGACTGTAGGACACCAGAAGAGTAAGAGGAAGGCTTCAAAAAAAGCAGGTTGTTAAATTAAAACCTATGCACTCCTTCTGATTTTAGGTAGAAATTTACACATATGTGAAAAGATCCATCAGTTCCATATATTATAAGAGGAGTGAGGAAGACAGTCTACTATAATATCTCAGGAGAAGAATTATATGTGTGCAATAAACAATTGCTCAGTGTGAAAACATTCTCCTACATGAAGATATGTATAGCTTGAATTTTTTTTCAAAATTCTCAGCTGCTGGTGTTTGTTTTTAACTTGGGACATCCAATTCACGTATGATAAAGTAAGTATGTGTATGAGCCCATTCATGCTTATTAGATATTTCAAAAATTACAGGACTGTAAAAATACCTAAAGCTTTTGCTATGGAGTTTTATCTTAAATTTGCATGCAGTGTCTTTATTCAAAGGAAGAGGGGTGGCTGGGTGAGTCATTTTTTCATCGGTATACTGAACTTTCAGCTGCAAACTGAAAAGCTTTGGGTTTTTGATTTATGACCAAATAAAAGGTATTTTTGTTGTAATATTTTTCCAGTGCTTTCTGAGCAATTCTGTTATTGACCAAGTGTTTCAAAACTGTGTGTTAGTATCTTTAATTTCAGAAAGCACTGATCCTAGAAAATGTTGACATTTGGTCCCCCCCGTATGGAGGTTTTCAGAACTAGATATCTACCTGTAATTGATTTATGAATTATCAACTCTCTTGTGGATAGAGAATCTTTAGTGCTTGCCCTCTGCTCCAAGTTCTGATGAGATTGCTTTTTAGTGCTAGTACCATAAATAAATTTATTGTTTTCGGCAAATACACTGTTGTGCATTATCAAATGGGTTGAGACAACTGACTGAATTTGCAAATGCCAATAACCAGCCATCATATACAAATGTAACTGATGTAGATTATTATACTGTATGCATAAACAAGGTGTATGAACAACTCTGCTGATTATCAACAGGAGAAGAGCTCCAAAGCTTATTAGCAGTTAGATAAAGAGCAGCTTTGGTCTATTAGATTGTAATAAATATCCTTATTCATTCTTCCCTTCCCACCTGGTATTGTGCTTTTGTGTTCCTGTGCTTTGTGATGTGCTTTTTGTTCATGCTTTCTTAATTTATGGAGATGTCAGTTAAACTGGTCAGACTATTCCTCTGCATTTTGTTTGAAGAAAAAGATGTTCGTTCTTTGCTCCAAAAGGTGAGGGGGATAGGAAGGGAAGGACGCACCTATGTTCTATGAAGACTGTAGTATAGTTAGACCATAGTGTCTGGATGTGTGGTGCATATTGCATTTATATAGCAATAATGCAGAACAGAAGTTGAAAATATGGTATTTCTTGTGTCTTGGTTGTATTATTGTCCCAGCTGTATAATGGGTAGGATTGTGTTTGCTTTTCAATGCCTGCATTGTCATACTTCTTGTAAATAAATCTTTCTTCTGTTTCTTTACCTGCTGCTCCTAGCCACTTGTATTTTCTCTCTCCGTTTACCCTATGCTGACCATCCTAGGAACATCTTAGAAAAAAAACATATTACAGTTCCCATTACACATTTCATAAGGTTACAATTCAGCTGTCATTCTTTGCCCAGTCATCTAGTGTATTTAAATTCAAATTCTCTCAGTGTGGCATGGACGTGACAGGGTGTGAATTATGACGCAATAGAACACTTATTCTTATGAAGTGTAAGGCTAGAAGTCAAATACCATTAAATGCACAAATGCGTGAATGGTTATGCCATAAGTCACATATTAAAATGTCATGTGATTGTAGGTTGGCCCGGTGCAATTCTTTACTTAAAAAATGATAGAGAAAGTTCAGGAATAATTTATTTTAAATTATTTTAAAATTACTTTATAATTCTGGGTAATTAATTGTTTTAAATTGAATAAGAATTCAATGGGTTAAAATGACAAAATATATGTTCTCTATTTTAGATTAACACTAAAAGATCTATAAATTGTTTTAGATGAAAAAGACTGTAGATGTGCATTTTCAAAGCTAATAGGATTACCGTATTCTGCAAGATGAGGGTCCCTCAGTTCTTTCTAAATTGTTACCTTTTTCTCATGGGCAGAAACTTGAAAAAATGTCTGAGGATTTTGAGCATCCAGTCTGATATAAGAGACTAGGTCCTGAGGTCTTTTGTTATGGTTTCTTCTTGCACTGGCGGTTTAGTTGATCAAAGTAACTTTGCAGTAGAGTAGTATGTGGTAGTTTTCTATTAGTAAAAGCATTATCATAATGCCCAATATTTAGAGCTGTATAAGATCTAAAATAAGGGGCTTTTGAAGTCCTCAAATGCTTTATGCTTAGTTTAAATATTAGAACTTGGATGGGTTTTATTTTATTGCATTTTATGATGGTTATGGGTTCTGTCAGAGAAAAATATTTGACAGCTGTAATTGAGAGCAATGTTTAAATGGGCAATGGTTACCAAGGCCTCCTTTTTTGATTTTATATGGTGAGCGAGAGAGGTATGAAAAATTAAGCCTCTTTAAAGTTATGCTTTTTTAATACTTTCGAAAGGGTATGTCTTACTGTACAGAAAAATATAAGTGTGTTACCTCACACAAAATTAAACTCAGAGTACTTTGAAGTCCTGAGTTTGAAATACGGTAAATTCAATGGGTGGCAGTTTCACCATCTGTCAGACAAGTTTTACTCAGAGTAACTTCCCATAGTAGGAAAAAATGATGCTGAGGTTGCAGATGACTGATGAGTGAGGATGATCAAAGGAGTTCTGAGGCTGGGAAGTAACACTTTTGGCCTTACTGTAACTTACATACAAGGATTTTTGTGTTAAAAATTTGCAGTTCTATGCAACCTTAATTTAATGAGGAAAATGCTCTAAAGAGGTAGGATAGCATTATTGGTTCCATTTGACGTGTGTGAAAATTGCAACATAGACAAATGAAGGAGGAAAAAAATGTTCCTGAAGACTCATGTTTAAAAGTCATCTCTAAACCAAACTTCAGTAATAGTGACTTAGGTTTGGAAGCAAGTGTATGCCTTTAAAAGTATTTGAAAGTGTTTTAAAAGTAATATCTGAAGTGTCTGGCCTGAAAATGCACAATAAACAGTTGTGGGAGCAGTAACTCTCACAGACCTGTCTTCCTACAAGGACATCCAAACTCCCCTTGGTTTTTCTGCCGCAGTAGTGCTTCATGCACATCTCTGCTTGAGTCAGAGTCCTTCTCTTGCTTAGCACTGGACTATCAGTAAATACCCCAACAGGCAGAAAATGAATCATGGGCTTCATTACGCCCAGCCTTCCCAATTCAGACAACTTGTGACTACTTCTGCTTCCAAACAAAGGTGCCTCTGTAAGGCACCTTGTCATTGGAACCTTCTTCATGCCTTTCTAATGAGCAATAAGCAGGTAGTTATGATTTATTAATATCTCTGGTCACAAGCTCTACTATGTAATTAATGCACTGCAAACTTTTGGCTCGTTTTACAGCATAATATGTGGCTATTAAAATGTTTCAGGGAGCTGTGGAGGCCAAGTTCGTGGGTGGCCCTTACTGGTAGAAAGATACAGGAATGGAGGAAGGTAAAATTAAAACAAGTGCTAAAGGTAGTAGTTTATTTTTTATCTGCAATTTTTTTCTGCCACATTCTTATATGATCCCTTATGAGTATTAAAAAAAAAGCCAGAAGGTGCTAACATATGCCGTTCTTAGATTGGGAGCACTCAAGACTCAGTGAATGTATTCCAGCTACTGACATTCAGTAGATGGTGGAATCACGATTTAAGGTTAAAGGACAGCTTCTCTGTCTGAAATAGTGAAATCTCTATTTTCATGTTTTTTTCTTTTTCTTAAGAAAAAAGTAATCAAAGCTTATTAAACTCCCTTTGGGAGGTTGATACCCAAGACTTGTTTTTGTGAAGGTGCTCCCTGAATTTTAAATGTTTAAGTTCCATTTAAGTAGTAGCATTCTTCTTCTGACATTTGGATTTGGATTAAAATGGTTCCAAAGCTTGTCCTACAGCTGCTTGTCAAGTGCTCAGACTGTAGATGTAAGGGAATCTTGACAGATTACATCTAATTGTTCTGGTTTTGCCTGCCAGCCTGTGACAAGGTCAAACCACAGCACAAAGCTCCGAGTTACAGTTAAAACCAAGATATAATAAATTTCTCAATATAGTTGCCTGAATTTAAAACAAATGTAGAAAGGGGAGTTGTCTACATTGCCAAAACTGTGAGAAAATGGTATTGCATTGTCCCCTTGCTGAGGCCAAATTGTGAGAGATGCCAGGCACCTAGTATTCCAAGATAATTGAATGTTCCTTGGGAATTTTCATGAATCCTTCATGTCTGAGGATTTTGACCAATAATTCTCCTATGGATGTATTTGCTGGTCAATAGATTTTAGCTAATTACTGAGTGCTGAAGATATAATTTATTGTGGGGGGCTTTTAAATTATACCGTTCCACGGCTATTGTCTCTACTAACTATGCTATAACCATGCCTTCAGTGTTGTGGATATAATGCATACATGGGGCTGTTTCTTCTTTTTTTCTTTCCGTTTCATTTTTTCTCTGGGCTTCTGAACACCCACCTTCATTTTGGAAAGGTATTGCACTGGTACATGCAAATGAATTTTCACTGACAACTCCTTATGTGTCTATAAATGCAATTGCATTGCCAGCTCAGAACTGAAGTGCAACTCAGAAAAAAGTGCAAAGCTGGAGGTTGGCAGAAGTACTCAGAGGCCTAGAGATGGAGGCAGGAATTTTCAAAAGGGGCTGAATTAGTTCCTATCTCAGTTTTGAGAGGTTTAAAGGGAGTAAGGCAACTAGTTTGTTAGGAGATTAGTTATAACACCTTCAAATTACATTTTGCCATGTGTGACTGAGTGAGACTATGACTATTGTCCCCTTTATCAGAGCATGGGCAACATGATGGAAAACGCTAGTGAAGGATGGTTTTTTTAATACCGTTTTGACATGAAAGCAGAATTCTGCAGTGGAACTTGCAGCATTTAGATTAATTAAAAAAATAAATAGGAAAACTGCTTCAATCAGATGTAAGTATGAGGTATAGAGAAGCTACATACTCTAATTAAACAAAACCACTTTAATCTTTGTACTTTCTCATTCAGAAAACAAAAAAGATCTCTTGGGAGGTGGACACATACTCTGTATTATTTAGGTGCTAAATTATCCTGTGTGTGTTGGAACTACTAGTAGATATGAACAAATAATGCAACCAGTTTCTCTGTAGTGTTAAGTTTAAATTAAACAGTCCCTCCCACCAAAACATGGTATTTCCCTCTTCCTGCCTCTGCAGATCCCAAATTTTTGTAAGTCACAGAGTAATTGAAATAGAATTTCCTATGGCATTAAATCCCCTGGATAGATTCTGTAATGTCTGATATGCTATACGTGTAAGTTTAAGATTTTATTCAGGTAAATTTTCTGCTGTCTTATTATAAGGATTCACTTCACAGTATGGTCTTTTTTTACTGTGGCACTAATACTCTTTTTTTTTTTTCACCAGCCAGTCTTTCTGGATTCAGGAACTTATCCTGAAGTTCCTGCAGGAACGTAATATCATCAGAATATCTGTTTTATTTAGTTGCTTATTAGAAAATTATTGACAGTAGGCAAGATGTCCACAAGATGTGTGTCTACACAGACCTACAGATAGTAGGCCTGTGTAAGATTTGTCTCCTCAGACACTAGATTAGAGAGCAAACATCTGATCAGAGTTTGCAATTCTCTAATGGTTGTTCTTACCCCTTAGAGAAATAACCAGCTGGCTGACAGTACAGATGGTCACAACTGCACATTCAACTCTGATCTGTGCATGTGCAAATTACAGTCATGGGATGCGTATTAGCTTGGCTGTGTCAAGGGATAAATCAGTAAAGTTGTTGATTCCTACCTGTTGGAAAAAGAATACACCCCTGGTCCTATAAGCTCATTTGTATGCATGTGAGAAGGCCACTTACTTCCGTGGGGATATTCATTAGGGACGTTTGTCTCCCTCTCTCTCTCTCTGTCCTTAGAGGGCTCAGTAGGGAATGGTTTGGCATTGAAAATAGGCCCGCTAATGAATCAGGCAGTTGAATCATTATCCTGAAGTTACTATTTTTTTATGTAAATGTGGCTGCTATGATGAGGATGAATATACAAATTAATGAAGCCAGTTATAGGAATAAACATTAATTAATCAACCAAAAGCTGTAAACGGTATTTTTAATCTTTCAGAGGAACTGAAGGTAATTCTTTCCTTGCTTTCTCTGTCTTCCTACTTTCTCACACATCTGCGAACTGTTTAGAGAACAATTTGGCTCTTCATGTCCAGTTGAGATAGTATAGAATAAAACAAGGCAGTGGAATCCAGAAGTGACTTACAGCCTGTATAAACCCACTCAAATTGTAATTGTAATAAATTGTGGTGCATCAGTCAGCTCCAGATCTCATCCTGTAGCTTTTAAAAGAAGTAGTTTGTGGTAAAACTTACTGTCTATGGGCTAAGCCAAATTGGAGGAATGCATTCACCTGTTTCTTCAATACAGATTCCTCAGTACGAGGCTTCTGTTCCTTGCAGGTAATCAAGGGTTCACTTGAACAGCATGCAAAATTTATCTACCAGTAAAGTTAGTGAGAATATTGCTATTAACGTCTAAGGGAATAATGCTGAGAACATCTGAAATTCCTTCCTGGTTTATACACTTCAGATTGTTCTAGGTTTTTTTTCTTTTAAATTAAAGAGATTGTATCTCAAAAGAACCTCAGAAGATCAAAAAAAGTCTGCCTGTACTTGCTCCAGTGTTAAATTTTCAGTGATTTCTTCTGGAGGCTGCTGTTTATTGGAGCCCCTGGGAAAGGTAAAATCACTTGAGAGATATATATGAAGACGGCGATGGTGCACTTTACTTCTTGAGACATCTTTTGTTACAGCTATGTGCTGGTCCACTTGTGTCTCATCTAATCCAGTTTCTCTTGGCTTCCCAGAAAGGATTATGATGATGATTCAATACTGTTTGCTGGAATTACCAAATCAATATTCAAAATATATTGGTCTTGGATATATCCAGAATCCAGCAGAACTTGCAGTATATATGACATGTGTACAGTTAAATACATTAAAACATTGAGGTCACTAGAATTAGTTACAAGGCTTGAATGATGTAGTCTAGCAGTCAGTTCATTTTTTTTACGAAGCAAACCCTTTGTGGTGAACTAATTAATTATATAGCATACCATTCATATACTCTTTATTCTACATTTCCATTCATATTCTAATAAAGACTTTTGCTGGAACAGATTTTACCTAGGTGTCTCTTTCCTATATAATGAAAGTATGATTTATTTCAAATATTAAAATATTATTATTACATGCAAAGAGTACCCCACTTTAGCTGTTTGGAATAGGAGGTAACAGTGGCAGACACTCATGATGTTTTAGCAAATATTGGTACTTTCAGCCCAACTTTAAAGTGTGTTTCTGTTTCAAAAGCTGTTTCTAAAATACCCCTGTCTTTCTTAACAGATCAGGTATGTTTGCATGTGCATGTATCCTTTGTGTTGAACTGTATCTGTTTCTTTGGTATTACTTTTTTCTTCAGCTGTAGATTAGGGATGTTTAAATATAATGCTCTGAGCTTGAAAAATGGGTAGATATTGTACTTGGAAATGTTATTAAACATATTTATTTCAGTGTTCCTTAGTTTAGTGCCTATTTTCATATCTGAATTGATGTGATAAAAGATTTATCACAGGAAAAACATTAACAGTTTTTAGTTGAGTGGGTTCATAACTATCTTTGCTACAGTGGTTCTGTAGAGGTCAAATTGTAGCACACTGACACGTGACACATTACACATTTCATTACTCAAAAATCTTGTTGGGAGGATTATTATTGATGTCAGCTAGCTGTGGTTGCTTGAATGCTTTTCCTAGCTGGACCGCTAAGTTGCCAGAAAACCACTTCATCTTTGTTTCTAACTATAAGGCACATATTTCCAGTAAAGAGTAGGAATACTCTGTAAAAACCTGACCAGTCATGATTGAGAACAGTGAGTTTAAATTGGCACAGGTGCTAAGATGAGCAGGAGAAGGGAAAGCCAGTCCTGCTATGGAAGGAGACGAGAAAAGCCTGGCTTGCATGCAGTGGAACAAAGATGGAGAAGATGTATGTTGAATTCTCTGAATTGGTCGGTGCACCAAATACTGAGGAAGAAACATTCCTTAAGCAAAATGGCAAACTTAGAAGATAAATGGACATAAATTGAGCATTAATACATTTTAAGCTGCAAATTAGGAGAAGTTTTCTGATGAGGAAAGGAATACAGCGGCGAAACAACAATAATAATTGTGGAAAAGTGAATTAAGTTTGAATATCTGACATGATTTCTACAATTTCACTGGAATGGGCTCTGGTATCCCTTTTCCATTTTGAGTGTCTGTGATTATAAACTTTGCTGAGCAGCTCCTCTGTGTCTCTCCAGAACTTGTACAGAATATAGCACAACAGGACACTAGTGCCTCTGGAGACTTTGAGGTCCAGCAAATAATACTAATGTGGGCAGAATCCGAATTATATATTCAATTCTAGTAGTGAATCAAACCCATCTTCTATCTTGTTTTGTAGCAACTTATTTATAACATCTAGAAACAAATGTAGCAATTAATAACAAATAGCATGAAAAAAATCACTAAAAGGAGCAAAATGTCATGGAAAGAATATTCAGCTGAATGAACGGATGAGCAAAAAATTTTGCTGGTGAGTGAGAGATTTAGATTATGAAGTCACAAAGTTCTCACGGAGACCCGTTCCATTGCTTAGGTAGTGGTTAATTGTTTTTTCTCAAAGCAACAAATTTACAGCCTGGATTTATCTGAGTATTGATGTGGCTTCCTGCAAAGGAAGTTTGTCTTAGGTGAGATAAATGGCACTGACTAAAGATGGGCTTTTCTTAAATGTAGTATTCCAGTCATTTAAAAGTGATTGTGTATCTCGTCGTGTGGGAGCAGGCAGAAGCATGGACTGTGGTGAAGCTTATTGATTGCTGCAGGACTGAGTACTTCCTAAACAACTGTATCAGTGAAATAAAAAATTTATCAAAAATGTTGAGAGTTTGTAAATAAAAGTAGAATTTCTTAGTCAAAATATTAGCAAATTCTGTCAATTTGAAAAATGGCACATGCATACACAGGTATTGCTGTTCATGCTGAGCATTTGAAGTATTATGGCTAGCTCTAGTCATACGTATCACTGCTACATAGCAGTGATATTGACATCATGTATTACTGAATAGTTAAGTATTCCTAATTACTTTCTGCCACAAGTCCTTTCATTTAACTAAAAGCATAAAAAAAGCCGAAAGTAAAAAAGAAGTCTTTCCCTAAGTCTACAGCATCTTTCACTTCTTATGCTTTTCCTTTTAAATACTTAGTTTTGGTGCAGTCTACTAATTGCAACCATTTACTTTACACTGGTAGCAGATTAGATGACTTGAAACCCTGGATCAGCTGAGAACATGATTTTGTTTCAAATTCAGCTGATTGCCTTTTGTGTTTCATTCTCTTCTGTTACCTCAGACTCCTCTTCTTCCTTTTGGCTTTCAGCTTCTCCTTTTAATTTTTTCCTGCTGACTCTGGACTGGTGTTTTTTGGTGCGGTGTTTTTTTTTTTGTTCCCTTAGGTGTTATGCTTGGCCTCCTGGCTATACAATTTAGTATTTTTAATCTTCATCTCTGTTCCTTTTGCCGTCAGTCTACTCTGTTCTTTATTTCATCTTTTATAAGCTTCCTGATAGCTTCTCTTTTGCTCCTGCTATCTCCTGATAGTATCTCTTTTGCAGGATTTCCCTTTTTGGCTGATTCATGGTATCTCAAAAAGGTTTACTATTGTTTTCCAAGTGAATAGTTTTATTCAGTGAAAACTGCAGTTTTAATCAACCTGAAACCTTTGTGACTGTTGTAAAATTGGGTGAATACTTTTGGACCTTTAAATTAAAAAGCCGCTCCACAATAACATTTGCTGAAATATATCCAAAATATTTCTCAGTCTGGATTCATCAGGGCTGTAGCAGCATTTGTAAAAGCAGTTTGAAGGAGACAGCTGATTCTTTTCAGAAGCTTGTTGCAGTCACAAAATTTACTAAGTAGTCTTCCATGTCTAATAAGATAGATACACAATGAACAAGGAGAATTTTGAATGGCTTTTTCCTGTTCTTTCCTGCTGAAGCTGTTCTGTATTAATATATTCTTATACTCCAGGATATAACATGAGAATGATCATCTGTGCAGTCAGGAAGATCTGGGTTCCAGTCCCTATTCCAATGATTATTTAGGTAGATGCCATAAAATGAAACTGTTTGAAAGGAAGTGGAGACAAGTCTGCCCCAGAATAGCTTACATTTTAAAGTTTGGGGAAATGCTCTGAAGGTGCACAGAGGGGATTTGAAGCCCGCTCTAATTTAGAGGAATCATCTAACCAGATGTTCATGAAGTAGAAAGAACAATATAACTCTCTTTGTTCACCTAGCCCTCCACTTCAACCAAAAAAGCTGAAAATGAAACAATTTTGCTTTAAACCTATCAAAACGTATGGTTTCCCATGCAAAGTATTATGTCAAATCTTACTTTTGGCTTTGCCTGAAACACATTTTCACTACTTTGGCCGTTGATTTTAAAAAAATCAGTCATCCATTGAGCTGTAATCGAGACCAAAAAGATGAAACCTGTCATCTTCTTTGTCAAATTCTTAAAGCGATGTGTCAGCAACAGCTCTGTTGCCTTCATTAGAGCTTTAGCCATGTATTATATCAAACTCAGGTGTCTGGAAAGAAAATTAATCTCCTTTAACAACAGCAGTTGGCTAGCAATTGACTTTTAAATTTCTACCTGAGTCTAATATCTTGGCTGAGAGATCCCAGCGTGTATGCAGTAAATCTAACCAGATAATTCGTTTAGTGGTTAATTTTTTATTTTTCAGAGAGAACAACTTTGGAAAGCTTGACATTGTTATTAAACTATGCTACGATATTCTCCTGTCTTCTATTGTGAATATACAAAACCACTTTCTATAAAATGCAATGCTTTTTAAGTCTTTTTTTCCCCATTGAAAAAAGAAGGGGGTAAAAAAAAGATTTATTCACAGAACTTGGAGGAAACTGGATTTTTTTAGCTAGGTTGTTGATGGCATAAGCCATAAACTGTCAAGCTGTATTCATGGGTCAGTGAGCACTTCATGACTGGAGATGTATGAAAGTCTGCTGAGAGAGCACATCACGCCCTACCGCCCTACTCTTGTTCTAACATCATTCAGTTGTTTTTGAGAGGTGAGAGATTTCTATTTCCTATACCATCCCTTTTTATTATTTTTAACACCAGCTTTCTGAACATCCTCCCCCCCCCCCCCCCCTTGTCCTTGTTCTTTTTTATTTGCAAGAATAGGTGACTGTGTGGAAGGAAAAATACCAAAAATATGATAGTGACAGGATGTTGATACAGACAGTATCAACTGCGAGTTGATAGTGAGCTTCTCTCACTGTCCTCTGCTTCTGTCTCCAAATTCAAGCAACATTTTAAATATTTTATACCTTTTGTATTTTTAGATAAGAAAGGGAAGGATTGGCTTGTGCACAAGCTGAGAGACTGTAAATTAGCAGAAATTATATTTATAGTTAAGCCAGAGATTTTGTACTGAAAAACACCCCTTTGTCCCAAAATCTTGAAAATATTCTTAGAGATCTTGTTTTATCGTTGTATACTTTAATAGCGGTGGATTGTACAAATAACTGTATCCATTTTACCTGGGACGTGGGATTGTATGAGCCTCCCTCTTCCTCAGCAAAGCTCAGGGAATTTCTCACTGCCAGTACTGTGACAGGGAGACCTTTGTTTGTGCAGTCAGGTAGACTGAAATAACTGCCTGTATTCTGATATATTTCATTTGGTAACCAGAATGTCAGATCATATTTGGATCCATTTATGTCTCATGGCATCCTCCTAATTTACACTCTAGATGCTTGATTTTTCTGGCCACAAAACAATACTAATTGGTTGGGTTTGTTTTCAGCTGTACCATTTGAACACTACAGAAAATCATAGAATCATAGAATGCTTTGGGTTGGAAGGGACCTTTACAGGTCATCTAGTCCAACCCCCCTGCAAGAGCAGGGACATCTTTAACTACATCAGGTTGCTCAGAGCCCCATCCAACCTGACCCTTGAATGTTTCCAGGGATGGGGCCTCCACTACCTCTCTGGGCAACCTGTTCCAGTGCCTCAACACCCTCATTGTAAAAAATTTCTTTCTTAAATCCAGTCTAAATCTGCTCTCCCTTAGTTTAAAACCATTACTCCTTGTCCTGTCACAACCGGCCTTGCTAAAATGTCTGTCCCTGTCTTTGCTATAGGCCCCCTTTAAGTACTGGAAGGCTGCTATAAGGTCTCCCTGCAACCTTCTCTTCTCCAGGCTGAACAACCCCAACTCTCTCAGTCTGTCCTTGAAGGAGATGTGCTCCAGCCCTCAGATCATTTTCGTGGCCCTCTTCTGGACCCGCTCCAACAGCTCCATGTCCTTCTTGTGCTGAGGGCTCCAGAGCTGGACGCAGTACTGCAGGTGGGGTCTCACCAGAGCAGAGCAGAGGGGCAGAATCACCTCCCTCGACCTGCTGGCCACGCTGCTTTTGATGCAGCCCAGGATACGGTTGGCCTTCTGGGCTGCGAGCGCACATTGTTGGCTCATGTCCAGCTTTTCATCCACCAGTACCCCCAAGTCCTTTTCTGCAGGGCTGCTCTCGATCACATCATCTCCCAGATTGTATTGAAACCAAGGATTGCCCCGACCCAGGTGCAGGACCCTGCACTTGGCCTTGTTGAACCTCATGAGGTTCACACAGGCCCACTTCTCCAGCTTGTCCAGGTCCCTCTGGATAACATCCCGTCCTTCTGGCCTGTCAACTGCACCACTCAGCTTGGTGTCATCTGCAAACTTGCTGAGGGTGCACTCAATCTCGCTGTCAATGTCATTGATGAAAATATTGAACAGCACTGGTCCCAGTAGGGACCCCCGGGGGACACCACTCGTCACTGATCTCCATCTGGACATTGAGGCGTTGACTGCTACCCTCTGGATGCGACCATCCAACCAATTCCTTATCCACTGAACAGTCCACCCATCAAATCTGTATCTTTCCAATTTAGAGAGAAGGATGTTGTGGGGGACTGTGTCAAAGGCTTTACAGAAGTCCATAGATGACATCCATTGCTTTTCCCTTGTCCACTGATGTGGTGGTAAGTGGTTTGTAACTCCCTCGTACAAAGCCACTAGGTTGGTCAGGCAGGACTTGCCCTTGGTGAAGCCATGCTGGCTGTCTCAAATCACCTCCCTGTCTTCCATGTGCTCTAGCATAGCTTCTAGGAGGATCTGTTCCATGGTCTTCCCAGGCACAGAGGTGAGGCTGACAGGTCGGTAGTTCCCAGGGTCCTCCTTTCTACCCTTTTTAAAGATGGGTTCAATGTTTCTCTTCTTCCAGTCTCCAGAGACTTCACCTGACTGCCATGACTTTTCCAGTATCATGCAGAGTGGCTTGGCAGCTACATCAGCCAATTCCCTCAGGACTCTGGGATGCATCTCATCAGGTCCCATGGACTGATATATGTTCAGGTTGCTCAGGTGGTCAGGAACCTGATCTTCCCTTACAGTGGGAGGGGCTTTACCCCCCCAGTCCCCAACATGTTGTCCATTGACTCGGGAGGGGTGAGCAGAGCGGTTGCCAGAGAAGACTGAAGCAAAAATGTTGTTGAGTACCTCAGCCTTCTCCTCGTCTGTTGATGTTAGGTCACCATTCTTGTTCATCAGTGGAGGTCCGCTTTAACTTTCCTTTTCTGGTTGATATAGCTGTAGAAGCCCTTCTTGTTATTCTTTGCATCCCTTGCCAAGTTCAGCTCCAGCTGCGCCTTGGCCTTCCTGACCCCATCCCTACACAAGCGGGCAGCATCCCTATACTCTTCCCAGGTGACCCGTCCCTGCTTCCACTGCCTGTGCCGTTCCCTCTTGCTCTTTAGTTTGACCAGCACGTCTCGACTCAGCCATGCTGGTCTCTTCCTTTCCTTGCCTGATTTCCTACATCTGGAGACTGAGAGCTCTTGTGCTTTATGGAAAGCATCCTTAAAGATCTGCCAGCTCTGTTCTGCTCCCCTGTCCCTGAGGACCGTTTCCCAGGGGATCCTACTGACTAAATCCTTGAAGAGCTGGAATTTTGTTTTCCTAAAATTTAGGGTCCTGGCTATACTCCTCGCCTGTCCCATATCCCTCAGGACTGTGAACTCCACCAATGCGTGATCACTGCAGCCTTAAAGCAGGTTTTTCCTTTTCTGTTGTGCTTTAATATATTCCTGAACCACACAGGATTATGTAATTATCTCTCTCAAAGTCAAAGTTACCAGTATTCTCAAAAGTAAAATACAAAATAGTTGGCATTGTTAGTATAATGATGGACTTCTATTTAGACATACATCAATCACAAAAGCAATGTGTGATCTACGTTTAATACTTAGTCTTAGATGAGCAAAGTGCTAAACACTCACCATTTTCTGTGTTAATTGTAAAAAGTTGACATTCTTATCAATCCTTTTAGTGAAGAAATGAAATAGGGAAGGCAGACTTTGTGGTGGGTGGGTGACACTAGGTCGGAGTCAGATTGACTCAGTTGTATATGGCTGTTTCAGTACCATTAGAAACTTGCAGATTATGGATTTTAAAACCAGTGTGAGCCTCATTACATTTTACTTATTTGCTCAGCTATTGTCATTAGTTTAGTTAGACTGACACTGCTTTACACAAGAAGAATCATGAGAGGAGGTCCTGTTTGGAAATCCTTGTAATGTGAAGTACAGCTAATTGGTGAAAGTTACATATTAGTAAATATTCTTAAACTGATTATTCATTATCATACACATGCATAATTATTTGATAGAACAGACCATGCTCATTGTCAGCTGGGTCCACACATGCATGGAATGATAGAGAATTTTTAGCCTTAGTGTCTATTTTTAATTCTGAATAGTTAAGCCTCTAAATAAAATAGATCTGAAATATTTTATAGATTTTTTTTTAATATTCAGAATGGCAGTATCATCTTCTAATCGATGCCTCTGGTAACATCTGATTCTACATAAACTAAGCGAACTTAAAAATTGCTCAAACAGCTTCTTTGTCATCATATAACTGACAGAGTTTCCGCTGAAACATCTGTTGCCGTGTTGCTAAGTTTCCCTTTTTAATTATTTATGTTCAATCTCTGTTCTCAGACAGAGATTGTCAAATTACGGAAGCATAGAAGTAGTATACTAAATAATTAGGAAGATAATACATTTTTATATTTTCATTTGACTATGGATGCTTTTATCCTGTACATTCATTCTTATTTCTTCTTGCAAGTTCCATGTTCACCCTCAGCTCATTCCCATCCTTCCCTTTTTATCTCTCTTCCGTGGGGGTCCCATTTCAGCAACTGGAATTTCACTCAGTTCTCCCTGCCTTAAGAGGGTTTTGGATTAAAGCTCCATACAAGACTTGACTGTTATTTCTTAGAAGGACACCTGAACTGACACACTGAATTTGAGTGTCCCGTTTGAAATATCCCAGGCAGATATAATTCAACACCTGAACTCTCTGTTCTGTATTCTACATATTTTACTTTCATGTATACAAATGGTAGTGCCACATCTATATATTCAGCTCTCATTCTGGAGAATATTTTGTGAGTTAATTTGCTTTAGGTCTAATCTCTAGGCAAGATCCAACTGATACAAGATCTTAAATGAAAGGTTTCTGCTGACTTTGGCCTTTTTGTCAAATCCCTGAACTTTTGATGAGTGCAACTTTGTCAGATTCTGTGTATCTGTAGATTTTTAATGTAGCAAAAGCACTCGGAGCACTCTGAAATTTGGTGCGAAGTTAATGCTTGTAGTTTTTTAAGGTTTGACAATTTGTTGAAATCTATGTACTGAACAAAATCATTTGGATTGTCACAAAGATTTGAATTTAAGTAAGGTATAAAAGAGCTCTTTTAAAAGGCTACCATTTGTTCAGGAAAGAGGAATAGCAGAAAGAGGTTTTGCCCTCTGTGCTGATTGCTCTGAGTTGCAGGAAGAGGGAAGGTCTCCTTCCTCTGGGGAAGCGGATGGAGAAAAGGAGAAAGAAGGCATATTTAGGGTTTCTTATGGAGCACCAGGCAAGGGATATCAGAAGGTGATACTTCGGACCAATCATCCAAAGCACAGAGTTTTGTAGTGATGGGGAACTTCAGCTAAAGCAGTATCTGTTTGGAAAGGACACAGCCTACAGCAAAATTTTGCAAGTTGCTAGTGAGAGTTTTCTCATACAGAAGTTGGAGGAAGGCTCCGGGCCTTTCTGTGACTCGCTAACTATTAATTTTAGGCTTACGCTTACATTTTCAAGTGGACAATTAAAATCTATTTTTAGAAAAGTCACGTGGAAGAATATTAAATAAATAAATAAACCCACAAAAAAAGCCCAACCCTATAGACTAAAAAAAGACAACTTTAACAAATTTGGAAAAAAATGATAAATTTAATCCTCTGAGAAACAGGCACATGGGTAAATGGAATTCAGAGTAGCTAACACTTCCCTAAAGTATATTAAGGTGTGCTAACTCAAACTCTTGCACTCCAGAGGAAAGAAAAGGTAGTACACAGCAAGGGAAACTAGGCCAAATTATAAACTATATGCATGAAGTAAGAACACAGAAAGAAACCCTGAAAGACTGAGGCACAAGTCAAAACCTGTCTATTGGCGTAACAAGCTTTACAAAGGCTCACTGCTAAATAGTAGGGGTACATTCAGTTCCACAGAAGCCTTCCCTAGGACTGGTGCTACTTAAGATTTTCATTTATAAGTTGGTTATTGGAAAAGAGAGTCTGTTTATTAAATTCACAGATTATTCCTCCCAGAAGGAAGTATGCTGGAAGGGAATATCAGAATTTAAGGTGACGTTGACAACTTACGGAAACGTCCTAAAAATATGGTGATATGTGAATTCAGATATGTGAATTCATCTACCCATTGCTTTTGCTGTCCAGAAAGCATCAGTTGCAGAATTGCTTTCAGTTTTAGGCATTGCTATGCAAGAAAAACGTGATGCTGGCCATATGTGTATGTATATTGTGTGTATGTCCATTCAGAGTATGTGCACCACCTCACTGCTGGCTGGGCCTGGGGATATGGAGCTGCAGCAGCCTTGCCTCTATTGAGCTACCAGATTTGGCAATTCATGACAAGTATGTTTGGAGAAAGCTCAGAGACAGACAATAAGAATTGTGAGAATTATGAAGAAATGAAAGTTTTCTAGGTAAAAAGAGAAGTAAAGGAGAGTAAAGTGCTCTCTAGTATGTAAGAGGAAATGCATAGGGGAGGGAAATAATCTTTTGTCCAGATTCAAGTACTTGCAGCAAAGGAGATTAAGTTTAAGTATTAGGGCAAACTACCTTGTAGACAGGAAGGTCAATGCTAGTGTTGTTTGCATGGGTAAGCTGTAGAACTTCCATCCATAGAGGTTTTTAAAGAGTAGGTCCTACAGCCTTCAGTGAGGAATGCTGTTGTTGATCCTGCTTTTATTGGGGAATGTTGGGGAATAGTTGGGGAATAGTTATGGTTTCCTTTGCACTTGCATGCTTTGGTCTTATTTTACTTACAAATTTCTCATTTTGTTTTGATTTGACATTGAAAATCTCATGCTTTATGATGCCAGATATGTATCTGCTGATAGGAAGTTGAGGCATTTGTCCTGTTGGACCTCTGATATTCTGCAGCAAGTGGGTGAATTCCAAGTCCTCTGCAGCTGGAAGGCTCAGCCTCAAACCCAAGCTTTCAGAATTTTTGGGGGTCACAGTGGGCTCTGACCGAGGTTTTGGTCTAAGAGTTTTTTGTATGGAAAACTAACAATCAGGACCTGAAGACAAATTTTAAAGTTGGCCTGTCCTCTGTGTTGACATAGCTTTTTTTAATGTTAATGTAACTCGTTTTGTATTTTTTTCTAAATCTCTTTCCTTGGATGAACATATATTGCTTTGCAAGGTGCCCTTATTCTGTGTGACTTGGCTTGAAGCATCAGACAGATGCTTCTTGCTCTTTGATGACAGATATTTAGCAGGCTGAGGGCTATCAAGGAAGGATTCTTCCAACGTCATCGGTACTTATCTGTCTCATCCGAGTAGCTGTGCTAGTGGTTCATGGTGCACTGCTATATGAAGCGGTAATTATTTATTGATTTATTTCACTGCAGAAAGCCTTCCACCTTCATTCTGTGGGATGAAAAAGGAATTCTTAAAGCAGAATGTCAGGAAAAATATCTGAATTATAACTCTCAGATAAACCACAGCAAATGGGCCCTACTTCTAGCAGTGGACAAAGTCTGAGGCAACAGGCTACTCTGAAGCAAGTTCCCTCAGTGCACCCCTTTAGAGAGGGAGGGAGGAAAAGTAGTTCACATGGGAGAGAAGTAGCTGTGGAGCCTTTGCAGGATGAGGGCCAGGAAGTGAAGTGAGGGAGATGTGAATAAGGAAGAGTGAACAGAGTCAGTGTTTGATGATGGTGGTTCTGTTGGGAGAAATGCAGCCCCAGAAGCACAGCTGGTCAGGGCTGCAGGAAGCAGGGGGCAGGCGTGGGGAGGAAAGTGAGGAATTGCTTAGCCCAGTGCCAGTTGCTGTAGTACCTTGTTAGAATGCTACTATGGCAGGTACTGGTGAGTAGTTTCTCTTAACACGTCGTTTTGCTACAGTCTGGAAAGGATTGGGTAGTGACTGCCCTTGGGCTGCACCTGCGCACCTCATGGAGTTTCCTTCTTTCATGTCTGCTGGACATGTCAGAGCATGTCTGTCAGAGCAGTCATCAATCCCATTTTCCTTCTGTGAAGGGCCTGAATATAATGCCTGCTGCAGATGGAGTCGTTTCTGATTTGGTAATGGGGACAGTGCCTAGAGTCAGCAGTACATGTAAATGAACAGCCTCTGCTGCAGCGCAGAAGTCACAGGCTGGTTGTAATTGGAAGAAGGAAGAGGAGGCTGAGCTTGAGAGCATGCTGGCCCGTACTGAAAACACTGACAGGAGCTGTATGAGACACAAAGCTTAGATAGGGAGAGAGACAGGAGCCTCCTAAACTGTTACAGGCTGCTAAAGAGCAGAAATTAATTCCACATATGCTCTATGATTTTGTTTCAAATCCCTATTGAGCATATCTGGAGGGGAAAAAACACGGTCACATGTAGCCTAAGGCTGTGACATTATCTGCAAAGTACACAAGAATGGATACTTTATATGTTCCCACTTTCTTGAGAAACATTTCCTTTCTGCCATGATGAAAATAATGACATTAGAGAGCTTGTTGCTTTACTTTACTATTTTGGGAGTATCAAATCTCTGTGCTGCTTTGAGAATAGTAGTAGGGCCTTGCTGGAATAGAATCATAGAATCGTTTAGGTTGGAAAATACCTTTAAGATCATCAAATCCAACTGTTAACCTAGCACTGCCAAGTCCACCACTAAACCATGTCCCTAAGCACCACATCTACACGTCTTTTCAATACCTCCAGGGATGGTGACTCCACAACTTCCCTGGGCAGCCTGTTCCAATGCTTGACAACCCTTTCAGTGAAGAAATTTTTCCTAATGTCCAATCTAAACTTCCCCTGGCACAACTTGAGGCCACTTGTTACTTGGGAGAAGAGACCACAACCACCTCGCTACAACCTCCTTTCAGGTAGCTGTAGAGAGCAATAAGGTCTCCCCTCAGCCTCTGCTTCTCCAGGCTAAACAACCCCAGTTCCCTCAGCCGCTCCTCATAAGACTTGTGCTCCAGACCCTTCACCAGCTTCATTGCCCTTCTCTGGACACGCTCCAGCACCTCAATGTCTCTCTTGTAGTGAGGGGCCCAAAACCGAACACAGTAGTTGAGGTGCAGCCTCACCAGTGCCGAGTACAAAGGAACAAGTGCTTCCTTAGTCCTGCTGGCCAAGCTATTTCTGATACAAACCAGGATGCTATTGGCCTTCTTGGCCACCTGAGCACACTGCTGGCTCATATTCAGGCAGCTGTCAACCAACACCTCCAGGTCCTTCTCTGCTGGGCAGTTTTCCAGCCACTCTTCCCCAAGTCTGTAGCGCTGCATGGGGTTGTTGTGGCCCAAGTGCAGGACCTTGCCCTTAGCCTTGTTGAACCTCATACAACTGGCCCCAGCCTATCGAGCCTGTCCAGGTCCCTCTGCAGAGCCTTCCTACCCTCAAGCAGATCAACACTCCCGCACAACTTGGTGTCGTCTGCAAGCTTACTGAGGGTGCACTTGATCCCTTCGTCCAGATCATTGATAAAGATATCAAACAAGACTGGCCCCAAAACTGAGCCCTGGGGAACACCACTTGTGACTGGCCACCAACTGGAGTGAACTCCATTCACCACCACTCTTTGGGCCCGGCCATCCAGCCAGTTCTTTACCCAGCGAAGAGTACACCCGTCCAAGCCATGAGCAGCCAGTTTCTCCAGGAGAATGCTGTGGGAAATAGTTGGAAGGTGGGCCAGGAAACATGGAAGATTGAGCTCACATCATACTCTAAAACAACTACAACCAAAATTCTGCATGTTTTGCTGAGAACACATTCTGCATATATGTCTTGAAAGAACTATGGATATTAGAGCATCAATACACTGTTACAGAGGAGTGGCTTTTCAGTTGCTGCCCTCTCACACCACTTCCTTGTAATGGATTAAGTGACATGCTGTGACACACTGTCTCGTCCCACTTGGTGGGTTGCGAGAGGGGTGAATCTTTTCGATTCCCCGACTGTTTGAGTACCGACAAAAGCCGATCTCTGCTCGGCAGAGCCACGTGGTCGGCAGAGTCACGACAATGACCCAGAGGAACAGGCTGGCCAGCAACTTTATTAACTGGCGAATTCCACAAACGGACAAACTTAACGACCTGACGAGTTTAATGAACGAACAAAGGCGGTTTGGCAATGGAGCTATTTTCCGGGCTTCCCGATCCCAAACTTGCATATATATATGGGAAAAGCAGAGGAAAAGAGAAGAGAAGCAAGAAAAGAAAGAAGAAGAGAGGAAAAAAGAGAAAGAAAAAGTATCACCACCCTTGGATCCCGCGATGACGATGACAGACGTGGCAATCCTCCAGTGGTGGGCGTGCGCGCGCTTCCCTGGGGGGGGCCAAGCCTTTTATTGGCTAATCCCTGCCTCCAGGTACGCCCCTTCAGGACTTACATGGTTCTTGTTCTAGAAAGTTCTCAATCTTCTGCGCAGGCGCTGGGGGAGGGGGGTGGTCGTGAGGGGTCTCTGGGGTGGTTGCAAGCGCCTTCCTCAGATAAACTCTGTGTGACCGCTGGCCGTACATGGTCAGGTCTGGCAGAACCTGGAACCGCGCATCCTCCGACGTGCTCTCCACATCCCGCTCTTGCTCTCCCCCACCCCGTGGTCGCCGACCTGCTGTCGCCATGCAAATAGCGCCTCAAATCGCCACAATGTTTGAGACATTAACTCTTTCAGTCTCTCACACACACTGAGTATTCAAAGGTGGTCAGGGAAGTTGATATAGATATCATTTAGGTAACCCTATTTGTGGTCTGCTAGGGAGAAAGCTGACACACAGTGAGCCTCTTCCAACAGCATCACTGTACTGAGAAAGCAACAACACTAAAGACATTCCTGGAGGAAATCTCACTGAGTGCTTTTCTGGAAAGTTTCACGTGGGAGTCCTCAGTGGAAGGACCGCTACTTGATGTCAGTGAACTCCCTAACTCTAAGTACCTGTGCTTTCTTCACCAAGGAACAGGGAGGCAGGAGTACTTTTGCAGAGGAAGAGGTTTTGGTGTTAGTCTTTGCTCATGATCAGTCAAGATACCACCGTTATCAGGTGCTGATATTATTGCAGGTGCTGCAGCAGAGAGCAAAATAGCTCTTTAGCACTGAATGCAGGTGCTTGTCCTACCTTTGGGAGGAGACATTGAATTGCTGCTGCAGTATAGGAGATAGGGAAGAAACAATAAAAGACACTAATGGTGTGGGGGCAGAGGTGTAGGTTCGGTTGGTCAATCCTTGTTTGTAATGTGCACTGGAAGGGATTCTTCTCCTAGCATTGTATCAGGAGGGCTTTTCACATGTTTTTTGCCCACCAACCAGTGCATGTTTGGAATGTCTTTTAAATCACTGCAGACAGCTGCGGTCTGGCCTGCAACAGTGGCTACTGCCACGGAGAATGAAAAATATTAAATTAAAACAGAGTAACTTCCCAGAATGCACCCTGAGGACTGCCAGAGGTTGCCAGAAGCATTTCAAAGGAAGAACCTGTCTTTAGGGCACATAATAACTTAAGAACAAATTGTCTTTAGATCATCTTTGTCAGCTCAAGGAAGGAACGAGAGTTAGGAACAATCCTTTCCTGGAAGGGAGAGAACAGGAAGAGGAGGTGCTAAGCATGAACAAGTGTCATGTTGGTAAATGCCAGTAATCCAAGATGTAGCAAGAACTCCAGATTCCTAATATCATACTACATCTGTGTAATGCTTTTTTGTATGTGTAAAATTAGCAACTGGATTTTAATATTTATCATCTTCTGTGGCCAGCAGGTTGATCTCCAAACACTGAATTAGCTTTGGAGCTGGATGGTAGCTTGAGCCTATCACTTCGGGCTCCTCCACTGACTCTGAAAGCACTCATTAGTACTTTTCCGAGCTGTGATGCCCTGTCCATGAAGCAAGCCAGGTTGAGCCCTCACCTCTTCTTATTTGTCAGCAATGCTTCATACCTCTATTTCCTCTGTTGTGGCACACTTAGTCATGCTAACTTTCATTGCACCAGGACAGGATCCTTCTGGATGGAGAAGTGGGGAAGTTGGCCTGAGGAGCAAGTGTAACACCAGAATACAAAGCACTAAGGAATACAAGACAAAAACCCCGAAGCTGGTTCCTTTATAAGTGAGTCCCAGAAATGCTCATCTTCGATTCTGTCCTCATATATGCTAGATGTCCCTTTTTAGCAGTACCAGGCCAAATGAAACATTCCGAAATGGTTAAAATGATTTGTTTTGATTCTGTCCAAAACTTATTTTTATTTCTTTTGTGGATACTGAGTTTTCTTCCTGTTTTTTCTTTTTATTTTTCTTTTCAATACTATAGGTCTTTTTTCCAAATCAGAATGCAAACTAGACTTTGAAATTTTTTGTGAAAGGCGCATTACTGTTCTTCATCTAGGTCTATAAATAGTATTTTAATAGTTTGCATTGTTTTCCTTTAGGGGCCAGTCCCTCTTTCATCTATTGTCTGCTCACTTTGTTGTTAATACTAAGGGTTGAAAAGATCTTGTTTTTCTTCTCTGAAATATCCACTCTCTTGAAAATACTTTACTTCAAGAGATATCTTACTGGCACCCCAAGATCTTAAACTTCATAAGCAGAAAAATTGAAAACAAAAATATAATAAAACCTATGAATTCGTTGTCCTTAATGACTCACTTAAGCAGCAGTCGTGCTGGTTTTGCTGTAATTATTATATGTTAGCCGTCTTTGGCCAAAGGAGCCAACTGTGAATTCAGTAAAACATCTTGCCATGCTGGCTGGGAAGAGCATTTGTTTAAGTTCATGTAAGGAGTTAAAATGCTTTGAATGCTTTATTTTCATTCTTCCCTCTGCCTTTCAAAAAGCAGTTTTGAAACCATACAGAGTCTACCAATTACTTAGTAATGCAGGATTTCTGTTTAACACTCAATCAATTACTGCACCCTAATTAGAAATAAATTAGCACTCTTATAAAGACAGGTCTGGTTGAGATTCACCATTTTGGGAATGTGTGAGCAGAACAGTACTTCAGATCAGATCTCACCCATAGCATCAGTACTTTCCTATTTTTAGTGGAAATATTTCTGTGGATGCACTGCTGTTGTCTTACTTTCCTGTTTTACGGTAGCATCGCACTGGTGGGCCAAAGTCATAATGGCTGATGGACTGACAACTTTAAGTCTTAATACTTCTTTATCATTTCCAGCCATTTCCATGAGTGATCAATTTGAAGTAGACATTGTTCTAAGCCTTATACAATATTCCAGTTCCTCTCCTTGCTTACTGGTGATGCCACACATCTTCATGTCAGTGGGTATCACATGCCTACTTTTCAGGCTAATGCCATTAATGAAAGTATGGAGCAAAATTTGTCCCAAGATTTATTCTTTCAGTACGCCACTAATTGCTTTTTGTTTATTCATTTTAATCTCCTTAATATGGTCTAATTCAGTTTGACCTTTGGATGGTTTTGTTTCATTCTTGCCTTTTCTGACATCTTATTCAGAGCTTTCCTTGGTGATCTCTCTCATTTTCTATTCCATTCCCGTTCTTTTACATTTAGAGTTCTGCTTATTACAAATACTAGATATTCAGATATTAAGTTGGATATTCATCCAGCTGTGTTTAAACTCTAGGGGAAGTTTTCTTCCTGTTCCTTAGATTTCAAGTTTGAGATAACTTCTGCAGCTTTAACTTAAAAGGGATTCCAGATCTGATTTTCACTGAAGTCATTCAACTATCACTCTCAGTTTTGTGGGTTAATAGTGGGGTGCTGTGTGTGAAGGTAATCAGATATTCTGAAAAATTAACCAGGTTGCAGTTGTCTGTTGACCTTCACAGGAGACCTGGTACATTATCCTTACCCTGATCAAGCAAAGGACTAAAGCATGTAACATGCAAGTAGTCTATTGGGAACTTGGTGATGTTACTAAAGCAATTGCTCACCTGTTTTTCAACATCAGAAACATTCTTTTCTTCTTCCTATCAGGTATGGTCTTTATATCCTGATTTAATGCAGTTTTATATATGATCTGCAGATTTCTTAATGCCAGAAGGGCACTGTTACAGCTGCCTAATTTCTTATGTGACAGAGTCTGTAGATTTTTACTTACGGGAGCATCTTAGTAAAGTGCTTACTGAAGAGCTCTCCCGTTTCTGCAATGGCTTTGGAAAGAGGAATTCACCAGACTTCTCCATGAATAGCATGAAAACCCAAGGCAGAATCCAGCATACATCTCTGTCTAGATTTTCCTGTGATTTGAGTGAAATAACAATCTTTTAAATAAAATGTTTCTAACAGTGATGTGAACTCTTGCAGTCTAGGCTGCTCAAGACTGTTGTGCATAGGCCCAGGAAGTACATGAGTACTACTCAAGAAGTATGTACAAACTAATTTTTCTTTAACCAAAACTGTAAATATATTCATACATTAAAGTGGCATAAAAGTGCATAGCTACCTCAATGTGCAATGCAGGTTTCTATCAGCTGAAGATCTCACACAGTATATCCTCACAGTAGCTTTATTGTTACTCAGATTCAAAGCTTGACAATTCAGTCTTTGGTCCAAAGGCTCTGAAGGTCAATGTCCGGTGAGAGAAGGCAGCTGACAGAATCACAATGGCCTCCTTGAAAAGTGTGTGTGCTTTTGGTCTGTTACCAAAGCAAATGCATCTCCCCTGAGACTAGCACTGTTGTTGGCAGTCTCAAGGGAAAGGGGAAGGTCTGATTTACGCTTTTTTCCCCGGAGAAGTTCTGTCTGGGTAAGAGTCATATCAAGCTGGCAGAGGAGTATGCGGAAGCCTCTCCTGCCATGACTTGCACTGTAGTTACTTTGGGGGAGAATAGATGAGTTCAGTGTGCAGGTCAGTTCATCTTTGTGCTAAGGAGCAGATCTCCAACCTTAGGTAGCACTCCTGAACTCCCTGGCAGACTTGCTCTGCTAAGCAGTGGTGTGTTTGTCTACATGAATATTGAAAATATAGCATATTGTGGGGATTTTAAAAAATTTATTTGCAGTGTTGCAATGCCTCAATGTGTCAAATTAATTCAAATCACATTAAAGGCTGTCATATAGTGTGTGATAAGATAGCAACATTATAGGATTGATAGAATTGATCTTGACAGGACACAAATGGACAGGTCAAATAAGGATAGCTTTTTTCCCCTTCACGTGCTGCTAAAGTTGTTGTCCTTTTCTGATTCAAGGGACAGGAGCTGCTTCTAGATTAAAATCAAAAGAAACAAGCAGATTTGAAAGTCTGGTAAATATTTGGAGTATGAGAAAGATAATTTTTTTTTTTAATACATAATGTAAACTAGTTTATTAAAAGACTTCTTAACATATTCTTGGCAGAATATAAGTGTATTTTATGTATGCTATCAATCTCATCTACCAAAATGAGTCCATTTCTGTGCTGAAGAAGCTGGCTTGAGGTTGGCCAACTTTTTTCTGCACTGAAATACCCTTGTCTCTGTAGCTTCAAGAAGAAATAAATGCTTTTTGGTCATCTAATTCCAATGAAAAGCTTGTGTGCTTTTGGTCTGTTAACAAAGGAAAATGCATCTCCCCAGTGACTACCAAGGTTGGTAGTCTCAAGGGAAAAGAGAAGGTCTGATTTACACTTTATTCCCTGAAGAAGGTCTCCCTGGGTAGGCTTTGTATCAAGCTAGCAGAGCAGTGTGCAGAAGCCTCTCCTGCTATGGCTTGTACTGCCATCTAATTACTAATTACACTGAAATCTCTGTAAATCCTCTATTACATAGTATTCAAATAGACTTTATGAAAAAATAAAGCAAGTTAAATAACACACTGGAAATTCCTAGAGCCTTCTGCTGATTATGAATGAAGTTATTCCTTGTTGTTTTTAATACCAAGAACACTGCATCTTGTTGATTCACATTATTTAATAACATGCTTTTAGGGTGCTTATAATTGTCTGAACAGTCTTTATGATTGCTTTTTATTACTTCATTTATGTCTAGAGCTGCATGCATTCTTAGTGTCCATCATAAAATCTGAGCTAGGAATTGCTGAATAAAATATTTGTGCAAACATAGAATGAATATTTAAAAGAAACCCAGATAATTAACTTTTCTGTTTTTTACAATCCTTTTTATTTGTGGTCATTCAGAAGAGTGACGTTTTTCTTTTTTCCAACCAATACTTGTGAAAATCAGAAGTTTTGCCACGAGGTATAAATACATTTTAGTGAGCACATTAACATCAGAAATGTGCTCTGGAGGCTTCTCATAAGTAGTCATGCATCAGCTCCATTTTAAGCAGAAATTCAGGGGTGAAAGGGCTTATTCTCAGAGATTTGAAGCTAACTGAAAATTTTAGTGCTTTCTTGGATTGACAATGTGGAAAGATCAGGAAATGGGAACTTGGAAGAAGTATAACAGAAAAGTAGAATATAGAATCATAGAATCATTTAGGTTGGAAAAGACCTTTAAGATCATCAAGTCCAACTGTCAACCTAGCACTGCCAAGTCCACCACTAAACCATGTCCCTAAGCACCACATCTACACGTCTTTTAAATACCTCCAGGGAGGGTGACTCAACCACTTCCCTGGGCACCCTGTTCCAATGCTTGATAACCCTTTTTGTGAAGAAATTTTTCCTAATATCCAATCTAAACGTCTCCTGGTACAACTTGAGGCTGTTTCCTCTTGTCCTATCACTTGTTTCTTGGGAGAAGAGACCGACCCCCACCTCTCTACAACCTCCTTTCAGGTAGTTGTAGAGAGCAATAAGGTCTCCCCTCAGCCTCCTTTTCTCCAGGCTAAACAGCCCCAGCTCCCTCAGCCGCTCCTCATAAGACTTCTGCTCCAGACCCTTCACCAGCTTCGTTGCCCTTCTCTGGGCACGCTCCAGCACCTCAATGTCTCTCTTGTAGTGAGGGGCCCAAAACTGAACACAGTATTCGAGGTGCGGCCTCACCAGTGCTGAGTACAAAGAAACAAGTGCTTCCCTAGTCCTGCTGGAATCATATCCTACTGATATTTTGTTTGGTACTGGCTTGAACTGGCTGATCAGAAAAGAAACCATTAGTATTTTGTCACTGAAACAAAAGAAATGATCAGTGAAAAAAACATATATTTAGCATCTTCTTATTTATAACCCAAAGGTCGTAAGAAATTTCAAGAATCTGTTCCAGAAATTTTCACATTAATTTTTATTTTTCAGTGATTAGTAGATGTTTCTTATTCAGGTAGTCACTATTCTCCTGTCAGTAAAGTCACTCATGCACTGAGTAGCAACACAGCTGTGTCATTTGGCAGGCCAGTTACACAGCCTAAGCAATGGCAAAGCAGCGAGCTTACAAATAAACATGAGATAATGTTGCGTGAAAACTCAGTAATTAACTTCCAGAAATAAAATAAATACTGGCTTATCAATAGTGACATCCACCCTGACTTTTTTCTTCAGAGAAGCTATGTACTCTTATTTTAGTGAATCTCCTGATTATTCCCATTTCCTAGCCATTCTTTAAGTTTGCCAAGTAGTTTTGGTACATGTGAACTGTATTCTTTTTGCAGGAAACCGATCTGCAAGCTACTGCTAAAATCTATTTTTTTACCCCCCCCCCCCCCCCCCCCTTTTGTTTTACTCCTTCAGGGCTTTCTGAGAGGGGGAAGACTTGGCTATTTTGCCAGCCTCAGTCTGAGTATGAGCCAAAATCCACCAAAATCAGTGAGAGGCTTTCCACTGAATTCTGTAGGTATTGAATCATGCCTCAAATTGTGTGAAGACTATCACAACAGAAGCAAATAAATTTGTATTGAGAACAAAAGATGTATCGCACATCTATTGATATATTTTCAGTAAAGAATAATTGTATGTTCCTCACAAAACCTATAGTTTAATTGCAAAGCAGTAAATTGTGATTATGGTATTATTCTATCCAGCTAAAAGGGATGTTTACATTACTGTTTCAGTAGTAGAGTTTTGTGAGATAACTGGATTGTATGAAAACAGAAGAAAATTAAAAAAATGAGAAAAAATAACCTGAGAAAATAAAAAAGAAATCTTTACTGCAGCTGCTTGTATTATTTTATGGGTGAGGCTAAGTAGTATTTAAAGGCTAATATGTTGAAATGAACTCAGTTATTTTATTGAGCACTGAGTGTTTGTAAAGACTTTGGAGGGAAAGTCTCCTTTAACTGATGTATCATAAGCATGAAAGCTGCCGTGCATGAGGCTACCAAGAGATGATTTGGAAAAGTATAGCTTGAGCTTTTTCAGTCAGAGCCCTATCTGAAGCTATTTGATTGTCTGTGAGAAATAAATGGGGCTCTGAGCACTAATGGGTTTGGTCCTGAAGAGTAATGCATGTTCAGCGGTTGAGAAATTAAGGTACTGTCTAGAAAATTTATCTCGTTTACTGCCAGGCTTCCAAATACACAGAGGATTTGGGGAACAACCTGACAGAAACTCCTGAGTGACAAGTCAGAGGATGATTAAGGGATGAATTAAGACACACGAGGCCAAACTGTGCTCCTGATTACTCCTACGGGGACGTGCAAAGGCATCTGTGTGCAGGGTTTTGTGGACAGAATCAAATTTGCTCCACCTGTGTTGCCAGATGCATTCAAGCTGATTCTGCACTAAAAGCTGTGAGACTGTGGATTTAAGATGAGGTCTTAAGCCTGAGGTGAAGTCTATTAATATTTGAGGCTTCAGAAGTTTGTGGGCTTTTCTGTTGTTATTGCTGTTTGAATTGTCTACATCTGCTTAAGGTTAAAGTATTAAAAATAAAGCCTTTCTGTCTCCCAGTGTTATGTCCCTGTCTAATTTCTGGCTAACACCTGGAAAGGCAAAATAGAATGAAAAGGCACAAAACTGAAACCCAAAGCTTCCTACATTTCAGACTCCTCTATGGCTAGCAGAAATAGGCATGCTTGTTCTTAAAAAGAAAAAAAAATACACATGTGTATTTTGCTGTTTTTTTGTTTTTGCTGTATTTTTGTTTTGCTGACCTTTGTTTCTAACTCTTAATAACAGGCCCTACCATAATATTATAAACACTGTAATATTATAAACACAAAGGAAGAAATGCTCATATTTCCGCTGATGTTATGCTTAGAGATCTATTCCTGGAACAGTTATAAAACATCTGTGGGCAAAATACAACAATCAGTGGATTATCTGTAGCTTGTTTTTCATGTCAGTTTTACTCAAATTAATGCAAATTCTGAATTACTTATTCCAGATTTACAGTGGTATGTAAAATAAAGGAAAACGAAGTAGTTAAACTTTGCTGTTAGTGCAATCTGTCGCTCTTCCGTGTTGGTCATTTTATTTCACCACGAGATCTGAGAAGTGTACGGCCTTGACAGATGCTGTCCTTTGGCAATTTCTTTAACTGAGGTAGATGATGATAGGTTTATTAAGACTCAAATGGAACAGTATCCCTCAAGAGCTGAACACTGACATTTATTAAGTGGTTATTTAAAACTAAACATTAGCCTTGACATGTTGCTAAGTTTCTATGAACTTTAAGCAATGCAATTTCAAAACAAAACCTCTGTAATCTCAAAGTAAGGGCTGGGATGAGCAGTGACCTGGCTTTGAAGAAGGAGCTTCCAGAATATTGCCAATGAGGAAAATACAATTCTCAGACATGGGATGTAGCTTAGGGCCTTCCAGTCCTGCACGCTTCCAGGTGAGAAGAAATAACACCAATAGTTTTGTGTATTCACCTCTCAGTTTCCAGGTAAGAGAGGGTTGGATTATTGTTCTTTGAAGATGTGGAGAGATAAGATGAAAGTGGAAAATGGGAGAGAAATGAAGGGGACAGGCAGGAAAACTGTGGTTTTAGTGTTCAAGGTAACCGTGACTCAAAAGAGGGGATTTTTAATGCCAGGCTCTGACAGTGGCTTTCAGCAGTCACCGTTTCCCTTCAGCGTCTCTGCTTCCTCAGTGCTGTCTGCTCTGTAAGGAGAGAACTGCTTTGAGGCTCACCTCTTTTGAGATCAGTTACTGAATATATAGGAAGGAGGGAGAACTAGTGACAGGGATGGGACAGATTAAGAAGGGTGAGATGAGCAAGCAGAGAAAACTAAGACTCAGTTGTGAAAAGTGAAAAACTGTGCAAAATGTTAATGCCAAGTCTGACCATACTGCTTAACGGTATGATGGAAAATGACTTTGGTATGTTTGAAAATAGTGTTACATAGATGACCTAGCTGGGACCAGGGGCTGCATAGTCTTGAAATCCTTTCCTGCCTTCAAACTATCCTCAGCATTAATTCCTGTCTTACACTTATCATGCCTCATTGCGTAACTACTAAGTGAATAATTAGACAAAATATAAATTGGGAATTTCTGTGATAGTATTTTTTGATTGAAGGATCCTCTCATTTCTTGGTTTCACAGTGAAGATGACATTCTTCTTTAGGAGTTCTCTGTCCTTTTTTGCCAGTATTAAAGCTGTTTTCAGACCAGACCAGGAGTCACTTTTTTATTTTTCAAGGTTTGTCTGCTTCTTCACAGGTGCCTATTTATGTGATAACTTTTTGCGTGCCTGTCCAAGTATTTTTGTGTTTGTGCAATCTGTTGCTGGCTATGGATTTCCATCTTAGCCCCATCATGTAGCTGTTCGGAGTACAGCCAGTTCTGCCTGTCAGTGAACGAGGTATTTCTAGAAGCATCAGCTTCAAAGCTCTTTTATGAGATAACACCTCTTACAGAAAGAACAACTGACAGTAAAATAAAATACATATGAAGACTGCAAAAGCTTTTCTCTCTGAGCTGACAAACATTTACACTGCACTCATATCTTTTTTAAAAATGCTGTTGGTTCTACGTTTTGGTCAACATCTTTATGTGATGACATTATAAGCATGATGATAGTGGGTCTGAATGTCTGGTAAATTTAGGCAAACAGATTTCCACAACTATGCTTAAATCATTGTGGTTTGATCAACAGATCTTACAGTTGACTCTCAGTGTTGCTTTTAGGACAATTTTTATCATCTTTGCTCATACAGTGGACGTTAACATCCATATTGTGCATGAGTAGTGACTGACTAACATCTGTGCTTGCAAAGTATAAAGTATTATAACTGAGATATGCCATATGAAAGGAATGAGAAATCTGGGCCAAAATCAGAATACTTAGTAAGAAATGCAGTTGTTCAGCTCATGTTCCAGAAAAAAATATCTGGGGGGAAGACTCTTATTTTAATTTCCACTGATTTTTTTTGAAATCTCATGCATTAATGAAATGTCAACAATTACAGTGCAAAGATAGAAACCATCCAACTGTAGATTTACTGCACCTGCTCGCTGCTTTAGTTAATTCATTTGAATAGCACATGGAGCTAATTGCTTCAATATCAGATTTAATATGGAACGAATGATACATGTGTGAATGCAAGTCTCTGCATTAGATCTCCCTGTCCTTGTGGGTTAAGTATGGTAGTACAATTATTACTAAGAAATCAATTTGTCTGTAACTGCACAGAGTTGGCTTTTAGTAAAGTTCTCAAGACTACTTTGAAGAAGGTAGTGTGTTCATTGAAAATAATGGATTTAGTTCTACATTTTCTTAAGCTTCTCTCCAGGCAACTGCCTGACAGTTTAATAATGATGGGATATTATTTCATGTTCTGCATTAATATTTTTAGCACCAACATTTCTAATGATTGTCTTTTGTAATCACCCTGTGAAGAGTTTTCCTGAAATATCTGCCAGGTAAAGTTTTTTCTTTTCTTTTTTTTTTTTTTTTTTAATTGCTTTCTGTTAAGATGGATTTTCTTTCTTTTGCAGTCCAGAATAATTTACACAAATTAAAAAGTTGTTTTTAACTTCCAAAACAGCAAGTGCATTTCTGGAATACTACTATATGTTAGCCAAACCATCTTTACTTACTTGACAACCACAAGGAAAAGAGGTTTATTTTGCTTTACCCTAATAATATTCTTCTTGAAGAGACAATGGAGAATTTATTTTCACCTTACAGATCAGTTAATTTTATTCTTTTGAACTTGAACAGGGCTATCCTCAGACCTGAATATTTTCCCTCTTTCTTCAGGGATTACTTTTTACATGAATCTTTGGCAAAAGCAGGTGATAAATGGGGTTTTTTTTCATCCTCCAGACTCAAGGCTGCTTGCAGGTATGTATTCCCTAGCTTTGCTTCGCTTTTGGACCTGGTATGGCTGATGAACTGTTAGGACCTGGCAAAAGGCATTAGTGTCAGACAACAAGGGATTCACAAAAGGAGCCTGGACAAAAGGTTAGATCTCTGTATTGTAGGTCCAATCCTGCCTGGAAGATAGAACACTCTCCCTGGTCAGTACAACAATCCAGAGAGACTAGGAAGCCCATTTTCAGTGAGTGGCATGAAGTTTTAAGCTGTGCAAATCTCATTAGTATTAATGGAAGAAGTATATCTCAGTCTGTGTGGATTTTCCTAAAGCCTTGTCCTTAGCTCTGCGTTATTACCATGGAGAGACAGAGGTGAGAAAACATCTGTGTATGCTTTGTGGTGTTGATCAACAACCTCCATCTTCTGAAGTCCACTTGCCTAGGTGACATGTCCCCTTACCAGCAACTGTGTTTGCTTGTTTCAGCCATACTTGGAAAAGGAGTTCTCGTAAGTGACACTAAAGACCAGTTTAGGTATCAAAGTATGGTCAGATCTGTAACTCCATTGATAAATGACCATAGTACTTCAGTGTTTTGGAGAGAAGACATTACAGTAGAATGCCCACTTGAAAAGCGCATTAAGAAGCTGTTCCAAGTATTAGCCAGATGTGAGCCCTTCTGATATAATCAATAGCATGTCTTTCAAGGGTAGAAACTTTGGGATGCTTTTCTAGTCATAATAACTTCTAAAATAAACTTGCATTTCTATGAAAACTCGCATTTGAAATAATGCTCATTTTCACTCCTTTTTTCTTCTCTAGGAGAATCGGATCCTGATTATTTTATATTTATTCAACCTTCATGTGACCCAGACATGGTTCTTCTTCAGGTATACTTTTATTGAAAAAATGAAATGTGGAAGAAGGAAGCAAACCTATTGTAGCTTCACCAGTTTGTATTGGTGCAAAAGCACAGATGAGGTTGCTAAAAGTAAACCACGCACCTATAGCCCTTTTGTTACTTGTATAGGCTTGCCTTCTGAGAAGCGTGTCCATCTCATCCAACACACTGAGATTGTGCCTAAATTTTGCAATTCTGCCTTCATAACTTCTGTTGCCTTTTTTTTTTCTTTTTTTGTTTTTTTTTTTTTTAAATTTTCTCACTGGCCTCCAATCATGAGTTCAGAAAGCTCCCACAGGTCCTTGTCATACTGATTGGCCCCATGTGGATATCTAGTATAACTCAAGGTATCTCAAATGCGAGAGACCTATGCTTTGGCACTTAGCCTGTGCCCACTGTGCCCTGCTTCTGAGATTGCCGTGCTTTGCTTTTCCCAGTGGTAGCAGGTAACTGCAGTCTTGTAGGCTGCTTCCTACAATACTAGATATCAGTGTTGTTGAGACTTGTTATTTTTTTTAATTTAGCAAGTTTTATGTATTGGAATAGCAAAGTTTACATATAGCTGATTACTGGGCTACGTTCCAAGTACCTCTGTCATAAGAACTGATTTGAATTAGACACGAGGCAAAGAGCACGTTTTCCTGCTTCTGGCATAATGCTGTTTGAAAGGATGACAAAGTGCTACATAGCTTAACCCTCTTACCTCTTATACTTCTTAACAACATGGATCATCTTCCCATCTGAGGAAAGAAAATCTCCATATAGTAGCTTTTGGTGGTGCCTGGCATGCTCAAAAGTCATCTTCATCTCTTCTGAACTGTTTTCCAGCCTTCTTCGATTTGTTTTCATTACTCAGGTATCTTTTACCACATCACACTTGACCTTCCTAAATTTGCAGTAAGCCCTTTATATAATAACATTTCCATGTATTTATCTGACCTCATTTCTCTTCATATTCTGGTAATTATGAAGGTCTAAAGATTGTTTCTCTTTTGCAGTATTTCTCTTAACCTCTTACATTTTTTTCATGTTGCTTCTTACGCACATAATGTTTTTTTCTTATACAGTCTAACCTTCATCTAAACCCATCTTTAAATGTTATGCATAATACTACAAGAACTGAAAAAAATTATCTTGTATATAAATTATTAACATTAAAAGACTATATTAGCTGAAAAAGACTGTAATTGTGCTGCTGTGCTTTCACTCTCTCCTGAGTAAGTTATTGCATTTCCTCAGTATGATCATTGCAAGCAATGGAGAATAAGTGAAAATGGGCAAAACCTGAAAACTGACTGACTAAAATTAAACCTCTAAATCTATACCTAAACATCTATAAAAATGTCCTAATTTTTAAAGATGAGGAGCCATGCTTGAAGTCATTGGAGCACAAAACTATCTCAAAATCAGGCTTATTTGATTTAATGCTCTCTTGTTGTTAGGAAGTGAGGGTTTTAGGATCCCAATTTTTATCTTTCTAAAAATGTTGATCTGTGCTTCTTCTAGAAGATGTACCTATGTGGTGTTAAGCAGACTTACCAAAAGAAAGACATCAAAAAAATGTTACTGAGCAATATTTTCAAAACTGACACTTCAACAATCTTCACTGATACTAAACAGAAAAGTATTTTGTTATTACTCATTCAGTAAATAACAATTAAACACTACTCTTCTGCCTGGCTATGTTTGTCTTGTATGGAGGTGCCTGCATCAGAGAGCAGCACATTCACTTCGATCCCTCGGGGCACGTGAGATTCAGTCTTCTAACAACTACAAGCTGTAATAGCAGCCCAAGTTTGGGCTGTCCACAGATGCCCATCTGCCTTTGTAGCAAGTGCCACTGGGATCCCCCCAGTGAGCAACCAGGTTTTTTTTGTTGTCGTTGTCTGGCACTGGCCACCAGATGAGAAAGCAGCTGGACCATTCCTTTGCTGCTGGTGTATGCCTGGGTCTGTGGAAAGGCTGTACAGGCACCCATTTGTGCTTGCCTTCCACAGCTTCCAGCTTGCCCTTGATACTTCCATCTCATTCATCCATGATCGTGGACTTATGTGAAATTGGTGTAGGTGGCTAATGAGTTTAAATTCAACTGTGCACTCAGGTCAGTATTTGATAGGCAGTGATATGTATCCTTATGTTCATATTTTCAATGCCTATGTCATGTGATGATTTATCAGTAAATTATGTATGGGGTACTTATCAGTCATAAAGTGAAGGAAAAATAATGTGGAAATGAACCTTACAGCCGATTTTCAAAAATCTCTCATACTTGTAAGTTCATAAAAAAATATTATCTGAACCTGTGTGTTGTTTTCTTTTGTGGAGAAGTTGCTGCTTAGGAAAGTTAGATTTCTTTTTTCCTAATTTTTTATAAAAGTTAAGCTGAAAGTAAGATAATGTGGTATGAAACAAGTTCTGTGCTTTAGGGAGCTCTTTATTCCCACACTGTATACAGCAATGGAACTGCAAGAAGTTTGTGAAAACATGAAGTAAACGAATATTAACTGCAAAAACTCAAGGGGCAGAAAATACTTTCCTTTTTTTAAATAAGAACTTAGCAGGGACAGAATAAGATGTCTTCTTGAAGGCAGCTTGTCTCATTATTCTGTGTCTAGGTGAAGATGTCTCAGACTAGACTTTACGTGAGCATGTTTTACTTGCAGAAACAATTAATAGATCCATGTGAGTTACAATTGGAACACTTGCACTATTCTGACAGCTTTTAAAATGTGATTTGAATAAACTTTCTTGCATTAATTTAGCTGTAAATCAAATGTTACTCTTCACAGTTTTAGTTCTTGTACAACCTCCTGGGCTGGGATTTGGCCTATTTTAATCCTGTGCTGCAAAGAGTTTAAGTAAGGGTAAATGCCATATTTATTTCTGGAGCTCTCACTACTGTGGTATCTAAATGCTTAAAATGTGTTTAAAAGGAATTAATGTACTCAAATTTCAGTCTGATCAAAGCTACCAACAGAACATCAGAAGTGTTCTCTGTTTTTTACCCTACAACTTCTTTCTCTGTTTTTAAGGAGTTTGGGCCTTTCTGAGTAGATCAAATAAGAATTTTTCATCTAGGTTGCTTCAAAGAAAGATGTGCATTATTACACAGATTCAATGACCACAGAATCACAGGTTGGAAGGGACCCTGGAGATGGTCTAGTCCATCCCACATGCTCAAAACAGAGTCAACCAAGCCAGATTGCTCAGGACTGTGTCCAGTCGAGTTTTGAATATCTCCAAGGATGGAGACTCTACAATCTCTTTGGGCAACCTGTTCCAGTGTTCAGTCATGCTTACAGTAGAATAATATTTTTTGTATGTTTAAATGGAATTTCTTGGTTTTTTTGACTTATGCCCAGTGGCTCTTGTCTTGTCAAGGGCACCAGAGAAAAATATTGCTTCATCTTCTTTACTACACTATCAGTATTTATACACATTGATAAGATGCCCCATGAACCTTCTCCTCTCCAGGCTAAACAATGCCATCTCCCTCACCCTCTCCCCATATATCAGATGCTCTGATACCTTAATTATTTTTGCAGCACTTCACTGGATTCAGTCCAGTATGTCCAACTCTTTCTTGTGCTTGGGAGCCCAGACCTGGACAGAGCAGCCTCACCAGTGCTGAGTAGAGGGGAAGGATCACGTCCTTTGACCCGCTGGTGACACTCTTTCTAATGCAGCCCAGGATGCTATTGGCCTTCTTTTCTGCAAGGGCACACTGCTGGTTCATGTTCAGTTTGCCATCCACCAGCACCCCCAGGTCCTTTTCTGCAAAGCTGTTTTCCATTCCAGCTGCTTGGCCCCCAGCCTGTGCTGGTGCCTGAGGTTATTCCTCCCCAGGTGCATAACTTTGTATTTCCCCTTATTAAAGTTAATAAGGCTCCTCTGCCTTTCCATTTCTCCAGCATGTCCAGAACACCAATCTGGTGTATCAGCCAGTCCTCTCCATTTTGAGTCATCTCCAAACTTACTGAGAGAAGATGCACACTGTCCCATTGTCTAGGTTACTGCAGAAGATACTATGCAGTATTAGTCCCAGTATCAACTGCTGGGGCACACCACTGGTGACTGGCCTCCAGCTGGACTTTGTGGTGCTGATTACAACCCTCTGAACCCAGCAGTTCAACTACTTTTCAGCACACCTCACTGGCCACTTATCTGGCCTGTGCTTCATCAGTTTGCCTATGAGGATGTTACAGGAGAAATTGTCAAAAGCCTTACTAAAGTTGAGATAAACAACATGTACTGCATTTCCCTCTTCCACCAAGCCACTCCTCCCATCATAGAAAGATATTGAGTTGCTTGAGCGTGATTTCTCCTTCATAAAGCTTTGCTGACTACTCCCAATTACCTTCTTATCATTCATATGTTTGGCAATGGCTTCCAGGATTATTTGCTCCAACACCTTCCCAGGGATCAAGGTGAAGCTGGCTAGCCTGTAGCTCCCCAGATCCTCCTTCATGCTCTTCCTGAAGATTAGTAACATCTGCTCTTTTCCAGTCTTCAGGAACCTCTCCCAGTTGCCACCACCTTTCAAAGATAATCAAGAGTTGTCTCACAATGACATTGACCAGCTCCTCAACACTCGTGGGTGCTGCCCGTCAGGTCCTGTGGACTTGTGTATGTGCAATTTGCTTAAATTTTACTTAACATGCTTCTCCTACACAGTGGGTGAGTGTTCATTGTTGCAGACTTTTCCACTGGTATCAGAGACCTGGGATTCCTGAAGGCAAATCTTCTCAGTAAAGACCAAGGCAAAGCAAGCGTTGAGTAGCTCGACCTTTTCCATGTCTTTTTGCAGCAGCACTCCTGCTGCATTCAGCAGTGGGGTCACGTTTTCCCCATCATCCTTTTGCTGCTGATGTATATTTGTAGCATTAAAAATAATATTTCTGAATTCGATATGGAGGTCTTACCAGGCAGTTTCCCTACTTGTTGAGCTTCTGCTGTATCTCACATTTGTTTCCGCTGGTGTTACACTAGCAGCTTAATTCAACTGGGAGCATGTTGCATGTTACAAAGTGGTTTTTTTCCTGACTTTTTGGTAACTTAAAAGGCCTTGTGTAATCTCTTCCACTTCCTTCTAGCAGTGCAAAACTGGAAGTATAGGTCTGAAAGATTATGCAAATCTTACTGGAGAGAGAAGTGTTTTGTCAGTATTGTCTGAGAAATATTAAAGTAAGAGATCTTTTGTTAAAACAGTTTACCAAAGGTTACTGCTGTCCCATAATCAATTTTAAATGAATAAGACTGCAAGCAATCTCAGCATTAGCACCCGAGGTTTGTGCATGCACTCTGCTGGTTATGTTTTAAATATGAGTCTTACCCTTTGGGGAGTTTGATTTCTTTTATTTAACTGAAGTTCTTTCTTCCAGTTCTCTTTTCTTCATGCACTTCTGCACGTGTTTTCATTGCCAGACAGCACCCTGTGCCTATGGAACCAGCTGGTAGCAGCTCACTTGCAGGTCTGCAAGACTTAGTGTTGCTTAACTTAGCAAGTTAGAGCTCTACCATACAAGTCGTTTTGGCTCCATATGCTTTCACTAAATGCGAATGAGAACCTTTAATTTAGCACTGGAGGGAGCATTTGTGTCCTCCTTGTGTTTCCTGCCACAGTGCGGGGCATGGAGTACATGTGGGGAGGATACACCATGTTGCCTAGAATGTGTAGAACCAAAGTTGTGTGGTTTGGAACTCATCCCCGTACAGTGTGAAAACAAAAGCCCTTCGCTGTCCCTAGTCAACTTCATTCACACTTCAAGGAAAACAAGAACGGCAACACTATACCAAGCTGTTTTCCTAGAATGACATGGCATTTAGACAACCCTTCTGTAGTGGTACAATTCTCCTGTCTTGTTTACCTTTTGAAAGGTAGGAAGCATGAAGGGAATAACTCTAAAAGAAAACTGTGCTGTTAGAGGGAAAGGTAACCTGCCAAAATAGGTTCTCTGATGCTACTTTAGCTAAATACCAGGCACCGATCATAGTTAAAACTGTTGTTTGAAGTGGACCATGTTGAATTCCCCTACCTACCCTGGCCCCTGTTATATTAGTCATTTAGCAAGGTTTAGATCCTGCAAAGACCTGCGACCTATGTGTATCTGGAGACTTGCTTTCTAAGCAGATGCACTACTAATGCATGTGGTGATCTATGCCTGTAAGTCTTTTCACTGTGGAAGAAATAAATTAAACCTTGTCCTCTTAAAGTTAATAGCAAAAGTGTTACTGGACAGAGTGTAGCCAAGATTTTCTATTTTCTCTCTCCCTTATGGAACCAGATATTTTCAGTAACTACTAGAGACACTGTTGCTTCCTTTCACTTCTCTGAATGTCCATTTATATACTGCTGGGCAATTTGTATCGCTGTTAACTGTTACTATTGCTAATCTTTCAGGTTCCTATTAATTTTTTCTGAGTCACTATCACCCCAGAGTTGTGCCACTGGAATTTCTGGTCTGGAGACAGAAAACTGGGAGGAAATTTTTGTCCTTTCCCAGAATATGCCCAGATGGGACCTTGGTAACTGGAGAGTTCATTCAGCTCAATGCCAAAGCTGCTTAGCTCCACATTCAGGGGGTTGTGGAAATGTAAGGCATCAGGAAATCATTTGTCTTATTTATATCAGAGCTTTTTATGGTGTCAGCGTTGTGCTGTAGAGCGTTGAGATACTGTAGAGTCAGCATTCCAACATAAGACTCTCCTAGCAAAAGGTTTTCAGCTGACTCTACCACCTGATTGCATTGAGATAGAATTATTACAGTAGTGTATTTCATGAACTGTGCAGTTCACAAGCAATGAAATTTTAATCCAGCTGCACAGTAATTTTGAGAACTGTGAGAATGTCGTCTTAATATCACAGCCACCTTAAATCCTGGCATATGCCTACGGAGAGAGACAAATTAGGTTTAGTAGTATCTGGAAGGGAAAGATGTGAGAGTAAGAAGAACAAAGTTAGCTAATAGGGAAGTTTAGGGATTAAACAAAACCTTTCCAATGTTCTCATCCATTACTCAGTGAAAGAGAAAATGGTGTATTGTGCGCACAGCTTGAATACACTAATCAACAATTTCCTGAGTGAGAATTGCACTAATGAAAATATATTTCAAGTGACGCATGATCTGGAAACATGACTGTGTGTGTCTAGGCCAGACAAATTCATTCTAAACTTAAGGAATGGGAACAAACATCAGCTATATCTCCAGCCATGCATAAATAGCTAAATAAATAAAATGGCTTGCTAAGGGTTTCCAAGGTGCCAGTGAACATCATCTGTTTTGATTCAAAGAGGTAGCTGTCAAGTCATCGTGTTCTCCAGATGACTTACCGAGTGCCAGCAGGTGCCCAAAGCACATCATCAGTGCTCATAGTTGCATTGTCATGGGCAGAATGACCATTCTTAACATAGAGAGCACCACATCAGTTTTTAAGATGGATCTGGAAACCAGCCCAGATTATACATCTGTTTGGGTACCTTCCACCTCAAAGGGAAAGTAAAGAGATTGAAAAAAGCTTTTAAAACTATTATATGGCTTTTTCTTGAGCATATGCAGTTGTAATCAATAACCGTGACTTTCTTCCCAGCTCTCCTCTTCCCTTCTCCACATATCCACCCTTCCAATTCCTTTACCGTGCCAACACAGGGTTCAGCTGCTGACTGGCTGACTTTACACATATGTACATGAGTGGAAGAGCTGTAACCTGTGGATGCACTGACAAACTGTGGGCACATCACTGCCGACCCAGCTGTAGAAGCAATTATTTGCTATAGGTGGGCAGAGGCAAAGGGAAAGCCTAGGGTTAGCTTCTCAATTAATACATTGCTGCCTATTGATGTGGCTCAACTTACATATTTCATTGCTACTGATGTATCTGCTATTTTCAAATCCATCACATATTTCTTTCTGCTCTCACTCATCTATTTCCCCCCTCATTTGTTTTTTTTTTTTTTTTTCTTGTGAACACTGAGTTTTAAGGAGAGGTTAATACTTTTTGCCCAAGCTATTTTACATTCCTGTCTTGAACCTAGAAATGTTGACAATGGCAAGGTTTTTGATTTTGTTGTAGATATTTACATTAAAAGTATCAGCTTAGGTGTATAAGGAGGTCAGCTTGTGGTTACGTGGCTGCTTATTCACTACTCCTGATGAACTGCACCATGCAGATCCTGCCTCTTCCCTAAGTATCTCCATATCTGCAAAACATGTTGATACTTCTCATGTTTGTGAGGAGTTTGTGAGATAATGGAGATAGAGGTACTGATTGGGTGGGGTTGCTGATGGTCCTACCCATAGCAGCACTCATTTCAGAAGTGTTTCATTTGGATGTTTTATGGGGAACCTAGCATTTGTGTCCCAGTTTCATATGCCCCTATAAGTTTTATGTATGCAAGAATTCTCCTGTGTTTGCAGGATTGTGTGCATTTGTGTGTGTGTGTGTGTATAAAACAGATCATTGTCATTGCATATTTGAGCTTCTACTTAACTGCCTAGAATGGACCTACTGGATTAAGTCATCCTAAAATACGGGCCAGTGATCTTGTTGTTGTAGTCATTCTTGAAGGCTGTATTATGTCATTGCTCTGTACATGCAATAAACCAGTAAGAAGAAATCACCTGTAGCTGCAAATGCAGAATAATGGATAAGAACTAAATACTGCTGTTATGAACGATTTCTGGGAGCTTCTAACTTCCAACATAGAGAGCATAGCTGGAGGGCTCAAAAACTGTTTAAAAGATTGCATGATACAATTTCTGTTCTTGATAGGATCCTTTAATATTTTGGGGAAGTTGCACCTATACCTTTGCAATGTATGGACCCACCTTCTTTGCTTGTGAAGAGCAAAGAAGAGTTTCTCTCATTCAATAGCCTGTGTAGTTACAGACTAGGAAATCTGTGTTATGGAAAAAGGAAAAATCATGTTTCTTTGGGGCATTCCCTCTCCAGTTCTCATAATCAACAAAGCAAGAACTCTCTCGAGCTGCAGGGTGTGTCTGGAGCATCTTATTTAAAAACACTGATTACCTTCTCTTCTGGGGATTTGTCTAATTACTTTTTTTAACTCAATTCTGTGTTTGGCCTCTACATTCCATAGCAGTGAGCATTGCAGTTACGTTTCCTTTCTGTAGAAAAGAAATTCTGTTTATTTGTTTTAAACTTCCTACATGATAATTTCATGGATCATTCACAGGTGCTTGTCTCATAAGAAACAGTGAAAATCATTCCCAGCTTAGTTTCTCCACATCTTTCAACACTTTATTGACTTCTAGCATATTCCTCTTTTTTTGTATTTTTTCAAAACTGAACTATATAGTTTTCCACACAAGATCACTCTTTTTTTTTTTTTGCTGTTTACCATACCTCTTCTAGTTCTTTTGCACAGTTTTTTGTATGGGTGATCAGAATTAAGCACATTTATTTGCCCTTCTTTTGGTGTAATTTTGAATTTTCAAAGGGCTCAGGATGACAAGATGTCTTTCTGAATTGATATCAGTAGAGTCCATCACTGTAGATGAAGTGTTAATGACATTTTTCCATGTGTGTTACTATGCATTTTCCTATGTTGAGTTTCATCTGCTCCTGCTTTTATCACTGTATTATCTCTCAGCTCTCTCAGCTCTCAATCTATCAGTATTGCAAAAGCCTTTGCAACTTTTTGTATTCAGCTTATATTTTGATGCTCCTGAATAATTTGTATCTGCACTTCACAAGTCAGGCCTTTTCCCAGACCATTTATAAAGATGTAGAAATGAGCAAGTTCATATGTGATCCTCCTGGCAACTACCCTTCTTCCTCCACAGAGAGAAGTAGTCATATAATTCTACCCTATATTTCCTTTCTTTTAATAAATTAAATATTAAGAAGCCTTTCCTTTATCTCCAGATAGATGACATTTTAAGGAAACACTAGTGGTGGGAATTTAAATTTTTTTTGGAAATTCAAGTACGCTGTATTGGCTGATTGTTTATAAAAGGTGCTTACTAAAGATTCTCAACACCCTACTTCAAAGAGGTACCTAGAATATGCTTGGTGAATCCAATACTGGGAACCTGAATGTGTGCCCTAAAGAATTTGGAAACACTGCTTTTGTGGAAGAATCGCAATTGTAAAATATTGCTGAGGATTGAATCATCATTCTCTAACCCAGCCCCTTACAAATTTAGGTATATTGGTGTACCTAAATAGGTATACATATAGGTATAACTGAGATTTTAGTTTGAAGAACACCTGTCTTATTTAGGTGTGGTAGAAGGTGTAATTTGCTCTCCCATTTATTGATAACGTGGTGTTCTGCTGTGAGTTAAGCTCAAAGCCTATCTTTTGACTTGTAGGTGGAAGAAAATCATTGGGGATAACAAAAGTTACACCATTTTACAACAGTTTTTGGAGTAGAGCTGTGCCCTAAAGTCCCAGGTTCAAAGTTACCAAGGGCTTGTTGTTATATATGGGATGCTTCTTGTGTGTGTGATATTCTTGGGAAAACAGAGGATTGTGTTTTTGCATATGTGGCAGAGGTGGCTTGTATTGCTTAATGCATGATCAGATCAAGATCAGACACCCGTGAGAGTAACCTTTTGGAGCTTTTTATGCTTTCTAAGGATGATTGCATTTTGCAACCGGAGGTTTCTGATTTGTTGACATTAGGTTGCTCAAATAATGACAATATTTTAAACTGAATTGTTAGTCAATGCATTTAAGACCCTGATGGTAACGTAAGCATAATATAAATTGGACAGTCCTCAGGTACTCTCCCGCCTGCTTACCTCTTAGGGAAGGAATATTTTTTTTTTCTCTCTATGATGCTTTGTTGATGATTAACATGCAATGAGGACAAATGGCATGCAACTGGCACTTGTATTTACTTAACTGAGCTTCACAACTGTCCTGCAGTGCTAAGGTGCCAAGCAGATGGCAGTCAACTACTAATTAAAGAAAGCACTTTGATTAATATGTATCTTTTCCAATATGTAGCACAACATACCTGATCTGTTGTGACTGAAACAGCAATGTTTATTCCAATGTCTGCTATTTTCACTGTCGGTTTTGCAACCTTTCAGCCCGTTTCATGCACTAGCACACCCTTTGGGGGTGGCAATTCCTCAGAGACAGCCGGGGTTGAAAGGTGCTACCTTTTTTCTGTGTAAGACTCTTGTAAAACTTGATTTAAAGCCTGAGATCTCAAGAGCCTTCTGGTGGACAGGTAGGGAATTCACGGAGATACATAGAACCTTCGGTATAAATGACAATCTATCCATAAAATTGACATTAGAGGCAAAGCAAAAAAAAACCAAACCAAAACCACCCAGCAACCCTCCTCTAGATATGCCTCATCTTATTTTTTTATACTTAGTGGAAACCTCCAGGTTAGAAACCTAATTGCTATACTCATCCTGTGTAAGTAGTTAGTAGAGGGAATATCACCTCACCCTTTGACAGTATCTCAAATGTAAATGAGTATAGAATGATTGATGTGGGTTTCTTTGTAGAGCCAAAATGTTGTTTGAAATTTGCATGAAATGGAGTTTGCAGGGTATTCTAATTCTAAGCTGTGACTTGCTGTCATGTAGATATTCTTAAATTTAGCTAGAATATTGATTTTAGAAGCCTGCAGTTTTAATACCTGATGATTAAGCTAAAACCCACTCAAGTCAGTAGAAGCCTTTATTCACTTTTACATGTTTTTATTTCACTTGCTAAGCTGCAAGTTCTTGTATTTCTCAATTGTAAAATTATGTCCAAAATTCTGGTGCTTCATTACTGAAAGCCTGTGTTTTGGTTATAAATTTCTTATACATTATCATCAAGTTTTAGTGTTTTGTCATTTAGCAAATACGCTCACTAGAAGAAGTATAAGTTGCTCTAAGAAACTATACCTCCATTTGTCTCATAAAGAATGCAGTTGCTTTAGTGGAACCTTTTTGGTAGTCCACTAACAAAAAAGAATATGGAATCAGAAATCCTCAAAATGAATGCTTGCATGGAAATTACAGTATTATTGCTTTTTTTATTTTAATTTTTAATCTGTGGAAAAAATACATAGAATACTTTAACTGCACTTATTGCCTATACCAGCACTTGCACAGAAATGGGGAAAAAGATGCAAACATCACACTGAGCAAGGCTGTGAATAGTGTTAAAAAGGCAATTTCAGCTGGGCAGCAGGCATGCTGACAAATGTTACACCTTCTCTGAAATAACCAGACAATCCTAACATGGTATTGTCTGGCTTTGTTGGACTGGGGAAACAAAAAAATTAAAATACATGAAAAAAACTAGTGCAAGAAACAGAATTTAGTATAATGGCAGATAGAGTGTCAAAAAGATACATATATAATCATAAAGGAAGCCTTCTAAAGATCCAGGCTTAAACCATCATGAATGGATATGAAAACATTTGACAATATGTAGTTTTAATGAAACTTAGGAGTCAGTAGGGATCTCATTTTACATGGACCCGAGTGCCTGTGCTTGTTTCTGTCATGTCCCTCATTTTGGGGACTGTAATTTTTTTGTTCCCAAATATATTTAATTTCATGTTAATTTGGTGACTCTGGATTATTGATGCTAACCACTATTCCGTATAAAGTCTGTGTTTGTAGGGACAGCAGCTGAAAACAATAATTTTAATTTCCATGAGGAAATGGGACTCATACAGCAACCCTGGCTAGAATAATCTTTTGATTTTTTCTCTGCCTTGCCTCATATTTGGTATCATATTTTGGAATGATGGCCTGTTGAAAGAAATGCACCCCTATGGAAGAGCCAATGAGTATGTGATATAAGAAAGCAGAAAACTTGATTATGATTTTCGTTTATCTCTAAAAGATTAATAAAAAATAAAAGGAATACAGTTATTTCCATTTACTTTTGAAGTTTTTTCCTCTATTGAACTACCTGATGCTGTTTACTGAGTAAGTGTTGGATGCTTGCAGGTTGATGGAGGAAATTAGGTGACTAAGTAATACCATAAACTAATTCCTCCCCTTGCCCCAAGAACTTGTGAGGATAGATTGTGTACGTAGAATGCATAGTCTGGCTTTCATTTGATGTTAGTATTGATCTTCCTAAGGCAAGCTGAATACATTTAGGCTTGTTCTGAAGACTGTTGATTGGCAGATTGTTTCCCATGTATCTCAGAAAATCTGAATGCAGCTTGGATTTAGGGGGGTCCCCCAATGAAAGCCAATAAAGAACAGGATGCCTTTTTTTCTTCTTGCACGAGGCACAGCAATCTGCATTTCATAACATTAAACAACAGTTGTATTTACTAAAAGTGTGATTGTCGAGATTATTGAAGAATAAACACTTCTTGATGAGATCATGTAGCAGGTACCTTTTAGTTTTGTGTCATATTAATGACATGTGCTTGTTCCACTTAGGTTTGTGATTCTTTCCTTTAGGTGAGGATCGGACTAGGTTATAATAATGGCTCTTCCTGTCTTTAAGGTACATAAATCTGTTAAGCCCTTTATGCTCTAGTCGTATATGATCTAGGGTTTCTGGCTGAGTGGAAATGCTCTGAGCACAGCCAGAGAGGTTACGGAAGATTTAAAGGAAAAAGAGGAATCTCATCAGAAGCTGTCAAGGGACTTTTATGGCTTCGGTGCCACAGGATTGAATAGAGGGAACTTCTGTGCTTCTTATGGGTGCACTTGAAATCTTATAATCCTTCTGGAAGCCACTCAGCATTGGGTTCCCACTTAGACCTAGTGTCTCTGAAATATAATCTCCTTTCTGGAGGCAGTGCAGTATGTGGCAGCCCACTGGCAGCTATGAATTCTGGAGATATGTTGTCAGGCACTTTTGGTGTTAGGAAAACTGTAAGGTCTGCTCGTTCCACACTTAGCTTTCAGAGGGCTTTGAGAGTCTTTTCTAGTCACTTGGCTGAAGTGCAAATTCAGATCAGCCATGGTGTGCATGTCCAGACCTTGTTGAAGGCAAATGATTTCTAAGAAAAGTTTGCCTGTTCCTGAAGAACAGCCCCCAGACACACTGTTCCTGTGCATGTCTCTACCCCAGAACCTTTTTCTCATGTTTAACGTGAATCAGTTTTGCTGTGGTTTACATCCATAATTTATTGTTCATGGGCATGCAGAAAAGATTGTTCTGTTCTTTGCAGCAGCATATGTATTTGAAGCTGTTATCATTGTCCCCCCTCTTCTTTTCTTTGAGCTAACCCCATTCTTTCAGATTTTCCTTCCTAACTGCCTGTTTATACACCTGAGTAGGTTGTTTATCTTTTCTTCATGCTATTGTTGATTCTTTTCTGAAGGGTTGCTGTAGGTAGCTGTTCCTAGTCCTGTAGTTGTGCAGCTGAGTATTCCTCTCTCAGTTAAGTACTCATCTTCCCTCATTTTAAAACAGATGTCTTTCTTAGAAAATCTGTTCAGTGCATCTTTACATTTTCACAGGCAAGCAGCCACCTCGGTGTGGTTACCACTGAGCTTTGCACCTACCCTATAGTAGTTTCACGAGGATTATATTTCCCTAGTTAGCTTATGAGAATGCCAGCCAAGAGTAACAATAAAAAAACCCTTTACTAGGTCAGCGACTGCGTGTCTCCCTTAGCTAGAAGTCCTTATGTTTTGTTCTAAAAAGATGTATTTTTGTTGCTCACTGTAGCTGCTGCTGTTTCAGTTGTAAAATGCACTGCAAAGCAGGGAGACAAAAGGAAAAAAGAAGAAAAACAGAAAAGAAGGCGGAAGGACTGCTTTCGTATTTTAAGGAATGTGAAAGTATCACATTCCCCCTTTGCTTTCTCGGTAAAGGAAGATTTTGGCACTGGCATGAATTTTTAGGCAAATTGCTTTCTCTCTTTTACTGCATTCTCTAAATTGTAAAGCAAATGTTTGCTTGTGAATAATTTGCTTGCCATTAGAGGGTTTTCTTCATATCTTACAATTAGCAAATTGCATTTTCAGCATTTTCTGGATACCTTTTTTTGGGTAATATACACACCTAGTTGACATTTGTCATTTTCTTCCAGATGACACTGTAAGCAACAGCCACTTAGTTGTTCTCTAGCCATCATAACAAATAAACATCACACAATATAGTATATTTCAGCGTGGCATGACATTTCCCAACAGATTATGTCATCATAAAGTGAACTACATCACCATGCTCTGTACCACTTGCTGGTAAAAACAGTATTTTTATACTTTTTCTAAAGAAAAGAATACAATAAACAAGGACAGCCCTAGCTGAACAGTTCATAATGCTTGTGTTAACACACTTTTTGATATCCAAGGCATATTAATTAATTTCAGGAAGGGATGGGTTGAATATTTTTAACGCAATAATTGAGTAGAAAGTTATTACTTTCATTGTGTGGTCAGTGACACATTAGTTCTCTCATCATTGAGATATGGAATAGCTTGGCCAGTACAGAAGAGCATATGCAATATTAAGGTGATACAACTCTTTCATAGAGTTGCTTCTTGCCTATTTACACATGTTAATTAAGGACACAACATTAATTCTGAGATCTACTAAATCAACTGGAATGCTAAACTAAGTTTCCTCTAGCAGCTTTGACTCTGAACACAAGGTAACTCAAATGCTAAGACCAGATTTTGTTGCTTCTGTTGACATAACTTTTGCTAGAAAATTGTACTGTGTTCCAAAACATGTTTCTGCAGACAATATTCATGTTTTGAAGCTGTCCATTGCCTTGGCGCCCCTTGACCTCAGTGGGCATTTGATTCAGGCATTTTCAGAATAATAAGGTTTAAAAACTCTTTCTCTCTTCTAATGTCGCAAATAAATCTGATGCTGCTACATTTCTTACTCAAGTGAAACAATAAGAAGCTTTTGACAGTCATGTAAATGACAGAGGAGATATTTCAGTGGTTTACCACTGAGATTCAAATTTTTTTTTTTTCTACATAGGTTTAAATGAGTACTCATCTCAATTTCCTGAATGTATGACCAAGTGAGTTAAACATCTTTTGATGCTGTCAGACTCCACATGAGAGGGTAACATCCAGCTCATTATGGCTATAGCATCAACACCAAGCATTAGCTATACCAGAAATTTAGGAAGGGCAGGATTGGGCCTTCCATATATGCCGTGCACATTATGCATCACACACTGTCCCTTTCTTTACCTCAGGGCAACAGGGGGTTTAAAAAAGTATTTGTTTCAATATAGGGAATTGAAATACATGGGATAATTTCAGTGATTAAAGGAGGAAAAGGCTATTACAGCTATATTTCTTAGTAACTGGAAAGTGTTAATTACAGTGACAGTCCTTTTTCCAATGTGATATTTAACAATTTTACTAAATATCCCTCACAAAAATATTCACATTTGTATTCTTACACACTTATTTGAAACTCTTCAGTAATGCAAATGTGTAAAGCTCTTAAGATAGATTTTAATTTTATTACACACCCAATAGAATTTAAAATCTTTTCATGAACAGTTGAATGGGAAAAATATCCTGGAAATTCATTGCAAGAATTTAGTTAGAAGTCATGTCAGGTTTAACTAAGAAGGCATTCTTTAATTTCCTTGTCACCCACCACACTTGTCTTCTGTTTCTTGTCAGTTGTTTGTAACAAAGGTCACTTAAGTACATGTTACTGCCCCTGTTCAGCTGACAGGGTGGAATAGCAAATACAATATTTAGGGCATTTCTTTTAAGCTTCTCTGTCTCCTGAGAAACGAGGCAGCATTGTGTTGATCTGCAATGCTGATTCCTACTTGGCTTTTTAAAATGATACCATACATGTATAAATTTTGTTGCACCTCAGATTTCCTTTAACTAGAAAGATAAACTTCATTATTATTGCTATTCTAATTCATCTCTGGATGTTTGAGTCTTTCGTAGCTAGCACTAATCCTCCGAAGCTGGAAACGGAGTTTTCTTATTGTGACGTGTTAATCCCGATATAATAGCACTGACAGTAGGGAGCCTAGATTCATATTCTTGCAGAGATTGACAAGGGTTTAAAGTACTTTTACTAGAGAGAGTTAATTGTTACTATTTTCAGTGTTCTTTTATATCTTAATTGCTTACCAAAGGACCTTAGGTACCACCAGGCACCTCACAGTATTTGTGGTAAATCCTCTAAGTCAGCCTTCATACGTAATGTCTCCAACCTCAAAAGAAACAACCCAAAATATATGTTTGAACACTACTAACTAACTCTTCACATCTCCTTGGTAGATTTGCTAGGAAGTCAATATCCTATACAACTCTGATGTTGATCAGTGTAAGTACCTACCAGATTACTATTAATTTGTCCCAAACTGCATACCTCTTTTAACTGTCAGATACACTGTTTGTGCTGGTTTTCAGCCCTGTATGTGCAGGCTCAGCCTCCTGTTTCTACTGTCCAGGGAAGGTTCCTGTGAAGGCAAATGCCTCTGTTTCAGAGGGATGTGTTAACTCACGCTTGTGTCCAGCAAATACATCTTTTCCCTCTGTAATTACTCACAATGGAGTTGCATTCAGACAAGGCACTTTCTCCTGCTATAAAAATGAGAATTGTTTTTATTTCTTAGTGAAAGGCTTTTTACATGTATTCCTATCTGTTGAGGCTTTGCTATCTGAAAGCTCTTTGCTGGGGTGTATTTATGCTTGCTTAAAAGTGGGAACACAAAAAACCCCCGAACTTCCTGCGTATCTCTATGCAAGTTGTCAATGCACACGGGGTTGCATTTTGATGTGTTATGAGAAAAAGGAGCATGTATTTAAAGAGTATGAATGAGTCTTATTTATAATTCAATAATTTTTATTCCATTCAACTATGCTTCCATGCAAATGGGCACGGCCCTTTGGTTTATGAAAAGCTTTATTAGTTGCCAGGACTCTCAGAGGTCCAAACTGCTCTTAGGCGGAGGCAGGGAACTGCACAAAGAGCATGGGACCAAATGAGTGGGAAAGCATCAGTGTTTGTCCGGAGGAGCAAATGTGTACTACTGCTTCATGCTAGGTATGGATGTGTTTCACTTTGAGTCCTCCTGAAGCCAAAAGAACTTATTCAAGAAGAGAGAAGGTACTAATATATTTTGCTGACTCAGGGCCTTCGCGTGGATACGTGACTGCGTGGCTAACTGCAGGCATATATTTGCAAGGGGAAAGAGGAAGCTTCCAGCCCAGGCTGTATTGCCCTCTCTGGAGTAGCAGGCACCGCAGAAATGCATGAAGAGGAGAAGTCCTGTATTTCCTAAGCACTGAATTGTAGTTGTTGCTGGCTTCAAGGATAGATTGCAAGCCAGTATATATAGCCCATCTATAGAAGGAGATATATGCTTTCTTTTTCTTGTAAATTGTCACCTGTAGGTTTATAACTGGTTGAGTACTGATTTATTTCCCACATACGACTCATTTTTGAAATACATCGAAGTATTTGTAAGGAACCTTCGTTTAAGTTACTTCTCAAAAAACAAGATATATGATACTGCAGCTGCCAAACCCAAGATCTCAAAAATTATGAATAAGGTTTAAACCGCCCCCCCCGCCCCACCTTTGAGATTATTATAGTAACAAGAATGATAAATTGTTACTGTTGCTTTTTTATTTCTGAGGTTTTTTGCAGGACACCTACTCCTTGCCTTAAAGTCTTTTTTTGGGTTTGTTTTTTTTTTTCTAGCCAGTGCAAGCTCTAGAAACTTTATTTGGTAACAAAAGCTAAAATTTTCTAACAGCCTAACTAGTATAGCTTTTGGAGCATAACAGAAAAAACATATTGGAAGACTGAATAAATCTATAGCTATATGGAATGTGTAGCATTGACAGGAGTTTAGATGGTCATTTGTGGTTTTAATAGTTTCATTTGTTTCCTCTTTGATCTTAAAAAAGTTCTGGTTCTTGATGTTTCATAGATTTAAATCTGCATAATGTTTCTTGTCAAGATACTGTGAAATATTAGTTGTTAATATTTATCTTTCTAAGAATCTTGTACAGGATATGAAAATAAGAGAAAACTAAAGAAATGGAGCCTGAGAATTAAGTTGTTCATACAATTTTAACAAGAAATTGAACATGTAATTGGCAGTACAACAACCCCAGTTCTACAGTAGTGGTAGAAGCTAACCAGTGTGTGCATGCTGTCCTGAATTGCTGTAGTATTTGAAAACAAAGCCCTTGAACAAGTCACACGTATAAGGGTTTTTTTATGCAATTTGAGCACAAAACTCAGTACCAGGCGATGTAAACTCACACTCTTGTATTCTTTAACTGAACAGAAGGAAATAATTTTGGAATACTTCCGGTTCTTAATATATTCTTTTAACCCTGTCATCTGTTAGTTCTTACTACTGGGTGAACAAGCAATCCCATAGATTTAAAAAAATGCTTTACTTTAGTAAAAAATATCAAGGGCCATCAACATTTGCAGCTTTCATCTTCCTTCACTGGTTTTATGTGATTTGTCACAAGGAAATTGTATTATGGCACCATAACACCATTACAAAAAAATGCATACAGCCTATGTTTAAATTTCAGTCAGAACATCTGGACCACAGCCTTGGAATACAGCATAAAACTGGAAATGTTTGCCTTGAAATCTTGTAAAACACGTTTCTTAGGCAAGATAAATTAAAGCAAAATGAATAAAAAGATCAGTGGGGTAAATATATACCACGGTTCCAGTGCAAAACACTTAGAAAAGTTATTTTACATAACTCGGAAACTATTCCTTTGTGAACAACCAAGAAGGTGGTCTGATTTCTAGAAAACAGTCAGTTTCTCTTCTTAGGAATCTTATGAGTTAGAAAGTTACAAAACTGCCAGCACCCTATTACTAGAGGGCTTTATTAAAAGGCCATCTGAGATTGGGAGGGGTTTTTGTGTGGTTACTGATAGGACATTTAGGGATAGAAGAAATGTGTAACTTCTGTACCATCGTAGTGCAGCTGTTTCCAAACCTCTAGACCTTTTCCACTGCCTTTACTATTCTTTTGGGTTTTTTTCCAGCCCATCCTTGTAGTAAGGCATCCCTGCTATGAATAGTAGGTGAAAGCTTACCATTTCTTTGCTCTTAGAAAAATAAGTCTAGGGCTATTCATGATATCTAGAAGCATTCAGAACATTTGTTGGACCATAGTTTAAAAAGTTTGTATCCTAACTCGTTTCCGGTTTTCTTCTCCTACAAAATGCACCTGTAGCCCATTCTGGTTGGAAGGGACATGTAGAAGCTCTTTCTGCAGGGTTTCTCAGGAGTACATGGGGATGTGATGCTTTCAAGGGAGGTGTTGTTTTATTGGAACTGATGAGCTTGTCCCAGTTTTTAGTGGATTTTCTTATCTCTATAAAACAATAAGTGCATTACAGGGGGTCATTTATTATTTATAACATTAGTTATATGTTTGTCCCTAAATGCCCCTAATTAGAAGAGGCTTAATCTTCTATTATTTGATGACAACTAGTTAACTAGTTGTTGATGTAACTTTGCAAATAGTTGCCTGTTTCTACTGCTTCTATTTGAAGAGGAAATTTAAATATGTTCTATAGAAGCATATCTCACATAATTGTAAGACAGTGTATTTTGCACTGTTAACAATTAAAAGAGATGAATTAACTGTGAATTTAGTGATCTTTTAAATCTTGCTTTAGTCTGCTGTGTCCTGTCAAAACGCATATGGTCCGATTAAAATCTTATTAAAGCCTCCATTGGTAAAAAGGAAAACATCTGTATTATCACTGATTTTTGTAAAATATCTACTGGCTTGGGTACTTAATTACTATTTTTATTTTTTATTTGATTTGATTTAATTTTTACTACAGCAGTCCATTTTGGGATTATAGCTACCTCCTGACTGCAAGCTTGGCAACAAAAAAAGGGAGCAAATACCTGCCACAAATTAAAAAGCAGCACTTAGTAATAAATCACAATTGTCAAGCAAGGACTCTCTTGAGACAATAGAAGAAAACTAATTGCATATAAGGTACATACCATGGACAAATCTTACAGGAAGCCTGCCTTACTCTGCATTGTGCTATTACATTATCTGTAGGTGTCTGTTAGTAACACGTTATATCTTAAATCACATACAGACTGATCCAGCTTCAAAAATCTCTTTACCTGATTCATATCCATGTGAATGGCACTATCTATATGGTTCTCCTGTTACACATCTGTGCTTTCACAGGAACGTGCAAATATCTTCACATTATGCATTCTATAGACTTGTAAAAAAAACATCTACCAGACAAACTGCCACAATCATTTCTATAGCGTGGCTCCCACAACCCTTGTCTGATTTTTGAGAACCTTCTGAGCAGAGTATTTTTTGTAGGCAGAGGTTTTAGATGCTATATTGTGTAGAGAGCATGGGTACCCAAAGCAGAAAAATAAATGTCACTTTTTATAATTATATAGAATATTTGAAGATTTCTTTGACTTGAGCGTTCTGTAAAACAGATTACTGAGTGTGGCTGTTTACATGTGAATATACATACATAGGTTATCTACTGATGATATTGTCATAGGATTCTCATTCAGAGTATAGGAAAGTTTAATCTTATTGGTAATATTAAGCTTTCTTAGAATTGTAGCAGAGCAGGTGGAAAGACCTCTCAAAGGTGCAATTCCTATCTAATCAAGACCTTTGTTAATTGAGCTAATGATGACTTTCCTTTAATGTGGAATAAGGCATTAATTTAAAACACTGGGTGGTAAAACAGTAAAGCATGAGGGCATGCTAATTTCTGAGACTGGAGTTTGTTAGATTTTGGTAGGTTGGGAGATGGATATAAACCATTTGTGAGATTGAGCTGTTTGAAAGTTTATGCTGTTTATGAGATCACTGGGGTCTGAACAATGCTCATCCACTAGGAAGATTGTTGCAAATAAGTGGATGCTTAATGAATGAAACAAGGTACCACAAAATTCTGCAGAAAATAGCATCATAATTATTTGTGAGTAAGTATGCATGTGAGATTGTATCTGTTATATAAAGCTATGTCAGAGGAGCAGTCAGGATGCTATATTGAATATCTCTTCATCATCTTGTCATGACAGGTAAAGAGGTTTTAAATATGAAAGGGACAGTAAACTTTTACCAAGCATTTACTTTGTAAGCATGCTTGTTTGATTATAGTAATAATGCATGTTAGCTTTCCCTCTTAATTTCTGCTCAGCTAAATCTGCGATTAAAAAAACAAACACAAATTAGTGTTACTGGTCAGAAACAAAACTAGCAAAAGTGAAATGCATTAAGTGGGCTTTACCTAATCTCCAGCCATGCTTGTGATCTGCAGGGGGCCTATGTGCAGAGACATACTTTTTTTTCCCCAGAATTTCTTCACTTCTGGGGAATACTCTGAATCCAGTTCCCCTTTCAGATTCTTCTGAAACCACCAGCCCCTCTCAAGGCTTTCTCTGACAGTGATGTTGCTCTGAAGTACCTCTTTCAAGCTGCAGGGGCAAATCTTGTTGTAGAGATTTGTACTGACATTAAATGTGGAAACACTAAAATTGGTGTGAATGAAGAATGAAGGGGAATGGCTGGACGTGTAAGCAAGAGAAGGAAGGGAAGAAAGGCTTTCAGAGTGCCAGGTGCTGCTGATACTAGATACCCACATTATCAACATCACAGCATATCAGCATGCAACTACTCAGAAGAGCCTAAGGCAAGAGACAGCCCACACCCAGCCTAGATCAGACTCAAGCCATTAAGAAATAATAGCAAAAGATAGAGACAGAGTTGGAGACCTAACATACCCAAATTAGAAGACTAAAGTAAATTCAGAGAAGTTAAAGAGGAGAGATGCATTATTAGATCAAAACCTACAGAATCATAGAATCATTTAGGTTGGAAAAGACCTTTAACATCATCAAGTCCAACTGTCAACCTAGCACTTCCAAGTCCACCCTAAACCATGTCCCTAAGTACCACATCTACACGGCTTTTCAATACCTCCAGGGATGGTGACTCAACCACTTCCCTGGGCAGCCTGTTCCAATGCTTGACAACCCTTTCAGTGAAGAAATTTTTCCTAATATCCAATGTAAACCTCCCCTGGTGCAACTTGAGGCCATTTCCTCTCGTCCTATCACTTGTTACCTGGGAGAAGAGACTGACCCCGACCTCTCTACAACCTCCTTTCAGGTAGTTGTAGAGAGTGGTAAGGTCTCCCCCGAGTCTCCTTTTCTCCAGGCTAAACAGTCCCAGCTCCCTCAGCCGCTCCTCATAAGACTTCTGCTCCAGACCCTTCACCAGCTTCCTTGCCCTTCTCTGGACACGCTCCAGCTCCTCAATGTCTTTTTTGTAGTGAGGGGCCCAAAAGTGAACACAGTATTTGAGGCGCGGCCTCACCAGTGCCGAGTACAGGGGCATGATCACTTCCCTAGTCCTGCTGGCCACACTATTTCTGATACAATCCAGGATGCCATTGGCCTTCTTGGCCACCTGGGCACACTGCTGGCTCATATTCAGCTGGCTGTCAACCAACAGCCCCAGGTTCTTCTCTGCCAGGCAGCTTTCCAGCCACTCTTCCCCAAGCCTGTAGCATTGCATGGGGTTACTGTGACCCAAGTGCAGGGCCCGGCACTTGGCCTTGTTGAACCTCATACAATTGGCCTCCCCTATATGGAGAGAGGAGATAAAGGGCAAACCATAAATTATTTCTGCACAAGCAAGGAAGAGCAAATGGTAATTCACACGAAATACAATTGTTGTGTCCTCTGTCCTCTGTGCATATATATATATGAGGGACCAAAAATGTGTCATAGGTATACCGACAGGCAACATAACTGCAGAAAGCCTAGTTCATTTAGAGACGTTATTAAACACTAGGCTGAAAACAGTTCAGGGGAAGCTATTGAGGAGTTCTTAAAGTCAGGTCTTTTATATGAAGGAACCTAACTTTTAATAGTGGTACTCGGATTGAGGAGAACATTACTGGTAGGAAGAGAACGTAAGTTATGTCCTCCAAGTCCTTTAAGATACACAAAATTTGACTCATAATAAATATTTTCCTGAATATAGATGAAAATAAGCATGAGCTTTAGTGCTTTCTTAACCTGAGGCCTAAAGCGGAAAATGCTTGTTCACATTGACAGCAAAACTTTGCTGAGAACATACACATGATTGGGATGTTCAGATTTATTTTGGTATGTCATGTTTTATAAGAAGCAATACTCTGTTTCCATAATAAGAAGTTTTAGAATTACTGGGGAGTTTATGGGCTGGACCTCTGCTAAAAACATCATTGTGAAGAAATATTGAGAGAAATGATGATGAGTAGAGCTGTATGGCTATAAAGGTTGATTAAGAATAGCTATTGGTGATTTTTGTATCATCTTTATTTATAACTTTTTATCATACATTAAAGTTTCATTCATATAAATGTTTATGAGAAAATGAATGAATGTTACGAGAAACAAACTGAGATTGATCAGTGGCATTCAATAATAACTCTCAAACATCAGTGTTGTCTTGACTTGATATAGATAATCTGAAACTTGTTTATTGAACAACCCCTGAGGAACTGTTTGCCTCTCAGCTCACCTAGCTTAAAGCTTTGGACATTAAACTTCTGTGCTTCTACAATCCAGGCACAGTCTGCAACAAATACAAGAAAAATTCTCCCCATATCTATGGAATCTCAGGAAAATTCACTCACCCTAGAATGTTTAAAAGACTCTCCAGGCTCAATGAATTAGTATTTCCTAATTTTTTTTCATTTCACAATTCTGCTTATGGAATGGACATTGCTGCATCTGGTGTGCTGCACTGTAGAGAAGGATGGGATCCTGAAGTTTAATGTTTTATCAGACTAAGGAACTTTATGTTCATTTGAAATCTACTTCCATACATCTGTATCTGAGGATTTGGAAGTGTTGCCAGGGAGATGTTTTTGCATTAGGAAAAATGATGGAGACTGTCAATAAAGAGTAGAGCTGCTCAAATTGCTTGCACTGAGAAGTTGAATGCTGAATATGGAGAGTTTTAACAGCAAGTAGACAGTTGCATGAAGAGCAATAATTTTTTCATTAATTTCATGGTAGTCTTTTTAGTAGAATTAAAGATCCTTGATTAAATATGGCCCATATGTAGAAAATATTAATACCATACATTAGAAAAATAATGGAAATTCTTGAAGCTTACCCCATTTGTGTTTGCCTGTGTCTATGGTGTGAGATACCTCTGTTTCACAGATGTGACAGAATCAAAGGGTTCTCAGAATAAGCTTCATCTTCCCCCATAAATCACTCTGATCTAAAGATTTATGTCATGGCTTGTTACATGCATTTATAATCTTCTAGCCTATAAGTAGCATCAGAGATATTTTAGAATAATTGCTGAAAAAGAAATTCTTAGCCCTTGGCATGTGCTCCAGCAATGCCTATTCTTCTTGTAGTGATTGTTGAGTAGAAATCCATCGTACCTGTTTAACCAGAATGATGTCTCAGAAGTTGTGTAGAGGCATGAAAGTGCAAAGACAGCAAGCTCTGAAGCAGGTTCTTAACACTTAAACAATTTCAGTCTTTAGCAAATCACATGGTCCTCAGCCATTCAAATGTACCCATCTTTTGCCCTTTCAAACGATGTGGTCACTCATTTGCTCTAGGAAGTTACACTTATGAAAGTTTTCTTATGAAATAAGAGAGAACTGGACAAGCCTCCAGTTTGGAGAAGAAAGTACAGATGGACGAAAAGAAGATGAAAACTCTAAGCATACCTTAGAGAAAGTTAAGCACATGTTTGGTACATACTTATCTACAGTGGAAAGATCCAGGGCTCTTCACATGAAAACGCTGTTCTTGGCTTATTAGTCATTGAATTACCTTAATTAGTCATTGAATATCCCTTTCATCTGCAGCTTTGAAATGTTGGAGGCATTTGATACGTGATCACCCTAGAGTCAAACGGATTTCAGTGTGGAAAAAGGTGATGATACCTCCATGGCGAAGAACTTGCAAACTCTTGGTGTTTGCACAACTTGGGCGTCTATGGCAATGATTTTTCACAGAGGCCAAAGAAACTTTGCAGAGTACCTTTCTTTATCCAGTATAGCATTTTCCAGGTATCTTCATTAGGAGAAACTACCTACTCTTCCTCTCTGTACACCTGCTCTGAATACTCTTGTCTGTGCTCTGCACAACAACATTAGACTAGTACTTCACAGTCTGGCTAGATTACCTCAGGCAAAGAAGACACTATCCTTGAGCAGCAAATTAAGGGAGAAGTATAATGAATCTCCTCTCCTATGTAGTGGAGTATAAAATGGGACGTAGCTATGAGGATTTAATTCCCTTTTATATGTAAAGAGCTTTGAGCTCTTCAGCGGGGAGCCCCATGGCTGTGCAATTTTCTATACTGATGGTAACTGAATAGAAAAAAACCCCAATATTTTTGGGCCTAAAGGCTGTCTCTCATGCTTTATTCCCTGAGAGATTAGGTCGTAGCTATGGTTGGGATACTAGGCAGCTTCACACTCAGAATAAGTGGCAAAAAGACTCCTACAGCTCTGTTTGTAGGATCATGAATTACGTTCAAGGGAATGGGAAAAAAGGAAAGAGGAGGGGTATGTGCTATATGAGATGCTATATGATGAGATGGTATATGATTTCTCTGTTCCTTCTTTTCTGAGTCTGGGGTAAATACAGGATACATGAACTAGCAGCTTAGCCTCCGGGCTTTAGTTAACTTCACTTCCTTTGATTTCACTCCAGCTGTGGCTTACTGCTCATTGGCCTTCCCTCGAAAGAGGTCCCTCCTGGGGCCTGAAGAGTATGGAAAGTGTCTGTGTGAGACTAGTGGAGGCAGAAATCAGTGGACTTTTGTATATCAGGATCTCTAACCAGCCAGGCCTGGTCAAAGTCCGGAAAGACTTAATTGCATGAAGAAGAAAAGACAACAGAAAACATACCCTCTAGAGCAGCTGAGGCTATTGAGACACAAGTTTCTATGTCCTTCTTCATGCAGTGTTTTCCTCTGACACCAGGCTATTGATTACTCATCACTTTCTTCCTCTGTCACGAAGGCACAAGTTCCTCTCTGTGCTTTCACAGTCGTGGGAGCCAATGTCGAAGATCCCTGTGCCTCGTTGTGCCCAAAATGGCTACAGAGTGGGCTTTGATATCCACCATTGTTACTATGATGGTAGTCAAGTAACTACTTTATTGTGTTTCGCAGAGATAGATATCACACTGTGCTGTTTCCTAGTGCTAAATTGCATTATAGTGCAGTCAACTCCTCAGTGTTCAGGTTTGCTAGGATGCCTATAAACACAGGAGAGGCAGCTGATCTGTTATGCCTATTTATTACTTGAATCTCAAATGTCTCACCATTACCATTTGCTCTTTCCAATTTTATTTGCAGGATCCACCCAAGTTTTTAATTTTAAACTGTGGGCTGTACATCACGTACGAGACCTTTTTATTCATGTATTTTATCATACCTGTTATGGAGGAACCCACTCGTCTTAACTGAAAAAGACATAACTGAATTCTGAAGGCTTGTGATACATATAAAGGTTTCTTTGCGTTAGTTCTATGAGCTGTTTTTGTAACTGAGCTGTTGGTGTTCATCAAATAAAAATTTGAATCTCTATGAGGTACTTGACTTAGTACTTCATTTCACACTATGACAAATGTGAGAGACTAGGATGTGTTACATATCAAACAATTACTTTTCATCCCCTGTGTATTTCCATATATCTTTAAGTACTATGTACTACTAAGTACTACTCATATGTAAAGATATATCCAAATATTATCACTGTCTCCAAAAGCTGCTGCTTTTTCTGTATTATTCATTCAGAAATGCAGCATTCTGGCTAGAAGTGCTTTTATTGAAGAAAATCACTCATTGCTTTTTTTCAACACTCATTGATTTTTTTAACAAATGGCAGGGTGATAGTACTGTGCAGGCAACTCGAGGCTGTTGGTTCAAATCCAAAGCCTACTTCCTTTCTCTTTGTAGCTGATTCATTCATAGATCATCCTGAGCTCAACTGGAATATTTTTTTCCCTGTAATCCTTAAACCTGCTTTTGCATAAGGTTGGGTTTTTTTTAACACACTGTCACTTAATTTTATTACTAGAAGGAAACAAATAAAGGAGATTCAAAGATGATGATTACTCTTGAGAAAATCATTAATCTAGTTGAGATACCAAATTCAAAGGGGTACATTAAATAGGTAAAAATAGGCTGTTGGTTGTTAGTCCAGGGCTAAAGTAACCAACATTTGTTTCAAGAAGAAATCTTTCTAGGTCAGCATTGTTCATTCGTTAAATGACCTTTATGGGGACAACTAACTGTCACCTTTTAAGCTCATGAATGAATATATTTGTCTTATGATATAAATATCAAGTCTTCTATAAGCAATAAATTCAGCACACACATACCCATACGCTCTTTCACATGCAGTGAAAAATACACGCAGAGCAAAGCAGAGGTTTTAGCAGAAATACAAGCTATATAAAGGGAATGGGTCAGTCTTGGTGAATACACTGCTCTCAAATGATGAGTTCCCATCTAGGATTATTTTGCACGCAGGATGGGAATGTCTTTTCCTGCCAGTTTCTGCATTATTGTTTGCCACTTCCTTTAAAGTCATTACTAAAAAGTAATACAATTTATATAATTTTTCAAGTGTGGTGTTGTTTTTGTTTAAAGATCAGAATTCAGCCACTTTTGGAATGTGAATATAGTTGCCTGCTTCATGCTCAAATTCAGTCTCTCTGAAATCAGCGGCTTCAAAATCCCTTTGATGCTGAGCTTGCAGGAAGCCTGCGTGCTGCTAATCCATACGCCACTTTCTCCTCCTCCTGCCCCCTCAGTTGGCATTGCCTGTGGTTGAAAAATATCTTAGAAATATAAGGGGAAGCTAATAAAAATAAAACATAGTAAGGAGAGATGAATTGATAGGAACTCTAGAAGCTTCAGGGTCCATCTCTTAAAAATGCAGTTTCTCAGGTTAAAGTTTATTTTCATTTAAAGAACTTGTGCAATAAACAGGATGGATTGCAGAATGTTCTTCTATTCATATTTCTGTGAATAAGTGAGTGTAGATGCCCACACTGATTTTGGAAAAGGCTTTCACTTGCTTATTTCATAATAGAGGAATTTTGAGAGGCTGCAGGAATTTAGCTTTGCTTTTTCAGTGCAGGGAAGGAGGCAATGAATCTCATGGCCTCAGAAAGATAATCTCTCAAAAATGCTGCAACATAAAAGTTATAGCAATTGTTTGACATATGATTCAATTCTAATAATGAATTCTGATTTAAAGTTGCGCCGTTGGGGCACTGTCCTTACTTGCATGGCTATGTTTGAAGAACGCAGTGCCGCGTAAGTCCTGGGAGGAGTTCTTACATACTCGAGCACATAGAGTCAAACATTTTGTTTAGTTGCCTCACTATCAATTTAGGAGCTTAATTTTAGGCATCCAAGTCAGAAAACCTGGCTCTAAATTGTATCGCAATTAGGAAGAGAGAAGGAGTAGGCTTAGGAAAATCTGACGTGAATTTGAAATGTCTTTGCTCCTAAAACTAAGGAGGACAAAGGACATTGAAACTTCATTTGGTCTATTTTGCTGCCTAAGGCATATTGTTTTATACCCATGTTATTTCTGACAAATGTGTCTGTTTTAAAAGACCCCCCAAGACAGAGTCAGCAAATTTTTCAATCAGTATTCTAGTATTTAAAGTAAAGGCTTACCCTTAGCACTTGGAAATGTTATCTAGTTCCAAATCCAAATCTTTCCCGATTCAGACATCTTACCATTTGCAGTACTGATCACCTTGGACTATCTATGATATGTGCTAGAAAGAAGCTATTGCAATCTGTTTCAAATGTTGAATTATAAATAGTCATGCATATCATTCGTAATAGAATACACATTCATTTTTTTGAATTCAAAAGCTATTGTCCTTTCCCCATAGTTTTTCCTCCTGTAGGATAAGTAATCCCATTTCTTTTGTTTTCTCCTCCTTTTGTGGTCTCCTGGGCATTTGCCTTGTTCTTCACTAGACCTCCTCCAGCCCTTCTGCTTCCTTCTGACAGAATTCCTTAGACCTTTACGAACTCAGAAGGGAGCAGCTACTTTACAGGTCTGGCTGCCTCTTCTCCTTGCTATATGCATCAATGGAAAATGTTAAGAACAACTGAATGAAACGGAGCTGTACTGTATTATTTGTTCTTGTTAACACCTTAGTCATGACAGTTATTGATAAATTCCAGGATCTGGAAATACCACTTCACACTGATACAATGTAAGAAAAGTTGTGCAGTATGTGATTTCATATAATAACTTTCAGTAATGTTATCAATTTTTGTCAAGTGAATTATGACAAATTCAGTGTTATGTAGGAGGCTTCCAGGTTTAAGCAGCTTCATAAGTCAGCATCTGATCAATAGCAGTAACTAATGGCCCCTAATTCTCCACTGCTGACAAGCAGGGCTGGTCATGCTTTGAAGGCATGTGTTAGATATTAACGTTTCAGATGGAGTTTTACCACTTCAGATTGTAATACAGAGTAATTACTATTGCCTTTAGTGTGTCAGGATGGTAAATTTCTTTCAGGAAAATGTAAGGTCAGCTCTTTGGTGTCAAACATTTCTTTGGAGTCCGTAAATATCAAGTAATTAGAAAAATAAATCTGATGAAAATAAGTTTAGAAAAAATATTATATCCCTACTGGGGACTAGGGAGTTTCTTGTCATAGCAGGTCATTTTATAAATTTTGGTTAAGTGTTAAACTGCAAATAGATGCAACCTAGCCTCTGTAAAAGCCATTTTGCATTTTTTTCTCATTATTTTATTGGGCAGGGCACCTGGAACATTGTCTTTATCATATAGTTGGTCTTAGCTTAAAAACAATTATTTTTGAGTTTGAGCTGAAATGAATTAGGCATTTTTCTAGTTAAGGATATTGGAAAAAGAAGAAAATAAATGCAACTACTTTTGTTTGAGAATACCAGAAAAGGGCATTTGCATTTGCGGAGTGTCGTGAAAAACTCACCGGAGAACCAATGCGTAGAATTGTCCCATGATCTTGATTTAGTCCTATACGAGTCCTTGATCATGTGATGGATTTTTATTTAAGTAGTCATGTGTATGGTGTAGCCATTATAATCGGAAGTTTTCAAAATGGCTCTCAGGAGAGGGCATACGTGCCACAACATTTTGAGAGATTTCAGATCTTACAGAAAGGATTTTGCCTGATTGTCAAGCAGAAGAACGTCATTTCTTTGGTCCTTGCTAGGTGCTCTCCTCTGCTGTTCTGCCCACTGCTCTGACCACTCTGCTCTAAGTTACCTTTGAATCTTGGATTTTATCATCTAACAAGTATGAGGCATATGAAAATTTTCTGGATTTCACTAACTGGAGATGTGAAAAGGTGTAGAAAGAGAAGAGTATACTGGTTTTGGCTGGGAAAGGAAATGTGCACTGGAATGAACTTGTGTTTAAAATAAAATTGACCAAAAACCCAAAAAGAATAAGAAAAGATTTGAATCTAATAGATAACATCCACTGGGCACTGGATTGGTTAATACTACATTGGTAGGATATAAGTAAGGAGCTGCGTTATTTTAAAACTGGAAGATAATTATATTTCCACAAGGTTTCCTTGTAGTTCTTACACATTTTAATATAATTTCCCCTGAGAGGCATATTGATACTCCTTAAAATATATAGTTCAATAAAATGTAGAAATATATAATGAAGATACTAATTTTGTAGGAGTTTATGTGAGTTAGCAACAGAAACATCTCTTATTCTAAAAGAAGAATGTGCAGGTATTTAAAATGTGAAGTAAGAGATAAAATACAAACCATTTTTTATCTGTTCCTTCAGTATTCACCAGCCCTGAAATAAGATTCTTAAAGAAACTTGATTGTCTATTTCTTTTTTTTTTCCCCACTGTTATGGTGCAATAAAAGGGCTGAAATGGCACTGAAGTGGCAGTTTTAGGATATTTCCCTCCCATTTCTACAGAGTTGGAGGAACCAGTATTTCTAATTATCAGTTAAAATTTACAGAAACTTCTCTTGGTTACATGCAAGTTTGTGGCACTGTGGAAATTCACCATCACTGGCTAGTGCCTCTGGGACTTTCTGGTAATTTTGGAAATGAACTCTTGCTAGACTGCTCTTTTATTTCACTCTCACTTTTGAAACATTCTTTACATCAGCGTTCACATCTGGCAATTGCTACCCTTCGAAAATGCACTTCTCAGAAGCTCCAAAGCATTCCTATCCTACCATTTATGGCCAGAAAGAGGTCCCCCAAAATATCTCTCTGCTATAAAACTGTACTTCTTTGGAAAACATTTAGAATTACGGCACTAAATGTGCTCAATTTAGAATTACTGTACTAAATGAGCTCAATTAAATCTTCACATAAATGTCCCTCTGTACTTTTATGCCCCACTGTTGTTTTTGTCTCTGTGTGTAGTGTTTGTCATATAATCTGATTGCCTACATGTTAAAAAATATTCTTTTTGATTGCATTTGTTCTCCTTTTTGTACTGAAGTTCATACTAACTAGTCATGATAGTCTCACTGGACTTAAAATTTACAGCACCATAACTGATAGTATCATCGTCGATTATCTCTCTTTTTGATAACAACTGGTATTTCTCATTCTTGATGGTAGTTTTGAAAAAAAAATCATTCAAAGCTTAAAAAAAGGCAATCTACTCAAGTGAGAATAAATCTCGTTGGCATAAGAAGGTTTAAAGACTTAGACCAGTTTTTAAAAAATATCAAATATTTTCCTGTCCTCTTTTTTCATCTCCCACTCCTTCTAAAAATATGTTGATAAAAAATAGTTTCATAAAGTAGTTTATACCTCTTGTCAAAAATGTAAACATTCAATTATGATCCAGGACAATACCCAGTGATCTTAATGTATTCCATAGAAAGAGTCAGCATCATTCCCTCCGATAGATAGTAGTTAATGTGCTCATGAAGATCTATTCACGTACATTATAGCTTCTTTTACTGCTCCCTGTTCCTAGCTTCCAGCTATCTAATTAATTTGATAATGTAAGACTTGACAGGTGGTTTTAATTTTCTGGACCACTGAGAGGGAGACATGAGATTACAGTCAGGGAATACAAATATCACCAAGATATTTATTTTAGTATGATTGTTTGGTTGGTTTTCTTGCAGATGTGTAAGGGTATTTTACTGGCTTGGAACAAATAGGGGCAAGGGATTTAGGCTGTTCGTAGGGTCAGGTTGTCTGATTAGTAGGACAAGAATGTGTTTTCAAAAGAATAATTTTCCTGTGCACTTTTCCTGTCTTGCAATTTTTGCTGTAAAAATATTTTTCAAAGGCAAGTATCATGCTGGAGTACTTTTTGATAGACTAGCAAGAATCTTGCAAGTTGGAGACCTTTGTTTTAATAGACATTTCTCTGAAAAGGAGGATTAAGAACTTTAAAAGTGATATCTAAATAGTACAACAGCTACAGAAATGCTAACAGCTAGTTAAAAGAAATGCTGTTCTCTTTCCCATCCATGACAGTGTCATCATTTTTGCCTTGATGTCCTTGAATGTCTTACGGTGCTGGAATGAAAAACTGGATAGTTCTACCTGTTTTGCTCTCACTGCTGTACTAGTGGATTGTCTTGCAGTTGTGGATTAATTTTAACTAAAATGTGGATGAGAGGCAAGGACGTATTTCCCACTCCGCTGACAGAAAATTGAGACACAGTATAGATCAAGTAGCAGTCTCACAAAATGTAAGTTTTGGGGGGAAAGATGGGCAGTTTTAGGTGAGAGGCTCCTAAAAACAAATCTCTTGATTTCTGCTGTATTTCACTATTCACTAAACCATCTTTCTTTCCCCAGTATATCCCTACTTTTAAGGCAGAACTCAAGAATTATATATTTTATCCAATTTTATATTACTTACAGAAACCTAGGTTCAAAATTACTTGATAAGCAAACATTTCTGAAGCAGCCTTATCTGTATTCCAGTCTTTTGTACATAGGCAAAGCTCGTGTGGTAAACTACATAGCTTCTGACCAAAGTAAAAAGAATTAGGAGGGAAACACTACTCGTAGAAAGCAGCAGAGTATTAAAAAGGAAAAGAATGACAGCAACATTCATATAAGGTTTGAGTTCATCAGTGTCATCCCTTGATTGGTGACCTGGTTGCTTATCCACTGCATGTAGTCATTTGAGTATCCCAGCCTCAGATAACCTTGGAAAGTCTTGGTCAGTCCTAGCATTGTGAGAGAGGGAGATGGCAGTCCTGGAGCAAATTATTTCTTATAAAGACTTAAGGAGTCCATCAGGTGGAACAGCGGGGCCTTGTTAAGCACTGTCATGAGAAAATGCAGTGAAAGTTCATTCACAGTGTTGCAGACTTCTGTGTAGAGAAATATGTGGGGAATGTAAAGGATTATTTAGAGAATGCAAAATCAGGTTATCTGAGGAGTTCCTTAAAACATAGATCCTTTAGCCAGCTCCTAGTGGACAGAGGCTTATGCAATGGTGACCCCCTGAAGTCAATAGATAGTTGCATTGAGATCAAGACATCACCCTTCATGGGTGGCTGCAACATCTGTGCAAGGAAATTATGTTCAAAGTGATTATAGAATAATTTAGAATCATAGAATCATTTAGGTTGGAAAAGACCTTTAAGATCATCAAGTCCAACCATACAGTTGACACTACCAAGTCCACCAGTAAACCACCATGTCCCTAAGCACCACATCTACATGTCTTTTAAATATCTCCAGGGATGGTGACTCCACAACTTCCCCGGGCAGCCTGTTCCAATGCTTGACAACCCTTCACTGAAGAAATTTTTCCTAATATTCAATCTAAACCTCCCCTGGTGCAACTTGAGGCTATTTCCTCTTGTCCTATCACTTGTTACTTGGGAGAAGAGACCAACACCAACCTTGCTACAACCTCCTTTCAGGTAGTTGTAGAGAGCAATAAGGTCTCCCCTGAGTCTCCTGTTCTCCAGGCTAAACAACCCCAGTTCCCTCAGCCCCTCCTCATAAGACTCGTGCTCTAGACCCTTCACCAGCTTCGTTGCCCTTCTTTGGACACGCTCCAGTGCCTCAATGTCTTTTTTGTAGTGAGGGGCCCAAAAGTGAACACAGTATTTGAGATGTGGCCTGACCATTATGTCTATTGTAGTTTGGCTAAAGAGACAAAGCCCTTTTCTCATTCACCTACCTTCAGTACTCTGGGTGGTAAAATACTCCTCTCATGCTTCCATTTTCATCTGACAGCATGTTCAATCTGGTATGACCATACTGAGCTAAGCTTTTTTCCAAAGTAAAAAGTTCTTGCTGGTTCCTTGTATGGTGGCTTTGGTTATGGGATAGCTCTGCCAGTGCAATGCTTGTGAGCAGTGCAGTGACAGTATCACCCAAGGGAGGGGTAGGGTCAACACTTAGAGAGTTTGACTACGAAATACAGACAGACAAAGTGTACATGATGAAGGGAAAAAAACACACCAAGAAATAAGTCAATAACCTCTTCAAACATGTCTTATAAAATATTTATAAGTTTGTTTTTGTTACTTGGGCTACTCATGACCTCTGATTGCTTCATCTTTTTCTTACAGAATAGCAGCCAGTGTAAGTCTCTTGCTTAAGTCTCTTTAGAAGTAACATCCTAGGAATTATCTCCTTGTACCATTCATAATAAAGTTCAGAGAGGCCTTAAGTCTGCAAAGGATGATGTTTTCAAGGAAATATTTTTTTGCACACTGAAACTTATTTCAGTATACGAAGCTAGCATTCCTGTATAGATTAATATAGCTAGAATAATGTCTAGCATTATTTTGGCAAAAGAAAGAAAAAAACCAACCTTTTCACAAATGAATGGAGGTGACGCACTGGGACATAGATAAATGAAGAACTCTTCAAAGCTCTGAAAAACAAATATATTTAGGAGGGGTTTGTTTTCTTTTTGGGGAAAAAATGTTTGCATAATGAAATACCAGTTCATTGAAACCAAATATTTAATTTAAACAATTGTTTTCAGTTTAAAACATGGCTGTTCTGATAATTTTAGGGCTGTTTCCAAATCATTATTCCATTTAAAGTATCTTTTCACTTTGGAATAGACAGTAAAAAAATCTAGAGATAGAAACAAAACACCTCAGAATGACCACTAGTAAATACTTGTATTACCCTGAGTCATTTCCCACTTGGAATTTTGGTTCATAGTCATTTTTGATATTTCAGCTTTTTGTCACCTTCCATCGTAGGAAAAAATAAAGCTTAAACTCAGTGACCTCAGGAAAAATATGTCTCTCTCAATTCTTTGAATATATCTGTCTTTATATATTCAAAAAGGATTTATTTGAAAATAAAAGTTTTGGAGAGCCTCAGTGGGTTTGTTGCTGTGTGTTGTAAAATTATTTCTTGCTGATAAAGCTGTGGAGGCTTTGTATCTTTGAAAATTACATTCCATTTTGAGTGTCTAAAAATGAATTGAAATCTTGGCAGTCAGATTTGAAAATTGCATGCATGCTGTGTAAATGGGAAACCTTTTCTGCAGCAAAAAAGCCAAGACAATATAAAAGAATAAAGTGGAGTAGACATTTAGTGAAACCTTACTGTATCCCATCCATATATGTTCTCTGTTTATGAGTTTGTCATAGACTAAGGGAAAAAAAAAGCGCCTTTGTCAAAAATATCACCAGCATGTAAGGCCATAATCAACTTTTGACTATGCTCAGGCAGGACAGAAGCGCTACCTGGTTACTTATGACTTTATCCTGTATTAGGGTTCCACCCATAACCCACACAAAACGGTAGAGGGACTCAGGAAGTCATCTGTAATGCTGGAGAAGGGTCCTGGTACCATTATATAAGTTTTTTAAATTGGCCTGGGTCTGTTTGTCATACTACCTGTTGCCCTAGGTGTTTTGTTTAAATATTAACCTATTATTAAATATTAATCCAGAGCAAAATTGCAAACTGAAACACACATTTGATCAGTGACTCTGCAAATACTGCCACTTAATCATATCTGAATGCAAGTTACCTGGTTCTACTGTCAGCTTCATCTCCATTTCCACCTGCTTTCTTCCCCCTGTGTTTTCTAAAGAAATGGTTTTGTGAAATTTCTTGATGACAGTCTCCTTTTTTAAAGGTCCTGCCTGGCCTTGATGTACAATCTTAGATATTTTGACTTACCGTCGCCAGATCTTGGACAAGATTTCAGTCACTGTTTATCAGTGGCCTAACTCCGTAATGTCAGATCTGAATTTATCCCTTTAATGAAATATTCTCCTGTTTTATAGGAGCAGTTAAATGGCTGTCCTTGTAAACTGAAGGCTGTGTGGTTTTCTAACCCCAAGAATCCCAGAATAACTCTATTTCCTGAAAGACAGGGAGAAACATTTTTCCATAGAGAAGATGACCAAGAATGACTGACCTGTGAGTAAGTAAAGAAATGGCTTCAGGAATTTCAAGAGGCTAAGGGGATCTAGTTCAGAAAGAAAAAGTCTTGCTAAAGAAAATCAGCATTTCTTGGAGCTCTTCCTTTCTGAGCTATAGCGAGTAGTAGATAGAAAGACTACTGAGTGACATGCAAGATTAGGCAGCTATCTGGAAAAAAGGCTGCGTGAGTAAACCAGAGCAAGTATTTCTCTGCTGGCACAAGATTGCATAGAAATATCTCCTGTTGAGAGGCAGCAGTGAGGATGCACGGAAAATGAAGCTAGTAAAAGAGCTCTGAAGTCTGCTAGGCCTACACCTGGCAAAAGAAGCCAATGCAGTTATTTGGTCGGGCCACCTGCTCTTGGACAAATAAAAAGAGTTCATCAGAAACCAGCACTGGAAAATTGTTTGGCAAATGCCACCTGAAGTAAGATTCTGGCTCCCTTAAGTTTGCCAAAAGCAAAGATTCTTAGGGAAGATTAGGTCATACACCTTTCCAGGGTAGAAATCTAGTGTTTGTTTTGTCTTCAAAGTATCTAGACTGCTATAGACTGTGAATATTAATGTTAAAAAAAATGTTTAAATGTGCCAGCTATTGCTTGACCATTCTGCCTAATAGTAGGTTTGGTAAGTAAACAAAATGTGATTAATCAATATAATTTCTTGACAGGAACTTTCCATGGATTTGTATAAGTCACAAATCTTATTAGCAGACTGGCAAAAGATCTCTTTGCAATACGAGGTTACCTTAAGTGAAAAAAGGCCAAGAGTGCAGATTTAGGACAATGCATGCAGTGCTAGAAAGTAAGGAAAACTTACTGAAATTTGCAGTGTCTCCTAGTTGGAAATGAAAACGTTTGATTTGTTAATATAAGTTAGGGATAACTGGAAATAATGCAGTTATCGCAACCCAAGTGTTGGAATAGATCAGTAATAGTTTCTGGTATTAATGTAGCTCACAAATTATTTCTTGATGTATTCTCTGCTTGGGAGAGTTTCCTTTACTTCCATCCACAGAGTGATGGGGAGAAACCTCTGTAGGGCTCTACTTGCCTACCCAAAAGTGAAAAGTGAAAGAGTGAGAGCAGAGGAGGGCTTTCGTACCACCATTGCCTGTCTTCCCCTCAAACAACCAGGCAGTGTAATTGCATGGTGTAGGGGAAGTAATCTGTGAGAACCTTTCCTTCGGAGACACTCGGTTCCTCTGTTGCAGTTTACCACCGTGTCTGTTCTCCATAGGTATTAACAACTCCCTCACCCCCTTAAAAGGTTAGGAAGGAGAAGCTATGATGAGAATTAACTAATAGGACCATATCTGAGCAGTGTGTTATTCCTGCTTCTGAAAACAGGGTATATGGCAAAGTGGCTGACATGCCTGGTGGTCACAAAGTTTAATGGGGGCCGTAGGGGTCCAAGGAGTTCTGGAGTGAATGTGGAAAGAGGAAGGGAGGGACACCCATGTCATTGCTTTAGCTTTATAGTAGAGCTTCTTGAACATATTTTTATAGTTTGTTTTGAAAGTTTTCATATTCTTCAGTTTTCTCCCAAGGGATTTAGTGCTTTTTGTTGCTAGTTTTCTTGTTTGACATCTTCTTTCACTCAATTTGCCTCGTATGTTTCCCAGTCATAAACTTCTCCTATGAAAAGAATAAAAGGTTTTTATACTGTATTACCTCATGTTGCAAGAAGCACAGAGGTAATCAAGTCCCACCATTTCCTTCTTTTTATCTTGCCTCTTGCCAAGACCTCCTGATGCAGCAGGAGTGAACCTCTGATCATTCCACCTCTATGGTCAAATCAATAACAAATGGTTCACGAAAGCTGTATTTGCAGTTTGAATCATGTCTACCTCTGCAATGAGTCACGTACTCTCATCTCAGGGGCAAGAAGGCAAATGCATGGTTTTCTTTTCTCTAAAGGGACACATTAATTTTGCAGCTTGCTAATTGGGATGATCTTAATGATAAAGTTGGGTGTTGTCTGTTTTACTGTATCAATAATGTTTAACAATTTGAAAAAATTAAAATGTCAGGAGGCTGTCACATTGAGAAAGACTAGCATTCTCTCCCTAGCCTGACTAAGGGCTGTATAGGGTATCTTTCTCCAGTGCTTTTATAAGTGTCACTCAGCAAATCTGCAAATTCAGATCTGATACTCCTGGGTGGATTGTGCAATACATTGCAGCACATGCATCTTGCTCAGAATAGTGCAGGAGGTACTGTTGTTAGTCTTGTAGGTACAAGGTGCTTGTTGTGGTTTCTTATTTCAATGTTGCCAATCCTCATAAGTTGGAAGAAATCTGAAAGTAAATGAAAAGTCTATTTTTCTCTGGTGATATATGAGAAACTAGCTCATGGTAGTCTTTGTCCAGGCATTATTTAGTGTGTGCCAATATTTCTGGAAAACAAAAAGATCATAACGTAAAGAGGTCAAATATGTTGAGAGGGCAGAATAGATGTGCTTCAAAAGCAGCCTTAAGGAGACATGAGGAACTCGCATCGGTATTAGTACGTCTCCAAGAATCACTGCATGATGTTCTAACTCATGAGATACGACCCACCCAGGTAATCTCCTTCTTCTAGTCACTGATTCCTCCTACTCACTTTTTTCCTAGCATCTCTGACTCTCACTGCCTATTCTGTGGTTAAAGATAAACCAGCAGCTTTGTTTTGTAGTGCTATAGATATGATAGCTTAAAACAGTATGGAAGATAAAGGTTCTAATTCTCTGTTTTACACTGAGAAGCAGATGAATGCTAAGAAAAAAAGATAAGGAGGACTGCAGAAAGGGAAAAGAAGTTACAGAGAATTCATATGTTAAAATTTTGAGGCAATCTTGTGAGTATCATCTAAAGCACAATTTCTGTTGGTAAATAGATATAGGAGAGAAAAAAACCACAGGAATTTAAGATGTGAATGATGCATATATTTAACATCTATGTAAATGCTACTGCATGAGGAAACTGATTAATTAATACTAATTATAAAAGTTTATTTCTGTTTTTTTCATTAATTAATTAACAAGTATATAAATAATATTTTTATTTTGAGATAAATAGTTACTTAATATTGACATGATAACCTCTCTGTCTACAGACTGAAGTTGTAAAATTAATACATACTACAAAACCACGATTTTCACTAAACTCTTAGTTTATTTCACCTTTTCATGGAATAGTAGTTAATTAAGCAGTCTTTAAAATGTCCCTATAAGTCTACAAATGTTAAAAATGGAATATTTTATACATTTATAGAGAGAAATAGTAGTAGATGATACTTTCCATTGAGTTCTAAAAAGAACCCCCAAGCCCTATTTAAACTATGTCTTTGTTTCATGGATGACATTTCTATAACATCACATCCAATTAGAGAGAGCTGAATTACAAAGAAACAAACAATAAAACTATAAAAGAACAGTCTAATTGGGTTATAAATTTGCTTAAAGGCTGATTGGCCTCCCCTTGCCCCATCCCCAACAATAAATTGGAAGGTGTGTTTTAAAAAAACCCACACACTTACTTTCATAGTGATGTGTATATACAAAGAACCAACAAAGCTGAAACTATTCAGTTCAGCTTCATCTGTTTCTTCATATGGATGTTAATAGATACGTTATCTTAATGGCTTACCTAATCAACATAACGTGAATTTCCGATTTTGCCTGATGACAATCCATTCACGTCTTTTGTGAAACAATTATACTGAGGATGTCAGGGCAACAACAACTTTAATTTGAATTGCATATATGTGGCTTAAGAACATAAAGCAAAATTGCAGTGCATTATAGTGAAAGCTGTAAAATATAACAATCTTATTAAAGCAGCCTCCTATCTTCAAGTAAACAGCCCCAAAGTATTCCAAAACATACGCAAAATAGTGCCGCTTTACCTTCATTAGAAAACCTACCTCCATTTTTGCATTTGCAATAGGAAGGTTTGGGGAGTGGGAGAGTCCCTTTCTGCCTCTCTTTGGTGCGTGTACTCAGAAGGTCTGAAGTTTTGAGTCAGGAAATATTTTCTGCTGTCTGGATTTCTGTGAGAGTGTCATAAATGGAGTTTTTCTTTAGAATCAAGAAAGCCGTGGCTGGTGGCTTTCATCAGTAGATCTGACAGTGTTTTATGAAGGACATCAGGGTTGTTTTTCCCAAAGTGAAGCACAGGGAAGAGGAGGTCACCAGGGAGGCCAGAGGCAGAATTAAAATTGAATTGAGCGTCCTAGTTCTTTGTACTGCTTTTTGTTCACTTGAAAACTCAGAAACCAGAGGATAAGACCCTGCACTTGGATTTCTACTCATTCTCTTTACCTGCATTGATTGACCACAGTAACGGGCTTTACAAACTCCCTGTGTTGTGGATTTGGCTCTTTTGTCACCTGGAATGGTGGATATTTTATATTGCAGGTGTGGTGAGGCAGCTCTGTGAGAACAGGAATAAAAGAGGTTGGAGAAGAAATACTATCTTCTGTTAGACGTGGATATCAACGGAGCAACAAACCAGATGCCATGCAGTCACTTCTTCAGGTGTGAAACAGAAGAAGCCAATGTGAAGCAAAATCCAGCTTTTCTGTCACTACCCAGATTTTTTGGCTTGTAGAATAGCTCCATGATACAATCCTCAGTGGGTAATTTTAGCTAGATTTATATTGAATAGTTAGCAAACATAACTACCTTTCCTGCAATCTTCAGTCCCTAGTTTCCCCTACCCTCCTGCAATAAGCTGCAGCTCTGCTGTGGGAATCGAGGCAGGGGATGAAGGACAGCTGTCTGCCATGGCCAAGCCTGCCGCGGCAGGGAGCTGTACTGCCAGTGGAAGGCATTGCTGATGGCAGGCGCTTGGAAGCGCTCTAAGGCCCTGGAGTTTCTCAGGTCTTATTTCCTCGTTATCCTTTGCGGAAGGAGACAAATTCGCCTGCAGTGCATGGTGCACCTGCTCGATGCCATGTTTGCACACACTCTGTGAGTTCAGAGAGAAGCTGTAGTGGGGCAGGGAGCAGAAACTGGACTTTTGGTCTTGCTCCTCTGTGTTTATGGCTTCTTATTTCTGCAGGGTGCACAGTCTATGCATGGCATGCTTTAGCATGTGAGATTCTTCTGTCTCTAAAATAGCATATCAAAGTGCATTTTTGGATGCCTAAATACAGGCTTCCAGCACTGTTTTAAACAGCCTGACATATCTGTCCTGACCTACAGCTGTTTTTCCTAAAGGTCATAGGTCTTGAAGGCTTTAGGATCTTTTCAATGTCATTCAACATCCATATTTAGACACTGGAATTGTCCTTTGTCTATATTGCTGAGGCAGCATTTGCTTATTTGGATTTTATCTTCCTGTACCACCTATAATTATTTTTCAGTAAAGCCAAACAATTCTGTTCAAGCATGTGAACCTGCTTCTGTGAAGCTCATTATAACAGTATTGCACCAAGGCTCTTAAGCAATCACTCCCGCAGGGCGTACCACCCAGGTAAGAACTAAATGGTTTTGTGGGTGATCATGCAAGTCTGTCCTGACTCAACTAAAGTAGAGACAGTTTCTGGCTTCACAGACCATGGTTATGAAGTTTGGAGACAAATTAATTTCTGTGTTTCTAAAACAAAATATCTGTCAGCCAATTTCCCTTCATGTTGGTTTCTTATTTCTCTAGACATGAGTACTGAAAAAAATTGTTACCAAATTTGATTGTACAGTTTACCCGTGGGTTATTTGACTTATGTAAGTTATTTGCTCTTTCTTAATTGTGCTCTGTGGTTGGTTATCTAATTTACATGTCAATAAATTTATTGGCAGCAGAAACCTCTCCAACAGAAGACTAATTGCTGGCGAGCGTTGCCTGGCTCACAGTGGATGCTAAATAATGTATACACCTGACTGTGCATAAGCAGCCTTGTTACATGTAAATCAGCATTGTGGCAGGAGAAACAATCATTCTCCAAATGTCTGGGCAAACAAAAAGGAATCTCCAAATTGGAAATGGAAGATGCAGCACTTCTGCAGTGACTGCCTGACATTGGCCACTTGGTGTGTTTTCTGCTGGTCCTGGATAGCTGCTGCTTTTTTATTGTTTGGGCTGCTTATGCATTTTTGGGTTTGGTTTTTTTTTCCCTTTTCACTGGCTCTCTTGAATAATTTTATTGCCTTTTTTGTATTATGATTCTGACTGGCTGTTTTTTTCCCAGCTATCTTATTTCAATTTTGAAAGTACGCTAGTATTATTTGATGGGTATTAGAGAAGTTTTATATCTAAGAAGAGCCACTTCAGTGCACTGTCTTTGCATATAACCATTCGTTCTGCCTTACACAATGTCCCAGTATAAATTTTATTTCAGTAGACTTCTGATTTATACTGGCGTAATTGAGAAAAGAACATGCAATCATAATACATCAGAGTGTAAACCCTCCAAACAAATATCTGGTATGGGGAAAAAAGTTGGAATTTTTGGAAGAGTTTGAATTGGTTTGCTTATTTCCTAGCTGAGGTTCAGTAGGATTTGCGCATCAAGAGCTATATTGCATTCTCTGAAAGTTCATATACAAACTTTCAAGGTGGATTTCTGGCCCTCTGGAGTAGATGGCATTAGCATTAGCCAGAAATTCACCATGAGAGTAGCCAGCACATAACACGTGTATACACATGCACACACATATGTTAGAATTATGTTCATTATTGTTAGTTCTCCTTTCAGACCAGAGTGTTAACCCTAACCAGCAGATTGTTCGAAGAAATTTTCAAGCTTTTGCTGGTGCCCATTTCTGTGTGCTTTTCTGATGATGTCTGGAAGAAAAGGTTAGAGAAGAGTGGGACCTCTTTGGGAGCATCAGCTCCCCTCAGCAAATGTGTGCAGAGTAAGCCACAGAGAAAAAACAGCAGCTACAGCTTGATGCTGATACCTCTCAGGTGCAACCTGTGCTTGTCTGGGAAAGCAACTCTCCTCCCCTTGTCCGGTACACACACAGACGAGTCACCTTAAGTCACCTGTGGCCTGACTAGGTTGAAACTGAGAAGAGGTGTATCAGTAATCTCAGCTACGAGGTCACAGACACTGAACTTTGGTGGGACTTAGTGCCCTTAGGCGATCAGAGGAACGTGAGTATTCATCACCTAAGACAACTGTGTGAAAGTCAACTCCTGTTTTCCTGCAAACTGGACCAGTGAAATAGTTTTCACGTAGTCCAGGCTGCTGTCAGACAAGAAATGGCAGCTGCCTCCAGCAAGCCATTGGGCTGTAATACCTCAGTTTTAGCCTGTTTTCTAATTTGGATACAGCCAGGGGGGTTAGATCATTGCCTGAGCCAACTCTTTGGTCTTTGGCCCAATTCAAACATATGATATAAACATACCCAGAAAATTGAACTGTAAAGGCATAGATTTGCTCAATAGATTTGTGTGTCAAAAAATGAGGAGCAGAGTAATCCTAAACAGATACTCTTGAAATGAATTGCCTTTTTTTTCCAAAATGATATGGTTTCTATAAGATTATCAGAGTAAAAGGTTTCTACTGAACTTTGAAACATCAGTGTTGCAATATTTGTCATTGATTTGAAATACTCCTTTTTGATCCGTTTCCCTCCAGCTTCAATATATACACAAATCTGTCAGGACTAATGTTTCCTGTGCTATTCCTTTGCATTGCATTTTTTTGCTGTATCTTGAAGTATTAAAAATACATTGCATATAAAATCAATACCAACTTTTAAATGGGTACCACATCCTGGGAAAAAGCTTCAAATTATCTGTGGACTCCTTTCTCCGTGAAAAATAAAGGTGAGACTTCGCAGTCTTTTCCTTTGCAATTGCATTAGGGATTAGGATAATGAGCCCTAGCATTGCAGACTGCAAAAATGTGTTAGTTTTAACTAGAGAAACAGGATGGAAAATCAAATTAGTCAACAAAGGGAATAATTGCTGAAGTTATGCACTGGAAATTCCTGCAACTCAAAAATGTTTGATTTTTTTTTTGTAATTAGTTATAATAAACTAACAAATGTCTTCTTTTTATTTAAATACATAATAAAAAAGGATTAGTTTGTGGCTTTTACCTGTGTTATACTTGGATGAGTCTAAGGACAGGATTTGGACTGCAGCTGAAAGGTCTTTCTCAGCCTACCTCTGCTGCCTCTGCTTACGAGTGCAAGTAATCTGCATGGGAGCTGTTCAGGCTGTACTCCTTCAAACATCATGGCTGAACGGGCAGGCATGCTGATGGAGGTATTATCATTGCTGGAGTCATATCCCTTCCCTCTGCTCTTTGCACCCACTTTATGCTGAGATGAGACCAGGGGCTTCACTGCTTCCTTGTGATAGGTGTAGTTCTTTCAGGAGACTCCGGGGGTGATGGTGTCATCTTTATTTTGGTTGTGGACTGACACAATTAACCAAGCATACTCTTAAATAACTTCTAAAATGGAAAGGAGATTTAGCTTTTCTTTCTGTGGTCTTTATGTGTTCTAAACAAAATCCTGTTCACAGGGTTTCGAGCACTGTTGCTTGACCTGAGTTCAGCTGTGTGAGAAGCCATTAGATCTCTGCCCTCCTCTCTGCTGAAAGCCTTCACCACTCGACAGCTTCTCGATAGGCAATCCCCCGCAGTGCTCAGTCATGGAGAAGTACCAAGAGCGAATGAACAGATGAGCAGCAGAAAGGAATGAAGTAAATGTGCTTTCCCCCTGGAAAGTATTTAGCAGAGCAGTATTTTTCTGAATAATAAGCTTTAGTATTGCTTAAAAATCAATATTTCCAGGAGGATTATTATTTCTGTATTATTCAGGCATTTTAACTTATTTTGCAGAAAATAACCCAAATGTTATGACAGGTGTCAACAGAAAAGCAATGACTTTTTCTGTCATACTTTCATAAAATGTCTCAGGTTCAAACACACATTAGTAATAATTAATAACTGTAGTAGACTTTTTCTTATGGAAGAAAATCTTTCTAGGTATCAGCCAGAATAGCTGAGTCACTTTGCAGGAGCGGGGAAGCGAAGACGAGGCTTAACACTGCATGTTCTGCTGTTGTTATTCTCTTCCTGATAGAAATGGGATAGAAAAGATCTTGACACAAATAACTCCATCAGCTTTTTCCTGAACTACAGTAAATACTGGCCACGTCAGAGCTCGCGTAATGGTCCTGCCCTCAGGGCATCGGAGTTCAGGAATCAAATGCAGGTGCGGGGATGGTTATGATACAAGGGAGTTTTCATCCTTCTGTCCTTTTCCAGTGTATAACTGACGGAAAATAAGAGCAGCTTTGTTAGCCCTGTGCCTCCCACATCACATCATAACGGTTCTTCCAGTAAAGAAATCTCTTAAAGATGGGGAATTTTTTGCACTGTCAGGATGCCGTAGTGTTGGGGGTGTGTGGATTTTTCTTAGCGTTTGGCGATTCTACTAAAGAATTGTATGGTGAGCACAGAGAGAGGCTGAGGGTAGCCAGGAAACTGACAAGATACTAATGGTGTGAAAAGTATTTTTAATTTTTATGGTGGCATTTTAACAGAAGTCAGAAGGGGTAATACATTGCTGAAGTCAGGAAAGGGAAGGAAAGGGAAAATGGGAAAAAGGGAACATGCATGGGTGTCTTGAGTCTGCCCCTTTATGCCATTAACTTTCACCAAACTCCATCATCGCCCTGGCTGAGGCTGTGGCTCTGGATGTTTACAGTAAGCCAGGAATCACTTTGAGGAATGGGGAGCAGCATGGTCGGTTCAGTACATCATGGGGACTAAAAAGATAAGATTTGTAGGCCAATGCTCTCTTGCTTACAAAGGCAGGTACTGCTGCTGTTCTCCCTGCATTGTGTGTGTTTGCTAAGGGTGCAAAAACGCTCTACTGAGTTCTAGCGTGGAACTCAAAGGCAAAGAGAAAATGTGCTACAAATTTCATCTTATTCATCAGCTGCTTTTGCACACAACAGTTGGCAACTGCAGAATATGAATCATTCTCCAGTTACGGTCCTTAGCTCAGAAAAACTAGATACTTAAGGATTTATTTGAAAATCACTTTCTCAAAGTCATGTTTGTTTATTTTTAAGTTGTCTTTAGGGTCAATATCAGTCACTGAGAAGTTAACAGAAGAGCAATGAGGAAAGCCAGGAAACCTAGAGGAGGTCTTCGGGATCTCAAAGTGAGAATGGGAGACCCTAAAAGTAGACGGTAAAGTGTGATCTTTGCTTCCTTCAGCCACATCTTACCCTTCCTATGAGTTCTTCAACTCCCTTTGTTTCTATCAGTGGAGCATCTATGAGCATTGTCCTTTGGGAGGAGCATCTCATTTTGTCTGCTTTTCAAGTACAGCTGGGAAGGGCGTTAACCTCTTTTCCTTACATACTTACCAACTTTCTCTCACAGTCTAATGGGAAATTTTCATGAAAGATTTGAAGCATGGTGAAAAGGAGTATTATTTTTCTTCCCATTGAAGATGAGTAAGAAGGCAAGGGGTAGCAAGAATGGACTTAATGCTGTTGGCTCTTTGAAATGTATTTCTGGGGTGACATTGGCATGAAAATTAAGTCTTGTACATTTGTTAGACTGACCAGATAACTTTACAATCACGTATGTGTAATATAGACATGCATAAATATTACTTTGAATAAAAATTCTAGAGGAAAGACTTTTCCTAGAAGAGTCGTGAAATCAGTAAGGATTTTGGTCTTCTTCAGACTGTGCTATTGCAATGATTACTGTATAACTTATTTATAGTCAGAAATTAATTTACGCTGTTAATCATGAGTTATCTCCAGTTACATATGCAACTACCAGTGTACATATGCACTCATCATATATTTTAAGATAATTTATCATTTAATTTGCAGCTCTGGAAATGCAGTTGCGATGGTTTGTTCATGTGCTTTGATGCGAGAGAGGGTGTTCTGCTTACTCAGCTAAACCTAGGAGTTTTCAGCAAAAGCCATGTGCACCATACATAGGTTTCCAATCTTTACTGTGGTCTGGACCTCTGTCTGTGTAATCAGTTTAACTCTGTGAGCCAAAATTCCCAATGTGGTAAAGCAAAACATTTCCAATGCATTTGGAAGTGGTCGAGTGCCATTAACTTTGCTTGATTTAGAAAACTGTTCACATTCTGCAGTTCAGTATCTCAAAAATTCATTAACTGTTAATTAATTCAAGCTTTTTGCTTTTGATAATCCACAATGCTTGATAAAATAAAACAAAGAAAATGCTGTTAATCATTGAAATGCCCTATAAATTGATACTGTTACATATTAAACATAGTAACTACATTTGACTCAGGAGAGCTAATTAGTAAATGTCTGCTATAGCCTTTGGTTACTGAAATCCTAGACTGCCTATGTATTTGCATGAACTATTGATTTCACAGTTATAAAAAGCTTCTGTAGACTCACCATTTTCTGCATATATTTTTCTCATAACCCCCAATGGCACTAGCTGGAACAGGAGAATTCAGTCATGCAAAATAACATTTAACTCAATAAAACAACACAAGAAGTAGAAGATTCTGGCAAATATCCAGTATGTGACTCTTGTTTTACTCCTAGGTTCAACAGAGGATTCTCTCCATTGGAAAGGGTGAGCAGGGCCCACTGGTTAGCCTGGATGAGTGTTTCCCTTTTTGCCACTGCTACTGGTTCCAGTACACAGACAGGTGAGGTTTGTGGAGAGGCTTTGGTGGGCTTTGTAGAACTGGGTCTTGATGAACAAGATGGTCTGTGCATTAACTACTCAATTTTAATAGAAATATTCATACTTACAGGAGAGACTCTTTATAAAACATTGATTGTTCAAAATTATTTATCCTTGGATGTTTTCTGTTGCAAGATTTTGTGTGCATGCAGACTATAAACACTACCTAAACTCATTAATAAACTGTCTTATTTTGGATAAACGTACTTTCAATCATACAAACAGCCTTAGTGTTTTTATCTTTTGGAAAAAACCCCCACAACTTCCATGGATATTTTTAAAAATATTTTTAATCCACAATACTTTTTTAATAGTTAAATCCTTCCTAGATGGCAAAACCTTCCACACTCAGATGTAGTAACTTCTGTCTTTGCAAGGGCCTTACACACTTTATTTTCATTGTTTGGGTGCTCTCCAGTGTTGTCTGAAGAGAAGTATGAATTTTCTTTGTGTTTATTAGCATTCTTACAGGCTACTGTGAAATTGTAATTAAAAAAAAAAAAAAAGGCAGTCTGGCTCTTGCTCACATACGCCATTGCTGACTTTAGTTGAGAAAACAGAAGGGCGCATATGCAGGATGCCATGCAGCTCATGTGGCTGTTTAATGAGAGCTGAAGGTAGCTCCTACCTTGAGGGAAGTTCCGCTCCAGGGCAAAACTAAAACATAGCTGTATATCCATGCTGAGAGCTCTGTGTACTCATTTTCCAATTCTAATAAGGAAGCAAGCCCAATTAAGTGGAATAAGCCAGACAATTATGCTATGGAAGATTTTAAATTGAATATTTTAGAAGGGGCTCAGGGAGTTGGGTGCCTAAGCTCCCTTACCAGAACTACCATGGTTCTCAGGATATTGCATGCAGCGTCAGGTGTGAAGCAGAGCGCACCGTATCTGTTTGACACAACTTTAGTTTCCCTATTGAGATATGTAAATGTAGGATCTATTTCCAAGGACGCATTAGCAATTTTCCCTTAAATACACCACAGTAGAGGACTGATGTGTAACAACTGTGGAAAAAGAACAAGTAGTTATGTTGCTTGCTTCTGGAGTTATTAAGGCTGGATGACTGGCTGGATGACTTCACTTTCCAAAGTAACTGAAGTTAGTTGCAAGTAAGTACAATTCTTAGATTTTGATCAGTATGAGACTGTTCACTGCAGTGGCCTTAAGCAGCCGCCGCCTTAGCAGTGCTCACTGCTATGACCTTAATTGTTGTGGGGGTTTTTGATAAATAGGAATATTTTTGTTTATTATAATCTTGTTACTGGATAATTTATTTTGCAATGAAATCCACGGGTAACTAAAATTCTGTCTTTACAAAGCTTTCATGAGAACACAAATATAATGTGTTTAAAGATTATATGTTTAATGAAATCCCCCCAAAATACTGTGAACAAATGTAGATGGTACATGCATTTTTCTTTGCAATTGTCAATAGAACATGTCTATTAACCAAGATAGTGGTATTAAAGAAAATTTGCTTGACATTTTTCACATTGGTGAAACAAAAAAAAAGTCCTAAGCAAAAAAGAAAGAATACCTGCACATTGCTAACATTTCCTTAAAAAACAAAAACAAAACCAAAACCAACTTATAATACCTGTCATCTTTGCTTTCTGTCATTACAAGAATAGATACAGGGGGAAAAAAGGGAGAAGAAATAGAAATGAGAGATTTCTTTTTAGTTTGGAGAAGATGCAAGTGAAAAGATGCAAGCGAATTTTTAAACATTGGAAGCACTAGTTCCACACTTAATTAAATAGTTAATATTTAGTATTAAGACTCTCATGAAAAATTTCATACGAAATCTTTCCATACATCAGTATATGAAACATTTTTCTTTTTGAGTAACTCAAGTGCTAAAGAGAAATTCTAACTCCAGAAGTCAAAATACATTGTATAATCTGTTGCACCATACTTTAATAAAAAAACCACATTTCTCTTGCAGCATCATCAAGTGCAAAATTGGTAAATAACTGTGTCTGTTTTGAGGTTTTACTTCCTACTTTCATTGATGTATTTTATTTTAATTATGTGAAGCTCTAAATTACAGCTCACATGATGTTTGAAACTAAATAAGATGTTCTGGTTTTGCCAACAAAGCATGCTATCTTTCAAGGGATCTGTTTTATTGATGATTAACAACAGGTTATTTCTTTAACAATGCCAATAAATTTCAGATGTAGTTCTAGTTTTATTTTAGGCAGTATATGTTAGCGCAGATAGCTGTGAGTCAGCTGTCAGTCATCGTCAAATAAAAGTGCTTCAAATTCTGTGTATCTCCATATATCTTAACTCTTGTTTAGAAATATTCAAGAATTTCAAATGACTCCACTTGAAATGCCATTCAAAATCACAATTCCCCAGCACCTCGGGTCAAAGCAATTACTTACCGCTAATAACTGCAGCGTCATACTAGTTTCCAATGTGTAGATACAATACCAGCAGGGATTTTTAATCTAATGATTCTACCTTCTTCATGCAAGACTCCATATTTTCAAAAGCCAACTTGGTACAATGAGTCGGTGTGAGGGAAGTGCAATACTTCTGTTATTAATGTTTGATGAAAAATTAGACTTTATATTCTCTTCTTATTAATTTTCTAGGTTGCCTTTGCCATAGTCTTTAAGTAACGCTATTTTCCAGTCTTTTTTTTGGCTTCATTATTTATCTAGGAAGTAAGTTTAATTATGCTCTGTGAAAAAGGTGTTTGTGTCGCCTTTGGTAGTCATCACAGCAGCTTGCTGTGCCGACCCACCATTTGCTGCATGTTAGGATAGGACTCCTCTAGTTGAGGCAGAAGTTCAGTGACTTCTGCCTTTAAGTGTAATACTTTTGAATATATTTCTAAAGCTATATCTACATATTGAAGTAAGTTAGGCACAATTCATTTTTTGCTTGGACTTTGCTTTGGGTTTTTCCCCCCCTTTTTTTGTTTCTTGACAGCAATGTAACTAAAGCAAGACCTTGTAAGTCTGCAATTTCATGGCCAGACCACGTGCTAACAAAGTATAATTCAGGCTGCTACAAAATTTTTCTAAAGCTTGTTGGGGAGTTTACAGGAATTTGACATACTCCTCTAGGGAAAAGAAGGAGTCCCCTTTATTCAGACCTTTTCACATTCTTCCTTCACTTGTACTTCCCTTGGCTGCATATTGGGACCCTGTGGGGGAGCTATAGGATAGCATGGGGAAATCAATGCTGGTTTGAATAGCTTTAGTGGTAGCTATTGCAGAATTTATTTGAGATAAAAACCGGTGTATATACCTCAGGCACTGTTTTCTAGCTATGTAGAACTGAAAGATTTTCTAACCTTTCTGGAAAAGAAAAATAAAGAGCCTGTGGACAAGCTAACACAATACAGAGAAGGATAAACTTTGAATTTTTGTTTCTTAGATTTTTTCCTGTTTTGCTTTACATTTTGCAGTCATTTCCCACACTGTCATTTGTTGTCCGTTGGATAATCAATGTTTCATAAGCTAAAGATTAGGTTGTGCTTTATAACTTATATAGTACCAAGCAAAAATGTCAACCAGTTCTTGATAATGTTTTAACTGTGCCTTTGTGGAAGAAAAAGTAAGAACCAGGTAGCTGTTTTGGGGGTTAAAGGATTACTGAAGTAATTGGTCTAAGCTGTAAATATCTGTGTGGTATCTGTGGTTAAACTTCTCTCTTTGTACAAATCTAACTTCATGTGACTAAGTGGCAAAGACCCAAAAAAGCCAGAATGAACTGGGTTTTTAAAAAGTATATGAAAAAACAGCAGCTCAATAAAAATGGACAAAATGCCAAACCAGAAGTAAACTCAAAGAAATCTCTAAGGAAAATCTGAAAATGTTAATTAAATCCAGTTGTGAAATGCTGAGCTAGATTCTATGTTTCTTCACAGTTCTTGACTTTGCTGGTGAGAATTTATCAGGTGCCTGAAAGGGTGAATGTTCCCTTTCTCCATTACCAGTATGTAAGGTTGAAAGACTGGAAAAGTGGATAGACCAGAGTGTGTGTCACCTGTGACAGCTGCTTTGCTGCCGAGGCCAGTAAAACAGCTCTGAACCAAAATGTTTGTCTGTGTTCTTGAGCATGGTCAGGAAAGAGTAAAAATCTGATCAGACAAGAACTAGGTAGAAAACAAATTTATTGCACACAGTTGGATGTCATTACATTTCACTGAAGTCCTTCGAGGCTGTATTAAAACAAGACATGTTAATTCAAATAGCTTTGTATTCCAGTGCCTCAAGGGCTGGGGCAGATGGGGAGGGAAGTGCTGAAGGAAATAGGTCAGGCTGTTTCTTCACTAATGGCTAGATTAAAATATTTGTGTCAAATACTAGCAGGGATGTATTTGTATCATTGCACCATTCAGCTGTACCTTGTTGCAAGGCATAGGGGACAGATATGCTTCCATCCTGACAAGATTCTTACTATTATCGACACTTACAAGTCTTCCTTTCCCCTAAATTCTCCAGCAAACATGACTAGTTATAGAAAGTGCAGTTTATTATTGAAGAAGCCTTTTGTTCCCATTTTACTGTTTCAGTGACTGATTTCTGTCCCAAAGGGTGCTTTTCTCAGTTTTATTTTATGTTTTTGGAACTTTTTTATTTTCTGTTTAGGACAATGCTAATACTAGGTCCTATATTAGTATCATCAAACTGAAATGTAAAGCTGTCTAAGATGATACTAAAAATAGTTCAGTCTCCACATACCTTTTCTGCCATATTTGTGACCTTTTGTATAGAGTCATTCATATCCAAGCAGCAAATTCAGACAAATGTTTATTCATGCTGCGTGCAAAAGTGGGGTAAAAATTGAGTTAAATTATTGATATAGAAAAAAGAGGTAAACCACTGAGTCAGTCATCTAATCAAGAAACTTATCACAAAACAGGACTAAGGGTTTAGATACTAAGAAGATGTTTGCTAATTGATGCTAACCTCTACAGCGTCATGCAAGTCTGGAAGCATGTTTATTTTCAATAAAATAGACACAGAAGGAATCATGCAAATCTGTCTTTCTTGGAATTTGCATGATCAATTATGCAATCAAAGTATTTTTTATAGAATATCTAAAGAGTTTTAAACGTAAGTTTCATCATGTGTTGCCTTACTTCTTAATTACATTTTGTGTATAAAATTTTATTCACAGACAGTACAAAATGCAGCAAGATATTTTAGTCCCTTCTCTCTTCCCTGCAACCTACCTGCTTCTCTGGCTACTGCTTTTGCCTTCTGCTTCAAATTGCCTTTGCAAACAAACCTACAGTTGTTCTCCCTGGGCCACTGCAAAACAGGCAGCCGCAGCCACAATTAACCACAATTAACTGACTTCCTCGGAAAGTCTTTGGCTGTGTTAGCCCTTTGCGTAGCTATGGGTTTTCCATTTAAAAGTAAATTCTTTTAGTTATGTAATAGAAGATTCACTTTATATATTGGGAAGTGATTCTTTTTAATGGGACCTAAACTCCAACACAAATAGAGTGGTCTGGACAGTATGTGTGACAAGATAATGTATGAGTCTATATAAATGGAAAAAACCTCGCACACAGCATATATAAATACATAAATTCAACTTTCATGCTTTCAAATGTTTCACAGGTATTACCTAACAGTAAGAAACTAAAAAAACCCCAAATTACAATAAAATGTTTTTTTCACAACTGATAATAAAAGTATTGATTTTATATCCCACACAGCTCTCAAAATCGCATCTTTATATTTTCTAAGAAGCAGAATGATTATAACTGTGTCTGAGATGCAAGCTATTGTGAAACTGAACCAGTTATATGTACTCTCTCCTGTGTTGTACTTGAAATTTATAGCCTCTGTTATTTGAAATTCACACTGGATTTCTGATGGAGGCTTCTCATCCTAAACATCCACAGGTCAACAGATGCTCTGAAATGATCTTTTGGAACAATATCTAGACTGTTTCTTGAAAAAAGCTAGTAATATCTGATGTCTGCATTTGTTTCATGTTTCTGATCCCTTTGAGATTCAAAATGGCCTTTAAATTGAAATTTTTCTTGATTTGTGCCTCTGGTTGGCTGGACACAAGAAAAGACTCCTCTGCAAAGCACCAGAGTAGAAAGGTGTTTGGAAAGAGTTCAGCGATTTTGTCAGGCAGCACATTCAACCAGGCACTGAGGCTTAGGAGCAAGCTAAACAAGCATCAGCCTTCTTGATCATGCCTCCATTTTCTTTCATTGGTTTGATTTTTCCCTTGAATGACAGGCACATTTCCTTATTTTTCTCTCCCTTCTTCTTACATCCTCAAGGACAACCTGTGAAGAGAATCAGATGTTTTCTTTGATCTCTGTAGGCCTCTGGAAATCATGTGGAGGCAAGATTTTTTCCTATGGATGAGGGAATATATTTACCATGGTTGCTGAATATCATTCTCCAGTAGAATCCTGCTTGATATGGTGCGTTCAGCAAGAGCAAAGAAAGTACAGGAATAAGTAACAAAAAATAACCGTGCAGGATTGTAGTTGTAGCTTCTTTCTCACAGTTCTGGGCTAGTTGTCTCAGTGGCCAATTCACTACGAAGCAGGTAATTGCTTTTCCCAAAAGTGATGCACTGTTAGGAGTACCACTGGCTGCTTCTCCAAAAAAGGCTCAGAAAGGCAAACATCAGACGAGGAATGAGAAAATGGGGCCTACTTTCCTTCTAGCAAAATCTTGAATTCATCTCATGAATTTTTACTCACTTGGTTGACATTAAGTTTTCTTGCCTTGTATTTTCTTCAGGTTTTTTTCCTCATTGCTCACACCATGATGTGCAACTCCTCCCTTCCTTCTCCTTTACTCAGTCTCAATGGACAATTAAATGTAGCTTTGGGAAAAAAAGTCTTGTCTGGAAGCAAGAATCTTCATAATTTATGACAACTGTCAAAACTTCAGGCACAGTAGATTTAAAAGTCTTTGCTGATAAAAGCTCCCACTTGCAGTAAGGTCTGACCTGTGTGAGTGGTACAGTGCATTTTTGAGCTTTGCTTCCACGCCTGAGGGGTACTGCAAATCAGAGGCTTCTGAGTATAGGAAGATAAGATGACTTGCGCCAAGGGACTAGGCCATCAGCTTGCACTATTTATGGATGAATTTCAGCTTATTGTAAAATGTCAAACCCCATAAAATGCCAGACAGAAAATATTTTGGTGAAGTCAATTGGCATGTTAAGAAACTGAATGCTTTTTTGAACAGATTTTTTTCTTTCTCAATAACAATTGTACGAACTTTTGTCGCCATCATAGGATGCTGGGCAGGACATATATCTGTGGTCAAAGCCAGATGTGTTCATCTCACAGAGGTTACCCTCCCACTCTGTGCTCTGGAGTAATCTGGCTGCTGATGCTGATGGGATGTTGGGAAGAAGGTGAGGGTGATGCCTCATTGCTTTACTCTCTTTGTAATTCCTCACTTGCCTGAGCCAGAGTCCACTGTAGTGGAATGACTGGATTGCTGCAGCCATGGGTGTTTAGGACTAGAAGGTGGAGAAGATTGTCTCTATTGCATGGAACTTCTTCATAATCAATAAAGCTTAATGGGTGAAAAAAAGTACTTTGTTTTCTAGAAGGTATTTCTTCTTGCTGTCCTTCCAGTGGGGGTATGTTGCTAGTTTTATGACGGACTGTGCTTCAAGCCACCTGTCAGTGGGCCCAAACAGATGTGCAGGGAATTCAGCCAACTTTTATTGTTAAAACTGAAACCCTGATTTTCTTGCATTCATACATTTCATGATTGCAGTCGGCAGCCCCTAGGATTTGTGGAATTGGGAGCGGACACCTTCACAGCTTTGGTGTAGTTCTAGTTACTGTTTCCCTAAGTAATCTGTACTAAGCAGTTTGTACTATTTTTAGTGTAATGCGTTTTTCTGCCAGGGCCTTCATATCTAATCTTAAAAGCTTCCTTTTAATGTTAATGTTGGAAAGATATTATTGTTCTGGTAGTCCTGATACAGTTGGCTACAGTTTTCTGCTGCTATTTATGTTCCAATGCATGGCTAAATTCCATATTTTTTTATATGTGCTTCTGTAAAGTAACTTTGGTCTTGATTCTAGAAACCATTTAAAGTGAAAGATACGTGGAGTGAACTAGATATCAGACCTCAAAACAGACACTTTGAAAGCTGCCTGACCTCTTGGTGTTTGGATGTAAATGTCAAAGGTAAAAAAACCCCAACAAAACAATATTGTCTCTCACTTAAGAATGACTCAGGACTTTCACTGGGAGTCATGAGATAGCTATGAATTTCCCCACCTAATTTATCTACTGGGCCTCGAACAAAGGAAAGTCATCAAAGAAGGGCATGTCTTTGGTTCATTTCTTCCAAGAACCTCATGGTTAGAGAAATAACCTGGAATACAGGAGGCAAAACATCAAATCCCCAGGTGCTTGAGGGGACTTGAGGACTGGGTCATGTCTTTCACTATAATGTTCTAAATTCCAAGTAACTGAGTATTTAATGGTTGGCCTTCTCTCAACCACTCCTGCTGAAGCCATTACAGATCACATGAAAAAAATTGAGTATTTATTTTAGAGAGAAAATAGAATGGGTATTTGGTAGAAAGGTTACCTGGGAGGTATTGAATAATGATATTTAATTGAATAATGGAGGAAGAGCTTTGTTTCTCTTTTCTGTTTCAGTTCATTTTAAATCTTTTTATAGAAAACACAGCAAAGGCAACTGGAGGAATGCATCTCGATCTCCATAATAGTCTACAGCCATGTGACGGGGCTTGATTGTTGGAGAAATAACCCACCAGGAAAGAGAAATATTTAAAAGTAACTCAGATGTGTGGAAATTGCTTTAGCCACTAGGGCATTATGGCAAAGAACAACCCACACCAATCAAATTGGTTTATATACCTTGGGTGGTGACATTTTCCTTAACTAGCATCTTTGATGTTAAAAATACTCTGTGCATACATAAAATATTTCGTTAATAAGCATAGCTGATAGCCATAAGGAATCATAGTTCCTTAAATCATTTTGGTTGAGTACAAAATTATTGATCCCAAGCTAGGAAATGGGGATAGAGCTATGCTCCCTCTTTTCCTTTTCTGCCTCCCTCTATTTTATTGAAAATATTTCTGGCTGGACAAACAGTTGCACTGAGACCCTAATGGCTGAATGCACAGAGCAGCCTCATCCAGGCACACTAGTAGGCAGGAAAAGAGAGAATGAGTTCCAGACACTAAAGCTCTTTTAAGTGTCAAACTCCTGACAAGTGATTTCAGTGCCTGATCCTGCTGCATGTGAAGTGATGCTTTAATTTGCAGTTGAATGACAAAGTCCTCAAGTCATCCTTATCTCCTGAGTAATTGAAGAAAGACTCTGCAGTGTAAAAATTCATTATAATTCTTCTGTGTCATTTTGCACCTTTGGAAAGGAATTTTCTATCATTACATAGCTCTCTGGCATATTTTTATTAGCACTGAGCTGCAAAATATGAGATGCACGCCTAGATTATGTGCTTGTATTTACAGATGAAATTGAAGATTAAGAAGAGAATTCATACTGCATCTGTGCTAATTCCACAGAGCTTCTCTGCCATTGATCTTTACACTTTATAATAGTTTCTTTCAAGATCTGATGAGAAAATAAAATATAACCATTCTTTGTAAGTGTTATTTGTTGCTGTCCATACCAAAGGAAGAGATCATTTTATAGTCATTTCACAAGTGGAGATTAATCTAATGAAGTAATTAGAGTAAGTTAAGATAAAATATAAGATTGGAAACTTTGAAATGGAAGATAGAATCTTTTCTACTGTCTGATGTGTTTCTCTCCATTTCCTGGAGCTGGAGAATGGTAATTTTTGGAGCGCTTTCTGCCCTGTTAGAACTTGAAAGCAGAGTTGGAAGCCTTTCAAAAGAGGGATTTCTCTCTTTTGGGAGTTTGAAGAAGGGGCACTGGTCACTGAGTCTTTAATTTGTAAAAAGTAGATTAGGAACTAGCTAGCAGCTGTTACAGAATTATCTGCAAATGCAGTGGGCTAGATCCACTGATATGCTATGAGTACTTTGTGCCATTTTGGCTAAGCAAGGAAGCATTTGTGATTGCTTTCTTTTTTCCCAGAGTGTCTAAAAGAAAGTAAGACATACCAGCTTGTTATCTGCATTATTTATGATATCATTTTACAAGTTACCATAAGGATATAGCACACACAGAAATGAGACTCACAAGGAATGAGGAGAAAGGTGAGAAAACATCAGGGCCAGGAGGGTTTTGAGGTCCTTCTTCTGGAACGGAGCTATAATGGAGATGCTGCACAGCCTGATGCACCTCAAGTCTCAACCTGCAGTTGTATGCATCAAAGGATGAATGTAAAGGAGAATGTGTTGGCAGTGGAACCACATGAACCACTGTGCGTCTCTGGATCATGAGCTGCAGAACAAGTGGAATGGATACCAGGCTGAGCTCTGTAGCTTTGGTGACAGAAGAGAAGCATAAATTTGCTCTAAGCTGTTTTGACATCTTATTCTTTTCTCTTTCTAGAACTGACCATTGTCCTATCCCTACACAAGATGTTTATGCTGGCCTCAGCACTGAGACTGCTGAATCCCAAATATGTTCCAGGTGAGTCCTCTTTCCCTTTGCTTGAATTATTGCTCTGGGTATAAAATAACAATAGGTCTTTACTTTAGTTCATAATGATAAATTATGTACAGAAATGAGTGTCCCCACTTTTTGTCGCTTCTGATCAATTTTAGAATAGAATAGAATAGAATAGAATAGAATAGAATAGAATAGAATAGAATAGAATAGAATAGAATAGACTATTTCAGTTGGAAGGGACCTACAATGATCATCTAGTCCAACTGCCTGACCAATTCAGTGCTGACCAAAAGTTAAAGCATGTTGTTAAGGGCATTGTCCAAATGCCTCTTAAACACTGACAGGCTTGGGGCATCAACCACCTCTCTAGGAAGCCTGTTCCGCTGTTTGACCACCCTCTCAATAAAGAAATGCTTCCTAATGTCCAGTCTAAACCTCCCCTGGCGCAGCTTTGAACCATTCCCACGTGTCTTATCCCTGGATCTCAGGGAGAAGAGATCAGCACCTCCCTCTCCACTTCCCCTCCTCAGGAAGCTGTAGAGAGCAATGAGGTCGCCCCTCAGCCTCCTTTTCTCCAAACTAGACAAGCCCAAAGTCTTTAGCCACTCCTTATATGACATGCCTTCCAGCCCTTTCACCAGCTTTGTTGCCCTCCTCTGGATGCATTCAAGGACCTTCACATCCTTCTTAAATGGTGGGGCCCAGAACTGCACACAGTATTTGAGGTGAGGCTGCACCAACGCTGAATACAGCAGGATGATCACCTCTTTTGACCACCTGGTTATGCTGTGTTTGATGCACCCCAGGATGCAGTTTGCCCTCTTGGCTCCCAGGGCACACTGCTGACTCATACTGAGCATGCTGTCGACCAGCACATTGTGTTGCTTTGTGACCATAAGGATTAAGGCTGTCATACTGCAGCTTCTCTGCATTCCTTAGGGAATTAGGTCTACAGGTCATCCCCTGTTCTGTTCATAGACCCCTGTCTATGTGTGAGAGTTGTTTTGGTTGCTGTTGAGACTGGGGTTTTCTCCTTCACAGGAAAAAACTTCCTGGATGAGTGCATTATTTTCTGTCTGTGTTGCATTGGTCTATTTGCTCTGGAACATAAGAGAATGAACCAAAAGTTTAAAATATTTCAAGGTAGTTATTGGTTTGGGTCTGGTATGTCTTCAGGATTTTTTTTTTTTTTTTTTTATATTCATGACTGCCGTGAGCATGCAGCATCTCCAAAACATTGTTCAGTACACAGGGGATGCATTGCAAAGCAACAGGAACCACTTTGTGACCCTAGTGACATTTATACCCTCTGTATTCCAGATGCTGCGAGGCATGGGAATAGGATTTCTCTGTCCAATGAGTGAGACCTCAGTTCCTCATGCCTAGGAACTTCTGCTTGGAAATACCCTGAGGCATGGCCAGTTCAGCACATAGTCTGTGGAAATGCATGCATGCCTCTGTAAAATGATTCATCTCTACACTAACTATAGCTGGGGATTTGGCTTTACCTAATTTAGTGCTAGAAAATGTTTGGCATCTGGGGATTTGAGAGGAATCCAGTTGAGAACTGCACTTTCTGACTTGAATTCTGCTCGAATTTCTATTAATTTTCTTTTCACACTGTACAATCAGTTTTATTATTTGGGGGGTTAGCTGTGCCTTAAATCTGCAAATCATACAGACTAAATCAAATCAAATTAATTTCTCAATTCTATATTGTGTGTCTGAGAGTAAGCAGTATAATATTTGTCTCATGGGAATGATGACTCTGTGCACACCTGTCACAGCACATACTCTTTTTGGTAAATGCGGGTGGTTGAAAAGTGTGAAGTAAACATCAGTATATTGTTAACCATGGACACATAATCCTTTAGACTGAATAGTTTCTGAAACATGAACAATGGGACTTTGGAAAACAAATGACTCATGCAATCACACACTTAAGTTTGGAAAAAGTGCTGCACAAATCTTTGTCTCATCACTATAGGGAAGAGATATATGCCAGCACCTTCAAATGATGGAAACAAGTCTTGTGGGGAATTGATGAAAAAATTGCCACTGCTGTAATGTCTTCTTCCCAAGATAAATGGGGCAGGAGACAGAGTCTCTCGTCTCTGCCACAGTCATAATGTTAGAAGAATGATAATCTGCCCTCAGGTCAGCTCTTCTGCGGCAAGACCAGATTCCCCATGACTATTCTGTGCTGTGTTTTCCACCCCACTCCCAGGTGACACAGGGAAATGGTCATTCTGACCTGGGTTCACCCATTGCCAACAAAGTTAATAAAGCAGCTAAAGTTTACGTCTTGGTATTACTTTGTCTTTGCCTCCTAGATGCACTGTGATTTGGGCCAAATTTAAAGAAGATGGCCCAAGTTAATGAATCAAATTCAGGAATTTGGACTAATTACAAAGGTGTCCTCAATCTGGGTGCTCTAGATTATGCTCTGCTAGAGCATACTTCTTGCAAGTGATTCCCTGGGAGACTGTGCAAGGCACCCACATTACATGCCTTAGATTGAATGATCTGACCACCTCTGCAAATGTGCTATAAGGAGAGCTGAGCGTAACTGGAAACAGATATACGCTGTGTGGGTGAAAAAGATATTTATTTCTATTTTTTGAGATTTTTATCCATTTTTCATACTTCTCTGAGACTGTGAACTGCCTCGCATAATAATTGCTATGGTACTGTAAATAGCAAGGAACTGTTGTCCCCCAAAATTTACAAAATTGTTATCATTATGCCTGAAAAGTTGTGGTTTTGAAAAATCAAAGGCCAGCGGAGGTATAATACATAGGTCTTGATCATTTTATTCATTTTTATGAACTTTGTTTCAGTCAGGGACAATGATCTGAAAGCTGCAAAACTGGTGAAAGAGTGGTGTCTTGCTGTGTCTCCAGATACGTGAGTGTTTGTATATGAGAAGCATTGATTTATACTGAGAATTTCAATCCAGGGTCGTAGACTCCTCTTGTCACTCAGTAATGACTTTTTTATCACAGAGGGCCAGAAGAGCCCTTGTCAGTATTTTCAGATTTCAATAGCCTCTGGTATGGTGGGTCACCAGACAGCAGTGCCTCCGCCGGGTGGTTCTGCTGTCAGCTTGTATGTTCTGGACTGTTTCTCATCAGAGCAGGTTGGAGCTGCCTAAATCTATCAGGGAGCTCTCATGAGGCTCTGCTCCGGTTATGGACAGAGATCTTAGGGTCACCGATAGCCTCAATGCACTTCATTTTTTCCCCAGTGTTGCCATTTAAAGATGTCTTGTTAAAATTTGGTCCCTGATGCTGCTGATAATAGGCAGCGATGTTCCTCTCATTCGCTTTGCAACAGGAGCAGGAGTGACATGTTACAGATCTGTTCACTCGTGTTGTCAAAAACTAGGTCTCTCAGAACTGACAGGTCTGGCCGGTGGAAAGGCTGGGGAAGGAATGTGAGGGAATTCGGTTTTGGTATAATGCTTGGTATAGGGCAGTAACATACATAAATATACATAATCAAGATATAATATATAAAGAAATTATTTTGCTTTGTGTGCGACAGTGTATTCAGAAGCCTATTTATATTTAATAAGCTGCAGTATTTAATGCACCCAGTTATATTTTAAAGGGCTTTTACAAGAGGCGGTTGGACTTCTATGAGAGCTTCGGCGTCTTGTGCTGTTGCACATCTGCATGGCTTGGCAATGTAGCTGAGCGAGGCAGGCACCTCCCCGACCACCTGCTCGCCTCCCAGTGACTTCTGCACAGCACAAGACTACCATCCAGTCTACAGGAGAAATCCAGGCTGTTTCTTGTGTAGGACAAGATGTTATGGAGAACGTAGAGGAAAAAAATATTAATGATTTCCAAAGGGCCAAGATTTCATCTCAGTGAGCTTTATGTCCGTGCCTGGGGTTTCCCCTCTCAGGAAAACTGCTTGGCCCTCACTTTCCATGTTGTATAGTCATTGGATGCTCACTTGCTTGAGCTCAAGTCCAGACTGTAACAACATGGTTTTGCTGAACTACTTGAGTATTTGGCCAGCTTGTCCAAAATGCAGTACTTATTATAATTAGGCAGCCTGAGAAAGGAAGATGAGATTCTGCTCTGGATTCACTACTGGATTCATTTTTTTAGCTATCAGTACAATTATGCATCACATCAGATTTTCCTTTTAGGTCAAGCAGTTTAGTAGCAGCTTGATTCTCAGGTTGTGCTCTCATATTTACAGTCAGTTGTCATGGCTCTTGTCTAGTCCAAGAAGCAAAGCTTTAGGCTTAGACACGGGAGTTCTCAGTTGTATTTCTGCCTTTGGCACTGCCTTGGAGACTGAATTTATGAAAGTAACCTCCTGTCTCCCTGGTTTCCCTTCCCTCCTGTTTTTATGTGGCTTGCAAGTTACCTGTGACATGGGTTTTTACTCTTTGCAATGGCCATTTCTGACTGGGAGAGAAGGCTCCCCACTGATTGAAGGGAAGGACCTCTGGATGTGACGGTGTGAGCTGCCACGGCTCAGGTGAAAGGCTTGTGGGGGGTGGCAGGAACAGCTCCCCTCCCAGCACGGGGCTTGTGCCGTGCCTCTCGCTGCACGTTACATGTGCACAGTGGTTACTTTAATGGAGATCCGGTCCTGGCTGCTCTTACCTCCTAAGCACTACGGTAATGTAAATAACAATCACAGGGTCTTTTCCTCTGAGAGCTTAAAAATGTGTTGCTTTAACACTTCAGAAGCTGACAAGAGTGTCTGTATCTTTGTTCTTGTTGCTTTCATGCGTTGGATGAGGTTTTCTCCTGGGACTTGAAAAGGCGCTTGGAAAAAGCTCTTTTAGGAAGTTAGCTTTATAGGATTATTTTAATCATAATGCGCTTTCAAGGAACACTGGTTGTATTTATTATTTTGAGTTATGTTTAATGATTTCTGTTTTCCTCTTGTGCATACTTATTTTTGTCATGTGCTTTGCTGTGTATTTAACGTGTCTGGGATGCTTTCGCAGACAGGTGCTACATAAATAAAGTGTATTATTATTTTAATAAGCTGCAGCAGGACAGCAATTAGAAAAGTCCATATGTTCATATTGTCTTTTTAATCGTTGGTATTGCCAGGATTTACCATTTGGGGAGAAAGGAGAAGTGGAAAGGAACTTCCATGTGGGAGAGGGAAACTGCTCCTCTCTCCCCTATGCCCACTGAAGAAGTCTTTCCCTGAAGGCATTCAAATAGATGCAGTAGGTTATATTTTAGGTTTATGTCCAATCTTTCTCTTCCTGCTTCTTGCAACGTTGTGGAAGGGGTAGTGAGCAGCAGTTAAGTGTTTGGCTGATAGGGAAGGCTTCAGGACACTGGTGAGATCTCACCCTACTGTGTTCAGTGATGGCAATACAGCCATGCAGGAAAACATGCAGCCAGCTGTGCTCAAAATGTTTGTCACGTGTGTACAAGCAGGAAGTTTTCCACCGTGCCTTGCATTAAACACCTGAACCAACACTTCTGAAGAGTTAAAAACATTCTGTTAGCTGATATTCTTCTGTTTATTTGTTATTGCTGCAAACATCTGTACTTCCAGGAGCAAGCTGGTCTTGAAAGAAAAAATATCAGAATAATACTTAAAAGACGAGACAAAAAACCCACAAAGGACTATTTCCAGCTGGGAATACCAGCAGAAAAGCTAGAAATCTCTTGAGAAATACTGTTGTCTGTGATTTCCAGCTACAAGTAGAAAGTTACGGTGGTACAAAGCTGGGGGTGGCAGACTGCAGCAGTAGGCACGTTAGCCGGGGCCTAGGCTGTCCTTGGGTTGACTCCCAGCTCTGCAGTGTCTGGCAGTGCTGGTGCACCTTCAGCCAGCCATTTCACCTCGGCTCTCCCTTTTTCTTTTTGGACCGGTGACTGTTTCTGAGTGTGTATTTTTATGAGTGCATGGTAGAAAGTGACCGAGATCTAAACTGATGTCTAAGCTTGACCAGAATTCAAGTAATCACTCTTTGATGTTTAACTGTTGTTAACTGTAACCATGAAGATGTTTTTCTCTGGAGACAACCTATGATTCCTATTTTGAGTTTCTGACTCAGTCTGGAGCCTTTTTGACCTGCACTGCTGTAAATCAGGCCAGACCCTGATGCTTTGCACACAGTACTTCTTTTTTTGTGAAAAGAATTTCACATTGTGAAAGTAGAAAACTAGATAGGGCTAAATTTTATCAAAATCTGTTTCACAGTATATTGCATTTTGAAAACCAGCCAATTTTTTACATGTAGGTTCTACAGTGTAGTAAAATGTGCACATAAGCACGCCTACACACCAATTCTGTACTACAGAAGCATATATTTTATTTCCACTGGAACTCTTTCCTTGCAGTTTTAATTGTAGGCTTTCTTCTTTTTTTTTTCCAGTCATCCGAATTTGTTGCACTAATTCTGTAATATTTATTGTGTAAAGGGTACCTAAGGCATTTTGTTGTTGTTGTTGCAAACTAAGAAATCAGTTATAGTCTCACCAGAGAACAGTATTTGTTTTACATGCTGGAAGATGGACTCCTGATTGGAGATGCAGAGCTAGTCTCTTGCAGAAGGAGGTCAGCCCGTCTGCCTGTTGGGGGGTCTGGCTGCCCACAAGGGAGGAAAATGCGTTTGTCTCTTAAAGCTGGGACCAGCAATGACATATCATAGCTGTTGCCCACATTGGGGCCTGCTTTCCTCAACCAAGCTCACCTTAACATTTCAAGAATTTGGGAGAAAGGTAGGAAATACAGGGTCCCACAGGAGTATGTCATTGTCGTGGTTTAGCCCCAGTCGGCAACTAAGCACCACGCAGCTGCTCGCTCACCCTCCCCACTCCCGGTGGGAAGGGGGAGAGTATTGGAAAAGCACAAGTAAGAAAACTTGTGGTCTGAGATAAGAACAGTTTAATAATTGAAATAAAATAACAACAACAACAATAATAAATTGTAATGAAAAGGAAAATAATGAGAGAGAAAGAGGAACAAAACCCAGGGAAAACCAAAAAAACCCCAAGTGATGCAACTGCTCACCACCCGCCGACCGATGCCCAGCCCGTCCCGAGCAGCGATCGCTGCGCCCCAGCCAACTCCCCCCAGTTTATATACTGAGCGTGACGTCAACACCACTGGGATTCGAACCCAGGATCTCCTGTTTACTAGACAGGGTAGCTACCTGGGCAAGTTCTCAGTAAAATTTACTCATAGCCTGAATGAAGGTTAGAATACAGCATTTGTGTAGCACAGTCTTATGTTACAACTCTTGGTTTGTGAAAGTATGGGATTTTTACAGTTGGTTAAAACATTGGGTTTAGTTACGTTGTTTGATTTGTTTTTCTTAAGTTTAGAAAATATACGGAGACTGAAAATTTCTTATTACTATTATAAAACATCCTTTTACAGAGATAAGATTTCTTTTAGTTCTACGTCTTTGGAACTAATTGCTCACATTATATTTCTGCCTGCATGCATTTAAAACAAGTAATGGTTTAACTGCAACTCTCCTTGTCCAAACAAGCTGGATCTGATGGACCTCACCCGCTGAAATACTTGTATCACTGCAGCATCTTACTGTTGGCTGGAGATGTTGTCCAAATGCAGAACAAAAAATGCTCCTCTGAATTTACATTTGAAGTGTAAGCTACAACAGGCAGATACAGACAGATGGAAAATGCAAGCAGTGATATTAGTTAAGATGATAGGAAAGACCCTCAGCACAGCAGAAGCTTAACCATTGTCATGTTATACAGGTCTTGGAAAAAGCAGTGCTCTAATGAGATTTGGAAAACAGCAATAAAACAGGTTGCAGATGTTTCTGAGATGCTGAAAGGGGGAATGGGACTGACCACGAAGGTGATATTGTTTTAAAATTGAACAAGAGCTCAGTGGGGCTGGCAGGACTTCAGTACTGCCCAGCCATCCTGTTCATTTTTGATGATGCAAAATGGGAGAAACCTGCTATCCAAAGGAACAGTTGCTACATGCTCTTCTTCTGCAGCCTCCAGATGTTGTCTAAATTGTGCCACTTTGTAACAAATATCTGTAGGACATATAAACACTTTTTCTGCCCAGAGGAAAGGTAGAAATACAGAGAAAAGACAGTAAAAACAGGTTAGGAAAAGAAACATACTGTATCCTCTTCAAAATATTAGGGGGGGGGGAGGAGAAGGTAGTGGGGAAGCAGCAGAAATGGAAGGGAAAGCTGTTGTTGCACACCTGTGATGTATACAGCTAAGTAAGCTTAATGTACATCATTTGTTTCCTGCACCTTCAAGGGCTTCCTTGACTGTAGTTTGTGGAAAACGCCTGCTTTGTAGCAGCACAGCATGTTATGGATCATCCCAGTTGCTGTCCTCTCTGGGACAAAGGTTTAGCTTTGGCTCATCTTTGCCTTTCTTTTTTTTTCCCCTTTTTCTTTTTTCTCTCAATCAAAATTAAAAGTCATTCAGTTTGAAAGGATAGGCTTGTTCCGGTGAGTGGAAAAACAATGCTGTATGTTAGATCTTTCCTTGGGCACCTTTACGTGCAAGGCCGATCTGGCATTGGTACCTTATTCAGCATGTCACAGCGATGAACAGTTACCCCCAGATGACAACCTGCCATGCTCTAATGACAAACAGTATTGTGTCATGGAAGCTTCGGAAGACAAATTTAGCAGTATTCCAGGCAATGTTTTACAAAATGTAACTATAGCAACTAAACCTTCACTGCCAGATGATAACACAATCTTTGTTTTACAAGAAACCAAAAACCCCACAAAAACATCTCCCCTCCTTGGTCCCATGCCTACACATGCTACAGAGCATATTATCTACTAGCTGGCTATCTGCATTATTAGCTATTTAGATTTTTTTAAAAAATGAACATTGCAAGTAGGTGTCATTACCTTAAAAAACCAAAAAACAAAAAAACCAGTTTTGTGCCTTTTCCTAGCAACTTTCCCTCACCAGCTTTACCTGTGTCACTGCAGTTGCTGTTCCAGTTGCAGTCACTTTTTATTTTTTATTTCCCAGGTGCCACACGGTGGTGCTCCTGACTCCACATTGCTCAGAGGCCTGACTTGGCTGAGAGGAGTTACAGATGCAGCGTGCGTACCAAACCTGGTTTTGGAGGGAGGGCTAGCGCTCAGTTCTGCAATGAAGGTGAATCATGTTGTGGGATGGGGAGGTACTTTTCTCCCAGGACTCAGCTACTAAGTCAGATATGGGAAGAAAGAGCTGAATAATGGCAGCTGATAAAAAAATCCTCAGTATTGTGCATGTGTATACACATATGCACATATTTAGCCTCTTTTATACTTGATTACTATGTGAATTTTGCATGCCAGCTTTGTTTTGGTCTCTATTGTGGCTTCCCATTTTATCTGTTTGAGCAGTAGAAGACTCATCCAGTTCACATCTCAGTATCCTCCTGGGAGCAAGGACAGCACACTTTTCTCTAGGTCTATGACAAAAATGCAGAGAAGCAAGGCAGAGAGAGGGGAGATGCACCTTCTTCTCCGTCTAAGGAGGGGCCGGTACAGAATCAGGAGCTGCCTTGGTGGCTCCAGGCAGGATCCCCAGACTGGAAGGCAGCCAGCAGTGGTGCTGGCCTGGTGTCAACTGAAAGATCCCTCTTCCTCATAAGAAAAGCTCTGTATCTAAATGGACAACCTCGCCTGTATCAAGCCTACAGCTCACTGAAATCAACAGGAATGATTTCATTGACTTGTGTGTACTTTGAATGTAGTCCTGTGAACTCTAGCGTTCTGCCAGTTAAGGTTTAGCCGTATGTGTTTAGGAGTTCAGTTCACCTCCCACTGAGAGTTTCTGACAGCTTTACTGAAAATTGGATCAGGCATTTAGATATTTCTGTGAGTCTTGCTTTTAAATTGTGAAAAGCCATCTTTTTAATTAATCCTTACAAAAACAATTGAATGCATGACCTACAAGGATAATTACTTGTGTTTTGCTTTGATTCTTTTGTAACAGTTTCATTGGATTTGTATAATGTATTGCACTGATATATGGTCTAAAAGAGGAGCTCTATTAAAGTCCATGTACACACTTTTTAGAACGGTACGAACTTTTTAGAACTAGCAGCCATGTTGTCTATATAAACACCATATTCTGTAACATCTTATTATTAGCATAACTTTTTAAAGGTTTGTCTTTGCTGTCTTTGCATGCCTTTGGATTATTTCTATCATATATGTACATCTTCCATAAAGCCATAAACCAACTATTGGGGAAAATGTCTATGGGTTAAAAAATGTCAATTTATGGACAAATACAATGGTCTTATGTGATGGGATCCCTTGAATCTGAGGAAGTGTGATTAGTTTCTGAGTCACTACTGTTTCCACTATAGCTTGTTATCCATTGTGTGTAGTCTCTATCAAGAGCTAATGTTAAGCACAATTCTCTATTATTATTATTAAATACAATAGTAAGTCATTCTCCAAATATCAGTAAGTGAAGGTTATGAACGGAAGCTGGTCTTGAGTGAAAACCCAGAAATGCCTAGACATCACCAGGAAGCACCTCTCTGCATTATATCAATGGACTGAGGGACAAGGCAAGCATTAATCCTGCCCACATCTGACCAGTGACAGTTTTGCTCTTCAAGTGCGACATTACATATCAAAGAAAAATGCTGAAATTAATAACATTTTATTAATATGGAAACTACAGTTTGATATTTTGAGTGAGTTCATTATGAGCACGAAGAAATAACCAGGAGTGTATTTGCAATGAATACTGTCTCTGATGAGTAGAGGGTATAGACAAGAGAAAAGCTTTACCCAAAGTAAGACCAACAGTGCAGGACGATGGTGCCTAGAGGACAGGGCTGCTTGTTCTCTAACAGGCTTGAAAATTATCCTGCCAGTTAGCCTTGTTCCTTACCTTTATTAACTGAACAACCCATGCAGAAAATCATGATGTTAAAGTATTAGGGAGATATTGAGATATTTATTAAGTTATTTCATTGTATCTTTTTCCAAACAGAAGTGCAAGCTGATTGCATCAAAGCAGAGCCAACTACTCATGTCATCATAGGCTGACATTTTGCTATTGATGATATTTTGTGAAATGCTGAATTGAATTTGTGCTCACCGGCAAGAAATCCCGAGTGGATTTTTTTCCCTGAGATGGAATGAAATGGGATCACCCAGACCAGCTAAGAGACCTCTCTGTTGTCTTTATTCAATAATCGTATAAACTTCACAATAAGATCAGATCCCTTCCCACTCAAATCCTAATGAATATATTAAAGTGTAAAAGCTTGCTGCCAAGGAAAGGCATAAAATGTACATAGTTTTTCTATATATATAGACCGGGAGAGGCTTGGAGGGTTTATTTTCCTTGTTTCTCTCCCCAGAATGGATTAAAAGAGTAATATTTTACTGATCCCAAATCAAAAGATACTGTGGAGGATCAAAATAAGCTGCAAATAATGAATTAGTCCCCAAAAGATGAATTCCAAAAGTCATTAAGAATGTATAACTAGGTAAAAGCAATGCAAGTTTACAAAAACATAGAACCATGCCTGCCAACGTGTCCTGATACAATCAGGATTGTTTTCTTCACTGGCTCACAGCTGACTTCCAATGCCATTTTAAGATCTCAGTGCAAATTCTTACCCAGAGCTTTGATGTCTTCCCCTCTTAGGCAAGAACTGCATATTTATGCCTGCCTGAGAGGACTCCTTAGAAGCACAAGGACCCACATTTGCTCTTTCTAGCCTAGCAGGGTGTACCCTTAGCTCATCCTGGAGCATAGCTCTTGGCCTGTTTGCACATACCACTTTATGCTCATCTCCTGCTGCCAAGGGGACAGGACATCCAAAAGTTTGCTGATTTCACAACATCCTCTGGCAATAGCTAGCTTGAACAATAAAACATATAGATTGTTTTGCTTACATGAAGATAAAGGATTGAAAACAAAAGGTTACAAATAAAACAAAGGTAGTGGTTTTTTCTGTATGCCTTCTCAGTTGTTCTGACATATTTCACTGGGAATGCAGTTCTTGGGGTTAGCAGTGGGAGTCTGGCCATCCAGGTCTCTCGCATATATTCTGTTCTCTGAGTACTGAATTACTTTCCTCTGGTTTCCTGCCTAGACATACTACATTCAGTTTCTCCTTGATTCACTGCAAATGGAGTATTGAAGGCTGGGAGAGAGGGGAGGTAAAAGGGTAATGGTCAGAAGGAGATCTGTTGTCTTTGCTGTTTTCGGTTTTTCACTCTTTGCTCTCTTGATACACCTGCTTTGCTAGACATCTTTGTGTTTTAACTTACAATATTTTTCACGCCTAGATGGTCTTGCCTGCTTTCTTCCACTTTTTTTTTAAAGTTTACAATATTAAAATAGTACATGCTGAAAACATGTATTCTCCATAACATCTGTGCAGTTGATGATCTCCCATGCCATACTAGTTTTCTAAAGAGATAACACAAGGGCATTTTAATGAACCTATTTAGAACAGATGGAAGACATTGGCATTTGATATATCCATGTAAGTGAAAGCCACATATCTTTGTCCAGTATTTATTCTTGGGGTTCATGGTCTAAACCAGTGTTTTTCCCTTAGCTCCCTTGCTCTCATTTTCCAGAAGAGGAATACAATCAAAACACTAGATCGGATGATATTTGCAAAAATTGAGAAGAAGGAGTTTGTGTGTGTGTTTAAGTGTGTGATAATAGCTTTAGTGTAATGATACAAAAAGGAATAGAATTCCTTCTGCTTGGAATGAGGTATTGTCAGATACTTCCCAGATGACTACATTTAATTAAGTTATGGCATAGCTAAACTTTGCTTATCACATCCTGTCTCCCTGCATTTCTGAGGAAACATTAAGTAAATTCATATAAGGTACTTCAGACAGGAGCACACACAAAAGATAACTATAAATCCTCTGGTCAGTCTGAGCATCCCGAAGTTTCCTCTGCACTGTTGTCTAATGGAGATGTTTTCTGTATTCTGTATGTGACTCTCAGTGTCATATACATGCAGCAGGCAGGAAACTTCCATTAAACTGTGGATGTTAACTTAGAAGGTGATTCACTTCAATGAATTAACCAAAAGGTGCAAACAAGGAGAGTTCTGTGGGTAGAGGTGTCCTATAACACCTATGTGGGTGAAAAAGTCACCATTAGATGAACCGTTAGTGATGGGACAAACACTGTGAGATGCTTGTTTTAAGATCTACAAAGTATGAATTACTCCTTTTTTTTGTAGTAGTAGTAGTATGAGTAGTGTTAACAACTTAGGAAGTCTGTTTTTCCACAAAAATGTGGTTTGAAAGGAAGCTAACCATGCACACCTAACCTCTGGGAAAAGTGTGGAAGCTGAATGACTAAACTGGGCCTTCAAACTCACACAAATGTACTTAGCTATCTCATTTGGGATCTCCAAGATTTTATTGTTTAGCCTATGTGACTACTGTATGAACCAGATAAGTGCAGCATCAAGGGAAGAAAATAATGCAATCTGTCCCCAAACCACAATACTAAGCAACTTAAGCTACAACAACACATTTATTGTTTTCAGTGATAGGATTAGTGTGTGTGCTCCTTGCAAAGCAGTTACATATTGACAAACACTTTAAAATCTGATGATTCTGCACCAAGCTGAATATATCTTTAAATATTTCACCTTCATACACACATGTATATGTATATTATAAATATGTCTTTCTGTATGGCAAATTGAAAAAAAATCTCAGTGTGTGTGTATATGTAACTATATATGCAGATGCCAGATCCATACAAATGGACATTTAAATATTTTGGTTAATGAAACAAGTTTTTGAATCCTTCTTGATGAATACATGGGACTAATAGTTATGTTTTAGGTTTGCATTGCCTTAAATGTATTCTCTTCGGCTGGAGGAGTTTATTACTCCATAAGAAGGCTGTGCCTCCAGCTCTCGGGTATCTTGATAGCTTCAATTTGCGAGGGGATGTCATTCACAATCACATTGTCTTTTCTGGTATGAAGTTCAGCGTTACTGTTTGGCGATGTGTAAACAAAGCTTCAAGTTTTATCTTCCATTAATGAAGTTGAAATGAGTTAATATAAAGCAAAGTGAGAGAGCCAGAACCGACCAATATTAATTCTTTATTGCTTCTGGGGTTGGAACAAATGAAAATGTCCATTATCATCAATTTATTTTGATTCCCTTACTTTCCCCAGTGACAATTATTTTTTAATCCAATAATTTGTTTGACATTGAAAATGTCTATAATTAGTACAAAAATAAATGAAGAGGTGGTCAGGTTTAGGAGGTTACAAGCATAATGTGGTTTTTTTTGTTTCCAGAGAAAATACAAAGTCATGTAGTAACAACAGAAGGTAGGTCAAGAAGACTGCATCAGTATGTTGGTGGTTAACATTCCTGGTTTTAAAACAAACACTAATTTCCACAGGTTTAATGGTAAATATTTGTTACCATTTAATATTCATGGCAGTTTATAAGAATGCTTGAAGTAAATTGAGCCCATTAATGATAAGACAAGTCAGGCTTCTGCTGTGAGGATTTTGTCAAAAAGATTATTCCGAGTTCTTTATTTATCTTTGGTACCAACATCAAACCACGCCCAGCTCTTTTTCCTCTGCAAGTTCAACGACGGCCTCACGTCCCCCCTTGAGAGAAGCCTTCACCAGCACACTGTGACAGGCTAGTCTGGCCAAAAACCCAGCCTGCTGGGAGGAATTCAAGTGTTATTGTGAAATGGCTTTTGTGAAATGGCTGCCACGTAGTGTCCTGCTCCTTTAGTAACACAGCGCCTATTGCGTCACACACAGTCTTAATGTCTGAGGTAAAGGCTCATTGCAATCCAAATGCTAGCAAACAACTAAGCTATGAAGCTTTTTCACTACATCCGTCTTAAGCGAAGTGAAATTGCTGCAGTTCAATGTAGGAGGCTAGGTTTGCACCTTGTAAAGCCATATCACGCTACGTACGGTTTTGCAAAAACAAAATGAGAGATGAATAGGATCTTGTCTTCATTTTATTCAAAGGACAGGAATAAGAGGAGGAAGGAAAATCAAATAAAAGTGTTCAGCTTTTGACTTAGTCTGAGTTATAGCTTTTATAAAATTGAATTTTAATAATCTGCTATAGCAAGATTAAAAGTAATATTATTCTGTGAGAATTATTTGAGAGAAAAAGATCTATTTTAGAAAAGTTTTTAAATCTCCTTGCATCTCTCCCTCCCCTGATAATACTGTAACCTTTAAGCCTTTTCACTGGCATCTGTACTTTACAGATGAATCTTTTTGCTCATTCTTATTCTTACAGTGGTCAGCTCCAGTGTCAGACTTTGGAGTCCCCAGCATGAAACCTGACCTAGGTCCCCACCTATCTTGTTAATTCCATTGTTGCTGGTATTACAGGAGCATCATTATAATTTTTTTTATTTTTATCAGTAAATTACTGTTTTATGCTGTACACCTTCCATGCAGCTTGGGCACCCTTGCAAAGAAAGGGGGAGTAATGAGTGGAGAATTCAAAAATATTTGAGGTGAACGTCTGTAAAGTGAATGCTTTGCCCGATGGGAGAACGGTACATTTAGGACAGAGTAGCTAGTTTTATGTGAATGCAGGAGAATAAATTATCTGTTTATACTAGTGGTATCTTTCTGACAGGAACATATGTCATACCTAGTTTATAGAAACACACCTCCAACATATTTCACTTAAAGCTTCTTTGTGTTAGACAGCAGAAGTCAGAAAGCCAGGCTTTGGAGGAGTGTGTGAAGAGCTGCCTGCTAGGCTGAGAGTTTTTAGAGCTATAAAAGGTGACAGATATGGCACAAACATATGCAGTTGAAAATAAACCAGTTATGCCTCATACGCAGACCCAAGCAGTGTAACTGCTTGGTATCACTGCTATATCTCACTTCTGTGAATGACTGAAGGAGGTGGCAGACTTAGTAATGCATGAAAAGCTTTTTGCTCATGGGTTGATGGGAAGTACGTTCGGTGACCTTCAAGTGAAGGAAGTGGAGACACTGCATCTTCAAAAGCTGGGGACATGAACCGTGCATTGAGGTGAAAGTCTGGGAAAGTAGGGTTTCAAAATGTCTGTTCCTTTTTGCTGTCCATAATGTAAAATTTATTTTCCTGAGATCCTTCAGTGTGGGTATTAGTGGAGTAGAGTTGGGGATGTTTCAGAGTCAGATACTTTAGGCTGGGAGAGAAGAGCAAGATAATTAAGGAAAAAAAAACCCAACAAACCACCAAAAAACGGGTGAAATTTCTGGGATTACTTCCTTCTCTTCACTTTGATGATTAACGCAGCAGCTATCCAGAGCTCCCAGTAAACCTCCAGACTCCAACACTCTCCTTAGCACTTCTCCAAACACCAGCTCTCATTTCTGAACTCCTTGTGATGCTAAACAAGCATGAGAAAACAAAAGGATTTTCTTCACGTTGTTTCCCATGACCTTCACCTCTTTTGGTTTTATTGACTCTTAGAATGTTTTCAATTTTAGGGACTATAGTCCCTAATTTGTCCCTGAAATGTTTGCAATAACTCCAGCACTGGAGGAAACAACTATTCAGTCTTTCCTGCATCTATCTTTCCTTTGTGAGAAGATTTTACCTTCAGATAAAAAGTCATTATGTTATTGTGCCAACACTCAGGCTCTGTTTAGTCTAAAAATACATTGTATGATAATCCTGGAAACACGCTTTCTTCAACTTCTCTTTTTCCATTTAAAACATTTGAATGATGCTATAATAAAAAGCAGTTATTGCTGATTATTGCTTTTGCTAGCTATAATTTGAGTGTCAGAGTTGCATTCAAAGAGTTGTATTAAAATAACATTAAAGAGGTTCTCCCAAAACAAGTGTGAAAAACTAAACTTGGTCTTATGGAGATGAAATATTGTCAATCTCTTTGTTTTAAGCTAAGATGGACTACTACTCCATTTCCTTGTTTAAAAACTCTTCTCATATTATAAAAATGTAAATACAACCCACATTAAAGTTACAACCTCAGAGAAAAGTAGAAAAATGTATGAGAACCTTTCAGTTCTCCACAAAAAAAAAGGTTTAGGAAGAGTTTCATACCTGAAGGAATATTTTACAAGTTGTTTGGATCAAACAGGTCTACAGAAATAAAGAAGCTTCAGAATAAAGAACAACTTGCCCATTGTCCCTTATTGCCTAAGCAGTCCGTGAGCTATGGTTCTCTTAGTAACTGTAGACACAGGCAAGATGACTTATGCGTAATAGTGACAGTGCCTGCTACAGATCTTTTTTTAGGTGGTTTATATGCATACCTGAGTTGTAGGACTATTTGAAAACAGTTTACATGAATACTTTCCTTTTTATTTGGTGACAAGAAAATGAAGCACAAATAAAGAAGAATGGACCATGCAATACGGTAACAAATAGCCTGCTTTCCTGTTTGCTTCAGGTTTTTTTGTAACAATTACACTAAACTATTGCTTTTGGCTTACAAAATTAAGAACGCTAAAAAAACCACTAAGATGTCTCTTAGGTAGCTGGTCAAGCCTGGGACATACGGTAAATAAAATTTTGCAAAAAACTGCAGAAGGAATATGCTTAGAGAAACATTCTTAAAAGAATAAATTCATTCTGAATTTACCATTACTGAAATGTTTTTTAAAAAAATAATAGAAAGAACATCAAATTCACCTACTGCAAAGCATAAGGAAATAAATTATGTAAAATTGGAAGTCGAGAAGAATATTTGCTTGAATATGCATTGGTGTAATTCTAGAGTACTCCTTTATTTGGGGTGGGATTTCTCAGATGGCCAATCTTGCTCTAGATCTGGACAGTGAGTAGATTTTGACTTAAAATCTCAAAGGACCTGCATATGTTTTATCTTTGTAGCCTAGTGGGGAATTCTGAACAAAATGGTTTTTGCCTGTGTCTCTCCCGCTGTGAAGGCAGTACATAGCACACAGTTTCCCATTCAGTGGAACAGATAAAATTAACCAGCAGGTCCCTAATAAAAAAAAAATTCATTAAATAGGTTTGAATTTTAAAAAAATATATATCCTAGGGTTTAAAACAAAAACAAAAGGGAAACAATGAACATTGTAATGAAAGTTGCTCCTCTTTGCACCACTAGCAAATTGATCTTAGAATATATGAAATTCTATTGATTATACCATATTGGACTAGATGCTAGGCTGATATATATTACTACAAAATATTTGCAACAGCTACAGATCTATACTGTCACCTTTGGGAAAGAAATTGTCAAAAGTTACCAGGAAAGTGAATCAAGAATGGGAGAAGAAATGAGGAGGAAAATTATAGATCTACAGCACAGTAAATTATATCCTCCCCAGTGCAAATGATCTGAAACCAAAATGAAAATGAAAATTGACCTTGTCCCAGATATATAGATGTGGCTATATGCCACATGCAGAGACTCACCTGAGCTTTACAAACCAGCAGTTCTTTGCATTTCAACTACATCCCAGAGATGCTGCCATTCCCTCCCCCTCCATTCAAAAAGTACATAGACAGATGATAAATAGAACTTGGCCTGCTGATATTGTAGAAGAGCTTAGAAGCCTTCTTAATGGGATTCATAACTTACACAATTCAAAAGACAAGAATTACAAAGACAGGCATGCACAAAAAGTAAGTTTCTATTAAATAACATAGGATGGAGAGAGTAAAATATTGAGAGCAATCAGTAGGTTCTCAATGAGAGTGAGCCAGTCTATTAAAAAAAAATCATAATGCATCCACGATCCAAAAGATAACTGCTTCAAGACCTCAGCATGAACTCCTTATACTTTTAGGTGAAAAGTTTTCAGCTATACTCTGTGTACTCTATTGGATAAGGAGAGATTTCGGTGTGATCTTTGATGTAGCTATGTGATTGAGGTGTGATCTGTGATGTAGTATTTATGACTAAATTGTTTGGCAGCATTAAAAAAAAAAAAGAAACCTGGCAAGAAGTCCCGCCCCACTCACTTCACCCTATCTGGTACAGTCAGTGAACCTGACAACTATGTAGACAGGTAGGATGTTTGTCAGTTTGGTTTGTATTGTACTGGAAAGTAATTCTGCTGAAAAATGTGTCCTGACAGTTGGCCTATGGGATGTCAGAATAAGATGACTTTTTGGTGAAAATATTCTGGCAAAATTGCTTGGCATAAATAAACCCCTGATTTATAAAGTTACACATTTCAGTTGATTTTGTATAATCTGTATTTGGCTGTAACTTTCAATGCGGATTAAATCTCCCAATTTATATCTGCAAACAGACAACATCTAAGGAAGAAAACAGGGGTATTAACAGCTGTATGCAGGTGCTTTGGTATGACATTGAAGCCTGCTGAGTGACTTTCCAGTAACAGCTCCTCGCCTGTCAGCCCCCAGGGGAGAGGAGACTGCCAAAAACTCTGCAGAAGAGGCTGACAGTACTTGATACTGATTTTAAAAAATGGCATGCTCTCCAATTTTCAGAGGATCCCTGAAGGGTTAAGTTGCTAACGTGAATCTTTTCTAAGTAGCATGCATGCCTGCTTCTGGGAAGAATGTATGCAAAGTAACAGAGAGACTTCGGGAGGACTTACTGCTTGCTAGGGAAGCCTGCACAACAATATTATATGGTAAGAGAACAGTTCAGGACCCTGACAGACATCTGCTTCATGCAGTGTTTGTTTTCTATGTAAAACAGTCCTCTTTCTACCATAGGGTGTGAAATATAATTCAGCTGGTGTATGCCAGAGTTGCTCAAAGGTGCAATTCTTTACATCTTTGTTTCCCAACCAAATATATCAATAACAATGGAAATGAACATAATTACATTTCAGTAATTCATAGCCAATCTATTAGTTATATTAAGTACTCTTTATTTCCTGTGCTGTAGCTTTCACTATAGGCTAAGTTAAGTTTAATCATCTTATGTTGCTAAGGGCATACCCAACAGCATTTACCACAATAACTTGTCTGAGTTTTAAATTAAATTTAAATAGCTCTCCATCTTGAGAGCTGTTTATATTCCCATTGTCTTGACTGGATGGGAATATTACAATAAAGCAAAATAAAACTGTAATAATAAAATAACTCTCTTTTTCAAGCTGCTTGTAACCTCTCTTACTTAAGGCTCACTTTTCCCATGCTGCTTTCAAGAAATTACCTAATATGCTGATTTCTACACTAGGAGAATCTACTGGGGTAGCTCAGGACATGGGTTTAGCAGCAGCTGGGAAAGGTCTCTGCTTTTAGTCACATGTGATTGGAATTCATCACAGATATATGTTTACTATGAGAGAGAGAAAAATAGTCTCTCACCTAATGCAGGTCGGTTGTTTTTTTCTTTCTCTGTCAGCACCGCACCAACACATGGACGCTTACGGGCATTCATGTCATATTGCTCATTCAGTTTTTTTCCCATTACAAAGCTTTCTTTTAACAGTAAGACATTTATGAAATATTTTGGGAATTTTAGCTATGGGAAATTGACTACTCGAACCATAAACTCGTGTATTATGGGCCTACAGTGAACAAAGAGAAGATTTTAATGCAAAATCAGTACATTTTGTATGTACATAATCAGTTTGATACATAACTGACTGTGTAGGCTTAACCATATCTGTTTTTTTAATGCATGAAGTAGTAGGAAGTATACTTTAACGTTGTTGTAATTAAGTCCCTGCTGGTTTAATTGTCAGCCAGTTCTCTGTAGGGGCATATTGGAGTTGTTTAGAGCCACTAAGTCTATGTTAGAACAAAAAAAAAAAGGTATAGGGCTGCAGAAAACACCCATTAGGAATACAGTTCACTGCCAAATATCAGTGCAGTGAAAGAGTCCTGATGTACCCTGAAACCATATAGCAAAGCTCTCTTCAGTGTGTAGATTCAAGTTAAACCTGACGGATGCACACTCAAGATTTATGAATTCTTTAAAGGTCCAGTAAGTTGGAACTCATTTGCAATTGAAATAAAGTGTTATTTGAAAGTCACTCTCTAAAAAGGGAAAAAAAATTGAAGAAAGAAGAGCTTTTCTGCTGAAGACACTCAGGCAATTAATTAAACCTCTTCTGGAAATAGCATAAGAGCTTACAAATAAATAGTGGTTATTATCAGGAACAAGAGCAAGTGACAGGACAGCCACATTACTTTCCAGTGACAAATTAATTGATTTTTTAAAGTTGTTCAGAGCATAATATTATAACAGCACTAGATAGTTCAATAAGGAAGAAACCCAAATTGTTTCATTAGCAGACTGTGGTTGCTACTGTACATTTCCTCTTGTTCTTTTCGGCTTCTTGAGTGGAAAGGCCACCTCTTGCTCTAATAGAATGTAGAACTTTTCAAGGTTTCACTTTAAATAACTTTACAGGGAATTATTCTGGAAAAATGGATGTGGAACCTGTTTACCCACGGGTCAAATGTTACGTATTATTTTTCCTTTGTGTTTACCTGTATAGTTTAAGATGTACTGCAGATGAAGATGTTCCTTCTATTTTCTGATTAAAAATTGTGGGAGGACACGTGATAAGTAATAGAGTTGCTATGTGTGCTCTTAGTGGTCAGAGCGCTGGAGGGGGAACCTTGAACTGTAGGATTCTGCCACTGAGTTTCAGTCCATTGTTGTAGAAAGTGTTTAATCAGTGTTTTCTTAGCTTACCCACTTTCCAAACTCAGTAGCATTATGTAATTAAATCAAAGCACCTTCTACAGTGGCTGTGGGTTATTTTTGCATTGCTCAATGCATGGAGCTTACCAGTGCCCTTCCAGTGCTTTGAATAAGGTTCTGTGTCACTACAACCAATTCACAGTAGGATTCATCACGCTTTATCCACCTAGTAAGTCAGATGTCTAATCTACTTAATTGTTCAGGCTACCCCTATGGTAAACAGAAAGTCTCTGGTATTTCCACACCGACGTTATTAGACATTTATATAGAACAGGATAAACTGCTGTATGGAGGTACCTCTTTCTCCCACTGTCTACAGAAAGGGCCTAGACAATTAGCTTAGACTAAACATGTAATCTTTAAACTTCATATGAGATGAATACTGTGCTCAGTTCAGGGGAAATAGCTCTGATGTCCTGGGTTCTTTTTGCCAATGTGTTTGGAATTTATTTTGTTTTGTGGTTGTAAGACACGCTGATCACTGCAAACCAGGCTTTCTGGATCCCCAGAGGTGAAGGTATATGCCTGCTCTGCCTAGAGAAAATCTCTTCACCTGGATTACTCACCAGCTGTGATTTCAGCAGACGTTTTTGTGGGAATGCACTGCGGTGATATGGGGAATGGACACCTGAAATGTAATGAAGAAATAGGTTTTCCATAGGGCAAGAACTCTTTAGCTTATGGGTTTCTGGAGGCTGACAGCATTGTTAACTCCAGGACCTTAATTAATTGGTAAAAATTGTTTTATCTGAGATAAACCTTATGAATTTTTTTAGAACATCTGTCCCCTCTGTCAGGATTTACGTAGCAGCTTTATACCTTTTAGTTTCCTAATAATGAAACTCTTAACATTATAATTTCTAAGAAGTCCAACCTGTCTTTTAGATTTAGTCTTTATTAATGTGTTGGCCCCTGTTTTCATTATCTTATATTAATTTTTAGTACACTTCTTTCATTTTATTGTATTTAAGCCTTAAATCAATAAAAAGCATAAAAGCTGTGTCTTTTGAGATTGGAGGAGCTGTCAAATTTTACTAGTCTCTTTGATGATATGATCTAAAACATAAGCTATTATCACCATTACAGCTATAAGAAAATTTTATTTTTTGTTTTTTTTTTATGGTGTGGTATGTTTCTTTATTTGGAGAATAACTATTAAAAAATTCAATATGGTAATGTGGATTCACAAGATTCATTTTGTAGTATTAAATTTAATTATATAAAAACTAATTTGTCCCATTAGAACTCTAGGGATAACGTAAAGTACTTTTAACTTTGATGTCTGCTGTAACTCTTGATGAAACATAAAAGTTAACAGTTTAAGTAGGCTTTTTATTTCTTTAAAGAAATACTACAGCTCAGAATAATTTTGTGAGCTACTTGTGTAAGCAGAAACATTTCTTAGAATTGCAGAAAACAGCTGATTTTTGGGTAAGAAAAAAGTCAGTGACATGTATGCTTTAACAAATACACTAACTAGTCCTTTTTTTGGTTAAAGTCAATCAACAGCTATTGCAAAAAAGAAAAAAAAAAGAGTGAGTGTTCAGCAGTTTATCAAACAAAACTCCTGACATCACTTGACCCTCTTTCCCTGTTTTGCTGTTCAGGTATACCTGAACATTGGGAAATATTAATGAGAAATTCATCTGGTCAGGAAACAGGAACAGCCATTTCAGCAAATAGTTCACAGTCCCATAGCATGGAGAAGTGCCCCTTGCAATACCCAATGCTTTTGGGGAAATATGCAGACAATTCATTGGTTAAAAATAGGGGGCTTTCTGTGGAGCAATGGGGAAGTAACAAGCAGTTTAGTGTCTCTAGGTGCACTGTAGATTCGTCTTATCAAATCACTTTATACTTTTGAGAGTGTAAAGTTGGATTTCAGATACAGAACTCACATCTGAATTCAAAGTAGAACAAGCTATGTAGTATTTCAAACAAGGATTTGGGTCAGGTTAATGCTAGGAAGCAGAGTGTGTAGGTCTGAATCCCATATAAATCTTCCTCAAAGTTTGGGACTTTTGATGCCTGTATTTTGCTTAAGGTCTGTCTGGATCAGACAAGTACTGACAGAAGTGCTTCCTAGGCAGAAGAGGTAGAGCCAAATGGCAGAGTGCACCTCCAAAGCTGAAAACCCTATGAATATCTGCTAATTTTGCCATGGAGACTACTATAAGGATATACCTATCTAGATGACAGTCGAAGTAGTGCTCTACTGTCTCTGAGTATTTCTGCTGATAAAAATGCTCAAATTATTTAATATTTTGAGAATGGTTTCTCAAAGTCACAAAAAAAATATTATATTTGGCATACCTCTGGCTGATTTTTGGGGCCCTTACTCTAAATAATTAAAGACTGAAAGGCCTTTGGTGTTGAGCAGTTAACAAAAGCTGACGGGCAGGGGCACGGTGTGGTGGAAAAGTGGTGGGAAGAGCTTCTCCCGATCTGCTTGCTCTGCTTTTCAGCTTTGCCACTCAACCATCACTATCATCATGAGTAAGGCACTGATTTATATATGTAGGAAAAAAGTATTTGTAGGGCAGAATATTCCTATTCCTTTCAATCACCTATGAGTAATAATCCTTGAAAATAGCTGCATGCACAGGAAATTTCCCACGATAAACAACTAGCTACTCCAAGCTTTGCTTGGATTACCAGTTCTTTTTTATTTTACTTATTAAGCAGCAGAACATTTCTCTTCTAATTTAACAGGTGACCAGGGTGCTTTAAGTACTCTTGTGCTAAAGGTTTATGTACAGGAAATTCCGTTTATGTTTAATCCCTTCTTGTAGAGAACAAGTTATTTACCATGTCTAGCTATTTCCCCTACACAGTGCAGAATAAAATATTACTTTAAAAATGTTTTGGAAAAAAAAAAAGAAAAAAAAATTAGATTTGGGAGGGGGAAAATTCTTTCTAACCAGGTTAACTATATCTATATCATCCCTTCTACTTAGTGATCTATAGGGAGAGGGAGAATTCTACTTGGCATGCCCTGTGAAAAATGCATGTGTAGCCAATGAGGTAAAGAGAATTTAAGCTTTCAGAGCTGTGACCAGCCTCCTTTTGTCCTCTTCCCAACCTAAGTGGTCTCACTGGCTCCCACACCTGTGTGATTTCTGCTGATTTTTTTGAACATCATGATGCTGATAGCAGCTTCATCTGCATTGGTCACAAAATTCAGGCTTTCATGTAAGCGGTGCAAGCTAGATAAAGTGGCTGCTCCTCAGCTCCACATCTTCATAAGCTGCTCATACGTTCCTATCTATTCCCAGCTGAGAATATTAGCACAGTGGTATTGAGAGTGTTAGCACACCAGCACACTGCCATTGCAAATGTCAGCAAGAGCTGCTTAAGTGGCCTTGTGCACTGTATTGTTACAGGAATCCAGCCTTCAGCAAGACAGCCCAGTAGGAAAGCTTTCTTGAAAGGGTCTCAGACACTTTCTTCTGAGGGACCTAAGTGTGTGGAAGGTCTGGTTTATTAACATCTGTCACTCTGTCCGGTTTTGTTTTTTTTTTTAATTAAGAAAATGGTGTTCAGGCATCAGCAGTGCCATGGAGATAGTATTGATGGTTGTATATAAGTGCCTGAGGTTTATTTGGTTGGCAGTTATGATTCTGTATGTTATCCTTTGATAGATGATCCTACTCTCCAATCACAAAATATGCCAAGAGCATGACATACAGGAATCCTCAGCCCTGAGTCTTACTACATTGTCAGATATAATCACCTTTCTTTCACACATGAGAAATTAATATTTTTATAGTAAAATGCTGACCCCAGCAAATAGTCAAAATAATCTCCGTAATAATGATACTAATACTTCCAGGCACGGAAAAGAAGGGTCATAGATTATCAGATTAATTCTTATGGCTTAATTCTTGTTGAACAGATTGGATTTTTAATATTAAAATGAGTTAATGACTGCTGATTACTATCTTGACACTTTTTGATAAGGTAAGACTAAATGAGAACACAGTTGCTTACTCCCAAGATATATATTTCAGGTTGTCCTGGATTAATGAAAAGAATGGATAGCTCCATCTATTCACCCATCCGTATAAAATATAACAAAATATAAAAAAATAGCTCCACACTAAAGCTGAGGCCTTTAGAGCTGGGCACTAGCTCACTGTAAGAAATCAGGGTTGTCTTGAGGCCCTGAAGGTGAACCCCTCAGATCATGTGCGCTGAGATCTGATTTTTGTAGCCGTTTGAATGCCTATAGGATTAAATCAGTTCTTTCACAGTAAATTACACACGTTTGCATAGTGGATGCAAAACAACATTTCTGAACCAGTGAAGGTGCAAAGGAAGCCTCTTTTCCAGGATCTTCAGTGAAGGTGTCCTCGTTCTGTCTCCACAATTCAGCCCCTTTGCTAGTCCTCTGCCTCCAGCGTCCCCCAGGGTTGTCAGTTTGTCACACACACTTCTGCTTTTCCACCACAGTCCCTCAGAGGAAATGCCCTCAAGTCCTGCACCTTTGCAGACATCTGGAGAGGTGATCTGCTTATAGCTTCCTCTCCCGTGAAGCTGCTTTGCTGTACTAAAGGAGTTTTTGTAAAGGTTGCTTTTGGGGACCCTCTGAAAAAAAAGGTTTACCCACCTACTTGAGATGCCTAGAGTGCAGCACTGCTGTGCTAAAGCCTGCAAAAGTGTAACCAAGCTAGGTTTAAATTACCATATTTTTGTGTGTCTGATACAAAGCCAAAACAGCTTTCTCTCCTCTGAATCCTCATCGTAACTTCTGGTTGTGTGCAGCTAAATGAAGTTCCCACCCTTCCATGTGACTTACTTTTAATTTAAGACCTGTGCATTATCTGAGGTGTGAGTTCTGTGTTCACAGCAAAAGTGCATTTATTCAGGCGCTGGTGGTGATGGAGGAGCAAGCAGCTCAGGTGCCTGGCGATGAAGATGTGGCCCAAGGAAAGCAGCGTGTGGCCTTCCAATAAAATACTGTCTGTTGTACATGTGTGCAGCAGCAAAAGATGCAGAGCATGGAGCCATCACCTGGGGCCCTAGGAAAGGCCCCAGTGCCACAGGGAGGACCTGGGGCAGCTACTGCCTGGTTGCTTCATGTCTCAGTATAGTGGTTTCACCTGGAGCCGCATGTTGGTGGTCTGTAAATTCCTCCTTGTGGCACCCGCTATGTTTGATTGCATTGTTATTCATCTATTTTGTTTAAATGGAGTGGAGGAGTCTAGTCTAGAGGACCTGTGAAGAGGAGAGGTTGCTTGTTTCTTGGAGGGGTGGAGGGAAAGACTGTAAAAGTCTCAGCAGAGATCTGCAGGTCAAGTGCAGAGCCTGGGAGTGCAAGGAGGTCCTGATGGCAGGAGGGACCTGAGGAATGGGGGATGGAGCAGAGCTTGCTACAGCTCAGAATATGTTTCAAGTTACTAAAACAAAGAGTGGAAAAAATGCCTTCAAGGACAGTGAAAAAAGGAGCAGTGTAGCCACCTTTTACCTCTCTTCAGTCTTTCCTAGGCACTTTGAACTTTCCCTGTTTAAGAAGTTAACTATTCTAGTTCATATTCTAATAAAACCTGGGGTTTTTAAAGTTTCAAAGTCTTCTGATCTTCTTTGAGGATCTCACTGATGTGAGCTCCTGTCATTGTGCTCTGTGACATGAACATAAGATTTCAAGTGCAGTATTTGCAGCTAAGAATAGCATATATTATCATCATCAGGAACTGTATAGCACCAGAAATTAATTATCATAAGATGTAGAAATTTAGGGGTAGAAATATGTTCCCTGCATTGTTAATCTTCACTGTATATTAGAAGTACACAGATGAGCAGGCCAGACATATAAATCTGTTTTGTAAATCTCCAGCATAGGGAGCAAATGCAAATTATTAAGAACATATGGTTGGACTGCTAATCAGATTAAAGGATTTGAAAATATTGACAAATTTTATTAATTTACTTCTGGAATCTATATTATGAAATTACACTTAAGTGAGATATGATTGATTTGCAGTGGGGAAAAAAAAGTCACATCATAAGCTGAAGGAGTGGCAAAGAGAACATGCCCTACTTTAGAGGATGCTTGACGGTGGGAGAGCTGTACAATCATTGCTAACTGTATTGCCAGGCTGAACAAAATGAGGTTGGAGATGAAATCTGAGGATCAAAACAACACAGTTTCCCCTGACTTCACCTGGAGGAATAGTGCACAATTGGGAAGCTGAAAGACCTGTCTCCGAAGCGATTAACGTATTAAACATCTGAAAAAGCACTTAGCAACAGTTTGTTTAAAGAACTATTACAAACCCATGGAGCTGTGTCCTGTGTTTTTCTCCCCTCGGCATTTAAATGAATATGAGAAAAGAAGAAATATTTATAAAGCTTTTACTGGAAGAGTGCATGGCAGGGTTTCTAAAGTACTTTCTAATATATGACCTGCCATTTAGAGTGATTGCTTTCCTATATATGAGTAGAACTTTATAAAGGATAAAGGAAATAAAAATGATGTCTAACCTATATGCTTGAGACATAAGAATAAAAAAAAGCCCAATGTGTGTATGCATAGATAAGGCCATGGGTTCTCTTCTACTGTAGTTCTTCATATGCTTCTAGGTGATCTCAGCCAGAATATTTCCCTCTGAGTTATAGCTCTGTGAACTGTGATTAAGGATAAGGTGCAGTAGCACATCTTTTAATGTGCGCAAATGAGAGGACAGTTAAATATGTATTATTCAAGGTCTAGGTTATCTTTTTTCTGAAGTTTGCTTTTTGACAACTGCTAGAAGAGTAGCTGCTGACAATAATGTTATAAAGGAATAAATATACCTTTTGGTGTTTACCTGGGGCTACTGTATGAATGTTCATAAAGGGAAGGAAATAAGGAAAAGCTTCTAGAAATATGCAAAGCGTACAGAAACAAAGCAAGCCACTTCCTTTCCCACTCTGTTGTGGTGGCTGCGGGAGGAAGGAGCCGTGTCCCTGTTCTGGTCCACGAGCTGCTGCTCACTTGTAAGGGAGCTGACGTGCATACTCACCTGAGTAAGAGCAGGAGACACACATTTCAAACTCTGTTACTCGCTGCTGCAGAGCTTTTCAAGTCCTGCCCTCAGGACTACATTCCTCCTATCTTTAACTGTGTGTGACTCAAAAGCTCTGTATAGGCTATATTCGCTAAAAGGTGACCTTCGCGGTCATAGAAAAAGCAAAAATGATCCCTCTCTTTGCAGGGGAATTAGCCAGAAACACGCAATGCACAAATAAAGGCAAGCAGGCTGAAACATGGGGGACGAAGTAAGGGGGAAGGGGGAAACATGAAACATGGGGGAAGAAGTAAGTTCAACACTTCGGTCCTTTAGAGAGCTAATGTCAGTGACCTAAATTATGCTGGCCCAGTGGAGCTCAAACTTTGTTTGGGATGATGGCCCTGAAGAAGAGACCATGATTTTCCTCTGCACTTTGACATGGAAAATGTTTGGAGATGGAAAATGTCTGGAGCATGGAAAATGTCTGACATGGAAAATGTTTGGAGCATGGAAAATGTCTGGAGCTTTGTAAATATGTTTCTCACATATTTACAAAGATCTTCTATTTATTCATCATTACTCTGGATCTAGGGTTTTACTTCTTGAGCTACAGAGGCAAAGCGCTGGTCCTCCTGCCTTTTGGGACATTTAACTCACTGAGATGAAAATGTCACCAAGATGGAAAACGAAGCACTTAATAAAATTAACTCTCTTTTTATTTCTCTTCCGGAAAGTATTTAGCTCATTACAAATAGCTGCAGAAAGATTTTATTGTAGATACTTTGAGAAATACGGTTATTGCTTGCAATTTACTGTTTGTTAATTATTTTATCCAGAGTTCTCTAATTAAAAGCTTCTATCCTATTCTACCTCTAGTGACTCAGATAAAACAGATAACAATAAAATAAGTTTTAATGAAAAGTATAGAATCCAATAAGTCAAGTGTACTTTACCACTAAAACAATGCGATAAAGACTAGCTGAGATAAACATTCAGTGTGTTATCATTATGGTATGCCCAGAAGGACCAAAAAGATGAAACAACACCATCTGTTTATAGCTGAATTTTCTATTATTAGAAAAAGAATTGTGGTGACCCCAAGGTCACAATAAAAAGAGGCAACATAGAAAAGTTACAGTTTGCTCCTTATACTACTTCAGACTTGGCTCTTTCTGAGCTTACAAAAAGTGTCCCTTACTTGTATCCTCTTATGGTGTAAGCCTTACCCACAGGATCGCAGTGATAATCTGCAGTATTGTAGAATGGAAAATCCTCATTCTGTCCCTTAAAATACACCAGTCAATTAAGTACTCTCATAGGCCACTAAATCAAAATGTGCTCTCTCACTCTCTTCTCCCCCATCCCTCCTTTTAATAAGATGTAAACATGTAAGGAGCTGTGAACCTTTATAGGGATCCTATATAGGATCAAGAATCAGGACTTCTTCATGTTTAGTCTGTTATCCAATGTTTGGTATCTGTCTGTTTTCCTCTTGCCTTGTTTTCTGTATTTATGACTAATAATGAACTCATCAATTACAGTGGCTTAGTTAGCACATAATTCCAATGGCATAAATGGAACTGGCAGGTACTCCTAATGTACAAACATGTGAGTGATTGTAAGATCCAAATCCAAAGCCTTGCACCATCCGTGCCTGGTTAAAGCAGGCATACATTTTCATTCCTAATCTGAAGCATGTATTAAACTCCCTTTGAATCAATGTCCAGCAGAGGTTCTAGTGGTAAATTCCAGGGAGACTACAGAACAAAAAATAGTGGCGAGATTTATACCTATCTGAAAGCATCTGCTACCCCCTGAGAAAACAACTAGAGAGTTGCCCTTTTTTGTCTTTTTCATTCTTGTAGGTGTTTCAGAACTAGTGTAGTTATGTTCCATGTTGAACAGAATTTTTGTTTTCCGTGATTTGAGCATTTCTTTGAGAGCTGGGTACATTCTGGTTTTTAGTCTTCCTCCTACCTTATTCTAAGTGTGGATTTACTTTTATGTTTTTCAGAATGAGACCTGCCATGTAAACCACCCAAATGGGAATCTGTAATGCTTTTTTTTTGTTGTATTTTTGTAGTGAAACAGTATGGAAGCTCAATTAGGGATCCAAAGTAAGTAATTGATACTGGGCCTGGCTGGGATGGAGCTAACTTTCTTCATAGCAGCCCCTATGGTGATGTTTTGCATTTGTGACTAAAACAGCATTGATAACACACCAATATTTTGACTGTCGCTGAGCAGTACTTGCACAGCATTGAGGTTTTCTCTTTTCCCCACTCTTCCCCCCCACAGCGATTAGGCTGAGGGTGGGCAAGAGGTAGGGAGGGGACACAGCTGGGACAATTCACCAGAACTGACCAGAGGGACATTCCACACCATATGATGTCGTGCTCAGCCATAAAACCTCAGGGAAAGGAGGAGAAAGGGGGGACATTTTTGGTTTTGGCATTTGTCTTCCCAAGTAACAGTTACACGTGATGAAGCCCTGCTTCCTGGGAAGTGGCTAAACAGATGTTTATTCACTACCGCCAATGGGAAGTAGTGAATAAATGCCTTATTTTGCTTTGCTTGCGCTCACAGCTTTTGCTTTACCTATTGAACTGCCTTTATCTCAACCTGAAGGTTTCCTCACTTTTATGCTTCCAATTCTCTATCCCAGCCCACTGTGGGGGAATGAGCGAGTGGCTGTGTGGGTGCCTAGTTGCTGGCCGGGCTCAACCCACCACAGTAATACACGCAGCATAGGTAACAACCATTGGTGGCACACAGAATTTTTTCTAATAATGTAAGTTAAAAGAAAATATTGCAAAACTTCCTTTTATCAAAAATATCTTAAAACATTGAACTGAAAGAACAAAGCCAATAAAGGATTTTGATGGTAAAGAACTATCTAGGTAGAGTTGGTAAGCCTAGATGCAAAACTACAATCCACTGCCTATCTCGTGCTCATATCCTGCTGAGCTTGCAGACATCTCTGTGATATTCCCAAAAATTCCCTGGGTACCTAGGGTGGAATCTGCTCCTACTCTGAGCAGCGGAATTCAAACTCCCACCTAAATCAGGACTCAGAAGTTAAGTGTTCCCGCAGACTTCTTGCAGGTGCCTGCTTTGGTAGGAAGACACAAAATAAATGCAAAGAAGCCCCAAACCAGTTGTAGAATCAGTCCTTTTCAGAATACACATATAGATTCTTCTTTGAAAACGAACAAGATGAGTGCAAAGCAAAGGAAGTAGTGGTTTTAAATATGTGTTTTCATGCAATTCCTAGAGAAGTTGTGCAGGAAAAGAGGTACCTCAGTTCAAATACCGCTTTGGCCTGAAGGAAGTTAAACCTATGTTTCTCACGTTCCCAGAGCGTGCTAATTGAGCTATAAATTAGTCTAGATTGACAGGAGAGATTACAAAGTGGAGATCATTACTTTTCTCAATGTCCAGACACTAATTTGCCTTTACCTTTTCTTCTTTCTTGCTGGTTGCCCACATGAATTGTAACTGCTTATCAGATCTCTTATTTATCTTCAGTCACGCTGGGTTTATAGTTATTTCTATTCTCAACATATTTTTGAGAGAATTTCCATTTTCCAGTGCCTGGATACTAAAGAATTAGTTCTTTTTATGTGCAATGCTGTCCTGACACTTCCCTCACTGGAACAGTTTGAGTATGCTTAGAAGACAGGTGAAGACTTTAGCCCTGGTGTCTGACCAACCTGACAGATTGTTTGGTGTGAGAGCCTGTACATCTCTTTTTCACAGTTTGTTTTCAGGTTCTTTCTAGTCTTTGCCTTGAAAACTGGCATATGAATGACTTGCTTGATACACTCACATTTTATTTTTGTTGGGTTCAATACTCAGCTGCTTTATTTTCATGTCAGGAAGCTGCTCTTTATTGTGCATCTTGCTGCCTTTCTCATGGCACACATCTAACACTATGTGCTGGATATCCTTTGAAGGACTAACAGTAATTTTGGAAAGTCTTTGCTAGTGGTTTATGGTTCATAGTTTTCTGTCCTTGAGCATCCTAATCAAAATTTCCACAAAGTAACACTATTGTAGTATATTTATTTTCAAAATGGCCTCACTTTGCTCAAGTCATGCTGGTGCAAAACCTTCTGCCTGCCCCTTTCGTATAAGCAAAGTTCCAGGACCTGCCTCTGTCATTAAAAGGCCTCATCATTCATACCAAACGTTTTTAGGATTCGATAGAGCGTTATCAACCCCTTGATGCCTTGCAGGGTGGCTGAGTCATGATCAGGTTATTATGCCCATACTATGAAGGTGAGGTCCAGTAGTCATGGAAAGTATTAACACGTATCTGAGAGTTTAAATTACATGTGCTAATCTTAAAGCCTTTAATAATCTATGAACTAACTGAAGTAAACTCACCTGCTGTACTGGTTTTACTGTTTTTAGGGTTCATTCAGGGTATTTTGGAAATTAGCAAATATGCCTTAGTTGCTAAAGACAGCGAGTCATAATTTCAGATAGTTTTAATTTAATTTTTATGTAATTTTAGATTAATTTTCCTGTTTAAATTTAATGATGTGTTTTGGTCATGAAAATGAGAAAGACGAGAAAGCGATCTTAAGAATTCCCATGACTGGGAGAAAACTTCAGTTGTAGCTCATAATCAACTATAAAACTCAGATCTGTAGAGAAATAGTGAGTTTTATATTGTTCTGTTGCTCGCAGAACTACTTGTTTAATCTAAGCCAGTCAGGTTATGTTTTTTTGATTCTTTGTGTGTAATGTTTGTTTTAGGTTTCCGAATGTTAAATTCATTAAATTAAATATAAATGGTTAGGTTCATTACTGTTTAGAAAAGTTGTCTGTACTTCTTGAATTTTCTGTGTATGTATTATGCTTGGGTTTTTTTAAATGAATTTGTTTTGTCCTAGAGGCTTTGTGGCATTCTGTGGTTATAAAGTGGCTTTGATTGATTGTGGTTTTACTATTTTATCTTCTATAACACTGAAGATTTCAGCTATTCCACTTGCAATATATTCCCATTTCAATCTTGTCAGTGTCCAGTCTTAACTACAACCTTTACCATGTCCATTTGCCGAGGGACTGGACTTTGGTTTGCCATTATAATTGTTATTCCTCTCCTGTACCTGTTTTCCCCTCCCTATTCTTATTTTTTATATCAGGAGCTTGAATCATACTGGCTACTCAAGGATTTAAAAAAAAAAAAAAGAGCAACGTTCAAGCTTGATTCCTCTTTCCCACCAACGTAAACACACCCTAAAAGAAAATTCCAATATACCGTTATACTATAAACAATCTATTAGGAAGCTAAATGTTATAGCACTTACTGTGCAAAATTTGTGTATTCTAAAGACAATGTGATGTTGCTAAACCATGGCTAACATCCTCTGGTTTTAAAAAGCAAAGAGTAGCTTTTGGTAAGCTCATCCAGGCCTTCTGAGCTTTGGAGCTGACATTACTCCAGGAAATTCTCTTCAGTTTTTCTGGTAATTGTGAAATAGAGATTTCTGAAGCACTACAGTGTTTCTTCAGGGTTAAAATAGAAATGTAGTTTTTGACAGACTGTGAATTAATCCTTATCTGAAAAAAAGAGCCTACTGCCCCGCAACCAACTGGAGAACAATTAAAAAAGAAAAAACTGAGCTTTGACATTTACTTGATATCTAGAAGGACAGAGTTTGTTAATTTTTATGTCATGTTTCTATTAATCCCAAATTAGAAGTTCATATAGCCTTTCTGCTAGTTGTGGAAACAGTTTAACATGGAATAAATTAAAACGTTAAAAAATAATCATGGCAGATTGGAGAATCTCTTTTATTCTCCAAACTGAACTTTCCAAGAATGGAGTTCTTGAACATAAAAGATTAATATTGGTCGTGGGATTATCATCCAGAGTAGCAATGTCTGTCAAAGTAATTTATAATTAAATTTAGCACCAGCTAGCACTCCCTCAGAGAGTAACTATAAATCTATATATAGATAGGAATTTATTATAATCAACTGAGAAATCCTTTAGTTTGTCTCTCCCAAATACTGTTGTCACATCCAGAAATAATAAGATGACTATGAAGATTTTTTTAACCTTTGTCTTTTTCTATTTTCATCCAAGATCACTTTGAATCAAGAAAATGATTGGCAGGGGCAGGGCCAGAATGGATGTACTGGAGGTGGAGAAAGAACAACTATATCCATAACAGTGAATCTCCATAAATGTCTGTGTGGTGAAAGCAGATTAAAGGAACATTCTCAAATGATGCTTGGCCTGACATTTAAACTACATAAGAGAAATCTCTTATTAAGCCTAAGCCGGTAGAAATACCTGTTTTGTTTGGTTTTGGTTTTGTGTTTGGTTATGCTTAAGTAGGGAAATACACAGCACTATTCCCACTGAACTGCGATTTGAAGGACTTGAATTTCAGGTTCAGATCCTCTGTTCTTATGTAGCAGATGGGAAGTATAATGTTAACCTTTTCGTAAAATGCTTTGTGATCAGCTGATTAAAGGAACAAGCCAATATTAAAATTAAACGTTTCTTGCTGTGATGGGTCTGCTAACAAATATGACGGTAGCAAACGGACTGGAAAGTAATGTAGAATAGGAACTGTAGTAAAGAAAAAAAGTCTGAAACAGAAGAGACACAAGAAAGACCTTTAAAAATGTCCCTCATGACTTAAACATCTTCCTGGTTGATTTTTAACGCTTGTGTTATGAATGTTGAGTGGGGCAGGAAATGCAGCAATTATTGTTGTGCTTGAGGATGAGGTAGAGCCTTGCAGGCACCCCTGCTGAGAGCCGCAGGATTCGTCTCCTGCTGGGTGAAAAGGCTGTGCTTCTAGGAGGTGAGGGAACTGCTGGGAAGAAGGTGTTTCCTGCCACCCAGAGAGCAAGCTGCTGTCCCATGTCCAGCAAGGGCAACCGCTGTGTTCCTCCCTAGTACTGTGTCTTGTCTGCTGTTTAGGGACTTTGTGCCCCAGCAGTGTTCCTAACTGTGCCAAGCAGATGACAAGTACACCTGAGGGTTACGCAGCAATTTGTGTTAGGAAAAAAGGTTTGGGGGTTCCTCTGGGAAAGAAGTTGTAGAATTTGTGTAACTGGAAAAAGAGATGTGAATTATGTATTCTTTGACACTCTTAATTCCACTATAATCCCAGCAGGTTCTTTTGTCACACAATTAACAGCTACTTTAGAATGTGCTGCAAAATGAGTAACATTATTTAAACTCTCTCCTGTTAAATATGAATAATTTCTCCAGTTCTTAGGAGTTCATGATCAGGGAAACCCAGTGATGCAGCCAAGTAGCATCTTATGCATCTCTCTCCTGAAGTGGCTATTACATGCAAAAAAAATCCAATGGAACAAAATCATTGCTCATGCAAAACCAACTGCCTGACTATTTTTCCCTTTGGAAGACTAAAAAGCAGGTGTTCAGAGTTTTCCTGCTCTCTATTATGGACTGAGCGGTTTGGAACAGCAAAACTGGGTTCATTAGTGGTGATAGCTCTGACCAGGAAGAGAAAAACTCTTCCTGCTAAATGCTCTTAGGATAATATGTTGGCACATTAGTATCAGGAAGGCTAGTGGTGTCAAGAACACAAGGAGGAAATAGATTATAACCTTTCTCCTGAGATGATCTCTCAGGAAAGATGCAGCTGGACAATTTAAAAGGCAAACAAAGCCAGTTTATCCCTTTCTGACTCCTTGTCTCACACCTGCTCCCAAATCCTTCTCTTTAGCTTATCTTTTACTTCTACTACATGGACTGGCAGAACAGAGAGGTCTTCTTGAACAGATTAAAATGGGATAAGAAGGATTTCTGACTTTTTTTCACTCTGAGTGAAATCAGGATTTTCTGTCCTAGCTCAGAAAGCTTAAAAAAATACAACACCACACCCCCCCCCCCCACATTTGACCAAAGCAATCTTTTCCTTTCCCCTTTCTGAGTCACAAAGCAGTGCTGTAGTTTGGGAGACTTTTCTGTTGCACCTTGAATAACATGTGTGACTTCTAAGAGGAAAATGAAGTGAAATTATACAAGCCAACACCACATCTAAATGATAAGTAGCCCTGAAAACTTCTAACTCAGATAAATGCTTATAAAGGCCTCAATAAAAGTTAATGCTCCTGGTGTTTGATTCTGATGGAAAAAAATTGTAAAATGTCAGCCTTGTAATAAATGCACCAAAGGGTGAATGCCACATTTAAATAAATAAAGCCTTATGTCTAAAAAGCAAGAACACTAAAATCCATGAGTACGTAATAAGAATGTATTAACCTGATGGGCCTCATCTGCTCTTGCTCAGAGGATTGTGAAACAGGAGTAAATCTGAAGAACTGGAGAGAGTTACACATGCATGAAATAATAAAAAGTAGCTGAAATGAGATGCAGGAGCCACAAGTTACTTGGACGTCAGCAACTGATATTTTTTGCCCAGCTGTAAATGTCTCTGTATAACAACATTTCTTCTCTTATTTTGTGGTGTGTTTAAACATATGGAAGGGGGGCAGTTTTTCAGTGTTGTTCATATCACTGAAAACATTTAGATTTTCCATCAAGCTATAACTTTGGCTAAGGTATGTGCAGTCGGCTGATGATGTAGAAAATAACATAGTACATGTTAAAAGTTTGTATAGCTGCTTTGTACACTGGGATCCCAATAAGGTTTCAGAAATCACTCTGTGATTAACAGTTGTAAAGTTCCTAGATTTAGACTGATGCATAATCTAACAGCATGATGATGATGAATATCACAAGTATATTTTGAGATTGTATCTCAAGATTTTGACATTGGAGATTGTCCCCTGTTTGATACTCAGTTCACTACGTGTTGCTTGTCATTAGTCAATACAAATGCCATCCTGCTGAGGTACATTTGTTGTACAACCTCATCGACAGGTAACAGTTTGATAACAGATACTAATTTCTCTGGTTGTTGACTTAAATTCATTTACTCTTCCCACTATTAACAGCATTTACTAAAAAAATATGAGGCATGAGGATGTGGTAATAGAGATGTATTTCCCAGCCTCATAGAGGAAATGATATTTTCTTCATCTTTGGCCAATGAATATGCTGCTGCCAGCATTTGGTGTGCCTTGCTAACATAGCTAGGTGTCCAGCAGATGTCAGAGAAGTTGAGGTGTACAGCTGTACACTCCAAGGAATTATCCCCCTCCTATTTCAAGGCTGGAGAGTCCCTCTTTTGTTCGTATCCTCAGGAACCTGCTGAAAGACCTTCCACGTTTGCATAGCTAATGCGAAAGGCCTTCTGTTGCGGCTTTGTCCTTCAGCGCTGAGAGTGGCCCTTGTCTTTAATTTTACTGTGAGGTATGGAGTGGGTAATAGACTTCCAGAGTAATTTATTTCTGGAATAAAGCCTGCTGCAGTTACTCTCAAATGCTGTTTTGCCCTACGAGTTGTTGTCGTAGTCACTTTCTAGCTCAAACGGAATCCAATACATAGCCGTAGTAGTAAGGCTTGTTAAGGCCTTAGGCCGCGAGCTGTGAACTTTCACCCAGATACACCGACCATATACTGAACTTTTACTTAGCTATGTGAAGGAAGGCCCCTGAAGCCGGTGCAAACCGGAAAGATAAGGAAGCTACTACTGTCAGCAGAAGCTGCAACCTGAGAGATAAGAAAAGAAATGGCCGCCTAGAGACATGAAAGGACCCAATGAAGAACAGGAAGACCCCAGACCCTAATATTACTATTGGTCCAAACTGTTGCATGAGGGGTGGAGAACTTAGATTGTAAGGGTATAATTGCCCAGGGATTTCTTTGTTCAGGGTCCCTCTCCAGAGGCACCCAGCTCAAGCTGTTTTCACCGCTGTAGCAATCAATAAATTCATCTGGCGTATGTTGCATTGGAGACTCTGCTTTGGGAAACGTAGGGTTGAGCCAGAGGGGAGAGAGAGCACCCGAGGGTGAGCGTGTGTGCGAGGAGTTGAAAAGGGGCACCCGTCGGCTCAGTGGAGCTGCCCGCTGCGAAGGGACTCCGGTCCGAGCAGCTGAAGTCTCGGATGGTGTGCGTGCGACTCCCTGAATGGAGCGTGAGTGCTCGGGCAGCGCCTGCACCTGGTACCCTGTCCGTGAGATGCCTTTCTGTCCCTCCCCCTTACTCCTGGCTTCTCTCTGTTCTCTACCAAACTATTAAAAATGAAGCCTTTAGGGAGATAGTACGGTAATGGTCCTTTTGAGAGAATCAGGGTGTGGAGTTGTATGGAAAGCAAGCGAGGTGCTCACATAATACAGTATGTCAACATACAGTACCTTCGAAGTTTTTTAAGTGTTTGTGTTTTACCAAGTATCAAGGAATAAAGCAGTTATGTACAACAGAAGGCAGAGAAAGAGCGTGACTCATGAATTTTTAGAGTTTGCGTTTGGGTACCATCTTAGCTGCTATTCCCCGAGTGGCAAGCCATTACTTACCTGGCCTGTGTGCTGTGTCTTGCATTTCTGCTTTTCTGAGTGAAAAAAACTTGGATGCTTGAGAGAATGCTGTGCCTCCTCCTCTTCCCTCCCCTCCTAAACTTCTAACCTGAGCTTTATGGCATTTGTTGACTTTCAACCTGTTGATATGACACTGAAGCTCACAAGGTGGAGAAGATTTATTATATTACAATGTGATTTGTCGATGTGTGATTTTTCTTTCTATCAGTAGGTTACTTTATTGAGATCATAAAATGAAAATCAGTTTTTCATTTCAACCTCCCACTTGTTCCCCCTTAATTTATTGAAACAATTTTGCAAAGAGTAAAACAGATTCATTTCCAGTGTTTTTAAAGCAGGAGAGCAGTTCTAAGGATGAGAAAAAGTGTTTTACAATAGAGATGAAAGAAAAGTTGAGAAAATGGAAAATTGAATGCCCTCACAGTGTTTTATTGAATATGTTCAACTTTGATGAAGCACAAAGGCATTGCTATGTATTTTAAGTTGGCAGGTAATAAATTTTGAGGGACAAAACAAAAGACAAAGTAGAGTAGTTACTTTTTCCCTTTCTGATCTGTCAATGAGAGAAACATACAGTGAATGTCACTGAAAACTGGACATTATCCCTTCACAGTAATTAAATCAACCATGGTGTTTATCTGGTATCTTAGGCTTGGAAATAACATGAAGAGTGCAGCAAAAATAAATGCTTAATGGTGCTATTTTATGCCTAAATAAAAAGATTAAACTGCAGCTAGAAATGCCAGCTAATTATGTGACCATTAAATAAGCAATTAACTATGCAAATGTGCTGTCATTTAGTCACCTTCTTTGTAATGTAAAAGGTTCCCATATTGGTCCTCTTTCTGATGTTTCTATATTGACTTCTATTGATAGGTGACATGTCAGTGATCTCAAAAGGAGAATGTAGATGGAAACAATTTGGGTCCAAGGGCTGTCATTTTACTGTGTTTGCATGATGCCTAATGTAACGAGGCAGTTATTTTGACTAGAGTTGCTGCTACAACTATCATAAACACTATTCAAAAGAGAGACCTACCCTCTTAAGTGTGTTTACACAATCTAAATGACAGGAAGTACATTGGGGAGCCAAGCAAGTCTTTCAATTTTTGGAAGTTAAATTAAAGAATTGTTCTGGTTACAAGGCAAAGTGTCAAAGGAAAACTCAAATGGCTAATAAAGTTGTTGTTAGAAAAATACCTCCAGTAGATTTTGAAATGGAAACATTTCTGAAAGCATAGCCAGATGGAAAAAGCTGCATGATGCTGATGTCTGCAGGACCTGAAGGAGACAGATGGTCAGCAACTTAAAAGGTTGAACACTTTCAAATATACGTGGGACAGAAAGAAAGAGAATAAGAATCCAATGGGCAAATAACCTTTCATGATCATAAGTCTCCAACTTATTTGAAGTGTGTGAGCCATCTGAAAGCACTTCCATTCAAACTAAAATCTTTCATGAGAGGACCCAAGGCTCACTAGACACCAAAGAGGAATTGGAATCTCAGCTGCTGCTCATAAAACTGCATTTGTAGATGAAGATGACAAGTTAAAACAGAATTTTAATGGGATCTTACCTCAGAGACAGATGAAAACCTATTAACTGTAGATGGCCTGACCCTAGAGAAGGAAAAATAGAATAGAATGAATGCACAGGACTCCTTAGGAGCTAATGAAAATACTGAAAAATGCCTGTGAGAAGAACAAGCATCTGGATAGTCACAAACATAAACATAAGTGACATAAATGCTAAATGGATGATCTCACACTCTGGTAAGGATGGAAAAGTAGGAGCATAGAAAAGATGAAGAAATAGCTGTAGTGAGTGTGAATTACATGACTTAAATTCAAAATGTGTAATGTACAACATATAAAAATATGTGCCTAGGAACAGAGAATATATATGTGGCCTTTTATTTCCTTGTGCAGATCTGATAACTACAATATCTCAGAAGCAAGGGAGTGTATACCAATAATAAAGAGTGAATCGGTAATTGAATCTAGGGCACTGAAACTGGGCTTGGCTTTGGTATAAGCCATAGAAACTGAGGCATGTGGCACAGTTAGAATGAAAAAAGCTAAGATAGCCAAAATGTTTTGAAAAACTCCTGAGTATTTTGTTGAAATCATTTATATGGATGCCACCCATGTTCAGATTACTGAGATGGAAAACATTAACTCAGTGAATGGTAATGGAAACACAGCCAAACAAATAGGAACAATTTTGATGTTCTAGACAGCCACCAGGAGTTTCACCAGCAACTTTGAAGGCCAAGTTACAACTGTAAAGATGAATCACAATCACTAGACTTAAATTCTAAATTGTCAAGTCACTGGTTTTCGAAGTCGTCTTTGTCTGTTCTTGAAAAGACTGAAGTTGATATATAGACCATGAGGAGTTGCTCACTGCACATCTTTTCTTCTGCAGCAATTGAGATCATCACAGATTCTTCCAGACTCAGAAACTGAAGAACAAATGTCACAAGGACTGAGAGAAAACTCTTGTGCTAATTTGATGATGATTTAGAGTGCTTCCCCTCTTGATGCATTCCACCTTGCAGAATTCCAAACCAAAACTCTTCCCATTGGATTTGTCACCTGCAGTGAACTCACCTCGAGATGTGTTACCAAAATTGCAGCAGGGCTCACTCACAGGCCGAGTAGTCAGCAGGAAAACTAATTCAGGTTCACATGAAAGAGAGGTATCCCTTGTGACCCTTAAAATCTTTATCAGCATTAGAACTCTAAGAATGCAAGGAATATCTATGAATCAGCTGTACTCAGTGTAACTTAAATCATTGTTATTTAGACCATGATACCAGACTGAAGCATCAGTTGTGGGGTATCAGTCCCAGTGAACCCACAACAGATGTACAAACAGTGAAAATTAGCACATAATGACTTCTTCAGACAAAATATGTTTGAGCATCTTCCTCCTGTTTCCATTTGTTTGGGTGAGATGTTCAAACAGCTTTGTGAATCTGGGCTTTATTCTTGTATGAATAAAACAAACAAAAAGGAGATTGGAATTTACTGGGCAAGCACATGGTGTTTCTGTACCCATCACTCTTACTCACTCACAAAAAACTGTAGGCAAAAGTTAAAAATTGCACAAAAAAGGAAGAACAAAAAAATAGGCCATGATGAAAAAGAAATCATAGGCTTAGATCTGCTGCAGAAAGTCTACCGTGTTCATAATTTGACAGGCTACTGATCTATGGAGAAGAGTGAAGCATGGTCATATGAGGTGTTGGCTCTTCTTTCATAATCAAATCTCAAAGACCAATTGATCTTTAAGGTAAAAAAAGGTGGAATATTTAGATAATTCAGTCTCCATCTCATTTTGCTGAAATCATCACCCAACAACACCACCTACTAACAACATCCTCATCCAACACCACCACCCTTGCCAAATTAATATACAGCATGTTTAGACTGGTTTTTTTACTTTAATTTTTGTTTGTAACCTACAAGATCTGTTAAAACTGCAGTGTAATTTTGTGAATTTGTGTTAATTGCAGCTTTCAAATCTCTGTTAAGTAATCTACCATCTCTGCCAGTGTATTACTAAGCTAGCAATTTTTAACTTTCACCTTAAGCGCATACAAAAATTGAGACCTCATTCCCATTTACACTCATACCAGTCCATCATGTATTTTGTTACATAAAGAAGATCTATTGTGTGTGTTTTCTATGCACCTGACTCTTCTGTGGGCCCCTCATCTTCATACAAAACCACGATGCATTAAACTTAGCAGAGTATTGTTTTTCTTCCTCAGGATTTACCTTGCAGACTGACTCACACTTTTAAATTTAAAAAAGTCACGAAACCTATTATCAAGGTTATTTCCAAGGCAATTACACTGGTGCTAAAATTAATACCTCTAACAAAATGGTTAATGGTTAAGTGGTAAATTCTACAATAAATTTTGTCTTGATAGTTGTTAAGACTAATTCTCTTAATTCTCAAGCTGCTATCACTTTTGCATGGGAACATCTATATTGCTAGTGTGTCCTTGTATTACCGTATATTATTATTTGATTTACATGAATTGTGGAGTCTCATCAGAGAAAAGCTGATGCTTTGTCCAATGCTCTTTTTAATGTCCAATAAGATGTCTTTCATTTTTGTCTGTTGAAGAATTATTTCTAAGCATTCACACCAAATTCTTCAAATGTGAGTGTTTCCAAATTATCCTGTCAGAACTGTGTTTTCTCACTCTCTCTTTGAAGCTCTCAGCTGTGAGAACCATAGAATAGTAGAAATTTAGAGAGTCTATGTTGTGTATCCCAGGTTGTCTGATCTAACTGGACCAAGCTGTATCTGAAGCTGTGGTGCTGATAAGGACTGGTATAGGAGAAATATCAAGGTTGAGCTAATCAAAAAGGCACACCACTTCTGTTAATGATTTGAGTTTGAGATAATATTTATTCCATTTTCCCTGTCTGAAGTGGAGAGGGCTTCCTTCATATCATGACCATGGGAAGATTACTGGTCCATTATATTTAGCTTGCTTTGTGGTGACTGTTGTTCAGATTTTGATTGTCACATTCAAAAGATCCTATTTCTTCACATCAAATTCATGTCATCTCCATCTTGAATGGCTTCATTTTAATAGTTCATAATCCCGCACAGCGAGTGTCATGAAAATCTGGGGGTTTTAGGTCAGCACATCAGAAGTTCATTCTCACCTGGTACCTTTTAAACCTATTGGCCAATTTCAACCAGAATCGGCAGAAGAGTCAGGGATGTTGATATCCTACAAATGCTGTGGATCAGAGAGAGACCCATTTAATAGAAAATTTATGGAAGCTTGGTCCTGAGACACAAATCCACAGGAAAATGAGTTTGTAGTTCTGCTGCTTGTTGAACTACTTGGTAATTAGCAGAGGATCACAGCAGAGACAGAATGGCTAAGCTGAGTCAGTTCAGTTCACCTATTTATGGCAAAATCAGTCATTCTTTGCTGTTGTGGTTAAAGCCAGATGCTGTGGCAGCATTATTCTGACAGGTGAATGAAGATTGGTGTTGCTTTTTATGAAACATGAATGCAATAGTACTTTTACGGTTGCAGATTTTTGTAGAAAAAATTGGAAAATGAAGTCTTAAAATGTTTGGAAAAATCTGTGGGTGTTTGGTTTTGGTTTTTGTTTTTTTTTGTTTTTTTTTGTTTTTTAATTACTGTTAGAAAGCTAAATGGGCATTGTGTTGAACTGATTTGTGATAGAGTTTTAACGTGCCAAAAATGTCAGACCTTAATCTGTTGAAATAGCCTCCAGGCTTAGCAACATTTTTTTCCTAAATAAAAAATACAGAAAAAGTTTGAATGTATATATTTGCTCTATGGAATGATAATAATTCAGACACCATAGCATAGCAGTATTTTTTTTAAAAAGCAGATAGTCTAAAGATTCAGAAATTGAGGCATTTTGGGGAAACTTTACCACTTTTCTGATGAAATTAGCTTTTTGTTGTAAACAGATTATGGGAATACTTCAATTTTTCATTTGTTTCTTTCAATTTTTGTCATAAAATAAAAATGACCACTGAAAAGTTTCAGTTCAGTGAACTATCTTTAGCTCCACCCCGCAGAAAGGACATTACTTTATCAATTCATAGGAAAAGCTGTTACACTATATTTCATCAACCCAAATTCAATTTAAAGACTCGGTTTTGCTCTCTTGAAATGTCAATATTCCCGCATGACGCGGAAGAGATACATCGCATCTTAGAACGAGTGAAGCAGGATGGAGGACACTATTGGTGGGACCCTTTGCTAGGATGGTCACCAACCGCAACCGGAATTCTCAATAAGACGCTTCATGCCGTTGTTGTTCTGCTAGTGCTCACTGTGTTATGCTTTATTCTAACCATCGCGCTGTATGTTAGACTTTGGACTATGGTGAAGCATTTGTCTCATCAAATATCCCCACAAGATGTATACGTACTCGATAATCCTCTCCACGGGAACGTATATGACACAACCGAGGCATTCCAAATATCGTGAAGCTTGAGTGACTATAGTCACGGGGTGGATTATGTGGGATAATAGCTGGAGGTGACTTAGAAATTAAATTTATATTCACATTTTTAGGTAAGGTACAGCATTGAAGAAGATTCCCAAGTGGAATGCAGCTGACATGCAAGGCCATTCCATGGGAGTTCCCTAGGCCTGTAACCTTAGACGTCAGTGACGCCAGGGGAGCTTGGTGTAGTGACTCTAAGAAGGTACTGTTTGGAGGGTGGAGCGGTGTGGAGATACCGCGGCCAGGCTCTGCAATTAAATGGGAACTCAAAGGTATTGTGTGTGACCAGTAAGCTGCACATTTGCTATCCTGGGCCAACAGTCTGTCATGTTTCTGACAATATGCTGTCCTTTGATGAACTTTGCTCATTATAACATCATTATAATACCAAAACACGCCTCCATCCCAAAAGCTACCCGCCTCCAAGGTGCGACCACCCCTCACTGAGCTTGTGCTTTGAATTTTTCCTAGCTTATACCTTTAAGAGCAAAGCGAGAAAACTTTACACCAATCCTAAACAAAGGTGTATGACTAGAGTCACTCAAGCTCCACCCGAAAGTATAAAATGGCTTAAGAGAAAGAGAATGTTAGGGAAGACACCATCGCGTACCTCTGGGATCAGTCGACGGGCTGAGCCTCTCTTCCCCCCCATCGGGATGCCTTTGGGTAAGATTTGAATACTTGGTTATTCTAAGTGCCTCCCCGGAAAACTTAGAAATCTCTCTAGAGTTGCTTTATCATCTTTAACGTGTTTATAGCTGGCAGTGTCACTCATACTCTTGGTATTTACATGTGCTTTGCAGACAGTAAATTTATCACCGGTAGTCCAAAGAATCTGTGTACCTGTTGCTCTAATAAACCGTACTCTTTATTAATGTGGCCGTGATAGTTCATGCAACACAACTAGACTGGGGGGTGCAGCGCGTTTAAATTAACGCTGTCGCTTTTACTCTGATGAATGGCTGCATATACAGTCCTTGGAAAATAACCGTTGACCGAGTCTGAGACTAGGACTGGACTTAGCCGCACCTAGACTCCTCTCTGAGAAGGAGTTTAGAAAGCAAGGGGGTCCTGTCTGAACCTCGTGACTCAACGGGAGGGTGTCCCCCGTCCCCCCAGCCCCTCCTCAGACTCCTACATGACCGTAACTCTTAACGCAACAGAATGCTCCCACTCTTTCCACTGACTTCATCAGTTCTTCACTGGGCTGTGGATGTGCTCTCTATTGATTCCTTACATGTATGGAACTAAAGAAAATATAGATTTTGAATTTTATCAAGTAAAATTCAGACACAAAGATTGAACTATGTTCCTTATTATATAGAGTTGTTTTGGTGTGGATTGGAGTGGTTGTAGTCCTGCTTCCTCAAAGATGCTTAAGTTCATTTCTCCTTTGAGTGGTAGGTTTTTCTTTTCAGTTTTCGTTGTGACAGATACCATATGACTGCTGGCACATCTCATGCCCCCCTTTTTTTAGTGTCCCCTTTTTCTAATTCCCTTTGTTCTTCATTTTTTTGCTTTTATTTGGTATTTACTTACTTCCTCAATTAATTCTTGCAGCTGAACTAGCTCCCCACTGAAGTGCAAATACAAAATCATATTTCTTTTAAATTTGGGAGTTTCTTTGCAGTAAATGTAACCTTTATCTATTACCACTTGCTCTTTGTGCAGTGCATCATTAAAATCAGAAACTGCAAAATGAGCTAGCACATTGTTTATAAAGATGTAGCCAAAACCTGCTTAGTCCTGAAGAGCTCAATTTTCTTGTTTTTGTGCTTTGTTGTACTGAGCATATATTTTCTCTTTTGTATTTTCTTTGACCTTTTCTTTAATCTTCTTAGCAACCATGTTGCTCTTCTTCTTGATCATTCCTTGACCAACAGTGTCAATTATGATTTTTCTCTGCCTCTTCTCCGTTGATCAGAACAGAGGTATGGGCAAAAGACAGCTGTTAGTGCTACCAAGATGCTAAAACCATGGCTTACTTTGCAAGGATGGAAGGCAAAAACACTGGAGGGGACAAAAAGAAGGTTTTATTAGGAAAAAAAGTCCTGATGTTCAAAACATTAGGCACCTGAAATAGTTTCCTGAACTACAAATCAGGAGTACAGAGTGCTTTGAAGTTCTGTTGCATGCACTGAAGCATCTTAGAAAGCCTGAAGTTTAGGCGTTGTGTTTGAAAATGCAAGTTTGTCCTGTGGTTGCATTTTAATTTTTTACAACATTATACTTTCATTTCTTCCCATGTGACTTTTAAGGGTAAAAGGGCTGTTTTATGGCACGTTCTCCAAGTTACCAATGGACAAGCAAAGATCTACTTTAATCATTGGCATCCTAAATTTAGGTAGTGGATTTAAATGAATTATATGATAAATAAAGGAAAACTTTTAACACAACATAAAAATTTTAAATCCTGAAAAGAAAGCAAAGTGTTTCACATTTTCAGTTTAATTTGATTAAGGTTTGGTGCACTTCTTATGTATTTTCATAAAAATCTGTATTGGGATGCATACATTCTGGTCTATTTTTGCTGCTATACCACAGATAAAACTTGTTGCTACTAGTTTCTTCTGATTACTTTGAATGTACTGTTTGAATCTCTGCCTTGATTCACAGACTAGTGTATAATGGATTTGCTAGTCATGTTTCATTGCTGTATGTTCCTACTATTTCTCATGTAATGTTGATCTACATGTACATTGTAATAAGTTATTGTAATATGAGTAGGAGGTAACTCTATCTGTATTCAGTTAACCCAGATTGCTAGAACAAATATTTGATGGAGACTAAGTCACAAAAATGAATAATCTAGCACACAGGGACAGCTGGGTAATGGTTGATTTTCAGCATAATCATAAACAAAACCCAAGCACACATAACTTTGAGGAATTTATTAGACGATGCTGTGTCATGCAGGACTGCGATCATTGTAAGTTTGGTCTCCAGGTTTGTTTTCTTACCAACTTCAATGGAAAGCCAGCTGCCCATGCTTCAGAAGGGCTGAGATACTTTGTACTGACTCTGATGACAGTCTTCACAGAGCACAGGAAAGAGATAACTCGCTTCTGTGCTTTCCATGCTTTAAAAGTAGATAGCTTTTTCTCTGAATTTTCAGAACTTACTTCCTGGGAGAGTGGATTAATATGCTCGTAGTGGCAACAACTCCATTTTTCCAAAGCTGCAAACATTAATCCCAGTTAGAAAGACTACCTTGGAGCCTACCCATGCACCTCTCTAATCTAACAACACTGACACATTTAGTACTAATAAAGGTGCAAATGTTAAATTGGTTGTGTTAACTTTTTTCCCCAGATATGCCTGCTACATAGGATTAGGACAGTTCTCGTTTACCCTCTAATGTATGTAGCTTCATATACTATTTGTGAGGAGACTTTGATTGTAAGTGCCATAAACTATCAGGTTTCTTTAGTACTTTTCCACAAGTATTGTCTTTCATAAACATCCATATGGATATGATTACTTCTTTTCTTTGTCAGGGTCTATTGCTTTGCCTAGAGTTTATTCTGGGGCATCCAGCACACTCCTGAGGACACCTTTTTTTACCTCCAGGTACCAATCATCTGATTGCTTATCAGGAATGCAAATAGTTTTGAAAATTGCAAGAATGGCTCACCAGCTTCTTATCAATCATAGATTCTTTATGCTTTCTTCTTTTTCTTGCTGATTAAACAGATCTCATTAATTTCATTTTTATCTGGAGTGTAGTATTACACTTCTGTGATTTAGTCTCACTGTCAGGTTCCTCTGAATGTTAAAAACATAAACCATTTTACAGCTTGTGTCTGACTGTCTTCCTCTTTTGCTCATCTGTTTCCTGCACATACAGGGTGAGTTTTGGTTGTCCCATTACCAGAGTTTTAGCTTCATATTTGAACAATTAACATTTCTTTTGATGGCTTGCCTTTGGGAATTAGATAGTGGTCATCAACCACTTGGAGCCAGAGAGTCCAGAAGAAGTTTGCTTTGTTCTGTGTCTGAGCACTGGCATTTCCAAGTGAGTCTCAGTGTTTGATCAGGACAGAGCAACACAAACCTCTGCAGAACACAGCAATGGTCACGTGAGTGTATGCTTTAATAATGATGCTGGGTCCTCATCTTTTTCTGAGTATTATCTTCACTAATGGGTTTTGAACCTTAGTGAGCCACGTAGTAGAAAAAGCAGCTAGGTAAAAAAACCCAAACAAACCTATTTGTGTTGTGCGTGTCCGTATATTCCTGATGCCATGTTAGTGCACTTGTTTTGTTGGAGTAAGTCTGCATAATCTTAGGAAAAATTGTTCTTGCTCACGGGATTCCGCAAAGAGTTAGAATCCATTCTTCAAAGAAAGAAAAGTGCTTGTCAGAAGTAGTGAGATGATTTCCATTGCATAGAAACTATTTCCTTTTTTATCTTAAAGCAAAGCTGATTGAGCATAGTTTGTAAGAAGTGTGTATCTTGGCATATCAGGCAAACCCAGTTTTGTCTGCACAATTGATAAAACTTACATTAAGTTTATGTTCAGAGAAAAACTTAGATAAAGTTTATGTTCAGATCAATTAATTTCAAGCCCACATTTTGAGTATCTGGCAAATAAGCAAACAAAAACTTCTAAGAAAAAGTGCTGGAGGGTAAAATAGGTCTGGCAGCTATCTCCCTTCCGTAAAAGCCTTGGGGTAAGATTTGACAAAGAGGTTAGCATAGACTAAAACTTTGTGCTGCTGCTAAATGTGAGTGGGCAAATGCCTGAGGGAAGGCTGAAGTACTGAGCAGGGAGCTGCAGATGGTGATGTGATGTTAATTATAAGTGCACCATGGCCTTGTCCGCAAAGGTATCAAGAAGCCATGTAGTAGAAAATGGGATTTCTACTGTATGAAGGAAGGAGGTGTATGAAGGAAAAGTGTTACTTCCATGAAAAACTACATTTCTGTAGTCATACCTTTTATGACCAAATTAGTCATACCTTTTTCCAGGGTGAGAGACACTTTGATCAACCTAGAAGGCAGAAGTGGAATAGCATAGAACTGTAATCCCATGGAATGAATTGATACACTAATGATAAGTGTACCTCAGCGCTACTGTTGCATTTGGGAGTTCCTATGCGCACCTCTGTACATACTTTCTCTTCTCTCCCTCCACGCAGGCATTTGCATGGTTTTACTATCCCTTTAAGTGATATTTTCTTCTTTGAGAACAAAAGTTTCAATAGCTACTACTACAATGGAGCTAGACTGGTTATGACAGTTATGACTCAACACAGTATGTTAACTAAACACAGGACAAAGCAGTGTTAACACTGATGAAATAAACTGAGAGAACACCCATGTCCCGCCATGCCTTTTATATATTTTATAATGTAATCAATGGGGAATTCCTTTTTTAGGAAAAATGTGTTGTGCTCAAGAATACCCTCTCTTCTCTGGTTAGAAGCCTTTTTTCCTTAAGCTGCTGTGCTTTCTGGATATATTCTTTAACCTCACACAGTGAATTTCAAGTCTCTGTAGAGCCATACTATTACCAGCATTAAGCATTCCTTTCATTTTACTGTAAAAAATTGACACTGTGGAATTTCATACTTAGTCCCTTAGTAATTTCCACATCACAAATACGGGCATATTTTATTTCCTCTAGCAAAGTAGGCTCTTCCAATCTTCTGTGCTGCTACTAGGAATAATACAGCCCAAATTATGCAGAAAATCCAGAAGTAGAGATAAAACCTGATGAAAACACCATATTTAAGCACGCTTGAAATTTGGAGATGTGCAACACAGATTGGACATTTGCAAGTGCCCTTTTTCTCAATGGCCGCTGTCGTACACCTCAGGCCTGATCCATGCCTGGTGAAGTGTGGTGGGTTGATGTCGGCTGGATGTCAGGTGCCCACCAAAGCCGCTCTCTCTCTCCCCCTCCTCAGCTGGACAGGGGAGAGAAAATATAATGAAAGGCTCGTGGGTTGAGAGAAGGACAGGGAGAGATAACTCACCAATTACCATCATGGGCAAAACAGACTCAACTTGGGGAAATTAGTTTAATTTATTACCAATCAAATTAGAGTAGGATAATGAGAAATAAACCCAAATCTTAAAAGCCACCTTCCCCCCACCCCATCCCTTCTTCCTCCTGAGTTCTCTACCTCCTCCCCTGCCAGCAGCGCAGGGGGACGGGGAATGGGGGTTGGGGTCAGTTCATCACACGTTGCTTCTGCCACTCCTTCCTCCTCAGGGGGAGGACTCCTCACACTCTTCCCCTGCTCCAGCATGGGGTCCCTCTCATGGGAGACAGTCCTCCATGAACTTCTCCAACGTGAGTCTTTCCGACAGGCTACAGTTCTACAGGAACTGCTCCAGCAGTTCCCTCCATGGGATGTAGTCCTTCAGGAACAGACTGCTCCAGCGTGGGTCACCTGTGGGGTCACAAGTCCTGCCAGCAAACCTACTCCAGCGTGGGCTCCTCTCTCCATGGGTCCACAGGTCCTGCCAGGAGCCTGCTCCAGTGCGGGCTTCCCGTGGGGTCACATGCTCCTTCGAGCATCCACCTGCTCCAGTCCTCCCATGGGGTCCTCCATGGGCTGCAGGTGGATATCTGCTCCACCATTAACCTCCATGGGCTGCAGGGGGACAGCCTGCCTCACCATGGTCTTCACCATGCGCTGCAGGGGAATCTCTGCTCTGGCACCTGGAGCACCTCCTCCCCCTCCTTCTTCACTGATCCTGGTGTCTGCAGAGTTATTTCTCTCACATATTCTCACTTCTCCCTTCGGCTGCAGTTGCTCTTGGTGTTGCACAGTTTTTTTCCCCGCTTCTTAAATATGTTATCACAGGGGTGCTACCACCATCGCTGATCGGCTCAGCCTTGGCCAGCAGCAGGTCCATCTGGGAGCCGGCTGGCATTGGCTTTATTGGACATAGGGGAAGCTTCTAGCAGCTTCTCACAGGAGCCACCCCTGTAGCCCGCCCTGCTACATGAGGTAAATTAGCCAAAAGACCTCCATTTCCTTTTCTGGGTTTTGGATCAGGTTGCTCTACATGCAGCTCTGTGCGCACATGTACTGATTTTAATCTGTCACTCTTATATTTGGAGGTCAAGACAAAAAGTATCTTTCCCTTTTAAGAACAGTTATGTCATAAGAAGTATTCTACCCTTCACAATCTCATTTTTATCAATTCAGGATTATTGGCAAAATCCTTGTGAGACGTTAACAGAGTAAATCTGTCCTTGACCTGTACTTTCATTCTCTTTCAAAAGATGCCTAACTGGTTAATTTAGTTTGAAAGCAGTTTGAACAATCCTATTACTTAATCTATTATTGGAAATGTGTGAAAGGGCTTTTAGATAAAGCCATACAAAAGCATGTTTTAATGCTCAGAATTTTTAGAAAGAAAATCTCATTTGAGAGTCTTGCTTGATATATGTCCAAAGTGGACAATATAATAATTTATATTGGAAAAGAGAATGATAATACTGCATGTGACAAAAGCACAAGATGTAAGTAAGATTACCCAGGTTTTGGGGCTTGCGTAAGAAGGTATGGCACTCAAAATAGGTGGTATGAGAGAAAAAGGCATGGGTTTTAGAAATAGCTGCAGCAGGAGGGAGACAGAAGGTCTGAACTTTATGGGACACTCCAGCTTATAGGAACAGAGACTAAAAAGGAATAGGGCTCTGTGAGGGGTGGAGTGATGGGGCAGAGAAGCCAGGGTCTTGTACTTCCTTACTGTATCTGCAGTAGATGTAACCTTTAGGAAGCACAGGGAGTTTTGCTAAAAGAGGTAGGTAATAGCGGCTGTCTTTGTCAAGTGGGGGAGACAGAGACCTGGAGGCAAAATCAGGATTCTGGAGAAGAAAGAATGGATTTATCATGGGAAAAGTGTAGACAAGGGGAAAGAAATGGAGGAAGAGGTGTCTGGAAGAAACAGAGAATGGAAAAAGTGGAATAAGGGATGAACTGGGTGAATTTGAGAAGGCAGTTTTTCAAGGGGAGAGAGAGATACAACTAGGAAAGGAAGCAGTATTAGAGGGATGGATACTGGGGGATTTTCAGGGCAGGGAGGCGGGAAGGAATTAGAGATAAGGCAAAGTACAAAAGCTGGAAGATAGAGGAATCTTGGATGAGTGGAAACATGAAAGACAAAGAGGTATTCTGAGGGAGGTCTAAGAGAGAAAGAATTGTGACAGGAGAAAGAGTAAGAGTAATACAAAGGGAGGAATAGGGGAGGAAAACAATGGAAAACCAGCAGGTGGTAAGCTACAACAAGCACTCAGAGTATATCTTTCTGACTGGTCGGCAGCAATCAATGTGCTGTATGACTGAGCCATTTTCATTGACTCTTGGATTGCCAGTTTGGGAATGACTACGGGTATCACTACTGTGTCACTCCATCTTACTCTGTTATAACTATACTTCATTCTCACAGAGCTGGGTTTTCTAGAAGCACTAGCTTTCCTTCATGGATCTTTTGGGGTTCACTAGATCTACAGTGCTGTGATAACGTACCTGAGCTGCTGTGGCTGGAATGCTTCTTCTCTCTGAGCTTGCTCATCTAAAGAGTTTAAGTATTGTCACAATTTGCCTTAATCATGTTAGATGAGAAGAAAATATTGAGAATGGTTTTCTTTTTTATTACAACACTAAAATGTATGTGTTAGAAGAGAAATTACAGAAAATAAGAATTGCTTACAAGAATTACAAAATAAATTTAACTTAGGCTGTTACAGCTGATGAAACTAATCTAGTTATTTTAAATCCAAAGCATCTCATGCTGTAAGAGTGCTGTTAAGTTCTCCTGTAGAAGTAGCAGAGCAGATCAGTCTGAGTTCAGAGTGGCCTGAAGCTCTTCATATACTGAAATAGTGATAGACATGGAAGAATGGAGGGTCAAAATATGGCCTTAATCCTCCTCATCTTTCCTCTCTGAAAAAAAAGTCAATGTTCAAGTTTGACTGTTTCCTCTCAGAGGAACGCTATGCTGTAATTTGCTCAGCTCTGGAACAGCATCCTTAACAGGCATCCTCTTGTTCACTGGTGGGTATTCTTTCCCATTGTCTGTTTATTCTTCTCATAAACTCAACATGTTCTAGGTTTGGGGTTTTTTTTACATACAGTTTTGCTAATGCTGTGGTTATGAGAGAGCCAGCTATTTGAAAATTACTCTCTCATAGCCTCAGGACTGTGAAATGCTATAATGGGGAAGGATGATACAAAGATGATGACCCTCTTGAGCCATGTTTAGTGTGTGAACAATTCAAGTGCAGCTCATTGTGGGAATCACGTGGGGCTGATGCTACTGCTCTGGAGGCACAGATATCTGGGGTGGTCTGGAATATGCAGCCATTGTCAGCTCCTGGGAATTATGCCTCTAGCTCGCTCTCCAATTTATATAGTAAGAGTTCTGTGGTTTTTATCAATGTAAGAATTTGAGTTGCAAATTCCAGAAGACTGTAGCTACTTCTGCTCCTGTGTATTTTTCTCTTATGAAATAAATGGATGTGTTGTGTTCTAAGGTGGTTGATTTGGACAACAGCCTGGGACACAGACTTCCTTGTACAGGTCTCTGATCTTTGTACTCCTTCCTTCTTTACCTGTTGGGGTAGACTAAGCAGATTTTAATCTGTTTTTTGGTTTATACCTATACAACACAAGATGCTAGTATTCCCCCTGTTGTATTCTACAATTCATTCTGCAAAAAATTTGTTCTTTGTTCAGCTTAAGCCCTGCAGCTATAGCGCTCTCTTTTTCTTTTATAACTCTGGACTGTCGTCCTTATAGATGTTAGTATCTTGTTTCAGCTTTTTCCTCTGTGCCTGAATTGGCACATTTCTCAGGTGCCTGAATGCACAACCTTTAGAGAAAAGATGGCTATCATAGGTATTTGTACGCAAATGTAGAATTTTTTTACTTCTGCCTGTTAGTACTCTGCTTGAAGAATTAATTAACCGATTATTTGGGGGGGAGGGGGGGGGGGTGTTGTTTTTTTTTTCTTCCCAGAGCAACAAGCTGGCCAAGCTGGGCTTTATTCTGTGTTGAGAAGTTCCACTTCTTACAGAGCCACTCCTCAAATTCTCCTTCAGATGTTTTTGCCCCTTTGCCTTTTTTAAAAATTACATCCTCTTGAAAGAGAGAGAACATGGGCTTAGTTTTAACCCAATAACTTTTTAAAGTACTTTTTCCACAGTACTATTACAAATTGTATTTTTACCAACTTCAGAATCATATTTAGTTCATGAACTTGTTTAAGAGATTAGATCAGCACTGCAAGTTTTATTGGTTTGTTGATTTCTTTTCCGTGGTAATGTAATTGACAGGAGCTGATAAGCTTGTAAACTCAAAAATAAATATTGAGTGTACTTCCAAACTAATAGCCCATTCATCTTCATCTGCAGTGTTGTCTGTTGTCCCTGTGAAGAACTACTCTGAGCTAGTGGTGTTCTTGTTCCTGATATGAACCCTGTCCTGATAACTATGTACTTTTACAGAATGATGTGAACAATTGCTGTTCTTGCATATTTTCCAAAATATGAATTTCCAAAAACATCACACTTTTCATTGTCGTCTTTACCGATGTTCTGGGCCCTGATTTTCAGGGAGTGACTTTGTGCCTTTCCCCAATTGCATGGCACTATACTGTCTGTCTCCACTGTTTTTTTGCATGAATATTCTTTCATAGGAAAATTCTTATTATTTCATCAAAATTCACCCTGTAGTCCTCCTCTAAATTTTCTTGTCCTGGATCCTGACACAGCATTAGAATAGTAAAGATGACTCTTTGCTTTCCATAATTTATAAGCTCTTTATGATTGTCATAAGCTATTGTGAAAATAAAAAAATTCCAGTTCTACTCAGGGTAGAGAAGGTAGCCAACTTATTTTACAAAAATTAAGTATATAATTCTAGGACAGCGCTTCAAAACTATATTCCATCTTTCTTACTCTCATTCTTTTGTTGATAAAGCAGAAAGTAATGTTTAAATTTGTTTTAGTTACCATCTATGTTCCCAAGGAGTTTGAGCCAAATGGCTAGCAGTCTTAATTGAGCCCCTGCCTGCCCCATCTTGCAAACCTGAGATTCCACCAGGACACACACTTGCTGTCAACGAAGGCGTGATTCTCCTCTCCTGTTAATGAGTCCAGCTTGCCCCAGTGCAGCAGCTTTCTCTCTAGCTGCCTGCTTGTGTGCCTGATTGGGAATGGTTCTCCATCTCTTTTTACTATATTTCTTAGGTTATAGCAAGTGTGTCACAGATATCTCTGTTACTGGCAAGTTTGATAGGAATGTGTCAATCACTTTTTTACATTTGATCTGTTTTAGTGTGTTGTCCTCATGCCAAGAGTCTGAATTAAACTAAAAACAGTGGAAGAAAAAGTGCATACTTACCATAAGAAAATAAACAAGTTACAAAAATCAGTAGTTCAGGATTTCGGAGTAAAACAAAGAGAAGTCTGCAATTGTCTCTTCGCTACAGAAAATTCTTACAGAGACTAAACTGTTGGATAGTTGCATCTTAATATATTTAACTCTCTTGCCTCTTATAGTGCTGACATTCTTAGGTGTATCACTCTTGAAGATTAATTACAATGTAAATATTTTAAAATACAGTAATGACTGTATTCTCACATACCGATTTCCTGAAGGCAGCTCCTGGAAAATTAGACCAAGAGTAATTCTAGCTTATGAAAAGACCTTCCTGGTGTTTATGATATTGCACAGTTGCAAAGGAAGGTTATCACTGCACCTCAAACATTCATCGTGGTAAGTGCAGAAAATAAATCATCCTGACTGCAGAAACATGATTTTATAGCTATAAATTATTGGACCATAAATTACCTTCCTGGAAAACATACTTTTAGCCTGGAATTCTCTTACAAGGAATCTTTATGATCTCATTAGGTTTCCCCTTTGCAGCAGAAATTTAAATAATTTAGCTTTCGATTACTAATTCATGGCAAAGTAATTTGAGACTGTTTACATTCTATAAAGCTCATCCATTAAATTATTTATCATCTGATATCATTTCAATTGGCATTTGTTTAATTTTTCATGCTTTACATATGATTCCATTAGCACAATACCCCACAGTGTAAATTATTGTAGAGAAGCTCCTTATTTTTAAGCAGGAAGATATGAATTAATATTTTCATACAATATAAAGTAACTTTGCTTGCCCCTTCTGCTTCTGTCTCCCCACATACCTTGTTGATGATATGTACTGTGACCTCGTACTACATTTACCACTGGAAATTACTAGCAGTATGGAAACAGAATCAAATGTATAATACTTCTGACAAGAGGGATTTATAGTGGCTATTTAATCTTGTTTGCAGCAGCAGAACTTGCTTTGTTTCTAGTGAAGTGCTTAGAGAATCAGCTCATAGGTGAAACAATTTAATGAGGCATCACTGTGAACAAGAAGGAAACTTATTTCTTGTAATTGGATATGAGGTCAAGGAGGCACCTGCAGACTATTGGGGATGGGGTGTGATGCTGGCTAGCATGTGGCTAATTGTATAAACTCTCACTTGGGGGAGAATAGTATTCGTGTGGTGGTAGTAGGCTGTGTAGCCTTGTGTTGGGTAAGATGTTAAGTACCAAGCCCAGAGTTTTTGTGTGTGTGTGGTGTGATTGACCAGCAGTGACAAAAAGTATTTTTGATTGTTTACTTATGTATTGTACTCAGCAATATAGAACCCCTTTCTGTTGGCTTTTATTGCAATATAATTCTTTCAAAAAGAGTTGTTTCACTAATGCAAACTAAGAGAGCTTGTGTGGTGAGCTTCAGTGTTAGTATGTGTGGTAGAACTTGACCTGCATTGATGTTTGGGTTGGATTATGTATTTCTGTCTCATTTTCATTCATTGAACTCTGTCTTTGAATTTGCAAGTATTTAAAATACTTTATTGAATTTGAAGCTAGGTCAAATAATACCCATAGGATTGCTTGCCAAAGATCACACTGTAATGCATATCATTATTACTTATTGGCAAATAACGGTATTGGTAATAATGCTATAGGTAATTAGTGAACTAATGGTAGGTAAATGAAATGAGCAGTGGTGATCAGACTATGTGTTGCAGATTATTTCAATGTATTGCTTAAATCTGAGATTTGGAAGAACTACAAAGTTTCAAAGAGAAGGAACCTAAGGAGGTGTTTACTTTTTTTTTTTCCCTCACTTCAGGTCTCAAAGCAGAAATCTGGTGTTTAAGCTCAGCCTGATGTAGTATAGCAAAAATCGGAAGGTTCACTTCAACTTACATATGAGCTTTACTGAGAGAGGAGGATAGACCTCAAGAGACTGATCCTGTGAGGTATGTTTGAGCTACATGGAAAGTTTCTTTGAGTGAAAAGTTGTCAGTGAACTTACGGCTCTTGTACTCTACAGGCTGTATTTGCAAATGTGCCAGTGTCTTTATTACTGGTTGAACATGTTCCTTATTCTGTGTTCATTCAAATAGATAGTAAATTTTTCCAATAACTCACTTATTTCATCATTTAAAGTAAACTTTTGTTTTCTGTGAATTATTTAATGAATCAGCTTTTTTTTTTTTTCCTTTTGACTTAATACCTTATCTCCTTGGGCTACTGACATCCACCTCCTCCCCTGTTTTCAAGTAAACTAAGTGGTATTAGGTCCATACAGTAACTCATGCTAATGTTTTCACTTATTCTGTATACAATCTAGAAGGGTGATTTATTTGTGTAGGTATGGCACAAACATAAAGTGTTCAAAGTGACAGTAGTTTATGCTGTTATGTCTAGAACTGGGTCAATGATATTTCAAGCAAGATTAATTACTTTGGAACTTGTTTGGTGAAACTTCTCTCTCAATCTTCTGTTCTCAACTTGTCTTACAGCTTACTTGGTATATAATTCTGACTACAGAATTTAAGAATAAGTTAAGCAATTATTGTTCTCTTTCATAGTTTTTAGTGGTTCATTGTAGGACAGTGGTATGTACAGAAATGGAAGGGAATTTGACATTGGTAATATTGGTAGGTTGCTACTCCCGTTCTTATTTGGATGACTATCTGTTATAGGTGCATGGAATATTGCTTTTTTTTTTTTTTCTTTTTTTTTTTTTTCCCCTCCTTCCTGTGAACCTTCACCTGGTAAGGTGAATGCTTAAAAAAAGTGTGAACAGCCTGCACAAACTTGTAGTGGAGTTCCTAATGCTAGGTCTTGTATTTGCATGTTCAACATGATCTTTCTGTAAATATGATATGGTAAAACTTGCTCATTCTGTTAGTGTACTTCCTAATAAAATATTTTCATGATTTCATTTCCAGAAAGCCATTGAAAAATAAGTCTATACAGAAAAATCAAGAGGATTCAACTGTTTCAGTTCAGAGCTATTTCTTCTGTCTTCATAGTGTTGCCATATACTTAATCATTTATATATGTCATTTTGAGGGGAATTATATCTTAGACTTTTAATTTGGCATGCTTCATTCCTGTGGGTGAGATAGAGTTATGAAAGTGGTACTTTTCTACAATATAGTTTTAAAGTGGGCATTAAATAACTCTTTCTCAGCACAACAAAGAAATAAAAAAGAAATCCAGGCATTTAGATAACTTTTTGATGCTGCTGTAGAGCACACAGAACACGTGGAATTTTTCTGAATGTAGTACAGCCAAAAAAAGAAGTATAATTCCTAGAGGCAGGTATGAATCTACAAACGTAATTGCTAGGGTAGTACCAAGGCTGGTGGTAAGAAATTAGCTGGAAGAAGTTTACTGAAAAGTTCAATTTTATTTTAATTGTTTGAAGTTTAAGTAATTAAACACTGGAATCTATATATGGGTGGCATGCCAATGTTGGGAGTGAAACCGATAGCCGAGCTCAAGTGCATCTACACCAATGCACACAGCATGGGCAACAAACAGGAGGAGCTGGAAGCCATTGCGCAGCAGGATAGCTATGACTTAGTCGCCATCACAGAAATGTGGTAGGATGACTCGCACGACTGGAGTGCTGCAACGGATGGCTATAAGCTCTTCAGAAGGGATAAGCAAGGAAAGAGAGGCCGTGGGGTGGCTCTGTATGTTAGGGAGTGTTTCGATTGTGCGGAACTCAGCGATTATGATGATAAGGTTGAGTGCTTATGGGTAAGGATGAGGGGAAAAGCCAACAAGGCAGATATCCTGCTGGGTGTCTGTTATAGACCACCCAACCAGGATGAAGAGGCAGATGAAGCATTCTGTAAACAGCTGGCAGGAGTCTCACAATCGCTAGCCCTTGTTCGCATGGGGGACTTCAACTCACTGGACGTCTGCTGGAAATACAACACAGCAGAGAGGAAACAGTCTAGGAGGTTCCTGGAGTGTGGGGAAGATAACTTCCTGCCACGGCTGGTGAGTGAGCCTACCAGGGGAAGTGCCTTGCTTGACCTGCTGTTTACAAACGGAGAAGGACTGGTGGGGGATGTGGTGGTTGGAGGCTGTCTTGGGCTTAGCTACCGTGATATGATAGAGTTCTCGATTCGTGGTGAAGTAAGGAGGGGGGTGAGCAAAGCCACTACCATGGACTTCCGGAGGGCAGACTTTGGCCTGTTCAGGACACTGGCTGAGAGAGTCCCTTGGGAGACAGTCCTGAAGGGCAAAGGGGTCCAGGAAGGCTGGGCATTCTTCAAGAAGGAAGTCTTAAAGGCACAGGAGCAGGCTGTCCCCATATGCTGTAAGATGAATCGGTGGGGAAGACTACTGGCCTGGCTGAACAGGGAGCTTTTGCTGGAACTCGGGAAAAAGGGAGAGTTTACCACTTTTGGAAGAAGGGGCAGGCAAATCAAGAAGAGTACAGGGATCTCATCAAGTCAAGCAGAGAGAATATCGGAAAGGCAAAAGCCCAGCTAGAACTCAATCTGGCCACTGTTGTAAGAGATAATAAAAAATGTTTTTACAAATACATTAACAACAAAAAGGGAGCCGAGGAGACTCTCCCTCCTTTATTGGATGCAGGGGGGAACATTGCCACCAAGGATGAGGAAAAGGTTGAGGTACTTAATGCCTTCTTTGCCTCAGTCTTTAATAGTCAGACCAGTTATCCCCAGGGAATTCAGCCCCCTGAGCTGGAAGACAGGGACAGAGAGAAGAATAAACCCCCCATAATCCAGGAAGAAGCAGTTAACGACCTGCTACACCACCTGGACGCTCACAAGTCTATGGGGCCAGATGGGATCCACTCAAGACTACTGAGGGAGCTGGTGGAGGAGCTTGCCAAGCCACTCTCCATCATTTATCAGCAGTCCTGGTTATCAGGGGAGGTCCCAGAGGTGACTGGAGGCTTGCCAATGTAACGCCCATCTACAAGAAGGGCCAGAAGGAGGATCTGGGGAACTACAGGCCTCAGTTCTAGGGAAAATCATGGATTGGTTCATCTTGAGTGCGCTCAACAGGCATGTGCACGCCAAACAGGGGATCAGGCCCAGCCAGCATGGATTCATGAAAGGCAGGTCCCAGTTGACCAACCTGATCTCCTTCTATAACCAGGTGACCCACCTAGTGGATGAGGGAAAGGCTGTGGATGTTATCTACCTGGACTTTAGTAAAGCCTTTGACACTGTCTCCCACAGCATTCTCCTGGAGAAGGTGGCAGCTCATGGCTTAGGCAGGTGTACTCTTTGCTGGATAAAAAACTGGCTGGATGGCTGGGCCCAAAGAGTTGTGGTGAATGGAGTTAAATCCAGTTGGCGGCTGGTCACAAGTGGTGTTCCCAGGGCTCAGTTTTGGGGCCAGTCCTGTTTAATATCTTTATCAATGACCTGGATGAGGGGATTGAGTGTGCCCTCAGTAAGTTTGCAGATGACACCAAGTTGGGTGGGAGTGTTGATCTGCTTGAGGGTAGGAAGGCACTACAGAGGGACCTGGACAGGCTGGATCGATGGGCCGAGGCCAATTGTATGAGGTTCAGCAAGGCCAAGTGCTGGGTCCTGCACTTGGGCCACAACAACCCCATGCAATGCTACAGGCTTGGGGAAGAGTGGCTGGAAAGCTGCCTGGCGGAAAGGGACCTGGGGGTGCTGGTTGACAGTTGGCTGAACATGAGCCAGCAGTGTGCCCAGGTGGCCAAGAAAGCCAACAGCATCCTGGCTTGTATCAGAAATAGTGTGGCCAGCAGGACTAGGGAAGTGATTGTGCCACTGTATTTGGCACTGGTGAGGCTGCACCTCAAATACTGTGTTCAGTTTTGGGCCCCTCACTACAAGAGAGACATTGAGGTGCTGGAGCGTGTCCAGAGAAGGGCAATGAAGCTGGTGAAGGGTCTGGAGCAGAAGTCTGATGAGGAGCAGCTGAGGGAGCTGGGATTGTTTAGCCTGGAGAAAAGGAGGCTGAGGGGAGACCTTATTGCTCTCTACAACTGCCTGAAAGGAGGTTGTAGAAAGGTGGGGGTCGGTCTCTTCTTCCAGGTAACAAGTGATAGGATGAGAGGAAATGGCCTCAAGTTGTGCCAGGGGAGGTTTAGACTGGATATTAGGAAAGATTTCTTTACTGAAAGCATTGGAACAGGCTGCCCAGGGAAGTGGTTGAGTCGCCATCCCTGGAGGACTTCAAAAAAAGGTGTAGATGTGGCATTTCAGGACATGGTTTAGTAGACATGGAGGTGTTAGGTTGATGGTTGGACTAGATGATCTTAGAGGTCTTTTCCAACCTTAATGATTCTATGATATGTTCATCAAGCATGGTGGATGAGAATGTAGATCGGAAAAAAAAAAAATTCTCATCCTTATAAGCAGGTTCTTTTCAGTAGTTCTCTGTGCTTTGGCAATCTTTTCATAAACCACTTTATTTTTTGCATAAATACTTCTGAATATGTTTCTTCTTTCATACTAAGGAACTTCTAGGTGTTGGTGGTTTTGTATTGAAGAGGACTGCCCAAAGGACAAGATGACAGGCTGTGGGTAAAACTCTTACAGCTCAGAGTCCTGCACTGAGAGAAGACTGTGTAATGGCAGAGGTCAGATCTGCTGATTGGAGACAGCAGTAGTTATAAAGACCAAATTAATAAGTTTGGTTTTGGACTTGTCTGAGATAAAACTGTTAGAGGTTGCCAGCTGGCTGTGTGTTGGATTATTTTGTAAAAGGGGGTGGGGGGAAACACGGAGAGAAATCCAAAACTTCCTTTCTGATTTCTGTCATTCCTCCTCCAGAAAAATAGTTTGGTAGAATACCTAATTTGTAGCTACACGTCTCTTTCTTTAGGAGGACAAAATCATATGATAAATTACAGACCATAGGGCATGAAGTAAATAATAATCTCTAGTTCAGCTGAACAGGAAAAAAAAGGATAGCTTGGCATACAGGAAAATGAAAACCTTTGTGCAAATATAGAAGGAACAGTGGTAAGTGTGCAATAAGCTCTTTAAAAGTTATATTCACTTTATGGGAATTTACTCCAAATTCAGTGGCACACTAGTGTAGATAGATTTAAGTGTTTCAAAAGCAGAAAATGAGAATTGTAGATGTGACATATTAATTTTCAGGTCACTTATGAATAGGATAGCTGTACACATGTCCAGTGGGATCACTGGTAGGCTAGGGGTAGGTTTGCTTATAATGAGAGATTGTGTATTTTAACAACTCTGATGTGACTTCTAACCCCTTACATATTGTAGGACTAATTTAAGAAAATACTAGAAAATTGAAGTGAATTGGAAGTCTGAGAAGACTTCAAAACTTCCACAGAGTTCCTGACCTGGTAGATTACTGACAAGGATTTTAGCATGTGAAGACTGAGAGATGATTCCTCCCTTTTGCTGTATAATGTTGTAATATGCTAGGAAATTTCCTTCCTTAATTAAGTACAAAAGGAAAGACTGGCACTTTTTAAAGCATTCTATACACTCTTTTTTAGAGGAATGACTTGAATATGAAAATATTTTTGTCCCCACTGCTGTCAGTACTTTAGTGTACATACGGCTAGCTTTAATTGCCCTTATGGATCAGCTGTGACTAGCATGCTTATGAAAGGTAAATCCTGCTTGCATATGTTATGGCCTTTGTGGCTTAACAGCCTCATGTGAACAAGATCATTCTAGACCGAATCAGTTTCCTTCAATGCTCTGATGCATTCACTTGTTAAAAATGTATGTTTCTGGAAAACATGTAACTAAACTAGTAATGCAACTGCAATTATAGGGAGATTGGAAAAAAATATATAAAAAATGAAGTTTTTTCCATGACATTTAACAAGAAACTGTGTAGATGCTGTTCTACAGGACAATCACAATTGTGTCATGAAGGACTCCAGTTTTTAACTCTTCTGTTCTGAACCTGAATCCTGGGTGAAGGACCATAAATAGAGAAATGAGTTATTTGCAGGAAGAACATAGGCAGTGTAACTTACTCTTTAAACAGCAGGGGGAGAAAACTGTGTAGTAAACCTAGGGCTTCTGCAGTTTTCCAGGTATTTATTTAAAGTTCTCCTCAGGACCCACCTGCAATTTTTGGCTTTGATCTTCAAAGAGATTGAGGATTATTTAAATGGCACCTATGCAAGTATGTGGATGTGGACCTAAGGCTTCAGTCCTCCTCTTATTTGATGTCCTCCTCTTATTTGAACTTCATATTCTAGGGGTATTTTTGGACCCAGATAACCTTTAAAACCAGGATATAAGGAGGAAATTTGAGAGTTTGCCATTGCCTTATCCTAGTATTTTTAGTCTTCACACTTAAATGCTAGGACATGGTGATAATGTTTGCTTCCAATTTTCTAAACATACTGGAGACCCATATGCCATCTCTGATTGTAACCAGAGTTGATAAATTCACAGAAAGCAATAGATTAATATTTGCTTGCTTAGGAAAAAAATTTATGAAACTAACTTAAAATAAAACAGAAAATAAGTCTTTTATCTTCCAAACATTCACAGATCTGATTAGTTTTAGCTGTGTGAACAGTTCATATGTCTGAAGAAAAACAAAAGGAGCTTGTCTTTAATTTTGATCTGTTGTACCGATTTGTGGTCAAAATCTCTTTACAGAGGTCAGCTGAGTCATTGAATTACATGGATTTTGGATTTTCACTGGTCTGGATTTAAATGAGGCCATTACTTTTTGCTCTCCCTGCACTTGTGTTCTTCATATGGGTAGGAAGAAGATGGTTGTTCTGCAAACTGAAGAAAATGATTGAGGGGATCTGTTTCTGTTTTAACTAGCAATTAGCAAGGTGATCTTTCACAGAAGGATTGCTAAATAACATCATAAAACTCTATTTTTGAGAACAGTTACTTTTAAGATGTTAGTGGCATTGTGAGAATAGATACATGATGAGGAAAAAGCCCTTGACAAATGATGTTTGTGTCACTTACTTTCAATTAAAAGAAGCACTTGGGGAATAATTAAAAGCCAAAAAAGCTTATTCTAAGCTAGATCAAACCAAGATGAAGACATGAAAACAAAACCCAAATATGATTGCATTGTAAGTGTTTGCTCTGTATATATCTGTACAAGTACCTTTTTTAGTGGGGTCTACCCTTTCCAATTATTGAATCAATTTTTACATGTGTACACAGAAATGTGTTGTCAGAGAGTGTGTATACACATCAAATGTGTATAAACAGTCTGATAGTTCTGTCTTGCTTGTTGAGAACAGTCTAAAAGGAGCTGTAGTGTTTCTACTCCCTACACATATTTCCCTGACATTACAGGGAATGCATCTCAGTACCTATTCTGTGAGGAGGCTGTTCTCTGAAATTCAAACTCTCACAGTGCTTCTATTGCACTCGAAATGGCAAGGCTGGCATGTTTTCTGAAAACTCACCAATCCTGTCTAGTGGGTGAGCAACCCCTTTCTGAAAGAGCAGCGCTTGCTCTTCTGCTGTGCTGCTGGTAATGCTCTTTGTGGTCTACTAGTTAATTGTTTCACCCTGAAAATAAAGGGCTTGGACATGTCTCTCTCCTGAAACCATTGAAAATGCAACTCATTTCTGTGAAGTATGTCTGTAGGAGCAAAGCACCTATTCTCTGCAGTGAACTCATTGTTTTCTAGCATCAACCATGATCTGAGAATGCCTCCTGGATCAGTCCTCTTAGAGGAATGAGCCTCATCCCAGCTAGGTTTTCATGCCTAGTTAATACAGCTCCAGGTAGGAACATAACATTAAACTTCTCCTGGGTTTGGGCTCCTATATAACCAGCCTGGTACTGAACAGTTAATTATGCTAGTGTTCAGCTAAGCAATAGAAATCCTCCAAGGTGTCAGAGTCTGTGTGCAATCCATCATCACAGCACAAATATTTAGTATGTACTAAGTGTACCTCAGGTGATGGGTTAAAACATGCCTTTTTTTTTTATGTGTTAGAGTGAGTGGACAGGACATAGAGGTCAGGAGTGCTTTTTCTGGCAGTTGGTATTAATTTAAGTCCTTTGTGACACCACAGCTGTGGATGTGATAGAAAGTAGTCATTTCTAGGGTCCCAGAGGAGAAGGCAGAGAATATATTCAATCTAAGAGCTACTGTGAGTGCCTGGATTTGAAAGGGAGAGTGTGCTGATGATGTGTTTTAGTTCAGACCAAGAGTGTGCTTTTGAAGTTAACCTTCTGATGGTCCCCACTTACTGAAATTTGACCCAGGTTATGGAGTGCTCTCAGACTGTGTGAACCAAACTCCTTTGAGAACTCAAAAATGGAAGATTTGCTCCAAGAGTAACTTGATATTGTTCTCCTTCTAGTGGGCATTCAATGCATGCCACCAGATTTGAGCCAATAAGAAGTGAAAACCTCCTGAAATGCATACTGTGCAGATCCTGGCTCTTCAGCAGCAACCATTTCACTCTGTACCTGCTGCTGTTGCACCACATTCTTGCTAATATTAGGAGCTTGTGACTGCAGGAGAGGACCAGTCCTGCTAGGACAGAGGGAACAGGCAATGATTATTATGCAGTCTGTTTTACTTAGCTGATCTGAGAGTTTTCAGTCACAAGCATTCATCTCATCTAGAGATATAGGGAAACCAAGCTGCTATTGTTTTTTGTAGTCCAAAAAGAAATTAGTTTTGCAGAGTGAAAGCCACAAGTGCGTTCAAGGTTCAAACAGGCTCAAGGTTTGGATTAGATGTTAGGATAAACTCCTGTACTGGAAGGATAATGCAGCACTGTCGTGGATGGAGTGAGAGTGCAATTCAGTCACAAAGAAGCAAAAATATACTTTATTGATATAGAACAGGGAGTTAACAAGGTTCAATGGTAAATGCGATAGCGTTTTAACAAGATTCGATGGCGAGGTATACTTGATTATTTACTGTGTAGAGGACAGGGTCAGACAAAACTGTCAGGGAGACCCTCCCATTGAGTCATGAGGTTCAGAAAGGACCCCCTTGCTTTCTAAACTCCTTCTCAGAGAGGAGTCTAGGTGCGGCTAGATCCAGTCCTAGTCCCAGACTTGGTCAACGGTTTATGTCTAAAGGATTATACATGTGCAATCAATCCTTTGTATCACTTAGCTAAGATCTCGCAGTTTAGCATGCTATTAGTCACTCACCGAGGATCTGTTGCGGCGAGGAATCTCTCAGCCTCGAGGAGTAACCTTGAGAGGCGTCCCTGCTCAAGGGGAGGTCCTGGCGTGCAGCCCGCTGCCGTGCAGGAGAGCTCAAGGGCCCCTGGGCTGTCCACTATTTAAGGAGTAAGATGATTGATTTATAGTCATATTTGCATACCAGCAAGGCATTTGGGCCACTGCTGTGGACAGCCCTTGGCTACTTTGCTGCCAACCCTCCCCAAAGTCCAGCATAAGCTGGATGCAGCCATCAGGACGAGCCCAGCTGCTGGTTACTGCTTGGGCGGGGTGGGGGAGCACACAGCCACAAGCACTGGAACAGGGCTCTTCCACCTCTGAGGATTTACAGGTCTTGGTTAGAGTGTGGTGTGGATCTGGTGCTAGCACTCATCCCGCTTTGAGCAGGCCCTTTCCACAGCTCTGACACTGGGTTGGTGTATAAGCTTGGGGCTGAAGGGGAAAGATGAAAACCTGAGGTAGTTCCAGCTGGGCTGAGCAGCTTAGAAGCATGTCCTGCCTGGAGAGCTGTTTCCATTCTCTATTGCTGGGTTTTACTTATTTTTAACCCACGGTTCTACACAAATGCAGCAGCAACTAGTCTCTCAATCTGAGCATAGATAACCTTCTTAAAGAAAACTAATCAGTTATTCCTCTTAGCAGACTAGTCTTTCATAATTTTAGCTTTATGCCTATATGCTGTAGCTATAGTTATATATCTGATTGCAGAGAAAATATGAAGCTGTTCTTGGTTTATACAGTTTAATGGGAGTGTGTTTTACCCCAGGAAAATCTATCTAAAACTGAAATAAATTACATAAATGAGCTTTCTATATGTTTCACTTTACCAGTATTTCATACAGCATCTGTACTTGGATCTCTTATCTTTTTCAATGCTAAGAGATGATACATCAATATTTTTCAGACTATGGGTAGTACTCAACCTTTATATGAATGCATTAAGTGCAATTTTTTAAGTATTTTTCCTAAAGCTTCTCAGTTTAGCCACCCCGTGCATTTAAAATCCAGGCCCCGAAACTCACTAAAGTGTTTCAAAAATGTTATTTTTTGTAGCTTGAGTCATACCTTTTCAACATTAAGGTTTGGAAATACTTACTGTGTGACAGCAAGAAGCAATTTATTAACTCAGTATGTTTTAAGGTTATGGAAAGCTTGCAAAAAGTCCAAGCTGAAGATAATCTTCTAAAGGGGTAACTAAGATTTCTTCTTTCACTTACTGTTTGCTTTGTAAATAAGTAGTTTGATCCCTCTTCCATCATCTTTAAGAAGGAAATAGGGAGATGACCTTTTTTAAGAAGCTGAAACTAGTCTAAGTAATCCTTGAAAAGCTAAAGGATGTGTATGTCCCCTTTCCATCTGGATCCCCTCTTCTTTATGGGCACATCCCTAGAAGCTGTCATGCCTTCATGCAGAGGAGTTTGTTTTGCTGCTGTCCTACTTATTTTAACTAGGTTTGGATAAAGATGTAGTAGACCAAAAGCACTTGTTCTGAAACAAAAACTGGCATAGCTAAGTTTCACCAAGTTGAAAACTATCATGGCTGGGGTGCAACATCACCTACAGATCAGGTGGGCCTTTCCCAGAGGACTGGGACACCCCTGAGAAGTACAAGGTAGGACAGTGAAAATTTAATACTGTAATTATAACATGCTGCTGCAAGGTTGTTGAAGTCCTAAGCGCATTTATTTATGGGAAAGAAAGCGTGCAGTTGATTTCCAAGTTTGAATGATCATCTCTGACTAAAATGGCCCTACAACACACCTAAAATATTAAGTTATTTAAATTAGTAGTTCAGTGTTCTTAAAGATGGCTTTTTAATTTTTGGGGGGTAACTTTTTCTTCTCTAGAGATATAGACAGGTATAAGCCATTTGGAAAGGTTCTGTTGACACGAGGTTTTTTCATTTTAATACTCTGAAGAATCTGATGTTCATTCAAAGGTAATTCCGTTGGGGTATGTGTGCACATGGTATATACAAATGCACTACTCAAAACAGTTTGGCCTAGTTAGCTGACTAACTTAAGTCCATTGATAACTATTAAAAGAAGTTCTAAAAACTTGCAGGTATGTTTCATTGGTTTCAAAGTGATCGAAAGTGAACTCTTTTTCATGTAAGACCCAGTCTTCATAAAAATAATCTCTTTAATGCTCTTAAATATGATGTAACTGGAGCAATACAAAACCCCACAGTCCCCAGGCCATCCCCCCCTCCCTTGCCTTACTTTCATATGACATTTTGCCGAATGCGTTGACAGACCTGAGCAACCTTAAAATGCATAAGTATTTTAAGCTTTTCTGTATTTGATAATGATGATGCTTGATTGCTGAATGAGTGCAAGGTTATAATCATCTCCCTTGGCTTTTTTGTCATTCATAAACTGCTTGAGCTGCTCTCTGCTAGCTTATGACATTTCCAGGATCTCTCAAGTGGATTGTAACCTTGTGTGTGCTCAGTCAATTCCAAGGACTGGTCCTTCTAAATGCTCTTTAATGAGACAAGCTTTTTTCCTCTGTCACTTGAAAAAGGGTTTCATGTGTTCAACAGTTTGTTTCTCAATGTCTTAAAATGCTCACAAAACAAGATTTGTGAATAGGAAATGAAAAGTAATTTAAACTGTTCAGGTCCTCTGTTTTGCTTCTTAGAGATTTCGTATTGCTTCATATATTTAATGATAACCCAGCTAATATGGCTTTAAAAATAGTTTTGGAAGGTTGGCCTAAAATGTCTTTACTATTTTCTTGTTTGTGCTAACCTCTATTTTCAAATGATACCCTCTTTTGTTATCAGAGCATTTTCCAACGAAAACCACTATGTATTTTCCTTGGGGTAAGTAAGATTGTCTGAGCACACCATTTCTTAATTGTTATTGATTTTTTTTTTTTTTTAATTTTCACCTAGGAATCAATAGAGTATCATTCTTATTAATTGATGGAACACCACTATATGACCCTTGGGTATTAAAAAGATATTCAACACTTTCCTTAATACCATTATTGCAACATACTGGTTTTTGTTATTAGCAATATACAAGCCAGATTTTCAAACTAATAGCAATAAAGCATTTCCTTAGAGTGGTTAGAATAGTGTCCTTCTGTTTTTTAACAACTTGCTTATATCCTGGTGAGTGATGTGCAATGCGATATGAGAGACTGTGTATGAAGGCAGTGTCAGCTTTGTGCCCAAAAGGGAAGCTGCCAGCTTGTTTGACCTTGTAAAAGCCAAAGGAAATCACAAAGGACCTCACAGGGAAAGATAGTTTGAATAGGCTAGAGAGAGAGTATGCCATAGCAGATATAATTTGACAGCAGCATCTGCACTGTTGGAAAGTCATGGCTGTGACCTGTCCTTGATTCACAAGTAGAGTACCTTTATCTCCAGGGAGCGTTGTACATGTGAACAGTGCATATCCTCCATTTTGTTCCTCCTCCCCTTTTTAGTAAGATCAGTTCCTTTAGACAACATCAAATGACACATATAATCCTATGATGGGGAATTTTGGTGACTTTTTTCTTCTGCCTGTCACTTTCAATTGTTCCTTTATGCTTGGCTATATGCCACTTCTTCCCAAGCAGCTTTGGATATTAAATAGCAGTTACATTTAGCCTGTGACTTTAAAGGTCAGGTTGAATAAAAACATGTGGTAGTTGCATGAGGCAAATTACTTTTGCTGGGCTAATTAAAGATCACAGGTCAAATCACTTCTTATGTTAAGTGGGTATAATTCCCTTGGATTTAACCCAGGTATGCAAGCAATGGATTTGTTTCTCTGTATCTGCTTAAACTTCACTGTATTTAAACTTCATGTATTTCATTCTTTTTTTACAGTAGTTTTTTCTTAAAGTTCTCTTTCCTCTTTTAAAGATCCCTGCATCTTCTCTTTTGCTTTGTATTTATTTCCTGTTATCTATTTCACAATTCTGTTATCTGTCTGATAAGGGACAGTATTACTTTGAGACAAAGTCTGTAAGCCTTGTTCTCTCTCTTTTCCTTTTCCCTTTTGGCCATGTCTCAACCTGCAGGAGCTGAGAGAGTATTTGAAGCCATCATTCAGGAATGGACAGTTGCACCAAAGAAAAAAGACTGTCTGCAAAGGAGAAACTCCTCTCAAGTGCTAAAATGGTTTTTTCCTAAATAGGCTTTGGATAATCATGTCTGAACACTGGTCATATGTTTTCTTTGGGGCATGCATAATGAATGACTGACTTTAGTGGTCCCACTGCATATGCAGAGGTGCTTTTTTATATACTTGTAATAATATTATTGAGGATATCAAGTGTAATATTTGTGTATGGAATTAAGAGTCATTAGGCTTATTTTTTTTCTTCTGGTTTGAAAATTGGTTGGCAAAGCATGGAAAGTGCTGCTTGTCAGTTAGCCAGAGCAAGGTGTTCTGCACACTTTCTGGTGTACATTGGCTGGTGGGATAGTGGCTCTAAGGACCTTGAACATTTGACAGCCCTGAAAGGGTGCTAGAAGTCTTCCTCCCTCGTGACTGAGGCGAGAAGGCCTCAGGACTCACTCCCAACTCTGTTTTAATTGGCAATAAATTTAATTTTCCTCAAGTTGAGTCTATTTTGTCTGTGAAGGTAACTGGTGAGTGATCTCCCTATCTTGATCTTGACCCATGAGCATTTTTATCTAATTTTCTCCCCTGTCCTGTTGGGGGGAGGGGTGGTGGTGTGAGCGAGTGGCTGAGTTGGCACCTGTCCAAGGCCCACCCATCACAGGTGATAAGTGCATTTTTCAGTTTCTTCACTAAATTTGTCCTGTTTTGTTTTGTTGAGGCGGAATTTGACCATATAGGGTTTCTGTAAATGGCTGGGTTTGCATAAAATTCATTTCATGTGCATCATTGGTTCTTTTGGGCTACTTAATAGCACAGAACCCATGTTTCTGAAGATACACATTACATAAGCAAGTGCAAAGGGGCATGTGAGCCCTCCCTAATGCAATAGTGTCATGTTGCATACACATCCCTTCATGTCAATTGTTTTTACTTCTCAGCAGAGCCATGTTTAGCCAGACAGCTTGAAATCTGTATTGCCTGACAAAGTGTGATTTGGAACAGGTTGAGCTACTCAAACAGAATTATAAATAGATTTAAGACTTTTCTCTGTGCTCATAAGTTGTTATGAAAACAAACTTAGTTTGTTTGAAGAACAGTTTAAGCTTACAATGCTATCTCTTATTTCTTGCTTTCTGAACAGCGAGCATAAGTCTTCCAGCTTAGAAGTCTTCGGGGGCAGAAGGGTGCTACTGCTATCCCCGTCATTCCATATAGGGGAAGTTTGGTGTAAATAACATGCATCTTACAGAGAAACTTCTCCAAGGAGAGCCCCTGTTGTGCACCTACATGTCAGGACATTGTAGCTCCACATGCACATCTTATTCTCCATGCGTTGTTTTAAGGTTTTGAATCTAAGACATTTCAAATCTGAGACACCAAAGATTTTTGCTTTAGCAGTGGAAATGTACCCAATGTTCAGAGAAGTTGAAGTTTGACTGTAACTATTGTTGTAATTAATGTACTCACAAACACCTGTCATAAATGAAAATATTCATTCCAGCAAAAAAGTATCTTTGGATAAATTCCATTCAGCACAGTTATGTGATTAACCTATTGGCAGTCATAGTCTGGCCATGGTCTGAGGAGAACAGTATGTCTTAAAGTCTGCCTCAAGCTACTGAACAGAAGTTGACTAATTTGATGACCCAACAAAAAGCACTGAATGAAGCTATCTCAGAAGTGGAAGATGAGCCATTTGGCCAATTAATGTTACATTAAGAACTAATTATTAATGAATATTACTTGTTCTGGAAAGAAAATAATGTTTGATAGGTCAAGAGAGGCAAGGATTAAATATTTCTTTATTGGCAGAAGAAGCTGCATAGTAAGGAGGATATGAAGGCTCCACAAAAGCTCTACTGTGAAACCAAGACGCCATATCTGAAAATACTGTTTTCTCTATTCAGATAGAGATCATTAATGATTAGAAGAAAGATTCTGATCTAAAAAAGAGGATAAACATGTGAAGCAGGAAATAAGTGGAATTTGCTTTCAAATCCAAATTTACCGTTCCAAAAAGTCTTTAGCATCTGTCTAACTCTGAAGATCTTATCTGTATTTACGTAAGCAATTTACATTGAAGATTCTAAATAATGTAATATTCTGCTTTTGTATGTGTCCATGGCACTTCTAGTCTTCGCCAGATAGAGTTGCTTGCTGTGTGTGTTGCATCCAGATCTAACCATGACCTGGAAACCAGAATACAGCCCTTCTCTGAGCATACCTACCATGTGCTGACAGGACCAAGCTTTGTACAAAATGCATCAAATCTTATTGTTTCTCTTTAAGAGAACAGGAGGAGGAGCTGATGATGCCTTTTTTAACAGTTGAGAAACCAAGCAGTTTCTCTGGGTTAACTTCCCTCCCCTGACTGAAGAGGATGAAATGTAAATCTCTTCTTCCAGAGCATGTCTTGCTACTGTGCTGTGGCCTGAGACAGGAAGATCTTTGCTGTTCTCACCCCTCATGTTCTACTGTTCAGAAAATAACTCTGAATGTATAACTGCAAAGAAAGGCAGAGCATGTGGAAAGGAACACGTTTTACAGGATTAGGACACACCTCTAGAAGGCAATGCTGAGCTCTGGTCCTTGCTCCAAGGGGGTATTGAGGTTCATTGTAAAGGAAACCGTCACGGGGAATACTATCTAGTAGCTTGGACTTTCCTGTAAGGTATAAAATAAAAAGATGATGATGATTTATCTTTGCTTTTACCCTTGTTGACTGGCTTCTCTAACCTCTTATTGTGTTAAGGGCTCTGTGCAGAGACAAGGTAAACCTCTGTTTACCTGTTACTTTAAATCCTCTTCACCTTGTGCTTTTTAGTTTTTATTAAAAAAAAAAAAAAGCAAGCAACATCTCTCTTTGGAAGAGAGTTTATAATCATCACTTGCTTAATCATTTTGACTTCACTGGAATAATGTTAAGACCTTTGTCTAATGCAAATTATGCATCAGTTGCTATTTATTGTGTTTCATGTGCATCTCAAGTGTGACTAACTCAGGACCTCATGTTTCTTCAAGGAGATAGTTGCATACTACTGCATTATTCCCTATCTATTGTGAAAGTAGGAAAAGAGCCATTGCTTACATGTTTGGCTTTGAGTATTAGGTTTCACCAACCTCACCTATTCATTTTGCTGCACTACAATGTTGATTTCTAAGATTCCTGAGGGATAAATGGAGTGGAGCTGCTTTACAGGAACGTTACTGTTAGGAACTTTGTTGCCATAATTTGCTATTTATCAAAGGTTAATCTGGAAGCACAATGTCAGGAAGTGGTGAATCTTTTCAGCGGGAATTGTAATCTGATCTCTGGTCCTGAGAGAGGATTTTCCTAATAACACATGACTAGATCACTTGTAGTTCTTTCATTTCTTCTGTGTTTGGAATGTGTTTTCCCCTCTCTGACAGGGACCCCTTTTCAATTCCTTACTCCTTCTCTCAAAGAAAAAGCAACACTTACAAGATCTTAAGGGTTTTTTTTTTTCCCCTCTTTAGTTTAAATATAAATGAGAGTCAGAGCTCAATTGGTGTCAATGAATAGTGGGAATAATGAAAAACCTACCTCATGGACTGTCCCCTTTTAATAGTACTATGTTAAAGCTGCTTCTGAACTGGGTAGTGTTTTCTGGATTACACCAAGATGCCAAGGCATTAAAGGTCCTCGTAAAGAAATCTCGTAAAGTTGGTTGAGCTCAATGAGACTTAGTGCAATTGTGAATAAAAATGTTTCTGTAAATGGCAGTTGATTATTCCTTTTTCTTTCACTGATGTTTTCTTTAGTTAATCCTTTAATGCACCTATAAAAGCATTCAGTTACCGCAAGACAAATAGAAGGACACTGGATATCCTGTGAACAAATATTAAACAGAATATTCTAGTGATCCTTGACTCTCATTCTGATATCTGTGATACCTTCTGATTTTTCTCAGGGAGAAACTGTTGCTAAGTCATCTTGTTCATAGACCAAGAGTAGCTGCTGACCAGTAAGGTAGAAGAATATTAGAATTTCTATACCAGTCCCAATGTGAAAGCCTGTCTATATGTTCTGCTCTCCATTGGAGCATTTAATTAATTGTTGCGATATTGTTATAATGGATTATTATAGCATAAGTAATTTCCTAGCACTTTCTGATCTTGCATAATTGCAGTTCAGTTGAAAAACTCCTGTTAACGTCAATGATGCAGGATCAAACTTACTGTTTGATCCCATTATGTTAAAAAAATAAATGTTAGGATGAAACTAACCTAAAGACTTGCAGTTAAACTTTGGAGACATACATTTATATTAGTTTCTGAAACATTTACAGTTTTGCTTTTACAGAAAGACAGTGTTCCCATAGTACCTTCATTTACATTTAAGGAAAGAGCACTAGTCTATTTAGGTTTCATACATATGGGGTGGACTTCAGCAGACAGGTGTCTGATTCCCCTCCTCCCCCTCCAAACCTTGTAATGCAGCTACTAATTTTCCAGAGACATTTTTAGTATGTATTTTTTTCTTAGTTTTGTTGATGGCCTGTAACGAATTTTTTTAAAAAATAATAATCCCCCAAACAAAACAAGATTACAAAGAAACAAGAGAAGAATATAGATTTCAATACTCATGTAGTTAATCAGTGTAGGATCATATATATTCTTGCAGTGCAGGTGGCTATGCTTTCATCTTCATGGTTGTGTTTTTAATGAACTCAGCACTCAGCTCTGCTTTAAGCAATTAAACTGAAGGACCAGGTTGCGAGAGCTCTTCCTATTCCAATGAATGCAGCAAGAATGTCTTGGATACAGGCTGCTTTGAATTTTGAATATCTGTGCACTTTGTTTAGTATCTTCTATCTCCTGAATTATCAGCTCAACTGTACAGCAGTTTTCTGGGGCTTCAGGATAATGTACTGCAGTTGAAAGTTATGGCTGTGCTGTACTTTTCTACAGCAGCTTGTGCAATAAGGGTTGAATTCTGTCTGTTATACCTGGAGAACGAAGTTAATTCTCTTACACAAGATGAGTTCCTGTGCAAAGCAAATTCTTCTTAACATGTTTTGTGAATGTGGCATAAGTAAGATTGGCTAGAAGTGTTCCTTTCTTTACCCGTAAGGGTGGTTCTTCGTATTGTGTGTGTGGCTTCCTCTTATGCCTATTGATGGTAAAACAATTCATTTATAGTACTTCTGCTCACATTGAGAGGAGTATGAGCTATAAGGTAATATTTAACTAAAATTAAATTATTTCTGATAGCTACTCATGTAATAAGATACTCTTGCCCTCTTTAAAGCCTTGGGTATTATGCACTTGATAAGCATTACATATTTCAAAAGACTTAATTCTTCTTTCTGGGCTGAAGAAGTCGATTATTTTCAGTAGGATGCAGCAGAAATCAGATATCTCAGTCATTTTTTCAGACTTCTTATATGTGAATACTATATCTTGATTTTTTTGTGTGTGTGTTTTCAAGGTGATATTCCAAAAGAAAAAGAAAGCCATGCTGGTTTTATAGCCAGGTTCTATTGAAATGACTGCGGATGAAAACAGTAGGTCCTTAGGGTAATTTCTGTAAGAGCACATATAGAACATGCATGGAATTTTATGGCTATGATAGGGATATATGTTTTTAAAGCTGCAAGTGCGATACAGAAATATGTCACTACATATGCATTAGAATGGATGAGAATATAAAAATTTTGTGGGAAGAGTTATATGAGGGAAGAAAGAAGGGATTACTAACTGTGATAGGTCTACCATAGCCTTTCAAGGTGGGGGGGGGAGGAGAACAGGTGACCTTAGGAGTTAGAACTGCCCGCTGCAGAGCGGACGCCTTCAGTATGCTTGGTTGTACCTGAGGCCTGTAGAAATTCAGTGGCCTTAGAGACTTTACAACTGCTAGCTAAGTTGGAAACAGACCTGAGGCTCTTGTTCTCAATCTTAAAGACTTTTATGAACCATATGTCAGGATTGTTATCTGCAGTAACTACTTGGCTTTGGGATAATTGGGTACTTCTGCAAGCTTACAGAAATTTTGGTTCTATGCTTATAATTTTTCCTTTCAGGGTACTTGAATATTTTTTTTTCCCTAAGGTTTTCTTCAAAGCATGGAAGACACAGGCCAAAGCAGGGATTAGAACAACTGTTGCTTTGTATGGATAATTTTTACTTAAAGGGATGGTATCTCTCAGAGCAGTAAATGAACAAATGCAAAGCGTAATACTCAGTAAGAAGGTTTTCTGAAGATAATTTTAGAAGAAATGAAATCCCCTCCAAGGAACTGAATTAAAACTACATGGAAGAGGGAGAGATTTATGTAGGGTGTTGCCAGCTATATGTCTTATGTTGGGTGGTGGTGATGTGTTGCCATTTTAGCTTGTATTATTTCATTGATATCGTGCAGCTGAACACAGCTCTTACCTACAATGTTGATTTATCTAAGAAATCTTTGTTCGTGCAAACTCTCAGGTTCATGTAAAATAATGTTTTAATTCAACAATAGATGTTTAAATCTTTTGTTACCAATCTCCTTTCTTTCAAATCAATACCATTATAATTACAGAAAATAGTAGTTGAAATGAGATTTATCTTGTGATTTTCTTTTTTTGTGTGTGTGGCTAAGCATTGGGATCTGCTAGTGAGTGCTTTTTAAATCTGTGGGCTATTGCACATCTTACTGAATAATACTAATTGTCTCCATTAATATTTAAATGAGGGAGCAATTAGGAGCCCTGCTTCTTAGTAATTGTTAATAAAAGTTATTGCTCAAAGCACAGATAAGTAACACTGCTAGGTTTTTGTTCATTACATGAGAAATTTCCTTTAAGACATACTGCAAATGTAAGGGCTGTGCTCTTGACTGCGTTGCAAATGTGGCAGAAGCAATTGCTGGAGGCATGCAATTACTAGGAGAAAGTAAAGGGAGAAGTTCCTTTGGAGTTTAAACTTTAGCTGAAAAGGTAAGTTTGGAAACTGAACAAACAGGAACTGTCCCTTTTTCTTTTGTTCAGGAAAAGAGGGCTTGGTTTATCTTCTCCATAAACAGGATTACAGTGACTCACTACTGGACCCCCTCACTATCTTCTAACTCTGTTTTCTTGTCTTGAGGTAAATTCCATACTAGTTCAGTAGTAGGGCCTTGAGGTGATGTGGTTAAAAATGTATTTTTCATTTTCATTGTGGCTTAGTAGTTTTCTTTACTAGGGGAAAACCTTGTGTTTGAGACGGCTCATGTGAGCAAAGCTTCCCTGTTGGGATCCATAGACAATAAAAGAAATAGTTCTGAACTCATCCCTTTCTGTTTTCTTCCATTGCTTTGCTTGTCTAATCTGTCCTTCCCCAGTTACTGGGGCTCTGTGCCTTACAAGTCAAACTACTGACACAGATCACTTGGTCAACTTTCTTTGTGTTTGCAGAAGTAAAACTGAAGAGGACTGAAATGGGGATGTGGTGCTTCTAGACTGGGGAAGAAACTCTGACCACATGCATATGTTACCAAAAATCGGAATCATTGCTGGAGCAGCAGCTATGATGTGTTGCTCCACCAGTGTGCTGCTGTCTTCCAGACACAGGTATCAGGCCAGATCAGTCTAGCTGTGCTTATAGCTTTGAGGAAAAAGTGGTATTTTGCTCTAGAGTTGCAGTTTTATTGGGTGAATATCATCAGCCTAAACTACTACAAAATATTTGATCGATCTAAGTGCAAAATGTACAGTGTCAAAAAGCAGAGAAGAAATACTTGATCACAATAATTTCACTTTCAAGGACTGTCATTAGGAAGGATCCACAGTATGAAGATTAGTGAGGGTGGGTGGGGCGAGAGTACATGTGAGCAAATGCTGAACATACCTTGACTCTAAGAGGCTCAAGATTTGAGGGTTGTTGGAGATACAGAACCAAACTTAACTAACGTTCTGTCTAGAACTAAACTAAAACATGGCATTTACTATTGTTAGATTGGGGATACAGTTTCAGGTCTACATTTTTTAAGTTTTTGCTACTTAATATTTTTTTCCTCATCTACCTCCAAAGCTCTGTGCAAGTACAAAACACCCTCCCATTTCCACACCAGCTATGTAAAAATCAGTGAACCAGTTGAGTGGAAACAAAGAGAAGCCTGGTAAAAGGGATTGAATCCAGAACACAATGCAGTACATGCTTATATATGAAAACATATACCCATTATACAACTTTATATTCTGTTCACTTTGGGAATAGAATACTATCCTGACAGATTCAATGGTCGTGTAATCATGTAAGCCCAAGAGATAGTAAACTAATTGAAATTTGTATTCATGTATTCCCTAGATTTGTTTTCTTTACAGAAGCATTGATTGGCTTTATTCCTGGCCTCCCCTCCTCCCCCTCATATTTCAGTGGTGGTAAAAGACAAGTAATAAACTGCTAGTGATTTCCTGTATTCTGTTACTCAGATTGTTGCCTGTAATAGAAACCATTCATTTTGAATTTGCTACATTTAATTCTTTTTTTTTTTAAAACTATCAATGCTAAAAGGGGTGGCAGAAGTTAAATGCCACAAACCTAAGGAATGTAATACTATATTCTGTTCTCTAGCAGAATAGTTAAGGAAATTTAAGGAAAAATGTTAAAAGGATGAGACTAACAATATAGTCACCTAGCTATGTATCATCTTCTGTAATAAGACATTGTTTGAATAAGACTTAAATAATCTAAAACTTACTTTCATCTGGAATCCAAGCTCTGGGCCTTCTACTCCTTTACTGTGAGTGTTTAGATACTGGACTTACGCTCTGCTTTTCCTCTAATATGGCCAAGATTTAATGAATCAATACAGCTCTCATTACCAGCTGTGCCTCTGGAACTTTAATTTTCAGTATCAAAATCCTGAAATCTAGCTATAGAAGGTTTGAATGTGAAAATATTTAGTACTAAGAAGGGAGTCTTTCTTGCAATGTAGAGTCTTGATCTTGTAACAAACCCTGCATGAACAGGTGCTTATGCCCATACAGAGAGACCACAAGATAGGTGCCAAGGTTACATGTAGTGTGGCTACTGATAAATGAAAAGGGGAATTAAGGCAAACTTGTATGTCATGAATTCACTTTATTTAGTGTAGCATATTTTGGAGGAACCTGTCTGTAGGCTGCATAATGAGAATAAGTGGAGAAGCAAACAACAAAAGAACAAGTTTAGTATTTCACATCTTAACTTTGTTGCTTAGTCTTCTTGTATCCCCTTTTTGAAAATTGTTTCAAAGAAAGCAAGTCACACTGTAATCAATGAAACCTTTATATTGCCCTTTATGGGAAGAAGTTTGGCCCACTACAGCCTATAACTGTTGACATCCATCCATCCTGCCCAGCTAAATACTTCATTCCACTCTTGAATTTAAGAAAAAAAAAAAAATTGTTTGAGAACCCTTCCTTTTTAACTACTTGAATTATGTGAAAATTGATACCCTTTAAAGTCCCTTAATGACAAACTGAATATAATTAAAATATGGCAACTACTTCTTAAATGAAAAGGTTTAGTAAAATTCCAATTAACGTGACTTTTTTACAGCCAGTGTACTTCAATGTTTTCTTCCCTTATGGAACAAGGACACTTGCTTTATGGCTCTTCTAACACTAACCCAACTGTGTGCTAGTGCAATTAAAGAGTGTAACAAGAGTTCTTTTTCTCTGCTGGAAGATGAATGCTTGTTTTCCTCTTTGTTTGGCTTCTCATGATTCACATGTAGCTGATATCACAGAATCGTATAGGTTGGAAAAGACCCTTAAGATCATCAAGTCCAACTGTAAACCTAACACTGCCCAGTCCACCACTAAACTGTGTCCCTAAACACCTCATCCAAATGTGTCTTAAATACCTCCAGGGATGGTGACTCAACCACTTCCCTGGGCAGCCTGTTCCAATGCTTGACAACCCTTTCAGTGAAGTAAAATTTCCCAATATCCAGTCCAAACCTCCCCTGGCACAACTTGAGGCCACTTCCTCTTGTCCTATCACTTCTTACCTGGGAGAAGAGACCAGCATTCACCTCACTACAACCTCCTTTCAGGTAGTTGTAGAGAGCAATAAGGTCTCCCCTCAGCCTCCTTTTCTTCAGGCTAAGCAATCCCTGCTCCCTCATCCCTCAGATATGAAAGGATCATGGTAGGTTCCCTTCTTCTGGAATACCACAGATGTGATGCTGCTTTTACAGCTTTGCAAAATTAAATTTCATGAAAATCAATAAAGTAACAGTGCAGTAAAATTGACATAAGTGATGAGGCTCAACATGTTCTCTGAAAAATCCTTTTCTAAAAAAGATAAAATAGAAGCATAACATTTGAGATATTGACTAACATTTGCAAAGGCTTAGATTTATTTGCCAGTCCTTACCTGCGACTTTCAAGCAAGTCTGAAATGTCACAACAATTATATCATCTGTTTAGGAAAGGTGATTTTTTCACTATGACATTGGGATAGTAAAGTATTAAAAAATTAACTCTTTAAAAAAAAAACAGTTAAAGAAGAAATATTGGCTGCTAGAGTAATGCAAACTTATTTTTGAATGAGTCTTTTTTTGAGTAATAAATGGGCTTATTTATGGATTAATTAAGAACTTAAGAATTTTAACCCAAAAAAGCTACTATAAGGGAGAACTAAACTCCTTAATTTGGGGGGGCAGGGCGGGAACAAAGCCACATAAAAACAATTAAATATATTCTGTCATTTTTTCCACTTTCCTAAAGTATAAATGTTAGGATATAGATGGTATTTCAGAACTAGATTTTCAACCGCATCAACTTTTTGTGTCCCTGCCTGTAATACCCCTGTGTTCTTCTGCAAAATAATGTTTATTGCACTTTTTCTTGGTTATGACTACTAACCCACTGAAGGTTTGAGAAATCAGATTCTATTAATAGAGAGTCGTCTTTAAAAATAAATCAAAACCACTTTCTGAACTAAGTATTTCTGGAAATCTTTGGAATTCTTCAGTTTCAGTTGACTGTAGGTACCATATGTCTATGTACCATATTTAGCTATGTAAGTTCTGTGGCTTGATGGAATGAAAGCGGTCATTTTGGGATGGTGTTGTCTTTAGCATAAGTGGAGAAATGACTTCCGATGGGGAAGTAAGAAGCTGCAGACTGATAACTGGTTAGTATGTTAACTTGAGATCTAACAAGATACCTAAGTAAAACCACTTCTAGTTTGTGTGAATTCTAAAGCAGATAATGTTTCTCCCCTTAGGAATAAACATGCCTGGAAGTAAATTTAGCTATAAAGTTTGACAACAGGGAGAGGTAGGGCAGTTGAACTGTTGTGTCATATACTTTTTCCTAGCAAAAATGGAACCAGACAGGAAACGTGCTTTTAGAATAAGCACTAGCTTAAGTTCAAGTGGGTGCCTAAGCATGCTGCTGAATTGGGACCTGGGAAATGAAAGGAGGTGTGAGGATGACAGCCATTAAGAAACTCCAGGCACAGCTTTGGAGAGGTCTAGCCCGCAGTTTGTAATTGATAAGGGGGCCAGGAAGGAACAAAGAGGGGGGGAGTAGATAGGAGGGGCCCATGAAAAGGGCTGGTAATATATAAACAGTTGCTAGTCCGTACACCTGTCTGACCATGACCTATGCTGGTCACTGCAGTCTGTCCTATTTTTATTAAATCCTTTCTTAACTAGATCTCTGTGTAATATTACTCTCTACCCTGTCTGTGAGTGTTGTAAGGACTGGCTGCCAGCCAGCTACTGGGGGGTCTGACACGAGTGGATTTGAGGCCAGCAGCTGGAGTCGGACTGGGATGGCGGTGCCCCGGGCCTGTCCTGCTCAACTGGAGCAGGTGGGGGCCCCAGTGTCAGTGTCATGGATGGAGTGAGAGTGCACTTCACTTGTAAGAGAGAAGTAAAAATATAGCTTATTGATACAGACTAGGGAGTTAACAAAGTTCAATGCGACAGTGTTTTAACAAGATTCGATGGCGAGGTATACTTGATTATTTGCTGCATAGAGGACAGGGTCAGACAAAATTGTCAGGGACACCCTCCCATTGAGTCATGAGGTTCAGAAAGGACCCCCTTGCTTTCTAAACTCCTTCTCAGAGAGGAGTCTAGGTGCAGCTGGATCCAATCCTAGGCCCAGATTTAGTCAACGGTTTGTGTCTAAAGGATTATACATGTGCAATCAATCCTTTATATCACTTAGCTAAGATCTCGCAGTTTAGCATGCTATTAGTCACTCACCGAGGATCTGTTGCGGCGAGGAATCTCTCAGCCTCGAGGAGTAACCTTGAGAGGCGTCCCTGCTCAAGGGGAGATCCTGGCGTGCAGCCCGCTGCCGTGCAGGAGAGCTCAAGGGGCCCTGGGCTGCCCACTATTTAAGGAGTAAGACGATTGATTTATAGTCATATTTGCATATCAGCAAGATGTTTAGATCCCTGCTTCAGGCAGCCCTTGGCTACTTTGTTGCCATTTGTCCCCAAGGTCCAGCATAAAGTGGATGCAGCCATCAGGATGACTCCCACTGATGCCTACTGCTTGTGCAGGGGCCGGGGGGGGGGAGCACACCGCCACAGTCAGCCACCAATGTGGGACTATGGGATGTAAGACCTGGGTGGCAGCTACTGGAGAGGCTGGGGTTTTCATGGTTTTCCCCTATCCTGGTGTGCGTGGGGGTTTGTGTGTGTATAATTTGGTAGCAAATCCCAGGTTGAACTAGGTGGTGAGCAGGAGGCTATAGGTTGGGGTAGGTGTATCAGGTGGGTAGAGGGTCTGTGTTGTAACTTGAGTGACCTGTGACTGGGGTGTCTGTTTGCTAGCAAACATCAAGCTGGGCTAGCTGGTGAGTGGAGACCCGTGGAGGTCAGCGTGCAGGTAGGGGGGTGTTGGATGGGAAGAGTGCTCCTGCTGATGCTCAGGGGATCTGAGAATGTGCTTGTGGATCTAGGGAGTGTGGGGATGTGTGCTTTCACTAGCTGAACTTCAACCCTGACCAGCTGGAAAGGAGGAAGGGAATTTGGCTATCTATTCTATGTCTACGTGAGTGTGGATGCAGTTAAAAGGGAGTGCCCAGTCTGTAGCTGGTGGTATTGCTGTCCTGTGTGTGTGCCTGGCCACACACTGAGCATCACTGCTGGCTGAACTTGCAAATGGGAAATCAGAAGCTGCATCCATTGGCCTGGGATGGAAAAACAGATCCCTGGGTCTACAAGTGCGCTGAGCTGGGCTGCAGCGGCTGGAAAGGAGCAATCCCAGAGGCAGTAGCATTAAACATCCCATAAAGGACACCTGACAACCCCTCCACTCCCAGTTAACAACAACAACAACAAAAATCAAGTTATAGCTGTAAATGGCAATTTAACTTTTTCAGTATTTTAACACTGCAAAGAAAAATCTTTTTTAAGGCTTCTTTACAGAAGAACTTGCTCAGTACTTGTATTCAGGTTTATTTCTGGGATTTTTGTAAGGAGTCATCTAAAGACAATTTAAATATAGGTAAATGAATCAAGACAATCCTTAGTTCAAAATTCAAGAGAGTCTTTGCTGTGGGTGAGAACTACTCAGTTTATGTATGCTGCAATAAAATCCAACATCGCTAGTGGCATGGTCTCAGGTATGCTAGTAGTACATACTGAAGGGAAAAGGGAGTAAACTTAAAAATTAAATGTGAAGGAAGAGTAAAAGATTGATGAAAACAGACTACTGAATTGTCCAGTTATAGCATCAAAGGTGTCAGGTTAAAAGAATCTCAGTTTCTGACTGTTGTAAAGCAAAGCAGAGAGGGAGGAAAGTTCTTTGGGTATGGAATTCAACACAAGTTTGAATTCATGGCTTGATTTTTTTTTTTAAATCAGCCATAAAAATGAAGATTTGAAGCATCAGATGTCAAAAAACGTTTCTCAGTTCAAGCTATAGTTCCAATTAGAAAACTTGTGGTGGTAGTGACCTGTGAGACTCAAAGGGCACAGTTTCCATGATGCATACTCTAAGGGTCAAGACAAGTCAATGAGGCAGAAATGAGATCTCTTCCCAGCAGGTAAACTTTTCCATATGAAAAATGACCTTGAAAAATGGCCCTTTGACAGCTGGATGCATATTGTAGCATCCAAGCAGGCTGTCCTGAAAGTAAAAGAGTACTCTTGCACAAGCTATGGGTTTTAAGTGTGTTTTTCTTGTATTTTAAAGGAGAACAGAATAGAAGCTGTGGAGTAGGAATACTTTAGATGGTGCAAAGAACAGTGTAGAAAGGATTCCACATAAGATATTGCAAAAGCAACAACCAAAGAAACCACAGGCAGGGTATAGCACTAACATCAGAAGGATTCTAATCAGGGTCAGAAACATTACATTGAAAATAATTGTTTAGGATTTAGAAGTTGAAGTACTCATTTAAAAAAAAAAAATCCAAGTGTCTTTAATGTTACTAGAATATGGTTACGTACTTCCATAGTATTATTCTTGGTGCAGGAAAGTAAATGAATAATTATATTAGTCTTCCCTTTTAACTTTATTGCAGTCTTTCCTGACCATATGCAGCTTCATTTGCCTAATGTTTTCTGTTGTTTTAAACATGGCATTTTCTTTCTGAAACTGTTGCATTCAAAGGCTGAGTGATGTCACCTGAAACAAAATCCTCCATCTTTCACACCCATACAGGTAAGGGAGTTCTGAGTCCTGTCTCCTTTTGCTTTCAAATAAAGGCAGAATTCTTTTCACGTTTCTCCTGCTACTTCTCAACTCTTATCTCTCCTTCCAGGATGAATTTTCTTTAACAATCTAACTTTTGCTGCCTTCCTCTTGTCTTAAAGCAAAGTCCTGTTGGCTTTGTAGCGTACACCTAGGGTGCCCCACCCTGGCTGCTGGTCCATCGAAGTTAAAATGCAGCAGTTGGAAATAGGGTTATGCACTCAGTCCCAGGTGTAGTGGGAAGTCACTAAGTCAGAGCAAGGACAAGTTCTGACAAGTTGGAGCTAGCCTCTGGTTTGTAGCTATTACAGGAATGGAAACTATATCCCTGGTTCTGGAGATGAATGAGATGGCATCATTGCTAGGATATCCAAGATGTCAAGTATTTAAAAATAAAAAGCCCTGTGGCAGTATTCCACCGCTGTGTTAAAGAAAGGAAGTGTAAACAATTCTAACAGCTGCTTAAAGAAAACTAAAAAAATTCAGGTTTTATGGTATTTTCTCAGCACTAGTTTCATGGTCTTCAGTGTACATTGAACACAATCCTTTTTAAATCTATAACTAATGAAAATTTAATTTATTCTTTCCATATCAGTAATTTTTAGCATTCTTCAGTTCTACTGCAGCACTCTATATTCCTTGTCAGCATCTAATATTTCTTTCATGATGCAGCTCGGGAGAGAGGTGGCTGGATTAAGCAAAATGCAACAGCAATTACTGCAGCAGCCACTCTGCTCATTTGAGTGCCCTTGCACAGATGACACCACTGAACAACAGGAAACAAGGCAGTAGTGATAGAAAAAAAAAATAGAAGCTTGTAGCAGAGTGTACTTGGTGGGTACAAGACTAGAGTTTGAGACTAGAGTTTGAAACTAATATTTGAAACAAAAGAATGGGTCAAGACATATGAATTGTTTTTTGAAGTGTTAGGGGTGTTCTTTTTCAGAATTGACTAGCACATACATATTCCTATATAAAGGTGTTTGGCATCCAAAGGAGGAGTGTATGTTGCTGCCATTCACATAGTTAATTTACAGGTATTTTTTAATGGGAAAGGGAAGAAATGGAAGAAGGTAAATATCATGAAAAGCTGAAGGGAGCCTTCAGGCATTCATGTGAATGTGCTTAAGTGCTTCATTGTGAGATCTGAAATACCTTCGTAATACATAATAATTCTATCTGAGGTAATTCTTGGTGATAAATGTTATGAGAGCTTTGCTTTTGGCTTTTATTTAGTCTTGATGCCCAGAACAGAAAATGTCACTGCCAGTGAAAGTCCTGTATTCAACTCACACTTATTCATCTGCATAAATTCTATCTCAAATGAAATAATCATTCTGGTTCTCTTTGACCTAGTTATTTCTAAAAATTCAGTTTCCAGGACAGCAAACCAATTACAAAAATGAATATACTGTATCCATTGATTTGTTTCCACACTGACTTGTACAGCCACCATTTCTTTCTCTTAATTCTTTTCACTTACTGTATCAGTCAGTTATCTTAATTTTGCATGGTTCCTCTTTATGCCTCAAAACATTAACAGAATCATCTTTGTGTGTGAGAGTCTCAAAATATTTCAGACTGAAAATGTACATAATCATTGCTAGCAAGTCTCTTATCTGCCACCGACCATCCAAGTCCCAGTACAGTATTTTGTTAGAACTTCTTTGACAGCTTCTGCAGCATCTTTTGAAGTTACATTATCTTGAACATAAGAACTAACATTTTTTTTTCCCTCTTCTGCTTGTTACCAGAAAGCAGCTCAGTCTAGAGAAGCAAACTCCTGCTGAACTGCTGTTGGGTTGGTATTCACGTAGCACTTTACAAGCCCTCTGGCTTAATTTGTGAAGCAATGTGTAAAACTCTGGTTTAAAAACAAAGGAACAAACTCTCAGTATTATATTGGCAAAAGGCTGACTTGAAGTCAGGAGAGAATATTGTTCACCTAGAAGCACCTGCCTTAACATCTTTGGACTTAATTTCCATTTTGTGAAACACTTTTTCTCCTCTGCTTTGTGTCTGATTTTTTCTCACATGCAGCACAAATGAGGCTGTCTTCACTGTGACCCAGATGTTTCTTCCTCAGTGATTGCTTTTCAAAGGACAGACCCGCTCTTCTTTCTGATAGCTTTGCTTTATTTGGTTCTATATGTATATAGTTAAATTTACTTGCTTTATAAAACCCACTATATTCAATGGTCCCTCTTAGAGTGCTTTTTTTGTTACGTATACCTTCCCTCTGATTTCTGTTGCTTAATGATTCTCTGCGTTCTGTGAATTTTATACACAAGTTATATAACAATTACTTTATAATTATATAGTAATCTTTGTGAATGGTGAAAATAATGAATAAAAGCAGGCTCTTTGGTTTGATGGTTTTATTTTACTTTTTTTTTGAGATCAGTCTATGAACTTTTCATCATTTAGTGTGCTTTGATATTGTATAGTGCTTTTTTTAAATATCAGATTATGTTGTGGCACTAAGTCTATGAATATGTTTCAATGAGGAAGCTGTATTTGATTACCTAGGCATGAGCTTGGGCTATGGTATATCAATACAGACTCACTTAATGAAGTCTGAAACATAGAATATTTTTCTACTTGGTCAATTTTCAAATTGGCTTGTATTATTTATACTTCCAATGAATTAAATCCAATTCTTTGATGGAAGTGGGATTGGCTTGTTAAGCTATCTCAACCATTCTGCTTCTGAAATATCCCAGAGTTATTAGATTTATCCAAAACATACATCAGCAAGAAGGTGTCCTCAGTCAGCTCTCTTCTTAGGATACCTAAATGCTGATTATAATGCATTTCTTCTCAGTAATGAAAATTTCCAGTGCTTATTAATGAAAATTTGCCTGCTTATTATACTAGCTCAGTTTGTGACATGGACTTGAAGAGTTTCAGCCCAGAGCAACTGAAATTTATCTGATGTGTCCCTCTGTCTCCAAGCATGAATACCTTTCCCTATGTCATTCTGATCAATATTTATCTAGCCTTTTATTAAAGACCTTTAACTAGACAGATTGCATGACCTCTCCAGGCAATTTGTTTTAGTGCTTCACTCTCTTTACCCAGAAGTTTTTCTGAATTTTTATCTTGAATCTTTTATGCTGTAATGTAAGCCCATTATTTGTCCTATCCATTACAGGTAAGAAAAACAGATTAGTCCCTCCTTTGCAGAAGGCGTTTATTTAAACCATGTTTTTATTGTCCCTTCTCTCTTTAAGGTAAACTAGATTCATTAAATATTTTCAGTTATGTAAGCTTTTATGGACCTCTGATTATGGATTTACTTCTCTTCTTGACGTCTCCATAAGAAGAGAACTTCAATAAGAATGTTATTCTTAACCCAGCACCCAAATCTGGATCAGACATTCCAGTTGAGTGTGAGACTTTTCTTGGTCTTATGGTTCTTTTCCCATAATTTTCATCAGCAAGTACAACGACTGTAAGTATACTTAGGTGATCTCACCAAGCAGAATAGACAGTTTATCACAACTGGCCTTTCCATTGGTGCCCAGTTAGATGTTTCTATTTCCTCAAGGTCAGCCTTTGATGATGGTGATTCAAGAGCCAACAGGAAGACTTGTTTGCAATGACTTTTAATTTTATTGTCATGGAACAACTCCTTGCTTTGTCCTTTCCTAAATTGTCCCTACATGCTTATGTGTATCTGCCCTTAAGAATCTGACTTTTTCCATTTCCTGTATGCTTTCTTCTTATGTTTGAGATCAGTGCAGAACTCCTTATTAGCCATATTTGATATTTTGATATGTTTCTCACATTTCTTCCATAAGAGGATGATTTGCGTGAAATACCTAGTTGAAAACAGGAAAGTTTATGCTGTTGCTTCTCCTTTGTTTTCTGAGGGTTATTAACTCTTCTGTTTATTTATAGATTTCATTGAAATTACTTCTTACCATGATATTTTGCTCAGCCATTTCATCCTTGTTGTTCACAATCATATCTAAAAGCCATTTAAGTGCTCTCTGACTTCTAGATGAAGAAACATTCACACAGCACTCCAAGAATATGGTGGACATCTTACCTGCCAAGTTAATCATTTAAGCCAAAGCTAGTTACCTAGGCTTCTTCTCTAATGAAGAGTAATGGGCCTCTGCAGATCATGATGATAACTTTTTAAGATAAGGAATGAAGCATTCTCTGAAAGAAGCTTTTCCATTACATTCTCTATAGATACAGAGTTTAGATGACTGGGTTGGATTTTGATAAATAACTTCTTAGGTTGCTAAAGTTCAGTGAGTTGAATCATGCTCTCTACTTTTTTTTTTTTCTATAATCTTTTTTTGAGCAAATGTTTGGGTAATTGGCATTGTTCATTACTACTAAACCTTAAATTCTGAATAAATTCTGAATAAATGCTATTGATTCTCATCAAACCTTACGTTCTTGATGCTCATGGTTTACCCTGAGCTCTGAGCATGATGGTACCTGGTGCTGCACTGCAAGGCAGTGCCTGCCTTGATCTTTTCAGAAGTTAATTGATTAATTGATAAATGGATTGGCAAACCATCAGCTCAGAATTTATTTTTGTTTCTCTAAACAGGAAAATATAAATTAAATCAACCAATAAGCTATCAAAAGAACTACTGAGGCTCAGGTCAAAAGAAAATAAGCCATGGATACTTCGGGCAACTATTTTTTAACTTACCTAAGTGAACAAACCAGACACTTGATTTGTATACTAAAAAAATACGGAAGCTTTGTTTTTTCTCTTACAAGAATTGTGGATTTTCAGAACCATTTTGTCCTAGCCCCAAAATACCAACGTAACTTGCTATAGTGGTTCTTATTTTGGCTGCTGCTAGTAAAATGACAATATTTTATATCCTAAACAAGTTGGGAATGGTAATTTCTACCCTCGACTGCTTCACAGTCCAAGCTGTTTGTCAAAGGTACTGTCACAATAACTTCTTTGGGTAATAGTTTGAAGAATCAATAGTACTCTCTTTTTTTTTTTTTTTTATGAAACCTGGCAATTCTTCCAGCACTGCACCTGCTGCCTTTGCAGTTTCTGATTAATTTTCTAGCATCTCAGCTCATTTGTATATTTCAATATAACACAGTGGCATGGGTTTCTGAGAATATGCCGGCTGTTTCTTTTCTGCTTGGATGCTGTGACCTAAGTTAGCAATACGTGCCATATTTTATATATGTAATATTGTGAAGTTTAGGTAAAAAAAACCTGGGTAGATAAACGTATAACTCTTTCCTGCATACAACTGTAGGATATTATAGTGAAATAAAATAGAAGAAAAACAAGTAATGTTTAGCATCATTGCTAGCTAAACATGTTTTAGATAGTAGTTAAGAAACAGAAGCTGACTGTGGTGTCCAGGAGAATATTTTCTACTTATCTGTTGTGCATACATATGGTAATTAACAGTGAAAACTGAGGAGTGTAGTAATTACTGTTACAGGTAACAATAAAGGGAATGCTTGCTATGACCATCAGTGGAATAACCTAACTGCATTTCCTTTTTGGGTCTCTTTTCAAAGGAAAGGTTTGAAGTAATGACAAGTTTAAAACTCATTGGGTGTTTCCAATTGGAGTGCAATTTTCTATATCAAGTGCATGTTCATTTATTACTCAAAGATTAATAAATGAAGGGTGGATGTTATAAACATTCACAGACATGAGATTTTGCAGATGTCTAAAAACTTGAGTAGAAGTGTTCTGGATGGCTCTAAAGTTACAGTTTATCTATGGCTAGGTGGACTTTAGCAATTAGCCATTAAATAGCAATGATGATTGTTAATGTTCGGCTAGTAGTGTCTTAATTATTGTTCAAAAATCCGGCACCATTCAGCCTTCTCTAGCATTATCTCTTCTTATTGTCAGTTGCTGGAATGAACCATCTCAGACCAAGGCTCTTTGAGCACCAGGGCCATGTTGAATCTGTGTTCATGGCTCCTCTATTCTGTCCCAAACTGCAAATCTTACTGTCAAACTGTTTTTTGTGTACTAATCTTTAGACTTCAGCTTTTTTAGTTATTTATTGCTTTTTGACAAGTGTTTTTGAGAGCCAATTAGATTTTCCTGCTGTCCACACATGTATGATATGGCATGAACAGAGCTCTAGATGGCCTTATAATATGCTGAGCTGGTAGTGAGGTCCAGGAGTTGGAGGGGGCTGATGTTACATATGTAGACAAATGGTATTACTCTAAATGCTGTTTCAATACCAGCTCACTGCATGTTAGCAGTTTCACCTTTTGTCTTGTGTATACCAAGACTACTGACTAACTATTAATTGGCATCCCTGAGGTAAATATTCCTTTTGTTTCCTCTTCATCACTTTAGAAGATGGGCACCCAGCATTGGTGGTAGGATGACAGTTCCAATTGTCTCTCAGGGAAAATGGACAACATAACATACCTTTATGGTGTTTCCTGCACTCCACCAGGACACAGATTTTTATAATCTACAAATTAATGGTGATAAAAGGGAATCAGTTAATAAGAAGGTATAAATATAAAACTAAATTAAATGCAGACATCTGTGTATCAATTTAATTTGCTGAGGTGAGCCTGGAGTTAGGGAGGATATATCTTTTGTCCACGTACATATTCTGACAGAACCCACTGAAATCCTGAATGTCTCCCTACCCCCAAACTCTGCATACTCTCATGAAATGTGCAGGCAGTCCAACAGAGACCACAAACATATCTGTACTGTTTTCACAGTAGAAGTTCCAGTGCAGGCAATGTTAAACAGGAAGCTCTCTCTAAATATGTGGGCATTTCTAGTTCTTTCTAATCAAAGGAAATACTTTAACCATGCTTGATTTTTCACTTGTCTAAGGATGGAAAAGATACGTATTCAGTTGATTTAATTTACTGTTGTTATTTTCTTATAATAGAAGAGGGGTTTACACTTTTAAGAGCTGGCAAGTGAATATTGACAGGAGCAGCTTTAAAAGCCTGCAGAAAAGAGGGTCTCTGGTTAAAGCAGATCATTAAAAATCCTTGCGTATCTCTTCAGGGAGATATAGCTGTTTCAAAGATACTAAACTGACATTGCTTACCTGGATGATGCAGCTGTATATGTTTTTAGTTACTTCAAGTGGTTCAGCAATGCATCTGTGAAGCCAGTCTGCATCTGGTTCAGATTAACTTAAAAATAACGAATGGCACCTTAGATTTCTGGCATATGATAAATGTCAATATTTTGTTGGGTTCAGGTATAGTAGTATTTCCAAAAGTATCAAGACACATGTAAGCAGTTTTTCAAAAACACTTATTTGCTTAACTTCTGGAAATTTTTCAAGGTTTCTTTTGCATTTCTGAAAACTCTTACTAGACAACTATCTGTATTCCTGTGCTCATGAAACACCTCTACAAAATGGGTCCATGGGGAATACCATGAGCATCTCCAGCAAATTCTACTGTGTAATTTAATGTTAGCTCAACCCTATTCAGCAATCACAGCTGTAATTATCTAAGTGTTCAGTTTAAGCTTTTGAATAGACATTTGAATTAATCTGGATCTGGAAAAAAGTTATAGACTCAACTATATTTTACATACAGATGGATTTTCAAATTCAACTAAGATTGCTATGAAAAATGTTTTATATTTTGAAAGCAGAACCTTGAATTCATAACTGTAGGAACAAGTAGTTCTGCAAATCAGAAAGCTTATGCTACTAACTTCTTTGTTTGTAAAGGCAGATAGGTGGGTAGATGCACAGATACATAGGTTAGTGTGTCTTTGAACTGTGGTTACAGGACTGAATACAACTTGATTACCAGTGTAAATTAGGTTTGAGAAGGAAAAAGATTCTTAAAAACATGCTGTGATGTGAATCCATACTATATTATAATTGTTCCATTTTCTTTAACTGTACGTTATTGGTCTGTCTATGTAGGCTCACCAATTTGATTGTGGTGGGAACAGTGTCTTAGAATAAGAGACTGCTTCTGTGTCCAAAGACCTTAATGTCTCTGGAAAATGCATAGAAAACCAAAAAGGGATACAGCCTTCTCAAATAAATCTGTTTGATTCACCAGTAAAATATGATCCCTGCTTTACCTGGGATCTGTTAATCTTTTAGTTGCTCAGACTAAAATGAAAAATGTGAGAGAACAGTGCCTGTCTGTGGTGCTTGGAAAACCCGTATTGATGTGAAACTTCAATATTAGTAGGAGTTTTCTGAGGACTGGTGGAAATGCTGCCTCATGCCCAGTTACTTTCTACTGCCAGGTAAAACAGAGCACGTAACGAAATGAGTGAATGCCCTGCCAAGGTAAGGTTGAATTACTCAATCAGCTGGTGCAGTAGGAAGATTTAGCTGTGAATGCTGATATTCTGTGTAAGGTTAGCATTGTTGAGGAATCCTAGAGCATTTCTGTATCAGACTCTTACTGGGCAAATATCATCTGGAAAAAGTATAGGACTGCTGCTGAGAGGTGAAGTAGCACTTCCATTTCTTGGATTATTGCGTCCAGTTGTTCAGCGGTTTAGGAAGGGTATGGATAAATCTGAGAACTTGGAGAAGATGATGTCTGAAGGTACTTTGAACCCCAGGATTTTGTTATTTCAGACTATATGCATCAACTGAGAATCTGAGTGACACTGGTTTTGTGTATATATATATAGATGTATACGTAAAAGTGCAAGGATCTGATGCAAGTATCTGTATAGGAATACCTTGATGTTTTTCATTAGTTTGGAGGTATCTACCAGTACAGAGCTGTTTCTTACGGTCATTAATTACACCTCACTAATCTCAGCAGCTAAGCAGAGATGGAGGTTTCAACCTGCACTCAATCAAGTTATTATTTTGAAGGCAATAAGCAAACCATACTGAGCATAATTTCCTTTTCCGTGTAGATAAGGACGGCAATTTAGTGTCAAGGGTTACGCTGTTGAAATCAAATACTGAATTGCTGAGACTTAGATGGCAGTATTAGCTTACAGTACGCTTCTGATATTTTTGTTCTTTTGTTCAGGTTTTTGTACCAGTCTTGTCACTTTATTTTTTCTCAGCATCTCTTAGTGTTGTGTTAAGCAACATGACTAATCTGTCATGTGGTTCTCTCATTCCTTCCCCGTAGGAGAAATGTGTGCAGTGGTGTGACTTGTTTTGGTCTTTTTTTTTCTTCCTACCTCTCTTAGATTTGCAGTCTTAATTTTACCCTTTTGTAAGAACTTCTGGAAGTCATCTGAGTCATGTTGCTACTCTGCAGAGACTTCAAGCCATATTTGGAGATGAGTAATACAGCCTGGGAGACCAGAGTGATTCTAAATTGGTGCAACTTACAGCTTCCTCTGCTGTCCCAATACATCAGCTACATATAGTAAAATCTCTGTAGATTGTTTTAAACATAGTATTTATACTTAGGTTTGTTTGTCAACATGTAAGTTACACTCACCAGCACATCCTCTCTTATTCAGTAGGATTCCAGTGCTGAAGGGCCTGAAGAGAGAAGAAAGAAATAAATTAACTTCTAGTTCATCCTCACGCCGAGCCATTCCTCCTTTAATCTTCTTTTTTAGCACTTTCACTATGAGAGCAGGTATAAAGGTGACTGATTTATGTCTGTGCGTTTAAGTAGGTTTATTTTGTAACACTCTACTTGCCACTTCAAATTTGACCCTAAATGTAGATGAGTGTGGAATCGGCTTCTCTTAACCATTTTAGAGTTCATGACATTTCAAAAATAAACACTTTAAGTCTCAAATCACTTGTTAAAAAGGATTCAATGAAGAAAAATGATTCCTAATTAAATTGGCTTAGACTAAACATTTACAGATGTTAAAATATGCGCTGTTGATTTTCCTCTGCAGGTGCATACATAAAGCTTGCTGAATAAACCACCACTCCATCTTGGCATAGATAAAAGTATAGCTTTTTGGGTTATGTTATTCTTAGAGAGTTCCTCAGAGTACATTAAATCATATTTCCAGTTACATGGTTCACTTTCTGGAAGGACTATCTTCTAGAAGAGACACTTCCTCACTGAAGACATAAGCATGGAGGCACTCAAAATGGATGTGTATCAGTGGATGTAGATGGAGATATATCTCTCTATATAGATATGACCTACACTTTGAGTCTGTGCTTATGCCCCATAAAGGGATGGACAGCCCATTTGTTAGACCTTGTTTCAAGGCTGTAGCTGATGCAAAACTAAGTTAAAGGGGAATTGAGGGGAAGAGAATAGCAGATATGCATTCTGCCTTACTGACTAGGACACTAAGGGAAAGATGGAGCCAGTTCTACATCGATCTGGCTGCATGTCAGAGTAGCTGGTCAGGTTGGAGGGCACCAGCATGGCTTCAAACTGTATTCATTTTGAAAAAGCTCTTGTATTTGCTTCTACCAAACAGTAGCTGTTCCCTCAGTTAAGAAATATGCTCTCATTTTGAGGAATGTGACCACTCATGCATGTGGACACATACAGATGCTAGTCTCACCAAATTCCAGGGACTGTCAGCTGCTGTCCAACATCATGTATTTGCAGTTTCCACTTGAAAATTCTTCCAAAGCAAACAAGCACAACATTATGGAGGACTGTATTCTTTTCAGATTGACCATTAGTCTTTTCCTTTCTGGCTGCACGTGTGCGACATTTGTATTTACTTTTGGGGAAAAAAACTCACTTTGCCTTCTCTGGGAAAATTCACTCCATTCTTAACATATAGGCTGACTGCAGCATCAGGGGTATCTTCATTGCCACATATTTCTTTAGCTTAAATGACTGCATTGTCAATGTGAAAGTCTTGGATTCAAATGCTGCTGTCAACATGTTAGTTTTAGGTCCACCTGTCAAATCTCAGGAGAAGGAGCACACTGAAAGTAAAAAAGGCAACCTTACTGTAGGTTTTGCTGAGTTACAAGTTCATTTGCAATCTCAATGTTCTTCTGACATGCTGTTGTTTACTTTTACTAGAGATATCTTCTGCTAATAAACTAGCACTTACTAGATGATTCAGTACCTCAAGGTGTTGCCAGTGAACTACAGAGCCTTTTACTTGTGTGCCACTGAATCTAGACCAATTTTGGACTTCAATTTGGTTTGTTCTGTGGGACTTTTAGCAGCCCCTGGGAGGTGGGTTTACTGGGGACTTGTAGTTTTTAATTCACATATACTACCCCCAGGCTTTGCACTAACTAACAGACTGTGGAAGCAAAGAATCCTATGTACTACAGGGCCTGCACTCCCCTTTCACCTAGAGAAAGCTTGTTATATCCCAAAAGTTGTTGACTCCAAGATTGAAATTTTTTAAATAAAACCCACCATCTTGCGTCTAGGGCTGACTTCCAGTGTTAAGTTCTTTGGGATCTAAAATGGCAAATATCCATACACATTTGGTTTATAGCTCCCAAGCTCTTGATGAGAGTTTTTTTTTTTTTACTTAGCTTCACTATGTAGCAGGAAAACTCCTTTTTACATTCCCTCCCCCACCCCTTGGGAATCTTTCTACTGTCTTCCTTCTTTAGATAACTGTGGATATAACTTAAACCCTTCATTTAGTTCCTAGATAGAGGCTTACCTGGAGGTTACAGTGAAGAGGAGAGCAGTAAGCTTTCTAAATCTACCCAGAATTATAAGACCTAAGTCTTCTAGGAGTTGTGCAATGTAGAAAAACTTGTGGCAAACCACTTAGTGTCTAGAATTCTCCCCCCCCCAGTAATGTCTTAGCATATATTTCATTGTGGAAATACTACACATAAGAGGCTCTAGGAGGGGAGGCTCTAAAGTTACTGTTCATTGCTGTTGGACACTAGTCCAACAAGAAATGTTAGTAAGGCTCAAGAAAACCTGAGTACTCTTCATATGTGGAATTGTTATCATCAATAAAAATAACCTAGTGAGAATAACTTACTAAGGAAATTGAGTTTATATATTGAAATCAAAGGAATATGAATGAGGTGTTAAAAATTGTTCCTCCTATTTTGTATTCATGTGTCAAAATTTTAAGGATTTTATTTATTCATTAGCTAGAGGTGAGAAATAGCTCTTAAATTTCACAAAATAAATGCACAAACTATGTTTGAGAAATAACTATAAACTGAACTAAATCTAAGGATGTGAAATTGGCTAAGGGCATCCTGCAGCTGTACGTTGGCATAAAAATGACTTGTGTTACTCCATCTTTGCCTTAATGCAGAATTTCAGGTCCCTACACTCTTATGTGCTCTAAACATTGTATGGGTAGGAGACTTGCTTGCACAAATGTTTTTTCTTTGTTCAGCAGATAATTGTAATGAAATTTACAGGAATGTGTACCTCTAAGACCTCTTTCCTTCCTGTTAAATTTCAGTAAATACTATTATGTTGTTCCAAAGAAGTCGCGGTTGTACTGTAGAATAAATGTTAGACAAAGTCACCTCCGAGTACCTTTGCAGGAAAAGTCAATATTCCTTAACTTGGGAGTTCCTAATTGACATTATGATGATGATGCACTCTTCAAACTAGCTAGGGCTTGATCCTGCTAACAGTTACATGTCTGTAATATTCAAGCATATAGACAAGTGTCATGGTTTAGCCCCAGCCGGCAGCCAAGCACCACGCAGCCGCTCGCTCACTTCCCCCCCCCCCCCGGTGGGATGGGGGAGAGAATCGAAAGAGCAAAAGTAAGAAAACTCGTGGGTTGAGATAATAACAGTTTAATAATTGGAACAAAATAATAGTAATAATAATAATGAATTATAATGAGAGGGAAAAAAAACAATGAGAGAGAGAGAGGAACAAAACCCAAGGGAGGGGAAAAAAAGGAAAATATATATATTAAAAAAAAATTACAACCGCTCACCACCCGCCGACCGATGCCCAGCCAGTCCCCGAGCAATGATCGCTACCCCCTGGCCAACTCCCCCCAGTTTATATACTGGGCATGACATCATATGGTATGGAATAGCCCTTTGGTCAGTTTGGGTCAACTGTCCTGGCTGTGCCCCCTCCCATTTCTTGGGCACCTGGCAGAGCATGGGGAGCTGAAAGGGGGGAAGAATCCTTGACCAATGTAAACACTGCTTAGCAACAGCCAAAACATCAGCGTGTTATCAATATTATTCTTATACTAAAATCCAAAGCACAGCACTATACCGGCTACTAGAAAGAAAATTAACTCTATCCCAGCTGAAACCAGGACAACAAGGAATGATCTTACAGCCTCAATTTAGCTTTCACAGGTCTTAAGTCTGGAGTTTGTTCAAAATTTTTTTTTCTGACCACAAACAAGGAAGCATGGAACTTCAGAAATAGCCTTTTTGCTTCTTTTAAAAAAAAAAAAAAAAAAAAAAAACCACCTCTGACTTCTACAAGCTATTTTACAGCTGTAGTAAGAAATTTTATGTTTATATTAAAATAAGACTAAATGAGCACCACATCAGACGCTGAATGTAAGGCCATGTTTTTCATAGAATTGTTGTTTTCCAGAACTTGACCATGGTGGTGGTGAGGGAAAGGAAAAACAAAATAGAGCAGGAGCAATGATAATTATTGTTGGAACAGCTGAAATGCTGCTTTTATTTATTTAAAGTTTAGTGTTTGATCTTATTTTTTTGAAATCGTATCATTCACAACCACACTTAGCAGTTGTATTGTTTTTGTGGGTTTTGGGTTCTGTGTGTGTGCTTGTGGTTGTCGTTGTTCCGTCCGTGTGTCATCGTCATGTCGTGTCCCTCCCCCCCCAAATGAACAGGCTTTTTAGTATTTTAGCACCATATTGAGAGCCTGAGCCAAATATGTGGCACTGGTGAGAACAAGGCTTACACCCTCATCTTGTCTAGAGAACAGAATATAAAGCACCCGTGAGCTGAGAGCCTTTATCCTTGCTTTTTAGCACTTTATTTAGGGGCATTGGCAGTAAGTGTTTCTTTCATTTAGAGGGGCTTCAAATAAAGGAAGGAAACATCCAAGAAAGAAAGAGTTCCGGAGGGCCCTTCGAAGTGCATCTGTTCTGCCTAGGGCCAAATTTTGCTCTTTTTAGTACCAGGTTGTATGCATAGGCTTTTTTGGTTTTTCTTGTTTGGAGGAGGTAGTAAGCTATATTTATTTACCTTAATAAAATTACATCATCCAGGTATTGAAGTCTAATATCAGGCATAAAGTATCTTGGTGTGAGGATCACCTTTTTGGTGGGACATGGCAACGCTGATGTATTTGCAAAACGTGCAATTGAGAAGAAAACAATGCATGCCTCTATTTCAAACTTGAGACATGCTGCTAGTCAGTCCACAGAAATGCTGGGGGGGTGTATGTGCTTATTTGGATTATAAAATCTTCATTCATTAGATCATTGTGACTTAAGTTGTTTTCTGTCCCTAGAAAACAGTGCATTAAGTATCTTCATCTTAGTTAATCAACATCACTTATTTATTCCTTAAAAACCAGAATATATCCACAGGCTGACAGAGCTGTGGATAATTTCTTAGCTTTCCAATCTCAACTCAGAAATTGCTCACATCAGGAATTCTCTTTGCAGCAATGAGCAGCACTATCCCTGATCAGTAGCATTAAGGAAAGCAGGCATAAACCAGCCTTTTTTATGCTTACTAATTAAAGGCAGATGGCCTTGAACTAGCTAGTCCTAATCTCAGGTTACTAATCTACATCTTGTACTGATATTTTCAGTGATACAAAAATGCAAGTGGGGAGAAAGGGAGGAAAAAACCACTCTAGAAGTACATTATGCATTTCAGGCTTCTTGTGAAATTTCAGGAGTATGGAAAAAAATATTGATGCTTACTGAACCTAATAGGAGCTCTTCCATGACCTTCATTTGGCAGTGAATCAGGGCTACTATTATTATGACTGTATGATGAGTTTGAAACAAGATTAGAAAAAGCATCAACCATCTGCTTTTCGGGAATATACAAAGGGCTAGGCTGGCTCTGAAGGTGATGCTGGGAAAGTATGTCATGATCCACTGTGGTGAGGAGCAAAAAAAAAAAGGAAGTTGGAAGGATGATGGTGTCCACAGCCTTTACAGGCAGAAGAAAACAGTGTGAGAGAGGGGAAAATGCGGCTTTCTGTCAAAACTGAGATATTGGCTGGCGTACAGAATGGTGGGGAGAAGATTTACCTTCAAATACTGGTTGTTTTTGACCACCATAGAACTTCTGGCCTTAATCTATTTATAAAAAAGCAAAGCTAGTGTTAAGCAACTGTAATTCAGATGCTTATGACAGGAAGTATAAAGGGTAGTGACATTTCAAAAACCCTTGATTTATGCTATATTAATGCCATAAAATTATCTTAGTTGCATGGGTAGAAGAAAAATAAACATGATTAAAATAGTCAGTGAGTCACAGTCAGAAATTTCAACTGTTGAATCTGTTAGGTAGCAAGTTCCAGTAATGCTTTCTGTAGCCATCTAGGTGTTTGCAATTTGTTTAGCTATGATAACTGTCATTGATCAGTATCTTAGTAGGGATAATTACATTATAAATGATAGTCTCTTTCTGTCATGAATGTATTTTTCTTTGTGCTGCTCAAGAACTGGATGTTTACTTGTCAACAAGGTATTTTTAATACAAGTAAAGAAATAAAAATTACAATAGTGATTTAAATGTATGATAAGTGATGTGTCATTTTACCTTGAAAAAAACCTATTATATTCATTGTAAGGTACTTGTGAAACAGCAGATGAATAATTTCAGTTGTCTGAATTCCCCTCCAAATCTTTATTGAAATGAACTTGTACAGCCTCTTCTGTCTCTCATCAATTGTTTGGCCAGCCCAGGGATTTTAGTTTGTACATCTCTAAGTACCTGAGCTTGCTACTAATGCCTGCTACTAATTCACTGATTTGGCAAGAACGGGCAGATTTCTGGGTTCATGTCATAGGTGCAATATCCATTCCTTTTCCCTTGATGTCTGCAGGAGATGTTTGACTTGGTACAGATGTAAGAAACTTAAAATGCTGTTACATATCATAGTCATTGTTTTCTGAAGTAACTAAGGTATATTTAGAATAGATGCCTGGCTCATTTGAGGACAAAACCAAAAAACTCCAAACTTTCAAAGGATTGCAGTATAAAGCATTCATTTATCACAACCCTTGATGATGCTTTCCAAGTGAGTAACTACAGCAGCAATTATCTGGTAGCTGTAGAAAAATACTTTCCATGCTAACCCATGCCATGTGTAAGAGGACTCGTAGAGTTAAACTCTGCCAAGTCAGAAGCAGCAGAAGTGAAAATGGTTTTGAATGCAGCAATGCTACAGGTGGGAGGTCGTGGGTAGGGTATGAATCCCTGAAGTGTTAGAGCTGAATCAAGGTTCACTAAATATGAACCTTCCTACTTACTGCTTCAGCTGTGTTCTTTCCTCAGAGAGTGTCAGAAGTAAAAGACTTGAGATAACTGATAGGGTAGAAAAACTGATTAGGTTCTTCACCTATGACCCAATTTATGCAATCAAATGCATGGGGGGGAAGGTTTACAAAAACACTCTTAAAGATTCTCAGAGTTTATTTTACTAGCCTGGAGATTGTGATATATTCAAAAACTAAGTAGACTGATGTTTTGGTTTTTGTTTCTTTTTAATAAATGGAAATTTTATCTTAATTCTGGAAGGTGAAGGATTAATAGAATGCTAGAAAGTATGAAACTGTTTACAGAAAAAAACCCACATATGAATGTGAGTACTCCCCACTTGTTAAGCATAGTATCATCATAATATGATCTTGTACTTCTCCAAGGTGTACAGTTAGGAAGAACATGTTTTGTACTTACCCTTCTTATGCATAGAATCGTTTAGGTTGGAAAAGACCTTTAAGATCATCCAGTCCAAACATTAACCTAGCGCTGCCAAGTCCACCACTAAACCATGTCCCTAAGCACCACATCTACACGTCTTTTAAATACCACCAGGGAGGGTGACTCAACCACCTCTCTGGGCAGCCTGTTCCAATGCTTGACAACACTTTTTGTGAAGAAATTTTTCCTAATATCCAATGTAAACCTCCCCTGGCACAACTTGAGGCCATTTCTTCTCGTCCTGCCACTTGGGAGAAGAGACCGACCCCCACCTCTCTACAACCTCCTTTCAGGTAGTTGTAGAGAGCAATAAGGTCTCTCCTGAGTCTCCTTTTCTCCAGGCTAAACAACCCCAGTTCCCTCAGCCGCTCCTCATAAGACTTGTGCTCCAGACCCTTCACCAGCTTCCTTGCCCTTCTCTGGACACACTCCAGCACCTCAATGTCTCTCCTGTAGTGAGGGGCCCAAAACTGAACACAGTATTCGAGGTGCGGCCTCACCAGTGCCAAGTACAGGGGCACGATCACTTCCCTAGTCCTGCTGGCCACGCCATTTTTGATACAAGCCAGGATGCTATTGGCCTTCTTGGCTACCTGGGCACACTGCTGGCTCATATTCAGCTGGTTATTGACCAACACCCCCAGGTCCCTTTCCTCCAGGCAGCTTTCCAGCCACCCTTCTCAAAGCCTGTAGCGTTGCATGGGGTTGTTGTGACCCAAGTGCAGGGACCTGGCACTTAGCCTTGTTAAACCTCATACAATTGGTCCCAGCCCATCGATCCAGCCTGTCCCGATCCCTCTGCAGAGCCTTCCTACCCTCAAGCAGATCAACATTCCTGCCTTACTTAGTGTTGTCTGCAAGCTTACTCAGGGTGCACTCGATCCCCTCATCCAGGTCATTGATAAAGATGTTAAATAGAACTGGCTTCAATACTGAGCTCTGGGGAACACCACTTGACTGGCTGCCAACTGGATTCCCACACCTTTTCACTGCCACTTCCATTCCCACTCCATTCACCACCACTCTTTGGGCCTGGCCATCCAGCCAGTTTTTTACTCAGCAAAGCATATGCCCATCCAAGCCATGAGCAGCCAGTTTCTCCAGGAGAATGCTGTGGGAAATGGTGTCAAAAGCTAGGAACTGTTGACCCTTTAAATAGGAATCTGCTACAAATAAGTGCTACCAGATCTGGTACCTATCTTGATGTTTGGCAGAGTGCAGGCAGGGAAGGAGAGGAGTATCTGTAGTGTTGAGAGGAGGGATAAACACATAAGAGAAATGATCCTTTCTGATCTTTTACCAGCTTCCCCCCCACCCCGCTACTGGTGTGCTTGTAAGAACAGCGTGGTCTTTCTGCAGTGTTTTGTTCTCCTTATTTCTCTTTCCCCTTGGAGGCAGTGACCCAGGCCTTGTTCTTACTATAGGATCTAGGCAACAAAGCTACTGTATTATGGTTTCCTTAACATCCAGTTCTCCAAGGTGAGCAATCTTAATGGTGTTTCTTTATTTTTCTCCCTTCTCCACCAGTTCTTGTTTTCCTTCTTCTCAGAATGAGCTTTTCCTGCCTTTGTAGTTGTTTCCAAACCTTTGCACCTCTCCTTTAATCCTCTTTCTTCTTTTTTTAATAACCTTTTTTTTCCAAGGGAATCCTGGTACCCTGACAGCAAACCTCCCTGACCTCAAACTTTTGGCTCAAGCCTAAAACATTTGTGGGATTTTACAGGCCCTCAGGCTATTTAATGCTGCAGCTGTGACAATTACTTTGAGTGCAGCAAGGGAATAACAACAATTTGGATACTCTTTAAGCAGGCTGTGAACACCACCACTGGATTCACTAGTGTCTGAAGCTGCCTAAAGTTGGGGAATGTGTTATTTTATGATTGTGGGATTTTTTTCTACATGACAGAGTAAATGTATGCACGCTTCATAAGGTGATGCATAGTCAGAATGGAAATAGCTTTGTCATCCTCCCACTGCAGATGGGTAACTGGCAGTATGGGCTATTCCGGGCACTAATGGAGCACTGAAAGATGAGGAAAGCTTGAACTTTTCTTCACTGTGGAAATACTCTCTTGGGTTCATCCTTCATTTTTCTTGCCAGTTTCTGGGAATAGGAGGAAGGCAGGCAAGCCTCTCGAAAACTCCAATACCAAATTTTGCTGTGGTGCAGCTTAGTAGCACAGAGCGATACAGAAGTTTGCACGTTGTTTTGGGAATTAAAGCCCAAAGTTTTACTTTTCAGAGTTTCTTCTGCAAATGTAGGTTTGTAGACAAGATAACCAACAGTGTCTGGAGCAGTTCAGTACTTCACAAGGGCAGATGAGTCATCAGTTCAACACTATCCCATTAGAGATGCCTGAGAAATAAATGAGGAAATGGAGCAATCCCTTCCTCCTGCACCACTGTGTCCCAGGCAGCGTAGGAACAGCTCTCTGCCAGCAACCCTGAAGCTTGTAGTCAAAAATAAGCAGCCAATGTGGAACATAGCCTTCCTTCTCCAGGAGAGACTTGTGGATCAATGAAAGAAGAGCTGCCTTTGGACCCAGTCCAGGCTAAAGGCAAGATTGAAAAGGGGTGAGATGGGCAAAATACTCCATCCAGACCCCCCCCACCCTCTCAACTGATCTGCTCAATTATTTATGTTCCTTTTCTTATGCCTGCATGTTACTGCAGTTAAATGACAATTGCAAGATTGCCAGCAGATGATTTGTAGGAGAAAGATGCTAGCACCTTCTTGTGTGAAAGAAATCAGTATTTTTCACTTCCATACTGTCTCTAAGTTTTCATGAGAACATAGTTAGTACCTTATTTAAACATAATATGGATAGCACACCGATTATGTGGTCACAGCTGTTTACCTACCATGAAGTAATGCATGTTCAGATTCCATGGTGTGTTTTGGGTGAATACTGCTGTTTGATGGTGTGGCTCCCAGATCATCTGTACTAGATTAAAGATTTTCTTTAATCCCTAGCTATTTGAACTCTTTGTATCTTGGGTAGGTAGCTATGCATGTACTTCAGGGTCAGGAATATCCATGTAGCTGCTTAAAGGGAGAGTTTGGGGATGGGAGGAACCTCTTTCATTAAGAAGACTGAGTTACTTTTTCTAGACCTATTATGTGAATAGTTTAGCCACTTAAACTATAGGTACTGCAAGAAATGGATCCCCCCCAATCAGCAAAGCTTAGTAACGACACTTATACAGAGGTTTCATAAACTCTGATTCCTGTGCATATGGGGCTTCTGGTACTTGGTTGATAGCCCCTTAAGCAAACCCTGTGACATAAGATGATCTCTGAAGCCTGTTTTACTCACAGCTCTAGATCATATTTGGAGTTGACTGTTTGAATTAGGATCTCCATGTCTGTAACACAGCATTAAATGATACACTATTTGATCTAGGCATATAGTGTAATATATGTATGGTGGGGTGTTGATAGTTCACTTGAGTGAAACAATGGAAAAGGGAAACTCACTGCAGCTATACAGACAGATGTCAGCATGAGCCTGTAGAGCCCTGGGAAGGAGTCCTGCAGCTAATGAAGAGGTGTGCTTTGCTGTACTTGTTCACAGGTTACCCACCCACTTGATCTTCTTAGCATTGCTGGTTCTGTCCCTTCAATTCATCTGAATTATCCTAGGTATAAGTGAGTATAGGTCAGTTTTGTAAGTAATAATGCCTCTTGGCAAACACTGATAAAGCGTAGTAAGTTTCTGGGCATGTGGTCCCTTCTTCAGGTGCCTCAGGTTGTCCTGGTTTTGCCTGGGATAGAGTTAAGTTTCTTCCTAGTAGCTAATATAGTGCTGTGTTTTGGATTTAGGATGAGCATAATGTTGATAACACACTGATGGTTTAGTTGTTGCTAAGTAATGTTTACACTAGTCAAGGACTTTTCAGCTTCCCATGCTCTGCCAGGTGCACAAGAAGTTGGGAGGGGACACAACCAAGAGAGTTGATCCAAACTGGCCAAAGGGCTATTCCATACCGTATGACATCATGCTCAGTATATAAACTGGGGGGAGTTGGCCAGGGGTGAGCGATTGCTGCTCAGGGATTGGCTGGGCATTGGTTGGCAGGTGGTGAGCGGTTGCATCGCTTGTTTGTTTGTTTTTTTGTTTTTTCCCCTGGGTTTTGTTCCTCTCTCTCTCTCTCTCTCGTTATTTTCCTCTTCATTAAAATTTGTTATTATTATAATATGTATTTTTTTCCCAATTATTCAACTGTTCTTATAATAATTGAACTGAATAATTTCCCAATTATTCAACAGTTCTCAAAACCCATGAGTTTTCTTACTTTTGCTCTTCTGATTCTCTCCCCCATCCTACTGTGAGGGGAAGGATGAGCGAGCGGCTGTGTGGTGCTTAGTTGCCAACTGAAGCTAAACCACAACAGTCCTTTTTGGTGCCCAAAGTGTGGCACAAAGGGTTTGAGATAACAACAGATTAACCAGAGTGTATTAAGGAATTTAGATCTGTTAATAGTTGTGGGTCATGATATTGATTCATCTGTTCTCGATATTGGTTTATCTCATCTGCACCATGCTCATTTTTTTGCTGTACATGTTAAAGATCAATGTTGGTTTTTGCAGTTTGCTGTGCTCTGCAGTGATTAGTGATGTTTTGCCTGGGAGATTTGTTATTAAAACAGTGGCCTTGAGCTTAATTTGGTATCTAAGTTTTGTACTGAAGTCACTACTGCACTTCGGGTACCACCTCGTGGAGACAATTAGCAATTATACTTCTTCCTCTGAGAGGTTTTTTATGGACGAAATACAAAATGGCACATTTGCTACCTTCTTCTATGACGTTTCATTCTTCATTACAATAACTTTTCAGTATCCTGAACATCCTTGGGTAGTTAAGATCCTCCTGTTGGTATTTCTTGGGAATATTGTTTTGGTTTTGTCTAAGGTTAATAAGCAATTTAATAACATCATCCAGAAATCTGCCCCGAGGCTGGATAGTTATGAGTGGCAGGGCATGTGGTATAGCATGAGCAAATGCCTAGGATGGTGGGCACCTCCAATGTTTTGGAACTTCACCCCTGAACAAGTGCAGAATCCTGAAAAATTAGTAGCATATTTGGAAAAAGGATGCTATCACGCTGGCAATTCTAGGGAGACACAAATCACTGCAATGTGCTGGGGCCTGGCCCATGCCTGCCAAGCCCTCCTCAATGCTATTCAGTACCCTCAAGGGAAAGAGAAGGTCTCTGAATCTGACGACAAAGTGACAGGCACTGCAGCTACTCCAGAACCCTCTGCGATAGGCACCATGGCTACTTTAGCCCCACCTGCGACAGGCATTGCCTCTACATCAGCCCTGGCGACAAATACTGTGGTTGAACCAGGGAACCAACCTGTGCGGGCAGCAGTTGCCTCTATACACAAGAAGAAATCTTGGAGGCAAAAATCAGCTCATTTAGAAAGGGAGGATGAAAAAGCAGGGCCATCACAAAGAGAGGCAGAGGAAGAGGAAAAAGTTGTGGATGAGATGGAAACCACCTGATCCCTATCCCTGAGTGAGCTGCAAGGTATGTGAAAAGATTTCAGCCATCGTCCAGGCAAGCACATTGTGACCTGGCTGCTCTGATGCTGGGATAGTGGGGCCAGTAGCCTGGAATTAGAGGGTAAGGAAGACAAACAGCTGGGATCCCTTTCTAGGGAAGGGGGCATTGACAAAGCAATTGGAAAAGTGGCACCAGTCCTCAGCCTCTGGAGGTGACTCCTGTCAGGTGTGAAGGAAAGATATCCCTTCAAGGAAGATGTTACATATTGCCTAGGACTGCCATGGAGAGAGATATCCAGTACCTGAGGGAATTAGCCATGCTGGAGGTGATTTATGGTGACCTGGTCCAGATGAAGATCCAGATGAAGTCAGGTGCATACAACCCATGTGGCGGAAGTTGGTACGGAGTGCACCAACATTGTCTGCCAACTCAATGGCAATACTGACCTGGAAAGACGGAGAGAGTCCAATGGTAGATGAAGCGGCTAGCCGAATCCAGGAATACAAAGAAATTATCTTTCTCCCTTGTCTCAGCTGTGGAGAAACTGTCACGGAAGGTCCAGCAACTTGAAGAGAATAGGTCCTACTTTCCCCCTGTATGGACAAGTATCTCAGTGATTAGAAGCCAGCTTTCCTCTGCTCAAGAGAGAGGATATAGAGGATACCTACTATGGGACACGCTATGTTTTTACTTGCATGACTATAGAGAGGACATGAGGAAGTGGGATGGAAAACCTACCCTGACCCTAGAGGCACAGGTACGTGAGTTGCAAGGAAAAACAATCACACAAGGAGGTTCTTCCAGGAAAACTGCTGCTCCAGTTTCTAGTGGACAGTTCCCCAGACAGAGTGAAAGGGCTGATCTTACTCCCGAGTTTAATGAAGGAACTCCTGACCCATATGGACAAGAAGTGGGTAACAAATACTATGACCAGGACTAGAGGGGCCCTGCCTCCAGCCAGGTGGAGGAAAAGGACAACCAGGTTTACTGGACTGTGTGGATTCGATGGCCTGGCACATCAGACCCACTGGAGTATAAGCCTCTAGTAGAAACTGGTGTAAAGTGTACCCTAATACCATCAAGCTAGAAAGGGGCAGAACCCATCTGTATTTCTGGAGTGACAGGGGGATCCCAACAGCTAACTGCATTGGAGGCCAAAGTGAGCCTAACTGGGAATGAGTGGCAGAAGCACCCCATGGCAACTGGCCCAGGAGCTCCATGCATCCTTGGCATAGACTACCTCAGGAGAGGGTATTTCAAAGACCCAAAAGGGTACTGATGGGCTTTTGGTATAGCTGCCTTGGAGACGGAGGAAATTCAACAGCTGTCCACCCTGCCTGGTCTTTTGGAGGACCCTTCTGTTGTGGGGTTGCTGAGGGTCAAAGAACAACAGGTGCCGATTGCTACTACAACAGAGCACCGGTGGCAATATCGTACCAACCGAGACCTCCTGATTCCCATCCATAGCTGGGTCATCGACTGGAGAGCCAAGGAATGATCAGTAAGACTCGCTCACCCTTTAACAGTCCTATATGGCCAGGGCAAAAGTCTGATGGAGAGTGGAGACTGACAGTAGACTATCGTGGCCTGAATGAAGTCACGCCACCACTGAGCGCTGCCGTGCCGGACATGCTGGAACTTCAATACGAACTGGAGTCAAAAGCAGCCAAATGGTATGCTACAACTGGTATCGCTAATGTGTTTTTCTCAATCCCTTTGGCAGCAGAGTGCAGGCCACAGTTTGCTTTCACTTGGAGGGGCGTTCAGTACACTTGGAAGCGACTGCCCCAGGGGTGGAAACACAGCCCCACCATTTGCCATGGACTGATCCAGACGGCACTGGAACAGGGTGAAGCTCCAGAACATCTGCAATACATTGATGACATCATCATGTGGGGCAATACAGCAGAAGAAGTTGTTGAGAACGGGAAGAAAATAGTCCAAATCCTTCTGAAAGCTGGTTTTGTCATAAAACAAAGTAAGGTCAAGGGACCTGCACAGGAGATCCAATTTTTAGGAATAAAATGGCCAGATGGATGTCGTCAGATCCCAATGGATGTGATTAACAAAATAACAGCCATGTCTGCACCAACTAGCAAAAAGGAAACACAAGCTTTCTTAGGCATTGTGGGTTGTTGGAGAATGCATATTCCAAATTACAGTCTGATCGTAAGCCCTCTCTATCAAGTGACCCAGAAGAAGAACAATTTCAAATGAGGCCCCAAGCAGTGCCAAGCCTTTGAACAAATTAAACGGGAGATAGTTCATGCAGTAGCCCTTGGGCCAGTCCGGGCAGGGCAAGATGTAAAGAATGTGCTCTACACCGCAGCCGGGGAGAATGGCCCTACCTGGATCGCCTGGCAGAAAGCACCAGGGGAGACTCGAGGTCAACCCTTAGGGTTTTGGAGTCGGGGATACAGAGAGGATCTGAGGCCCGCTATACTCCAACTGAAGAAGAGATATTGGCAGCGTATGAAGGGGTTCGAGCTGCTTCGGAAGTGATTGGTACTGAAGCACAGCTCCTCCTGGCACCCCGACTGCTGGTGCTGGGTTGGATGTTCAAAGGGAGGGTTCCCCCCTACCCATCATGCAACTGATGCTACGTGGAGTAAGCAGGTTGCACTGATCACACAACGGGCTCGAATAGGAAACCCCAATTGCCCAGGAATCTTGGAAGTAATTACAGACTGACCAAGAGGCAAAGATTTCTGAATATCACCAGAGGAGGAGGTGACGCATGCTGAGGAGGCCCCACTGTATAATAAACTACCAAAAAATGAGAAGCAATATGCCTTGTTCACTGATGGGTCCTGTCGTATTGTAGGAAAGCATCGGAGATGGAAAGCTGCTGTATGGACTCCTATACAACAAGTCACAGAAACTGCTGAAGGAGAAGGTGAATTGAGTCAGTTTGCAGAGGTGAAAACTAGCCAGCTGGCTTTGGATATTGCTGAAGGAGAAAAAGTGGCCGGTGATCTATCTCTATACTGACTCATGAATGGTGGCAAATGCCCTGTGGGCATGGTTGCAGCAATGGAAGCAGAGCAACTGGCAGTGCAGAGGCAAACCCATCTGGGCTGCCGCACTGTGGCAAAATATTGCTGCCCAGGTAGAGAACCCGGCTGTAAAAGTACGTCACGTAAATGCTCACGTACCCAAGAGTCAGGCCACTGAGGAACATCAAAACAACCAGCAGGTGGATCAGGCTGCTAAGATTGAAGTGGCTCAGGTGGATCTGCACTGGCAACATAAGGGTGAATTATTTATAGCTTGGTGGGCCCATGACACCTCAGGCCATCAAGGAAGAGATGCAACACATAGATGGGCTCGTGATCAAGGGGTGGACTTGACTATGGACAGTATTGCACAGGTTGTCCATGAATGTGAAACACACACTGCAATCAAAGAAGCCAAGTGGTTAAAGCCTCTCTGGTATGGAGGACGATGGCTGAAATATAAATATGAGGAGGCCTGGCAGATCGATTATATCACGGTCCCACAAACCCACCGAGGCAAGCGCCATGTGCCTTACAACGGTGAAAGCAACTACTGGATGGCTGGAAACGTATTCTGTGCGCCATGCCACCACCCGGAACACTATCCTGGGCTTTGAAAAGCAAGTCCTACGGCAACATGGCACCCCAGAGAGAATTGAGTCAGCCAACGGGACTCAGTTCCGAAACAACCTCATAGACACCTGGGCCAAAGAGCATGGCTTTGAGTGGGTATATCATGTCCCCTATCATGCACCAGCCTCCGGGAAAATCAAACGATACAATGGACTGTTAAAGACTACACTGAGAGCAATGGGTGGTGGGACATTCAAACATTGGGATACACATTTAGCAAAGGCCACCTGGTTAGTCAGCACTACGACATCTGCCAATCGAGCTGGCCCTGCCCAATCAAAACTTTTACGTACAGTGGAGGGGGACAAAGTCCCTGTAGTGCACATAGAAAATATGCTGGGGAAGACAGTCTGGGTTACTCCTGCCTTGAGGAAAGGTAAATCTGTTTGTGGGATTGCTTTTGCTCAAGGACCTGGGTGCACTTGGTGGGTAATGTGAGAGGATGGTGCGGTCCGCTGTGTACCTCAAGAGGATTTGATTTTGGGTGAAAATAGCCAATTAACTGAATGGTATGATGTTACTTGCTATATAACACTGTATGTCATCACTTCCATGGTTGCTATACGCCATATCAAGGGTATTACAGTAAGAATTGCCCAGATTAATGAAGAATGAACTTTGATGAAACCAAGAAAAGTGCAGCGGTGATGGAACCAGAACCGGCTTCAGCATGCAACAATCCAACACCACACACCATCTCTCCTGCCCTGAAAGACTGTTATGACAGATGGAACCCAAAGTCATGGACTAAATGAACTCAATGGACATTTTAGAGGGATGGCCCATAGACTAAAGGAATGATATCTGTGTGTATATATCAAAAGACAGGAAAAGTGGTGGTGATTGATTGGAAAGTATTGGAAAGAGTAGAACCTGGCGTCGGTCGGCAGGTGGTGAGCGGTTGCATCATTTGCTTTGGTGTCATCATCGTCCCCCTCTTGTTTTTTATTGCTCTCTCTCTCGTTATTTTCCTTGTCATTAAAATTTATTATTATTATTCTTATATATAGATGTCTTTTTAATTTCCCAATTATTCAACTGTTCTTATCTCAACCCATGAGTTTTCTTACTTTTGCTCTTCTGATTCTCTCCCCCATCCCACCTGGTGGGATGGGTGAGGAAGCGGCTGTGTGGTGCTTAGTTGCCGACTGAAGCTAAACCGTGACACAAGTACAGGGAGTCCTGTGAGAAGGCAGACTGAGAGGACAGGGGGAGGTTTTATTCCTTAACTTCCCTACAGGAGCTCTTCTAGCAAACTGCTCTGTGGTACTACAAATTGGAGGTTGCTAGTTTGTCAAAGGCTGTACTTTTAAAGTTATAATTCGGTGGCACTGTTAGTTTAAGATATTCTTGCCTAGCTTTGCTGGCACAACTGGTTGCGTGGCTGCATTATGAATGGTACTGGGAAATGAAAATTGCATTAGAAGAAAAGAGAGATGAGGAGTCTCTGTTTGTTTCTAAGTATACAATCTAATTTGTTTGATTCAGGCTGAGAGAATAAAAGGTGGCAGAGGGTGCATGGAGCTGAAGAGGAACAAGGTTGAACTACTGTTGCCAGTGAACACGTAGTACTATGAGCCATGGCCTGAGTAAGGAGAAAAATGAGGAGTTTTGAAAATAGTCTTCAGAAACTGGACTTTGGAACAAGTATAGAGTTGTAATGAATATCCTTCACAGTAGTACTTACAGCTTTTTTTAATTTTATTTTCATTCAGTGCAGGCAGTTGTATGTGGTTAACCTAGCCAGCAGGGTTGCATGTATGTTAAGTACAGGCAAAACAAAAGACAAGTTTGGTCTATAGGTAACTTGCTGTAACATCTCACTAAGGCACTAGCAAAATCTTCTCTAGTTTATCAGGCAGATTTGTTGCTGTTTCACCATAGGGATCTGAGCTGGAGTCTTAGGTATGCTCACGTTCAGTGTGTGCAAACAGTGACGCTGGACATCGGGGGACTCTGTAATTGCTTATGTTGGCACAGCTGTCCGATCCCCAGCTGGCAAACACTAGCATCCTGTCCCAGTGCATCACACTGTGTTGTCAAGATTCAAAGTGCTTAAATATTTATTTGGAAAATGAGTAGTCATAGGAATGAGAGGCCTGTTGGTTTGTAATGGACAGCTTCCACTGTGTTTGTTATGCAGGTTTGGGAGCACTCACATCCATGTATGCTGACAAACTGCCCTGGCACGGGCTGGCTTTTTTAAAGAAGGCTCCCCAGTGCCAGCAGCTCTAAATCTTTATCTCACATAGGAACAGATGGAAATCATTCACACATCTGAGCAGCAAAAACCTCAAAATGGACTGGGCACAGTGGCTGACATTTGGCTGTCTAGTTGTTGTTTTCTTTGCTAGTTGATTTCCAAGGCGAAGTACATATTGTCAGGCATCTGCATGCAGTGGACATAAAACTATACTATGAAGAAAAAAAAAAATCAATCAGAGCACCTGATATAACGGTAGCTTCTTCCAGTAGGAGTAATTGCATGCTGTCACTATTCCTTAACAATGCATAAACAAGACACTGATCTCTGGAAAACTTGTGACTGTTCACTGGTTCAGAAGTTCAGTAGTCACATACATCCTGGGGATGCACCTTATAGCTTGCTTTGTAGCCAGCCTTTAATTTTGCATTTGAATTGAAGAAAATTAACTGATGGAACTGAGGAGTGGATTCCAGTATTGCCGCCATTGCCTTCAAAATGCATTGCCTGTGAAAGATACCTTGCCAAACATTACCCTGCTTTGCTTGCATACAGACCAAGAAATAACTATTTTGTTGGTTCAGTGGTAATGCTTTTTAAGGGCTCACCTTTCATAGTAACCGGAGTACTTACTAGGTATAATAACAAACTATACAATGAGATCGGGGTGAAAGCTGGAAGGACCTGAGTAGAGGCAAGCATAAAAGGGGTGAAGGCCTCATGAACATGTTTTGTGAAAATAACTTTACTAAATGAACAAAAGGATACTGTGTTTCAGAAGACTTGGGAATACTTTCCAGAAGTAGCTTCCAGTATCACCTGGTACTGAAGCGGGGAAAATTGCTTCCATCAACTTTGTTGTAACACGCAAAGTTTTTTAGTACTTTGTGCTTTTCTTACCTGCAGCACAGACTTCTTAGATAAGTCAATGTCCATTACAATTTGCTCACTAACTGCTTATATATCTCAGGAAAAGTGAAATACATCTAAAATACAGATGTATTAAAAATTGGGAAACTATTTGTTTCAGTTTTGGTCTCTTTTGTGACTGTCTTTTCTTTTCCTTTTTTTCTATCCACTTATTCTTGCTTGTTTTGAGCATGGGATATGCGGTCAGTTCAAAATCTCTTATCTTTCATAGATATTTTCATTTTCTTAACCAATTATTTCTCTTACACACCAGTGAGTTCCTGAACAAAGAGGTTGGGTACTTGATTCCCTTAGGAAAAGGGTGGAACTGTACCAAGAATGTGGTTCCTAGGCTGAGATATCTTAAAATATTCCATGTAAATTATTTTTAAGTTATGTAGCTAACTTGGGGAATAAAGGCAGTTATCAATGGCACTGATGTGAATTTATAGGTGCATCATTACATGTGTTCAAAATTGTATTTACCAGCTCTTTTTTTATGGCCAAAATACATTTGGAACATAAATATCCACCCTCGGATAAAATAACACCTGATCCAAAAAAGCTGCCTTGAGTAGGCAACAAAAAGCTAGTTAGTTAGTTATCTATCTTTGAATTGTGTTATAGACTTGCTTTAGACAACATGGGATCTAATTCAAGGTCAACAGTATTCTCTAAATAGTTGGTATAGATGCTAAAGCATTTTGTAATTTATCAAATTATTCAGTTAATGTCAAGTTTCCATTAGAAATCCCTTTGGCAGAGGTTCTTAAAGGAATCCCCATAAAGTTTCATTAATGCCAGAAATATCTGCCAAAGACAGATATTGGACTACATGAAAGACTAAGACTCCGTCGTGGTTTAGCCCCAGTTGGCAACTAAGCCCCACCCAGCCACTCGCTCACTCCCCCCTGGTGGGATGGGGGAGAGAATCAGAAGAGCAAAAGTGGGAAGACTCGTGGGCTGAGATAAAGACAGGTTAATAGGGAAAGCAAAAACCGCGCACGCAAGCGAAGCAAAGCAAGGAATTCATTCACTGCTTCCCATGGGCAGGCAGGTGTTCAGCCATCCCCAGGAAAGCAGGGCTCCGTCATGCCTAATGGCTACTTGGGAAGACAAATGCCATCACTGCAAACGTTCCCCCTTCCTTCTTCTTCCCCAGCTCTACATACTGAGCATGATGTCATATGGTATGGAATAGCCCTTTGGTCAGTTTGGATCAACTATCCTGGCTGTGTCCCCTCCCGGCTTCTTCTACACCTGGCAGAGCATGGGAAGCTGGAAAGTCCTTGACTAGTGCAGCAACAACTAAAACATCTCTGTGTTATCAACACTGTTTTCAGCACAAATCCAAAACGTAGCCCCATACCAGCCACTATAAAGAAAATTAACTCTATCTCAGCTGAAACCAGGGCAGACTGGTTAACATCCACTGAGGTGGGTCATTCTAAACCCTAGTGATTTATATAAAGACTCCCACTGATTGCAATGGATTTGAATTAGGGTCCTTAAGAATTAAAACAAAGGGATAAAGGAAAATATTTGGCTGATGATGAAAATATCAGTAAAGAAGAAAAAAAAAAAGCGTATGGTACCTGGAAATACTTCTAACCTTATTTAGAGGTGCCTGTGTCCAGGGCCATTGGTTCAGCTAAAGAAACAGTAATTTTACTAAAAACATTATACCTGAAGATAAACTTCTAATTTCCATCTTCTTGAAAGCCGACTTCTGTAATATGTTTTTTTATCTGCATCAGGATGAAATTTGGCAGCTTCACAGTTCCGGTTTACTGACAGTAACCTGGAAAAAAATTTCCTTTAAATTTGTTGAGTCTTAACCATGTTTCCCAGCTGCGTTGTAAAGTATTGAGTGATGATGGCTGCGGTGCAGGAGTCTGGTGTGCTCACTCTTTCTGGCGAGCTGGGCTCCTGCAGACGACCCCTCCCTGTCCCCCCCTTCCAAGGGGACTCTGCACAGCAGCAAGCTGCAGCCACCCCGATCGTAGTCCACACTGCTGTTGAAGGTGAGTGATTCTCACCTGCAGCAAGGTACTTTGTGTCAGCTGAATGTTTCCAGGTGTCTCACTTGGCAAATAGGTTAAGCAAAGCAGTGTAGCAGGGATGGGTTTGGTTTTTTTGTTTGTTTGTTTGTTTGTTTGTTTTTTTCCCTGGCAGGAAAATGAATAGCAATTGTTTGAAAGATGTTGAAAGTTGCCATTTTTTCTTTCAATAGAAGATCCTCCCCTGCTTCTTTCTGCATATTGCAGACTCTCAAATCTGAATGTGTCAAAAAAAAAAGTGGTTATTGGTAGACTTTCTCAGAATTGTAATTAGTATAGCCAGACCTTTACTTATTAGCTGTTTTCATTCTGTTAAAAGATGGTAAAATGTTCCTCTGAATGTCCCACATGCAAACCATTTGGCATCTATAAATTAGTGAAACCTATCTATTATATAACAATTGTAAATCATCAATGATAACTGTGTCATCTGGGGCAACAGAAAAAATATGTACTTGATGTTTTATTCAGCAGGAGGTTATTATAATGGCACCTTAGCGCACAGTGAATGTAGTTCTCTCGCTCTACATAAAATTTTTATTAATTGCATTAATTAGTATATTTTTATTTTTAAAGTATAAAATGCTTCTCATTCCAGGCCCTGAATACTTGTGTATAATTTAAAATTATGATAAAATGTCATGATAGTCTGTCTACTCATTTAACTTCAATTATATAGAAATATGCATAAGCAAATGTAATAAAATAGACCTATTTCCAGACCAGTCATAATAAACCTTCTTATCTATCATTATGCTCTTCCCTAAATACCAGAAGGAAAGACAGCCTGTGAATGTGCTAGGAAACTACTAACTACTAATAATATTAGGAGCAGACTGAGGAAGAGTGAAGTTGTGAGTCTGTCAACATCAATGTCAAAGCACTGACTTTCCTGGAATCAGGATTTTTGCCTTCAGTGAATGATGTAATCAACACAAACTTTTATAAAGCTGTTAGCATCATCTGTCAGTTAAGATCTTTAGATTTCATGAGGTGCTGTTTTAAGGCTTTATTTTTGTATAAGTTCTTCTCAAGTTCTCTAGGTAATTGTTTTCAAGCCCCTCACTTTTGTCATTAGTCTTACAAAAGTGAAAGCCACATTTTCTGATGGGGTAAATTGGGAGAGAAGGGTGACTTCAGTTGGGCTTCGATAATTTATGATGAAAATAATGGTCGATCTTCAGAGGTAAGGGTAATCAAATTGTAGCAGGTCAGAAATGCTGGTGTGTATACATATGCATTATATGCAGCATTTTTATATATATACATATAATATGGTATACGTATGAGATATATATATATAGATAGATCCAGCCCCAGTTGCTCCAGTTATGAAATCTTAATGACTGCATCTTCTGGATTCAGCAAGATCTAAATACCTATAAATATCCTTTAGATCTAGTATCCAAAGAGATTGATTTAAAAAATTTGAAAGGCTGGAAATAACAATATTGGTGCATGTAAGAAAATATACATGATCATAACCATATTGAATTACCCAGTACATTGGGTTTTGTCTGTTTTTATGCCTGCAATGCTAGTGAAACAGCTCTTTTTTTTTTTTTTTTTTTTTTTTTTTTTTTTTTTTTGGTCAGAGTTCCCAAAGACTTTAACTTAGCTGTTTTCCACAAGCTAATGGTGGTAGCAAAAGTACAGGTCTGGTGCAGATATATACAACATAGGAACCCCTTCCTTTGCTGAGGATTGCAATGATTAATGAAAGCATTACCTCTCCGGAGAGTAGCCCTCTGGCAAACTTCTCACTAAATATATCCATTAAAAGCTAGCATACAATATGCAGAAAAGATTTAAAGAATTATACTGGAAAGCCGTCTGGGATTTCAGTGTTTCCCAGAGGGCAATTTTTTTGATGACATTAATGATCTCCTGTAGAGAAATCTGTGTCTAATCATTCTCTGTCCCTGCATGACTCTATGCACTGGGACATCCTGCAGTATATATTACTACATACGTACTCTAGGGTATTCAATAGCTGGCAAATTACTTGAGCGGGTTATTTACTTTTGCAGAAGTTATGACTGCTTCTGCACTTCAGCTCCTGATGAAAGAAATAACAGTTATTTTCCAAAGTTTTAACCTTGAGATTATCCTGATATTTGGTAGGCTAAAGTTTACAGTCTTAAAATCACTGTAAATATGCTTTCCTGTACTGTGGTGAGTGTTTGCTACCCTTCATGCTTAGCTAGAAAATCATGATCAGAGAAATGAGTCTGAAGTAGTGATAACTTGAGCTGGAACTCAAGATAACTAAAGCTGGAAAATTAAAGAGAAGAAAATCTTGGAGGACAATGCAGGTCATAGCCAGACAGCAGGCTTGCTGTGCTTCCCACTGCCTGGCAGGACAATGTGGATGGCAACCTGGCAGGTATAAAAATTTGGAATCATTCTCTCTTTCTTCCCTTTAAACCAAACAATAGGAAAAGTTCTTATCAGTAAAACGTAAAAAGACACTCTGGCCCCCACCAACCCTGTCCTCCCTTTGTAGGCTGTGCCCTTTTGAGGGGACCAGCCTAGGAAGGTGATCCCTGTAGCTGCCCTTATCAAGTTGGGGAATCATTCCTTAAGCCAACATTCATCATGTGCAGCTTTTTGTGCCACTAAGGAGGGTTTTCTGCCCATCCAGGTCTTGTAAACGCCCCTACAGTTCCTTACAGAAACTTTCAGAAATTTTAAAATATTTTGTTGGCCCATTTTCTGTTTTGGAACAGAGATAGGAATAAGCAGCAGATGGTTTCAATGACGTTTTAGTTTGTTTCTTGTTTGGTAGAGGATGAGTATCTCTGCGTCCTCTGTTCAAGCCCCTTGCATATGCAGAAAGCATGCATTGCAGCAATGAATAAAGTAAAACAAAACTGCATTTGCTGGATTTTACATACAGGTTTTAGAGCAGAAATGAAATCAATATTGTGACCACCTGCTACTGTAAACTCTCTCTGATAATTTCCTATTTTTATTATTATGTTAATATACTTCAAGCTATGGTTCATCAGTGTTCTCAGACTTACCAGGAAAGTATGAATGTATTATAGAGATTGGCTGATACTCTCTCTCACACTTTATTATAAAGTGAGTGACGTTCAGAAAGTGTGTGTGGGAGGGAATAAGGAAGGCAATTTATTTATTTCTCCTACTAGCTTTTTTACAAAATTCCTTAAAAAAAGTTTTTTTAAAAAAGTTATTAATGTGAACAAACTGAATAAATATATTTCTCAAGTAGCTTTACATACAATTTCACTGCTGCATATCAAATATACAGAAGAGGTGAATTCATTCTTCGGCTGTGCTAGCCTTCATTTAAACATTCTGGCCTTCATGGCATAAGAGTAAATATTGCATCCTATTTCTGACCAAACTCATTTTAGAATTGAAGAGCCATAAAGATAAATAAGAAAATGACAGAATCTTTATTTTCCCAACTCAGAAATCAAGTAGTTTGTTTGTGAAGAAATAACCCTTCTCAGATCTGTTACCAAGTCTTACTTTGGTGCAATCATAAAAGCAGTCTACTCCATGATATTTTCGGCTGTGCCTCGTTAAAGGTTTTATTCTATTAATGCCAAGCTAATCTAATTATAACTGAGCTGCATTTTCTGGAAATCATTTAGGATACCTATTCACAGGATCTATAACATTGTCTTCAAACCTCTTTGTAAGGTAATTTTTGTGTTGCAGTAGTGGGATAGGTAATTAGAACCTGCTCTAGTAAGCATTGTGTCATACTATTTTCAATGGTGTGAGAACGATACCTGAAGGTGTAATTGCCCTTATGTTTTTATGGATTCTTTTAAGATCAAAGCTATCAATTATGACAGGCAAAGACATTTAGACAATAAAACAAGTGTATACATGAAGCAAAGTCAGGCAAAGGTAAATCTGAAATTGCTTCAACTTGCAAGAGGAAACTTTTAATGTATATACTAATATACTACTTAAAAATCATTTTTAAAAAAGCCCATAAAATTATGGAGAAGGATTGTGTGTTTCTCTGAGATGATTATGCAAAGCTACATTGTGTCTCTGAACCACTGTATCAGCTTGTATTACTGTTACACTTGATTTCTGATTGTGCAACTAGCCAAAAATTCACGTCCTGCCTCTGTAAATGTAGTGTCTAGCTAGGCAAGTATAATCCCATACTCTGCAATTAAAACTTTATGTAAATTAAGCTTTATGTAAAATAAGAGGAATGAATTTGTATGAAACTCAGGATTAAGATATTTGGTTGTAATAAATTAATAAAGAAGATGCATACAACCAAAATTTTCTGTTTTCATGATAACATAATCAGATTTTAAAAAGACACAAAAAAGAAGAAAAAAATCCCCCTCTCCCTCTTTTTTGTTAAAAAGCTGGTCACTGTTGTCCATATTCTTTCCTTTCTTTCCTTCCTGTGTTGTTATGAGTATGCACTAATAGAGGAGTTCTTAATCTTTACATAGTAAAAGACTTAAAAATATAAATAAAAATAAAGTGTTTTCTGGAAGCATGAAGTGTTGAAATACAAATTAGTCCCATTTTGTAAAAAAAAAAAAAAAAGAAATAGTAGTGTGGTTTTGGCTTATTTCTGTTTAAGTGCTCTGTTTTGCACTTGAATGGTTTGTATTTTCAATCAAAAAAATAACGGATGATTATTTTTTTTTCTTTGGTAACCTGACTTCCTGGAAGAATTTACTTTAATATTCACTGTCATAATTCTAAAAATAATTTGAATTTTTGGCATTTTCTGTAAGTTTCTTATCCAGGAACTGCATATGACTCTGCAACATAAATACACCCATGCCATCATAAAAGTGTTTGATTAAAATTAATCCATGTTGCTCATATTAAGTTAATGTAATTATTTTTTGTAATAAATTCTTCTAGTAAATGGGGTGGGGTGGGGTGGTGTATTATAAGTTAAACTGTTCTTGGTATCATAGCTGCAAATCTCACCTACAGTACCATATAGAGTAACTTTAAGAGAGAACAGCTCTGTGAATGACAGCCACCAGTTCTCTGTGCTGGGGAGCACACCAGCCTTACAGTTCACACAGCCTCCATTTGAGGGCAAGGCAGAGAAACATATTTTTCCTTTTTACTGTCTATGGGCAGGCCTGACAAGTGATGCTCTGGTCGTTCTAGCTAGTTCTCCACTGAGGCTGTTTTAGAAACAGCTGGCTCTATAGGTGCCTCCATAAATACTGCAGTGTTTGAAGAACCATAAGGGTTCTCAGGGACTTGCAGTCTTACAGTATGACCAGACTATAAGCCCGAAGTCCTCTGTTATACAGAGTATGCTTTACCCTGCTGTGCTCCATACAAAGGAGGCAGGTACTTTAAATTCTTACTTCCCTGGTATTTTAAGTGGAAATAAATGCCTGATGCTATCTGTAGAATAAATATGATGCGAACACCACTCATGTGACTGTTTTATCTCCCTGAATCAATTTTTGATCTACACAAGAAACATTACAAAATAAGTTTTTTTTCATTCCAGTAGGAGAGACTCCCCTGAATGGACTTTAAGGGCAAAACTTTAGAAAGAGTGGATTTAAATTTACATTTCAGTTTCATTTATAGGTTCATTCAACTGTGAATGATGGGGGAATACTCCAAATATAAAGGTATGTCTATTAATGGTAAGGCACAGGTGCTAGGATTACTTGAATGGTAATAAATTTACCTTGCAAATGTGATAAATCTGCTGCAGTTCTAATGCTACTGTAATGATTATCAGCTGCAAGCATGAGGACAGAAGAAAGCTGTTAAATGCATACTCTTAGTGCATGGAAAATGTACTCTCTCAGCAGTTTATGTACTGTTTGATATTCATTTATGAGGGCTTCTCTTCACACAGGAACTTTCATTTCTTTAGAAATTTACTTTGCAATGTTTTATTTGTAAATGACAATATTTGGATATTAAGGCTGAATACCAACTCATTAAGCTTCTTGTTAATACGAACATGTATGGGAGTTGTGCAGAGTACTTTTCATTCTCAGGTTACTTTTTGTCAGCTCTTTCTTTTCTAGCAGTTTCCTGCACTGCAGCAAAGTCATTGCTGACAAAGCACAAGTCTACAATCCCAGTGAAAATGGGAATCTAAGAGATGGCTGATACCTGTAGTACCAAATTCAATGGTGCATCTTTAGATAATTGTTTTGTTTTACTTTTCATGTGTGCTGTTTTAGCAATCAAGAGAGAAAGTAAATAAATGTTGCACAACATGTTTGAAAATCAGTCCTGTGCGGTCAACAGAGCTAAGCTAATGCAGTTTCCAAATGTCTTGTATAAAAGGAGGTTTCCCATACTGCTGACTGAAATGTCGGGTCCTTCAGTACAGATAGCTGGGATATGATTTTTTTTTTTATATTTTCCATGAAATTACCTGCCCCAAATGAGCACAGAGGCAGCCATCTGTGCCCCATGGGAGTACATATGCTTAGCATGTATGGGGCAGGAATGAAGTGAGAGGCTTCTTAAGTTTCCTACCCTACTTGCAACTATGGAAGCATCCTCCTCACCAGGGAGCCTGTATGGAGGTGCAGCAGAGCTGGAAGGGCTGTGTATCGGTGGGGTCCCACTGCATCCTCACAGAGCTGGGGGATGGTCCGCTCTCCCTTTGCCTTCTGAGCTACTGCTGGCCTCTCACGGGCAGCAGCTTGCTTGCACACCCCACGTGTTTGTCCTGTCTGGAGGTGTCTTGGACGATGGGGAAGCAGGAGGCCTTGGAGGAAGGTCTGCTCTGGGAAGTGGTGGTCGCTCACCTTGTCTGCCAGGTTGAAAGTTTTGAGCCTAGCCAGAGTATATTGGTTTACGTGGCTTGGTCTACCCCTGCCACGTGTGTGTTCATTATTAATATCTGTAAGCTTTAATTTCTTAGTGTTTGCCCCCAAATATCTTATTCCTATGTCTGGATAGTATTGATCTTTCTAAGTTTTGGACTTTCAGAAAGGTGTCATTGCTCAGCCTCTCTGGCTCATAGACAGAACAGTTTACATACAGACTGGCCTTTTCTCAGACTAAAATCAGCGGGCTACGCACCAAAGCAAGAAGCCCAGTTACCCTACCTCTAAGTCCAGCAGTTTATGACCAAGTATTTGTTTTAAGGCTCACTTGCTCTTGCTGCGACTGACAAACCACACCAGTGCAGTAACTGATAACCATGCAGTCTGTGTGGCAGTGATGAACAGATTGCACCCCAACATGCAGGTACCTTGCTGATTTTTTTTTTTTTTCCAGTTCACAACAGTTGTAACTTTAGAGGCTTCTAGCTGGCCTGTTTGCTTTTTGCTGTGGATTTTCTGTTTGCTCTTTAAGCCACAGTGCATAGAAACCAGGATTCAGGCAGTCTGGAAGGGACTCTGGAAGTCAACTGTTCCAATGCCCTGCTTGTATCAGGGGTAACTTCTAAGCTGGATCCATGTGTTGCATCTGTTTGTCTGCGTTGTGTAGTGCAGCTTTGTATTTCAAAGCTGCTGTTCTTAAACCTCCTTCCCACTCCTCTTCAAAATCCAGTTTGTGTAAGGACTAGGGATGAGATGACAGAAATGCCTCTTTCTTCCTTTCCGCAGGGTTGGCTTGCTTGGCATTATTATGAAGATGAGAGGTTATGGCCTTTCCCCTTCATGGTAAATGAAAGAGATGTAAAGACATGGTATGCCAATGGCTAGAGCTTATAGTGAAATACTTAATGTTATGGCAAATTATTTGCTTGGTGGACACATTTTATCACTCCAAAGTAAATGAAATCAGTGGTTTGAAACGTTTATAACGTAATGTATTTCTCCAGGTAGGGAAAATGAAATAGAAAAAGACACCACCACCACACTTATCAACGCTTTTATAGATTCGAAAAAATAATCTCACTGTTAATATTGAAAGTAACTAATGCTTTGAGTGTAGAAGTTATTCCTAGTTCTAAATTTCTTCCTTACTTTGAAAGTGTAGTTAATTGTATTCACCCAGGCCCCATTTCTACACTGAGTAAAATAGCATTGAATGGTTATTCTAATGTTGTTCAATGTTTATTAAGTCTATTAAAAACTGATGTTATCATTTGATAGTCTTGTTTTGATAAAGCCCACGTGGTTTGGACAAATTAATTTGGGAAAAGTAGACACTAATACCTTAGCTGACACTTTTGCAAGGATTTTACAGGCTAGGTTAATTATAAATATGAGCCTATAGCTACTGTGTTTCCCCTACATCTTTACCATGCTTTAAAATAACAGAGATTATATTGCTCCAGAGTGATCTTGCTATTTTACCACTCTCAGAGGCTTCCCATAATATCCTTCACAATATGGACCTCAAATTTCCTTTATAAATATTATATAATAAGGTTTGGAGCCCTTGTGATACTAGTATCTCCCTGATAGTAAAAGCTGTGTTATATCTGAGAACACTTTTCATTTAGAGAAAACTGTGCTTTTTATCTGAAAAAATCAAATGTCACTGTGCACTGCAAACTAAGAGATTATAAAGAACAGAATAATAAACTTGTAGAAGTTTACAATGTGGCTAATTGAAGTTTTGTCAACAGTAGAAAAAATAATATGAAGGTGAGGTTTGGTAAAAACAAATTATGTTTGGGGAAATACTAAGGGGGAGTGGGGGGAAGATTTTGGTCACACTGAGACATTTCCGTGTGAAAGGAGCCCTTCCCCTGTGAGCTGCTCACAGACAGTGCAGGCACAACCTCACAACGTACTTCCATGTCCAAGTGCAGAAGTACTCCTGTGTTTTCTCATGTACTGATTTACATGTGGGTGAACTCTGATTTGTACATTGAACCCAATTTTAAACCAAAGAGCACTGTCTATACACTTTATTTACAGTGAACATAGTGATTTGAAGCCACGCTTTCAGTAGTTAAAAATCAGACTCCTGATGTGCTGCTGAGAAGGGGTGGGTTAAGTTCTTTCCCTTTGAGATACTGCAGGTTAATACGATGGCCCTTAGGTCAGAACGTGGTGACCGCAGAGGATGCCGAGCATTGGCCACTGGAATGGCAGATTAAAAAGGTATTTCTACTATAGCCATAAACCTACTGCAAATACAATTTCACAAGAAGGCAGATCATCTCAATTTTGATGCTCCTGCATGGATCAAAAGAAATGAAGGAAACGTATTATAGATAACTAACAGTATCATTGCATGAGATTAAAATATTCATATTCTCTACTCCAATGACTATGTAGTTTTTCTTTAAACTTCCAGCACTTTTCCTCTCAGGGAAAAAAAAAATAGGATTATGCGCAATTCAACATTTTTTCCTCAGTGCAGCCAGGTATATTTCTTGACACTTCTGTTAGGGTTTATTAAAAGAAGCCAAAAATATTTTAATCGGCCATGAAAAGCTTTGCTCATTATTAAAAATTGTCTAGACTCATCTATTGCTTTTTTAAATCCTGTGTTTTCCTTAATGGGGAGTCCAGATCATATTTCTTTCACTACCACCGTCAAAAATTTTGTCTTAATGTGAATCTTTGTTTAAAGTAATATCTAGTAAATCAAGTCAAGCAATTAACATTTTAATAAAAGATAGAATTAGAAGTAAATATCTTACAAAATTAAGTCTAGCAGCATTTTGAACAGAATGTATGAAAAGGAGGTTTTTTGTTCTCCAAGCTTATTTTACTTATTTTTAGGCACAGTATACCTCTTCAATGCAAGTTCATAAACAATGCCTTGAGCAAGGATCAGAGTTCAGGACTACTTAATCCCCCCAAAGTACACCAAATGCTGAGGTATAGATTCCATCTATCTTATTCTTGTCTCTGACTCTTCAATTCTTGCTAAGCAATGACATTGCCTCAACAGGAGGGGCAGGTTGGTTCTCCTGCCAAGAATAGTCTACTCTGGTAGAGTTGGAGCAGTTTGTGAGACAGAGTGATTTCTAGGACCACCTAGAAATCAGTTTCTTCTGTTTGTGGCAAAGAAATTAAGACCACTCTTGAAATTCTGTGTAGAACAGTGACCCTGCCCTAAAAAATAAAAATAGAAAGTACAATGCAAATATTGAGATTTCATATCAGTGATCTTATTAATTATAGTTGGAATAATTATGTTGCTTCCCTTTGGACACAGAAAGACATGAAAATAAGCTTTGCATCAACTTCTTATTTCATATGTCGGTGGATTTACTTATGTCCGTGAGGAGTAGGGATTGTTTTTTTCTTTTTTGATGAAAGCTCAGATTCCTAAAACCAAGATGCACTCAAATCACATCCTGAACCTGACCAAGTGTGACTCTAATTTTTAAATATGCAAACTTGGAAAAAAAAAATTAATTTAGTTAAATTTAAATTTAGTTGTTGCTGCACTAGTCAAGGACTTTTCAGCTTCCCATGCTCTGCCAGGTGCACAAGAAGCTGGGAGGGGGCACAGCCAAGAGAATTGATCCAAACTGGCCAAAGGGCTATGACGTCATGCTCAGTATACCATACCATATGATGTCGTGCTCAGTATATAAACTCAGTATATATATAGCAATCGCTGCTTGGGGACTGGCTGGGCATTGGTTGGTGGGTGGAGAGCGGTTGTATCACTTCTTTTTTCTCCTGGGTTTTGTTCCTCTCTCTCTCTCTTCTTGTTTTCCTTTTCATAGAATCATAGAATCATTAAGGTCGGAAAAGACCTGTAGGATCATCTAGTCCAACCATCAACCCAACACCTCCATGTATACTAAACCGTGTCCTGAAATGCCACATCTACACATTTTTTGAACTCCTCCAGGGATGGTGACTCCACCACCTCTCTGGGCAGCCTGTTCCAATGCTTGACCACCCTTTCAGTAAAGAAACTTTTCCTAATATCCAATCTAAACCTCCCCTGGCACAACTTGAGGCCATTTCCTCTTGTCGTATCACTTGTTACTTGGGAGAAGAGACCGACACCCACCCCACTACAACCTCCTTTCAGGTAGTTGTAGAGAGCAATAAGGTCTCCCCTCAGCCTCCTTTTCTCCAGGCTAAACAGCCCCAGTTCCCTCAGCCGCTCCTCATCAGACTTGTGCTCTAGACCCTTCACCAGCTTCGTTGCCCTTCTCTGGACATGCTCCAGCCCCTCAATGTCTCTCTTGTAGTGAGGGGCCCAAAACTGAACACAGTATTTGAGGTGCAGCCTCACCAGTGCCGAGTACAGGGGACAATCACTTCTCTAGTCCTGCTGGCCATACTATTTCTGATACAAGCCAGGATGCCATTGGCTTTCTTGGCCACCTGGGCACACTGCTGGCTCATATTCAGCCGACTGTCAACCAACACCCCCAGGTCCTTTTCCTCCAGGCAGCTTTCCAGCCACTCTTCCCTAAGCTTGTAGAGTTGCTGTGGCCCAAGTACAGGACCTTGCACTTAGCCTTGTTAAACCTCATACGATTGGCCTCAGCCCATCGATCCAGCCTGTCCAGATCCCTCTGTAGTGCCTTCCTACCCTCAAGCAGATCGACATTCCCACCCAATTTGGTGTCATCTGCATCTTTCATTACAGTATTATTATTATTATTATATATTTTTTTCCAATTATTACACTGTTCTTATCTCAACCCATGAGTTTTCTTACTTTTGCTCTTCCAATTCTCATCCCAATACCACTGGGGATACCACCCAGTGGGGATACCACCACAGTGGCTCTGTGGTGCTTAATTGCTGACTGAAGCTAAACCATGACAATATGGTAGTTATCTGAGGAAGGGGCTAGGGAATGCAAAAATAATAGATGATACAAGAGTAAAGAGTGGAAGGAATTTTAGAATTACCACCCATATTGGGAGAACAAATATGAACTGTTCACTTACCTTATTTCAAAACTAAAATCATTTAAGGTAAAACAAATAAACATACAGTTTTAGCTGTCATTTATGACTGCTCGATGAAAACATCTATGTAGCATTTAGCAATGTGTAGGAAAGTGCCATCACATCTAGAGAAGGAGAATACAGGTAGATGTTAGAGAATAAAAAATGGTTAAATCATTCTGATTAAGGAAATTGTATGGAATGCTACTTCAGTTCTGCTCACCCTATTTCTTTCCTGCTCTGCCTCCCCTAAAAAAAAAAAAAGGAAGTATGATTGAGACCCAGAGGATCACCTATAATTCTTGTAGAAGGTGGACTCATGTAAACTAAAATCTGGATGAGGTGAAATTATTTGAAATTTTGTTTAGGTCAGAGGAAAGAATGCTGGAGACAGGAGATGGAGGCAACAATTAGTAGCTGTTGCAGAAAATAAGGTCAGGCAGATACTTCTATCCACTCCTATTAAAAAATAGGACACAAAAAGAAATTGAATTGTAATACACATGAAACTGTTTCAAAAGAAATCCTTTTATACAATGTATAATTAACCCAAGTAACTTCATGCTATAATGTATTGGTAGAGAAAGGAGCTTAGTAGAGCTAGAATTAACAAAAGACTTTCACGGGGATAATAAGGACAACCAGGATTCAAAATATTGCTGAAAATAGTTCAGGGGATAGAAATGTTTTTGCTTTGGGACACAAAAGGAACATTAGGTGATGTGTTTCAGAAGTGTCCTTGTGCACAGCTTATCCCATGCTGCATTCTTGTGTGGTTTACTATAAGCTGGAAAGGATGGGAAACATGATACTGGTGGTGGAGATGGGATGCTTAATCTCATATGGACTACAGTCCTTTTCTGATGATCCACTCTATTCTAGATGTAGGTGGGAAGTTTTTTTGGATCTAAGAATATCTGGGGTTCTTAATCTTCTTTTTAAGAGTCAGAACTGGAGAATGGTGGAGAAAATGTGCTTGTTTCTCTAACAGTTGTTTCACCATTTTAGCAGTGAAAGAATTAAGGGAATAGGAAAAGGAAAGTTGATATGAAAAGGAGAAGTAGTAAATAGTAATTTACCAGTCTTTCACTTATATGGAAGAAATACACCCCCCCCCCCAAACCTATAGCTCAATAAAATCAGACCTGTTTCTTGAATATCTCTTATCATAGGTCTAGTTAAGTACAACATATCAATGTTACGTAGATACTGTTCTGCAAGTGCAAATATCAATTTGCAGTTCTGTTCAGGTATATTAAAAAAAAATAGAGATGGAAGAGATCAGAAGGTACCTTGTACATCTGCTTACCTCAGTGCAGTATCAAAACTACCTAAATCATACCTGACAGATGTTTGTAAACACTTCCAGTGAGAGATTTTATAATCTTCACTGGTAATCTGGTGCTTCAGTCTCCTCACTGTTTAGGGAATTTCTTTCCTAACATCTAATCTAATTATATTGCAATTCTATTACATTTTAACTGGCTTCCAATTACTCTTAATTTGTAGAACTTGCCTTAGAATGAACACCACAGTTCAGACTGACTCTTTCTTTAAAGAAAAAAAGAAGGCAAAAATAAAAAGAGGCAAGTCTTACTGATTAAAATGGTAATCTTGTAAATATGAACAGAGTGGAAAGCTGTTCAGTGTCATCTTACTCTGAATGCAATTCTGAGGAATGTCAAGTTGTCCATCCCACTCCAAAAAGGATTAACTCTGTAACAAACATTAACGATTTTAAAATCAGTGGTGATGAACTGTTTCACTGCTTACTGACATGACAGAAACAAGCGACCAGTGTGCTAGCCTACAGTCTCCTCGCTGCTTTTCTGTGTGAGGAGTCCTAACTGGGTCTATACATCTGCTAAAATTTCTGAATGTCCTCTACCTACTTTTTAGGTTATATTTTCAGTACAAAGTTTTGTAGAACACTGAAAATTAAAAATGCAAGGATATAATAAATTGAAAAATTGAATAACCAGCTACATATTAGAATTAGTATTGTTAGAAGTAATGCTCTTTTTCATATTGGATTCAGCAGAAATCTGTCTTTTTCTTTTTTTAGTCTGTCTGCCAAGTTTTCTTATTTATTACACAACAACAACAACACAGAATTCAGTGAGTTTGTCCCAGGTCCCATGTTTGAACTTATGAAGATGTTGTAGATTTTGATTGTAGCTGGTAATGTGAAATGTAGAAAAGCTATATGCAATATGGAACGGGGAGTGAAATGCACAAATCAAGTTGCCTAAAATTAGTGGGTTTTATTAAATAGGGGCAGACTTATTTATAGTTTAGTTTGGTAAAAATTCCTCACTGCAGTAACCTGGGTCACTAATTCAGCAAAGTTATGTGGCCATGTCACTGTTACCATGCCATCTGTTACAGAGGGGTGATTTCTGCTGAACAGGGTGATTGGGGTCAGAGAAAATTTCTGAAGGCGGACAGTCCTCCCTAGAGCCACAAAGACTGGGAATCACCTATTTTCCATTTATGCTTTTCTATATAAATATTTTTAAAGCGGGTCTTGCTTTCCAGAGTCTCACTTGGTGATAGGTTCAAGCAAAACATGACTTTTTGATAAGATGCTTGCTGACATGATGAAAGAGAGTGAATTCTGCTCCACATAGTCGTTCTTGCTGATGATTTAATCTCTTACTAGCTCGGCTTTGATCCTGTTACAATAAGGACACAAATTCTGATTCTAATCTATTAATCACCTTACCTGCCTGAGAGAGAAAACTATCAGGACCTCTTCATAGATGTATACCCCGAGTTCTTCCAGAATGGGTCCCAGTTTCAGCTAGATCCTAGATGCTACAATAATAAAAGTGGTGGTACATATTAAAATAAAACACACTTTAAGTATTTTATTGCTGTTGTGTTTTCCAGTAATGATAAATGATAAAAGGCACAAGCCATTTGCTATTTCTGGACATGGGAGAAAGGAGTTCAAATTCTAACAGTATGGAAAACCGTCAAATTCAGATTCCTAAGCTGCAGAAAATGTTATCCCTGCTGCAGTTTTACTAGAGTAAAGAGAAAAAAAAAACATACAAAAAACCCCCAGAAAACCAATTCTTTTTACTTCTGAGTATTTTGCAAGGAAGAATTTGAGTGAGATATGATGACAAATTTATTGTGCTTGTATAGCTAGTGTAGTATTTCATTGCACAGTCTGTTGTTCTGCTCTGAGATCAGCCATTTAGGGTAAACATGTTTGATACTGCTTGCCCACAATGCTACCAGAATCTGTACTGTGAACAGAAAATGCATTAGGGAGCTATGTGTTTTCCAGCTGGGGTATGAATCATACTTTCAGGACTTGTGTTTCTAAAGAGAATTCGAAAACAAGCTATGACAAAGAAAGTGAGAAACCATAATATGAGCCTTTAGCTCCTAGATCTTGTGAATTTCAGGTTCTGAGCAGATTCTGGCATCAATACGAAGATTGCCAGCATTTAGCTGCAGGTGGTTCAGTCTGCTTTCTTACTCATGTATCAGAACTTGCGGTGTTCCTAGCTGAACTTCTATGCTTCTGTACTTCACAGCAATTAACAGCCCTGACATTGTATCTCAAGATAAGATGCTCATCTCACATGACTGGTAGGAAGTGAAATGCAATCTGTCATATTTAAGTCAGCTCTTTGATAATGACCCATTCTAATAACGACAAAGTAAGTCCATTTCTTTCCAGTTCCTAACCTCATGTCTTTGTAATTTACATAATAATCAACGTGTTATCAACAATATCACCTCAGTATCTCTGGACTTCACAGGCTTTTGGAGAGCTAATTAGCTAGAGATAACTACTCCCAGTCAACTTGGAAGAATGCGATGAAGCTGCAGTATGCACGCATTTTTAGCGTGCAACATGTTCTTTTTTAGTTAGACTTTGTATGTGAGGCATTTAAGGATTGACAGGGAAGGGGAGGGTCTGTGAAGGTCTGCAAGTTTCTCATGAGCATAGCTTGGCGTGGTATTCATGCTCTGTGCCAAAACCTGTGTTAGCAGTTGAATGAGTTTGCTGTGCCATTATTCACATGGTGGTTGTATTTGTCCTTTGCTCATTCAAAAGGAGCAGATAAGATACCCGAGTGCCACTCTATGCATGACATCATGAATGTCAAAGCCCATTCCTTCTGTGCCTTACCTATCAAGAGGGTCCTGGTGGTATCTGCGAGAAGCCCTTTGCTGGTGGATCCAATCAGTAGATAGTTCTTTTGCTAACAATATTAGTTGCACCTTTAGCTCCAAAAAGCATCAACTGCAGAGTCAAGAAGGCTTCAAAAAAGGCCAGCTGTCCCCTATATTGTTGTGGTGAGGACTAATGTACAGCAGTGGGGGCTTCTGAAAAGCACATTCTCATTCTGGAGCAGGCATGGCTGGAAATGTTATCCTGACTGTAGCCTTAGTGCTTCCCAGTGAAGTGAAAAAGGTGGTGGTCAGTGAAAAGTTTCTGAATGAGATTAAAAAGAAGCTCAAATAGCTGTCTAGTATTTTTATACTGTTGCTCCAGATTAAGTGTTCAAGGAGAATGTTTCCATAGAGAAGTACTAATCTAGATGTTCAGAAACAGTCAGACAAAGTTTGTTTTCTTTTTTTTGGTTTTACTTCTTTTAAATTGTTGAAAGAAACCATTGACTCCAGAAGGTTCTGGGCCTTCTCAAGTTCCACCTTTCACCAACATGAAGGGAGTTAAAGGAAATGGAGTTACAAATTGATGCATGGTTTTGCAATAGTGTCATAAAAATATAAACAGACTTGTGGCAATATGTTTTAATTAGATAACTTTCATCTATGTATTCATTTACTGCTTTACATTGAACCACTGTTCACTTGAAAATCAGCATCACAGAGCTGACTTGAAATAAGCAGTGCAAGTGTTTTGTGCATCCTAAACAGGAGTTCAGTGACTCTGGGTTTAGGATTTCTATCAGTTCTTTCATGCTATCTTCTCGCCAGCAGAAGCAAAGAGAGGCTCTGAAGGAACTTTACATTTTGACAATCAATCTAAGCTATTACTCAGCCTGGAAAGTGATGGGAAGATGGGCGTGGGAAACTTCTTTTCCCTTTAAATAAGTGTGAATGTCAGCAATGCTCTTGATAGTTGACAAATGGCATTCAGTCAAAGCAGTGGTTGGAGTTGATAAAAGTCATCATAAATTGGTGAGTAGAGCTTGCTTTATTTCAGTTGTGAAAATAACGTAAAGCTGTCATTGTCTTTGGAAGGTAAAGGCCAGCTAGAGGATGTGCTGCTGTTGTCTGTTATGTGGACTATTTGCGTAAATATATTTCCAAGGAACGTTAAAATTCAGCTAACTAAACAATATGGTCTGAATTCTGGTAGCGCAGGTGGAGTGGCTGGAGCATGTATGCCACAGGTGAAGAAAAAACATGTTTAAGGAGATTCTCTGAAGTCTGAGTTTGGTCAGTATAGTTTACTACTGAGCACTCTATTTTTTACAGAGCAGAGAATATAATCAAATTCTATACAGTGTGTGGGTTAATGAAAAACACTGTAAAGGCTTCTGTTCATTTGGGAATATTTTTTCTTTTGCTGAGTATTGATTTCACTGAAAAATCTACTGAAATTAAACTACCTCTTAGAAAGTTAGAAAAAACCCAGGAGAAATATAAAAAAAAGGAAAGATGACAACAATGTTGTTTATGGCCCAAATACTTGGATTGACCTAAAAATTCCCTATCAAGTTGCCAGGAAATAGATTTATTTTTTCCCCTCTTTTTCTCATTGGTTCAATCACCAGCAGCAATGACTAAATTTCCTGTTAATTCTGTACCATGTTTCCATAGGGGTTGTTTGCCTCTTTGTGAAAGAGTATAGATTATCCTTTTATAAAATCTCTTTGTGTGATAATGGGGAAACAAAAACATTATTTTGACTTAATTTCTCATGTGTATAGTATGGCTAGGGGAGCTACTTTATTTTCTATACAATATTCACCTTTCACATTTCTAAGGTTTAGTGGTCTGAGGATGATCATATTTTGCATTATGCTTTCTATATTAAAAAAGTAAAGTGAGAATTTATTAATAATATTCAAGGGTAAAATGTATTGTTTTAAGTATTAAAACATTTATGTATTAAGAAGTGTTTCTGTAGCGGAACAACTACAGTTGCAGAATCTGCTTCTGCTGAAAAGACACTTTTTTTTTTTTCCCCTCAGAATGCTAACTATTTAGTAAAGACTGCATTTTTCTTCTTATGTAGAGAGTTGTGGGTTTTTTTTTTTCCCCATGTTCATTTAAACCATGCAGGGATGTCAGCTGATCACAAACACAAAGTAAATAATCGTAATAATTTGTTTCTTGATTTACCAGGAATACTGTATTTCTGTATTTCCTGCTTTGTTGATACTTCAATTTCCTTTTCTTCCTCAACTGTTAGTCGACTTTCTATTACTTTCTGAAGTTTTCCACTGGAAACTTTGGCTGCACATAGAAGCTTGTTTTGGACTAGTTGATTAACACAGGTATAGAAGATTTAGAGGATCTAATTCCAATTAAACAAGGTGAAGTGATTTTCATACAATGTCTTCAACCAGAGAGCTATAAGACAGCATCATATATAGCTCTGGGGGTTATGATACCTTCCTCATTCATATTTATTAGATGCATCTGACACTTCCTTATAATTTATATGCAGTAAATTTCTATAATAAATACTAAATATACATACCACACATTTACTATCTTGCTATTATGTCTTTTTGATAATTTAGTAGTAGATATGCTTTGCATTTCAAATATTTTCTTATCCTGACTTTGTATAACTTATCCATTGTGTATGCTGCTTACTTATTGAAGAGACTGACTCTGCCTCCCCACGCTCCTCACCCAGCCCACTGCTAAGAGATGGATCCCATCCAGGCACGGGTTGCTCTGAGGAGCGGTCTCCCCGACTCTCCCTCCTGCGTCATTCTCGCAGAAAAATCATTGCACAGGAATGCATTTTAGAAGCTACGGTTTACTCCGCTGTTGAGATGTGTCTCTGTATTGTAATTTCTTTGGTTCAGCTGAAAGGACTGCTACATTTGCCATTGTCGCTGTCAGCCCAGCCTTCACGCCATGAACATGTCATCAGTGCCCTTCAGGAGAGATTGTGGTCAAGCAGAAATGTTCTCTGTTTTTCCCATGGGAAAGAGTCATTAGCAAAGAAATGGAAATTCAGGGTGCATGCTGGTCCTGCCTGGTGTGGCCAAGCAGCAGGAACTGGTGAAAAAAAGGAGCAAGTGGTTCCTGCATACCAGACACCTGCAGCTGCTCCTGGGCACAGCCTTGGTGCAGCCCTGCTGCAGGAGGGGGAAGGCTTCTGCTTCTTCCCAAACGTGCTTTGGGCAGTGTGGGAATTACTCCCTGACAACGCATGCAAAGTAGATAGCACTGTACAGACTGAATTAAACTGCTGGTGGAAAATGAGAGAGGGAAGAAAGAAATAGTATTGCTTTGAGCAGTGCTAAAAACTTGCTAGCTCTGCCCTTTCTTTTTCAACAATTGAAAAATCAGTGCTAGTGATGGCAGCAAACTCACTTTCTGAGTGCTTTTCTATTATGTGATGTCTGCAAAATATCTGGTTAAGACTAGCAGGTGGAATCTGCTTGCTGTTGTATGAGCCCCATCAGTGATATTAATTCATCATCCTTTTATTTTTGTTCTGCATGCATCAATAACTCTGTCAGTAATAAGAAATTATTACAGAAAAGCATAGTGTTGGTAACGCTGTTATCATCCTGATCTCCAGTGAACCGGAATCCCAGTGTCATGTTGGTCTCCCTTCTCCTCTGAAATAGCTATTCAAGAAGTTGATGCTGATGACATGTTCAGGTTAAGCACAGTCATATATCAGGAGCTCACCCTTTGCTAGAATGAGCAGGAACTTAATTTGAAAACAAATGGAACAGGAGACATAGAGTAGCTGTTAAAAGATGACAGAATAACTGAAATGTGTCCGCAACACATCTAGGGAAGTGGAACAGAGGAAAAAATTGAAATCATAAATACACTGGGTGCAGACACTGATTACTCAAAGGAAGATCTTGAAAACAAAGCATCAGATTGAATTCGTAGATTCATGCTGCCAGGGTGTAGAGAGCTAGTGGATGGGGGTGCCCTCAAATTATTTGTTACCACCCTTTTTGATACTGAAATGTATGTTACTTGAGTTATTAAAATGAGGCTGTACAAAGGCATTCCCGAGAGCCTTTGCTTACAGTCCTGAGGCTGTTGTTCTATGGGCCAGACCCAGTAGATGGCTCACTGGCGACAAATGGAATGTGGGATCACAAATACTGCCCTGCAGTAGCAAGGGGACAAAAATGGTGCGATGTGGAAGGTTATTATTTTGGGTCCTACCAGTTGATGCTTCTTCCACCTATTCTCTTCCTATTGTGCAAGAAGTTTGGGCTCAATTCTCCAGTCTGTTAAATGGAAGGAGCATCACAAAGGGAATTTGTCACTGATCAAAAGTTATAAAACTGCTTTGTGAATCAGCCTGCTCACAACATAAGGTATAATTTGTTTTAATATCAACTGACAGGAATGTACCAGTTGTTAACTGCTAGATATTTTAAAATTGTGTAAGACTTTGAGTTTGGGGGTATGTGGTGTGTGTGGTTGATTGTTTTGGGGTGGTGAGCTTTTCTTTGTTTGTGGTTTATTTTTTGAAACAAATAGGTCCCCTCCTGAACCCCCTCCAAATAAACTAGCCAAACTTCAACACTCTGGTGCCTATCCACTAGAATTAAGATATCATGGATTTACCCTGCTGTGTTGGTCTTAGAGGACAGTGTTTATCAATTTAATAAGAATGAAAGCAAAACAAAAATAGTCCATAAGCTTTAAGATGAATGCATATTTTTGCATTATAACACTTAAATACATAATTTTGTAACTTTTGCTGTGAAAATCCATCTTTCCTAATTTTTAGTGGTGAGATTTTGCTGTAAAATTTCATCCAGATTTGAATGAAGGTGAATTTTTTTCTTTCAGTTGGTGATCTATACAGTTTTGTGCTTCTTGAGTGCTTTTACGAAAAAGGAACAATGAAACATAAATATTAGAAGTTTCAGATTTTGTAATGAATATTGCTGATTCGTCTATATGGAGAACTCTCTGGAATATGTCATATAACCCAATAAGGTGAGAAACATATCAAAATAATAGTGCTTTTGCCAGTGTAAGAACTTTAAGACTCTGGAAGTGCACAGAAGCATTGATGAATGTGGCTTACTGCAGGAGAGACGAATGTTTGCACTTTGAGACATGCCTTTTGTCTCAAATGCACATAACGTAGCGTAGTATAATGTGATTCATTCTGGTCCACAGAATCATTCAAAATTGAGATTCATTCTGAAATCCTTGTGTCATCTCAGGAGGAAAGCTGCTGTTGGAAAGCTAGTGTACACTTACTGCAAATTATGTTTATTATTTATATCATGGCCATTGGTGTGCAGCATGTTCAAACTTATTCTATCCTACCTTAGGTAGCCTTCAAGGCAACTTGTCCTTTTCCTCAAAATTTCTCATCTTTTAAATTCGTTTATTTCTCATGTCCAGGGAGGTGTCATCATTGTTTCATAATAGTTCTTTTTATGTTGTTAACCACACAGCAGAGGTATGTTTTTGAGGTGACTTGTGCAGTCATCAAGTCCCATTGTGGGATCAGGATGAATCGTAAATGTGTTCAAAACATTGACCGCAAGGTGTGTCTAAAAATGCAGCAGAAGAATATGTTCATTTGTCCATTTAGTCTTCTACATTCAATCTGGAGTGCAGTTGCTACCGTTGTACTATCTTATCTTTGTCTTTTACAATCACCTCTGTCATCTTAATTGTTTTCTAAGAAACCTCTATTTTAAATCTTCAAAATGTATTATTTCCACTGCAACTTTCTTCATTGAATAGTCTTGTCACGGGTGAGGCTTATTAGTGCTTAAGGCATCCCAAATATCGCAATTTTTGATCAGTTATTTCTGATCCCAAATGGCTTTAGTTTTGCCTTTTCTCATAGCATTTGTCCTGGCAATCAGATACGGAAGATTTCGTTAAAACAGCAGTTTATGAAGATCTGGAGTTCAGTTTGGAGGATATCATTAAGTCCCCAGTTTGCAGCTCTGCATAGTGAATTTGTCTTTATGTTTTATTGAACATGCAGACTTTCGTATCCAGAGGTTTTCTTTTTGTCTAGCTGAATTTAGCATTACAAAGATTTATTTGTTCATTGCTATTCTGACCTTAATTTCATTCCCCTTTCCATCCATTTTATTCTTTTTGTTGCCAAGACAGCTGAAGTACTGAATTTCTTTATTTCTTTTCTCATTGCTCAGATTTCTTGTTATGCATCTGTGTTCAATGTTTAAGGGGTGGATTTTGGATGGGGACAGGGAGGGTTGATTTTGTTCTTTTTTGTTTTGTTTGTTTGGGTTTTTTTCCCAGTCCAATGTACCTGGTATAAGGCATCTCTGCTGGCACTTGTAGTTGCCTTAAATATACATAAATATTACTTATTTCTTAACCGTTCATATAATCATAGTTATGTTAACATTTTTTTGTCAAATTCCCTAATAGCTGTCGTGGTTTAGCCCCAGCCGGCAACTAAGCACCATGCAGCTGCTCGCTCACTCCCCCCTGGTGGGATGGGGGAATCGGAAGAGCAAAAGTAAGAAAACTCGAGGGTTGAGATAAAGACAGTTTAATAGGGAAAGCAAAAGTCGCGCACGCAAGCGAAGCAAAGCAAGGAATTTATTCACTACTTCCCATGGGCAGGCAGGTGTTCAGCCATCCCAAGGAAAGCAGGGCTCCATCACGCGTAACGGTTACTTGGGAAGACAAACGCCATCACTCCAAACATCCCCCCCTTCCTTCTTCTTCCCCAGCTTTATATACTGAGCATGACGTCATGTGGTATGGAATAGCCCTTTGGTCAGTTTGGATCAACTATCCTGGCTGTGTCCCATCCCAGCTTCTTCTGCACCTGGCAGAGCACGGGAAGCTGAAAAGTCCTTGACTTGTGCAGCAACAACTAAAACATCTCTGTGTTATCAGCACTGTTTTCAGCACAAATCCAAAACATAGCCCCATACCAGCCACTATAAAGAAAATTAACTCTATCTCAGCTGAAACCAGGACATAGCCCAGGAATTTCCCTAAATCTTTTCCATAAATTCTATGAGAGCCTTTGTGAAAATCTGTGAAATCTATACAGAAATAAATGCCATTCATTCATTTTTGCTGTGGCAATGAGGTAGGTATTTGATCTTTGTATTTCCTATCTGAAATCTTCTCTGTTATTGTAAATTTGTATCTGATACTTTCTTTACTTTAACTGAAGGTTTAGTCTAAAATAATATATTTAAATACTATAGTTGACCTGCAATTAATGGAATTTCTATCTAGTTATTATGTTGGTTAAGATCTCTTATCTCTGACAGCTTTATTATCTGAGAATTTTCCTTCTCACATCATATTTTTCCTTCTCATATCATATTCCTTCTCATACCACTTTTCCTTCTCATATCATATTTCTATATGATATGTTGTTCATAAACAACAGGTTGTTTAATTTCCATTCTTTAACCACGCGATGGTCTTCTCTACTTCCTTTCTGCTACCAAATCTGATTTAACCTCCAGGTACCTCTGCTGAGTTTAGCCACACTGTTCTGCCATGTACCTCCTGGTTAACTTGTATTCTCTAGGAATGCATTTGTTCAGGTATCTTTCCTGATTTGCCTTTGTGGTCCTGTACTTATCTCCTGTTGTTTGTTTTCACCCATGACTACTGTTTTGAACTGAGGAAGTCTATGCAATCTGCCATTTACCTATAGCATTTCTTATTTTCTTTCTAGGATTTTTTGACTTTGTAATTTTTTGTCACTCTCCTCTTGAAGTCGGTCCTTCCTTATTTTTGTTGATTAAATATTAGCTTAGTTTACAGCTCTCTTCCACTTTCTGCTGTCCTCTGACAACAATTTTATTTTCTTTTTCCAGCATTTCTCTATACTTTTCTTTATTTAGCTCTATTTTCCTCTTGCTATACTGTACTACGTGGTCTTAATCTGCATGTTGTAGTCTGATACTGGGTTGCAAATAAATGCTGTATGTAAAATTGTCTGTTTATGCTGTTAAAATGCATATATCTTTGGTTTTGAGCTCTCTAAAATCCTAGGTTGCATCAAAATTCTGGAGCATTCACTGTTCATTTTTATGCCCTGCCAAAGCTATCAAGCTATCTAAAGTTATATCTATCTATCTATCAGGTATATGTTCATATATACATGCCTAAAGCCATATGCAAATAACATCTACATACATAAAAGCTTTGGATATAGCCTAGCCATTAACAAATAAAGAACATTGACTACTATGAACATATGGCAACTCCTGGCTTCTGCAATAATCTGCATTTAATTCCAAAGTATGAACTTTCAGTGGACCTCGCACATATGGCAGACCAAGTTCTGCCTTCTTCATTGAGTCCAAAATACTACTGATTTTAGTAGAATGTGGAAAACGGTGGTAGGAGGATGAAGATCCAATTCAGATTCTAATCTTTGTCTGGGAAAGGGTATTTTACCTAGTGCAGGACAACCAGAGATTGCTCAACTAGTGCATTAAAGAACTTGTGAAAATGGAAAGAATAAACCTGTATCAGCTGCTGCTGTGCAGCCCAAAGTACTTGGGGCCTGACTTGATCATGAACCTGCTATCCTTCTTGCTATAAATTGATCCTCTGGATATTTTTAGTGTCTAAAGGATAAGCAATTACTTCAGTGAAGGTATGACAATTCAGATAAGTTTCTATTATCCCAGTAGAGACATCAGGTAGTTGACAAATATGTTGGAAGGATGTGACAGAAATTTCTTCTCCCAAAAGTTAATGTATTTCTAGCTAGCAATCCACAGTCTGCAAAAGACAAACTTTGTTCTGTCAAATTAAAATGCTATAATTGAAAGGAACCTTTCCAGTATGTTTTCCTGTACTCCATCACTGAAATGCTGCTTTGCTGCAAAGTTGGATGCATTCAAAAGCAGAATTGATTAAGCTTCTCAAGTAAATTACTTTCAGCTGAGTTCCTTATGGGAGAAGAATTCTTGCCCTGACCTCAAAGCATTCACATCTAAAAACATAAGATCTGTGCAAGACACTAAAAAATCTTGTAGGACACATGAATCCTGTATCATTTCAAATGTATTCTTCAGCTACCTTTTTAGGAAACAATTAAAGCTGAGTGTCTGTGTTGTGGTTTAACCCCAGTTGGAAACTAAGCACCACACAGCTGGTCGCTCACCCTCCCCTACCCGGGGAGATAGGGGAGAGAATAGGGGGAAAAAAAAACACCCCCCACGCCCCCACGGGTTGAGATAAAAATAGTTTAATAGGACAGCAAAGGAAAATAAAATAATAATAATAGTAAGGATAAAAGAATATACAAAATAACTAATGCACAGTACAATTGCTCACCACCCATTGGCCAATGCCCGGCTCATCCCTGAGCAGCGATTGCTGCCACACGGCCAACTCCCCCTGTTTATAGACTGAGCATATGTCATATGGTATGGAATAGCCCTTCGGCCAGTTTGGGTCAGCTGTCCTGGCTGTGTCCCCTCCCAGCTTGTCGCTGGCAGGGCATGAGAAGCTGCGAGGTCCTTGACTAGTATAAAAGCACTACTTAACACACTGATGTTTTAGTTGTTGCTATCAACATTACGCTCATACTAAATCCAAAACACAGCACTATATCAGCTACAAGTAAGAAAATTAACTCTATCCCAGCCAAAACCAGGACATTATCCACCCCTTATTCTATACCACCTACATCATGCCCAGGTCCTTCTCATATCATATTTTTCCTCTTCCTATACCCTTTCGAAGATTTTATCAAAATGTCCACTATACCCTTCAGAAGTGACTAAGAAGTTACTTTTGGAAGTATTTCCTCAGGTTGTTCAATTTCCATTCTTTAACCACGCGATGGTCTTCTCTACAGTTAATCACCACCACTTATCCTGTATTTTGATATATACACAAAGATATCATTCCCTTAGTCTATGGGCCATCCCTCTGAAATGTCCATTGAGTTCATTTAGTCTATAACTTTGGTCTCCATCTGTCATAACAGTCTTTCAGGGCAGGAGAGATGGTGTGTGGTGTTGGATTGTTGCATGCTGAAGCTGGTTCTGGTTCCATCACCGCTGCACTTTTCTTGGTTTCATCAAAGTTCATTCTTCATTAATCTGGGCAATTCTTACTGTAATACTGTTGATATGACATATAGCAACCATAGAAGTGATAACATACAGCGTTATATAGCAAGTAACATAATACAATTTAATTCATTGGCTATTTTCACCCAAAATCAAATCCTCTTGAGGTGTACAGCAGACCGCACCATCCTCTCACATTACCCACCAAGTGCACCCAGATCCTTGAGCAAAAGCAATCCCACAAACAGATTTACCTTTCCTCGAGGCAGGAGTAACCCAGACTGTCTTCCCCAGCATATTTTTTATGTGCACCACTACAGGGACTTTGTCCCCCTCCACTGTACGTAAAAGTTTTGATTGGGCAGGGCCAGCTTGACTGGCAGATCCCCTAGTGCTGACTAACCAGGTGGCCTTTGCTAAATGTGTATCCCAATGTTTGAATGTCCCACCACCCATTGCTCTCAGTGTAGTCTTTAACAGCCCATTGTATCGTTTGATTTTCCTGGAGGCTGGTGCATGATAGGGGACATGATATACCCACTCAAAGCCATGCTCTTTGGCCCAGGTGTCTATGAGGTTGTTTCGGAACTGAGTCCCGTTGGCTGACTCAGTTCTCTCTGGGGTGCCATTTCATAGAATCATAGAATCATAAGAATATCTCAAGTTGGAAGGCACCCATAAGGATCATCAAGTCCAACTCCCTGCTCCTCACTAAAACTGCTCCTCCCTGCTCCTCCCTGCTCCTACCTAAAACTAAATCATATGACTAAGAGCGTCATCCAGATGCTCCTTGAACTCTGACAGGCTTGGTGCCATGCCCTGGGGAGCCTTTTCCAGTGACTGACCACCCTCTCAGTGAAGAACCTTTTCCTAATGTCCAATCTGAACTTCCCCTGATGCAGCTTCATTCCATTTCCTCATGTCCTATTGCTGGTCACCAGAGAGAGGAGATCAGCACCTCCCCCTCTGCTGCCCGCCTTGAGGAAGGTGTAGACTGCAATGAGGGCACCCGTCAGCCTTCTCTTCTCCAAGCTGAACAAACCAAGTGACCTCAGCTGCTCCTCGTAAGTCTTGCCCTCAAGACCTTTCACCATCTTGGTCGCCCTCCTCTGGACACACTCTAATAGTTCAATGTCCTTCTTATATTGAGGTGCCCAAAACTGTACACAGTACGCACCAGTGCAGTGTAGAGTGGGACAATCACCTCCCTCGACCAGCTAGCTATGCTGGTGAGTGGAAAAACTAAACAGTTATAACTCATAACTGGTTCCCTTTTCTGTCATTTGGGGTACAGCATCATGGCCATTTTTAACACCTCTGTTCTTGAGGAAAAGCTGAAGACTTTTTTGCATATATGATATATTATAGGTAACCAGTAAGTACTAAGAGCATGTAAATATCTTCATTATAAATACATCTTTCTTCATCAACCAGCCATCCACAAAATCTCAAGTGTGCTTTATCTGAAACCATTAAAATCTGGAGTGATGACTGAATACATGTAGAACAGTATGGTGCAGAGCATACATAAAATCCTGGTGATGGGGGAACTTCATTTGTTTCCTGTCTGTGCCACTTTGTGAATTAGAAAAAATGATTCATTTTTGCCCCATTCTGCTTCTCTTGGAGTCATTGGAAAAAGAAGCAAAACCTCTCCTTGTGCTCCACATGTGCTTTGTGAGTGTTTTTTTTAATGCAGTCATGCGTCATGTTTCTGATAAAGTGTTCTGTTGAGTAAGTCAGAGAAAGCATCTTCCCCCTCTTTATAAGGAGAGGATAAGAGGAAGTGAGTGAAATTGGGTGCTGTGGAATTCAATTCTCCTTGGGGCTGCCGGGAGTGCAAAGGGTCATACTCATCTTATGCCAATTGGACAAGTGGGGAGACCCATAAGAAAAATGCTATTGGGATTAGCTAGCTGTTTTCTGAGGCTATCTTTGGACTTGTTGAAGTTGTAACAGAATTTAGAGAAAATTATTCCTAAAACATGACAAGATTAGAAAATGTCGAACTAAATAATTATGTTAATGATGTTAAATAATGATAATTTTTTGGGCTTTTGCCCCCCCCCCAATACTAATCCCTTCTTTAGGGATTTTAGTGCTATTCTGGCAGTCCCTTCTAACCTTCCTTTGAAGAAATGACAGTGTTGTCCTATTCAGAATAGGAAACAGTATTTCTTAGACAACTTCAAAGCTATTTGTTGAATGACATTTTGGGGAAAAAATTAAAAAACAAAAACATGCCTGACCTGCACAGCTCATTGAAATTCCTGTTTATCAAAGCTGCTCCTATATGCTCTGAAACAACAGGGAGCTCAAACCACAGGATTGTTTTAAACCATGCTGGAGATAATGTAGCTGGTTTACTTGCATATCAGTTTAAAGTACAGAAAATTTTCTGTTATCACTTAGAAAATTGAAAGGAGTGAATGAGGAAAAGATTACCTTTGTTTTCCATCTATATATATATAAATCAAATGGTAATACCCATTAAAAACACACTACAAATAGTTGATGGAATTTGCTAAGCCAGGTGTTGTGCAACATTATCCTAGCCTGTTAAAGTGGTTTTCCTTTACAAAGTGTAACTGGGGACCTAGTTTTGTTCTAATTTCTGCATAATGTTTTAGCTCCCTGTTCATGTGCAAACTTACACTGGCTAGCTGATACTGACTGAGAAATAATTATTTTTAAATGTCAGAGGAAATGCTTCCTTCTACATCCTCATCTACCTAAAATGAAATGTGCTTTGGAGGAGGTGATAAATTTATTTTTTCTTGTTTCTTCTTTTGTATCTTTAGGTAAATTGTTGAGGTCTGTGATGAATACTTCACTGAGCCCACAGTCTGAGTGTTGAATAGGATTGTATCATATGTGAATAATATTAGGGTTGTGTTCCTGTGTTTCATAATATGAGTAGCTTGGTTGGTAAGTCATTGTTTTAAAGACTCAGTACTCTGGAGAGCATTGCAGATACATGAGTAGATTGCTCAATGTTATATCTAGATCTCTACGTACGCTGCAGGATATGCAAAATAACTATTAGGCAGACCACAGCCAATTCATTAGTTACATGATGAGCAGCCTTTGCTGAATTATGTAGAAAAGCAGAAATGCGTGGCTTCTTGGCCTTAGAAATGGTAGTGCACGTAGCAGCAGCCATAGCCCTGACCTGAATGGAGGTTAAGAAGGTGAAACTTCTGCTTTGCTGCATGGCAAGGTGTGTGTGCATGCACAGCGAGCGATGTGCACAATGCGGGGAGGGGAAGGTCCATCTGCAGTCCCCTGCAGTCCATCTACTATATCCACGGTCTCTGTGTGCACTGAAGATCTTGAGAAAATGCCACCATTTGAAATAGGGCAATTAGGTGCTGTGGCATTTAATATAACTACTGTCGTAGTCTTGGGAAAAAAAGTACTTTAACGTTAACCTTGTCGCACTGTAAATGTCTCCTAGTGATAAAAGTCAAGTGTAAGTATTGAAGTCAGCATGAGAAATGTTTTATTTTTACATCATGGTGAAAAGGCCTGAAAGGACAGTGGTCAAAAGAAATCACCAAGGACTTTTTGATAGGAAATGGAGTAAACTAATTGAACTTTTTTTATTATAGCGGCATTGGAAACTATGACACATCACAGGAAATAAGTTTGAGTGTGGCATCTGAATCACAAAATAAAGTCAGGACAAGAGTCAGAACTACATATTTCCCACAAAGGCATTTTTTTCTGAGAGTGAAAGGCTTGAAGTTGTTATGTTTTGGTTCTTGTTTTCTCAAAAATCATACGTGACTTCCAAAACAGCCTGTTTGCTATAAACTCTTCTGCAGGAATGGGCAGCTTGTCAGTCATGATGTGCTCATATCTCACAAGCAGTCTGGAGGCGCTGCATCACGTGAGTCGCAATAGGGCTGCCCTGCCTCTGTGGCTGTGGGTGACCTGTCTGCAAGAGGTAGGGAGACAATAACATCCATTACAGATCTCATCACTGGATTTTGCAGGGACTCAGCTGTGCAGGAAACCTACCTACATCCCACTGTGAGGTTGAATTCAACATCATCTGTAGCTGTGAACCCATCCCAATCTCCTTGCCAGTAAGCTCTTTGGAGTGTGTGACGTCTTGCAGCTCTTGGGCCATAGAAAGCAAGGCAAAGAATGATGGCTGTAGGTGGTTTAGGTCTAAAATATCCCCTGTTGTACAATGTTTATTTCAATTAAGGCATGTAGATTTTTTTCAGAGTCAGCTAGTGTCTGAATGCATGTGTCAGTTAAGGGGAGCAAAAATATATGTGTTTATCCCAGTTGGGATGAGGTACCATTAGAAGGTGCTCATAAAAATGTTTTTCTATGACTTTCGAACTATGGGATCCCAAAATCTTTGAGCAAGTTTTTACAACTAAGATGTGTACATCTGTATATTCTTTTTCTATTGCTGTTTTCATTTTATCAGAATTTTTTCATTTAGAGCTTTTAAATAAATCCTTTGAGCACAGCACATACTATTTTTACTGCACAGTGTAGCTTCATAGGCTATTTAACACAGCAGGCCATGTTTCACAGCTTGCTGGATCTCAGGAAGTTAACCAAATTCTGCTTCCATTTAGATCAACAATGATTTACAATTATTAAAGTGGGACTCGGAGTTTGTGGTTGGTAAATTTGGTTGTCAAATTTGGTTGTCTCAGCACTTACTGATAACTGCATATTCTGTCTATATCTACTCTCTGCCTGTCACTGAGGGAGCTAGTCACTGGCAATCATCAATAACTAAATTTGGAACTTAGCTTCAGCTTGTGCTTATTTGCACAAAGTTATATTTTCATGTAATGTTTGCAGAAAATAAACTTTGAAGGATGAGCTTATTTATAAAATACAGACACATTGACACACTCTAGTAAAAATACCAGTAGAGATGAAATACTGAACTAGTTCTGTAGTTCTTTGTCTCTATTTTATTGGACCCAGGGTCGAAACTCTCCAGAACAAGCAGAGTGATCTTCCCATTTTTGATTTATGCAATGTTGTATAAACTTGCAGAAAATAGCAAATTTTTTGAGTTCTTGAAATGCTGTGGTCCTTTTTGTCTGCTTTCCCATATTTTGAATCCTGGTAAGTTTCAGATGGAAACCACAAATGCATTATTGCAATGTGGTAATACCTGAATATCTGTGTAACTTAACATGTAATAAACTACCTTTATGTCACTTTAATAATACTCTATAGAGCTATACATGAAGAACTTCTGGATACCCAAAGGTATGAAGGCATATTTAATGGTTTGGGAACTCTCCTATATAATGCATAATAGAGTCAAATTCAAATAGCTACATAAATATTTTAGGAGGAATGGAAAGAGAGAAAGCTTGTTTTATTTCATTGAGGTTGTTCCAAGAAAACCAAAACTGACTCCAGCACCTGCTGAAGAGCAGATCTAGGATGCTGCTTTTCCACTGTATCTCCAAGCAGTCAGTCCTCTTAGGATTGTTGATTGTACAGTGGAGGGTTTTATATATGTTGCTTTGCTAATTTGTAAACTGGCTCAAGAACTGAACCTTGTTGTGATTTTTTTTTTCCCCCACATTAAATGCATAGTTTCATAAAACTGTATTTAGTCCAGGTAAATACATATGTCCTAGGAAGAAAGAAGGTTACACACATTAGTTAGAAAATAAATTCTATTTATAGAATTTTCTACCTGTGTGGTGGCTTCGCTGTTGTTGCTATATATATTCATTTCTGTTTTGATTTTGTGAGAAGACTGACAAAACTAGAGAAAAACAGCCTTTTTTTGAACGGCATACCTTTAAAGTCTGGTCTTCTCACAGTTTCATAGATAATGTTCTCTATTCTATGGATATCATTGATTCATGCTTCTTAAGTGCAAACTGGTATTGATTCTTAAGTCTGGAAAAAATGGTAAATATCCTGAGGCAGCTTTTCATTAATCCCATGCTTCATTTTACTGAATGGTAAAATGCAACATAATTATAGAACAAGTTACTTTAATGACTAAACTGTACTGAACGATTTGGAGTTTGCTAAGTCAAATAGAAGGAAGAAAAAAAAAATAGAGACATTTGGGTTAAATAGGAACAGAAATTCAGATGTTTGCCTGAAGTTACAGGAATCCCTGTTAAGTTACCTCAGGAGACATTCTGTAGGCTGATTTGAAGGAAAGCGTGTATGGTAGTATAGGAAAGCTATATATACAGGAAGCAATATAGCTAGGAAAGAAATTCATAACAATATTTAAATTTAATTTCTTTAAAACTTTCATGCTAGTTGGTAGAATTGGAAAAGGTGGACTAAATAAAGAACTCAGCTCTCAGAATAATGATGTTTTGAAGTACCACTCAGGTGATATGTAATCTGGGAAAAATATTGACTGAATTTTTTGTAGCCAATTTTTTTTTGTATGTGTACATTTTACACACTGAAAATAAAAGTGCATGTGGGTGTATCAAAAAATGAATCCAGAAAATACTGCATTACTTCAGAGTGCACACAGGTGTATTGTATTGGTCTGCTTTTAATGCTACTATCAAAGTATCCCCCCTCATTTTCCTGTGGAATACATAAAATGTACTTAGTACACACAGATAAATAATTGCATTTCTACTGGAGATCAACCAGGATATTCTGTATATGCAAATGCTGTAGAAGTGTTTCTTAGAATTGCAGGAAGCCCCTTCATTGTTAAGACTGTAGACAATCTTTGCATATCTCTGAGGAATCTAGCTACTTGCATCTTTTTTTACATGCCAGCTATGTTAGTTCATTATTTGATTTTTGTAGCTACAACCAAGAGAACATGAAGGAAGAAGAGAACAGTATTACTGACAGAAAGAAAAAGATGAGCTTATGTATGAAGAAAAGCTAAGGCATACATTTCAACGAGATTTAAAATGCAACAGTTAATTGAAGTTCCTTAATCTTTTTTTTGTCACTGTATTTGAGGAGTAGCTTACTCTTCAGATTGAAGGAATTAGTCTGCATGATTTAAAGCAGAAATAAACTTTTTGAGACTGACTTAACACAGCTGTTGTTAATTTTTTGAAGGAATAGCTTACTATAATTTGCTTAAGAATTCACACCTGGTTATGGTACTTCATACCTCATTTAGTGTTTCTACCTCCTATCAGTCTGTTTGGCCCTGCAGATTAAGCACTGTTTAGTTTGTAGTGGGATCTTGGACTGGTTTAGTCTCAGCTGAATCCAGTTCTCTCACAGTTACATACAAGGTTATTTGTAGGGATATTTGTTTTTATGGGTTAAAAACAGTGATAAAAATGGGAGGTGAAAACAGGGGAGGACATTACTTTCCTGTGAGGTTGGCTATGTGCTGGGGGAAAAAGGACATTTCAAGTTCTGTCTTATGGATGGCTGTGTTTTGGGCCTGGTGAACAGGAGGGTGTCTTATCATTGCTTTACATCTTATTGCGTGTAGTTGTGTGTGTCTGGGGCAGCTGAGATGGGAGGAGGAGGTCATGAAGCATCATGAGCTTTATCTGACATCTGTAACTGGCATCCTTGTTCCAGGGATGAGTACATAAGCTCACAAATTGTTCCTTCATTATGCACAGCAGTGGTGTATCCTCTTTATCCAATACTCAACATCTTTTTTGTTCTGTGGTTTGTTGTTGTTTTTTATTCCTTTTTAAACATTTAGAGGTATAATTATTCTAAATGCAGGGATGAGAAATAAGGTTTTAGCAAAGACACTGACAGAAAATGTTATCATAATAATGTACTTCTAATGCTATTTAAGAAACCAAAATGATTTGTTTTCCAGTTATGTCTCCAAATAGCAGATGTTTTGTAATGGACTAAGTCAAATCTAGTGGTAATGAGTTGTTTTCAACAAGATAAGAAATGAAATGACAGTCTTAACTTTGTAGAGAAATTGCTCATGCAGGATCAATCCTCCAAAGTCTGTAGTGTCGGAGAGTATGAATCAACACAGGGATTCAATTCATGGTATTTCTTAATAAATATAGATTTTTATTTTTTTTTTTTTTTTTCCCAAAGAGTGAGACAGATCTTCTTCTCTTCCCTCAAATTGCTAGGGGAGAAATCCACCCTAAGCAGAAAGAGAATGTGAAAAATTTCTGACTCTTGTCAGCAGCTGGTTTTCTTTCCCAGACAAGTGTTTCTTGATTTAAATGGTGGGTTTGTTGGTTCCAAATTTCTCTAGTAACTAGTTTTCTTTTTTCATACAAGTAGTTTGAACAAAAACCCAATTTTGTTGTAGAGCTTGTGGTATGTTTTATCCTTGATTCCATGCAGGTTTTCTTTTCACCTGCTTGAAAACTGTAGAAACAAATAGTAAATTGTTACTGTGTGATAGTTAGGTGTTGGTTGTGGGTATAGATGGGACGCATTTTTTTAAAGGCAGTTGATGCTCTTGTAATTTTTATTTGCAATAGGTATACTGATCAGTTCTTTTTAACTTGGCTACCTACAGAGAAGAGCACATATTTTATGGGAGCTTCTCTGACTAAAGTTTTGACCTAGTACTTTGTAAAAATTGTGGCAGAAGATTAGATCTGCTTACAGGAAAAGATAGGAATTTTGACATGATTATTATCCTTCATTGTATAAGAAAGATACTGAAACACACATCTTTGAAGGTTTAATACAAGTGCATATTGGAGCCGAATGTAAGGAGAGGTATTTTGTTGTGACTTTTCAGCTTCAGTTCTGTCCATGAATCTTTATACATGCTGTTGTCAAGGTGGGTCCTAGTTCTCCAGAACTATGCTCTAGGAATCGTTCATATGCAAATCTAATCAATTTGTCTATACATCAGACTTTTATCTCGAGGCCCATGGATTAGAGCTAGGAGACCTAGATTCAGGTTAACAGGCCTTGCTTCCTTTGTTTGGGAGGGCGATGGTGAGGGTTCCTTCCAGGGTGTGCCAGAGCTGCTTCTGGAACTGGTGCTAGAAGAGCCAGTTCCTCTTTCCAGCTGCACCACCCCGAGGTGGTGTTTCACCCATGCTGAGGATGGAGCTCTGTGTATTAGCAACACCTCACCAGCTGGGGTCTGGAGCAAGCCTGGATAACCTGGAAACATGCTGCTTGCTAGCAGGTACAGGGCAGGTCACAAGACTAAAACCCCAAGCTTCTCCCAGCCTTTTTGTCATGCATGTGCTTGGTGTCCACAACGTTGAAGATGTTTGTGCCTGGTGGTAGGCTCAGCCCTGGTTTCTCTGCTCAGAGCTCCCCAAAGCTCATGGCATACATATTCATTTAGCTGCACAATTGTGAGCGCAACTCCACCAGTCCACAGATGTGGACTTGTCACTGGTGGGACTTCAACGAAGGGCAAAAAATCACAAGGATTAGGCTGAGGAAGAGAGGTCATAGCTGATCTTGACTGCAGAAAGGGATACTGGCACAATGTGTGCCACGAAAAGTATATATAGAAAGAAGCGTGAAGTGGGATAACAGAGATGGTAGTTACAAAGGTTAATTTGTAAGGGAGAAGGTATATTTTAGGAGGGAGTGGATGGGGAGCGTGGGGACAAGAAGACAGTGAAGGATTTGGGGAGGGAAAGAACCAAAGACACATTTATGAACAAGAGGAGGTATAAGAAGAAGGTGATGATACTGGTGGAAATGTGTTTGGAGTGGGTAAAGAGAAAGGGGCAGCCAGGAGGATATGGGAGGGAAAGCAGAACTAAAATGAAGGAAAGGGCTCTGTGTGGGATTAGTGAGGAAAGAAGAGTAAAGGATGCAAGAGTGGGAAGAGAAGCACATGCTTTAAAACCATTCCTCCGACTCATCTAAGCCTACAGTAACTACTGTGTTAAGCTGGCCAGGATCCACATTGATGCTTAATGTGCAACGTTGACAATTAGAAACAAAGGAAAACAAAAAAAATCATGGTTCTGACATATCATCTATGTCACGTATAACTCCTTCCCTTTCTCCTTATTTTCATGCAACAGAACTGTGGGTATATCAGGTATATCATGGGTATATCAAACTTTTGCACAGGTTTCATGGCAGTTCCGTGAAGTACTGGGCCTAACGTAGTTGTTTCAGGTCCCTGAGTTTGTTCATTCAATGTGATCTTGGAAGTCCCCACAGGGGTACTTTCCTGAAGTGTTTTACACTCCCTTGGAGAAGACTGGGAGGTTGAGAGTTGTTGCCTCTATTATAAGACCAAGTGGAAGCTAGAGGGCAAATGATCAAAAGTAACAGAGTGTTTACAATGTTCACAAAACAAATTTAACACAGAAGACTTTAGTGCTTAATCTATTCAATTAATCAGCTCTCTGTAAATCCAAGTCTGGTTGGGTGAGAACCATGTCTGCTGGCTGTAGGGCTAGAAAGCTGCCATAGTGACCTGTGTTTTCCCGTCTACTTGCAGAACTGGTCTTTACACAGGGCCCTTTCTTTAAGACAGTTTGTGTCTTAAAGGGGAGGACCTGTGTTCTTGATGCTGTCATTCGGACAGTGTTGCACAGTAGTCTTGTTTGATCCTTTGTAAAAGGGAGTTCTTATTTCTTCTCCCTTGCTCTATGCCATTTTGTCACGTAAACAAATAAAGTTGTAGACCCTTTTCAATAGAGCTAACATAAAGATTTCCTGTGAGCGCTGCCATTTGAATGAGATAATCATGGTTGAAACACAGAGCAAATGATGAGTGCCACACTTGACATTAATAATGAGCTGCAAATAAAGCCACGATATCTGATTATATTATTTCCTTTGTGCTCTAGTCTTTATAGAGATTAGGGTGCTGTTCTGCTAGACAGGTGGTGTAAAAATGCTGTGGCCTAAAGGGCTTACAGAGGAAAGAAGGGGAGACAGAAAAACAGAGAGTTCAGTTGCATGAGATTGCATATGAAAGAAATGGTACATCTGGGGAAATCTGTCTGCTGACCCTCTGCCCAGGGCCTCCCTTCTAGGGCAGCACTGCCCAACCTGTAAGGCACTTGTACCCACCAGGCTTTACAACCAATAAAAGAGGTGGGAAAATGCCAGGAAGAATTCCAAATTGCTGGAATTGAGTTATGGGCTAAGACGGTTGTGAAGTACTGTCTGGACCACAGAGGCTATATTTATATTCCAAGTTTGTCTTGACCAGCTCCTGTGAGACAGAAACAATAAATCAGCTGTGCTTCCTAAAAAGCTGAACAGTAAAAAGAGTGAAATGAAAATGGCATCACACTGCAGTATTCAGTAGCATTTCATATTATCTCTCTACAAGAGATTAATTTCCACAGTCACATACGTTTCCTTTTTTCTTTTTTTTTTTTGCATTCATGTCATTAGGCCATGAGGTATCAAGTCAGAAAAATTAGAAACATTCTAATGAGAAAAAATAGGTGGAAAAATTGAGTATTGACATATTTAATGGTCCTGTTCTTGTTTATGTCTTTGACTTAACCACATTTGAATAATAATGGCACCTTCTTGAAACAGTATTTTTAGCTTTTTAATCACTAAACTGAAAGGCATTCAGAAAAAGAAAAAAGATTGAAACACACTTTGCAGTCAAAAACCCCCTCAAAGTCCAAAGGGAATAAATATGCTTAAAACATATTAGGAGACTAAATGCAAATGTAACAGAATTCCAGACTACAGACCTTTGGCTAAAAAAGATACAGTTTAGCTTTTGTTATTACCATTAGGGATGAGGTAAACCAAGAAAACTGTAACCTCCATTTAAATTTTAATATGAAGGGTCTGCATTGTTTTCTTGCTGTATTAATTAGCATTAATTAGTTAACATGAGCATACAGACGTTTAAAAATCTAAAGTTCTGTATATAATAGCCTTGTGGCATCTTGGCACATATCACATTTGATGGCATTCTGGTATTAATTATTCAAAAGAAGCAATCTGAGTATCTGAAGAGACACATATTTATATACGTGTGTGCGTATATAGATATCTCACTTAACTACAGATGTATTGCAAAGTAAGACTGTAATTGCTTGTCTTAAAAACAAAACAAAAAAGCCACCCAAAACAACAACAGAAAAACCCAAACCCAAACAAACAAAAAACCCCACAAAACCCCAACACCACAGGAACCAGTAACAGACTTCTGCAGAAATGGGAACGGTTGATACTCTGGTTATAGTAAAATAAACAAACAGACCCTCAAACCCCAGAGAAGACTAGAAAAGTACATAATAAAAAGGCACAGAAAGACATAATTAATGTTTATTTTGTAGTTGGGAACCATATGTGGCTTTGAAATAAAAATGCCAAACTGACAAGTTGCCAGCAGGGATTGTAGCTGTTAACTGTCCTGGTTCAAAATGCTACAAAACAAAACTGCTGTCTTTGGGAATTTACCAGTATTGTCCATGTGACATTAAGGCTTATGTATTTTTATAGCTAGACACATTTATATTTGAAGGTATGTCTATGAACAGGGGATATGGAATCTGAGAAGCAGAGCTGGTCAGATTATTTGCCTCAGATAAATATTGATTTTAAATGTAAGCAATATTTTCTGCAAATGTACTTTTGCATTGTAGGAAGATGGTAGTTTATGATTATGCCCAGTGCCAGCAATTACAGAGATCCATGCTGTAGCTGATTCTTCTAAACAGGACCATAGGCCGTTGATTCCACACCCCACCTGCCCCCAAACAACTTTAAAAATACTACAAAACCACACTTAAAAGCTGTCCAACAGAAAATTTAAAGCTTTAAAAGACACAATGTGATAAAGACAGACCAACAGCTTTGCTGTTGAAATACACATCTCCCAGCTTCCTGCAGTAGGGAATTTCTTTAGTTACCCCCCCCCCCCAAAAAAAAAAAAAACAAACAACAAAAAAACCCAAACAATCCACACTGAAAGAAAGAAAGAAAGAAAGAAACAAAAAACCCCAAACCCCAGCTATTTAGGGCAGATATGATCCAGTTCTATTATTTTCAAAGACTATACAAGTCAAGGAAGTATTACCTTGGAATTAAGTTGGTGTTTAAACATGGTATTTCTTTGTTAAAACTGATTATTGGTCCCATGCATTACATGATATTGCTTTGGATTTTTCCATGATGGGCATTTTTAAGATGAAGAATTACCGGTGATAAATAGTGGATATTCAGTGGAGGATAATCCAGTTGCAGTGCAAACTTTCAGGTGAATCATCATTCATGCTACAGTCCATTCAACTCTTGGGATTCACAGATATCTCCATGGATGCCTAGTAGTCACCTGAATACTCATAAATAGTGAATGATGTGGACTCTAAAGAGCAAAGTAGATGAGCTGCTTCTCAAATATTTTTTTTCATTCTTCGAAGAGCAGATTCTGAAGAGAGCAAAAGAACAAACAGATGACTACCTATTTTCAACTTAGTGAATTAGAGTTAGAAATGACCTGCAGAGCTGTATGTTACTGTAGCTGATAATTACACAAAATTCCTTAGTTAGATATTACTCTTCTAAAAATGGTTGCACATCCAGTTAAAACAGCCAAGTTTCATCCACTTGTGCCAACGGGGGGGGCATAAGTAGATGCTGCATTATCTCCAAAGGGATTTTGTTTGAAGAACAGTATTATTTTTAAAGCTAGAAGGCAAGAGAAGAAAAAAATGGAGGACAACATTTGGAGATAAAGGCTGAATTCCATGGAAGTATAATGAAAGGGAAAAAGGTGACAACACAATTATTTGTTTTAGAAAGTCTGAGTAGATACATGTGGGTGAAAACTGCTAAAGTTTTTGTGGATATTAATGTTTATTTTGCTGTAGCACTTAGAAAAATGAAAATTAAATGGGGAAGTGATAGAGACAGTATATCATACAAAAGAAGACTATTCATAACCATTTCCAGATACACAAAAGGTAGTATGTACTGGATAATATGGGCAATTATGGTTCAGGGGAACACGGGAACTGCTAAAGCAGAACTCACCATTGGTCTGTCTAGTCTGCTATATTGCCCTTGACTGTATCCACATTTGTATGAGATACCACAGTGAGAGCTGTACATCCATACAAATCTGTCTCTCTAGAAAATAATATGGACTAAATGAAAAAAGTCAGTAAGTTCTTATTGCCTGAATTATAACTCAAGACAGTCTAACATATGTTAAAAGACTGAATGCAAATGTGTAGTTTTCCAACGATTCAGGGTGTAAAAAGGATCTGAGTATCCTATGGAGTCTCCTATGGAGCCTCCAGGCACTATGGAGTATGAGGAAGAAATATATCAAAAGTTTTCTTTTTTTTAATAGACTAAGATTGGGAAGATGTTTAGTATTTGGTCGAAGGGAAGGCAAAGACAGTCCACCTGTCATGGTTTAGCCCCAGCTGGCAGCTAAGCACCATGCAGCCACTCACTCACTCCCCCCTGGTGGGATGGGGGAGAGAATCGGAAGAGCAAAAGTGGGAAAACTCGAGGGTTGAGATAAAAACAGTTTAATAGGGAAAGCAAAAGCCGCGCATGCAAGCGAAGCAAAGCAAGGAATTCATTCACTCCTTCCCATGGGCAGGCAGGTGTTCAGCCATCTCCAGGAAAGCAGGGCTCCGTCACGCGTAATGGTTACTTGGGAAGACAAATGCCATCACTCCAAACATCCCCCCCTTCCTTCCTCTTCCCCAGCTTTATATACTGAGCATGACGTCATGTGGTATGGAATAGCCCTTTGGTCAGTTTGGATCAACTATTCTCTGGATATAATGGAGTACTTCAGTTCCTTTGTGCTGATTCACTATCATCTTTCTGAGAAAGACATTCTGCAATGATAATTTCATCAAAATATCCAGTTCTCCTGGGAATTTTTTTTTTTTAGACATTAAAATACTAGCTCTCTTGCAGCCAATTTATCCCTGTACCTTCAGTATTTTGTTGATTTCTACAGGAAGCCAAACATGTATGGTATCTCAATAACTACAGATTTCTCTTATTAAATAAATTATGTCTGTTTAAAATTAATGAAATTCATAAATAACAGACAAAGGAGAATTTTGTAAAGGTGAAAGACATAGCTGAAACTTCTTTCTCTACTTCTCTCTCACAGAGAAGTTCATCTCAGCTGTAATTCAGAATACAGCAATCTTAAATCCTGCCTGAAGTAGGTGTAGTTCTGTTAATGGAATCAGATTCAGCAAGCTTGAAATGAGCCAATTTTGTGAGGGCTCTTTATGCCTAAAACAAAGGGCAATATTATGCTTGCCGTGAAGAATATGCAAAATCATTGAGAACCAGCAGGTTGTCATGGTGCAGCCTTGTTTCTGCACTTCTAGTTCAAGAGGTCTCTGCTCAGTAACTGTCAGTAAAATCAACCTAGATCAACCTCTCCAGGCACTGGATGCTGATAGTTTGAAAATCTGTCTCCTGCCTTTTGCTCCCGGTGTCTGGGTTTGAGAAAGAGCGTGTTCCAAGCGTTTTGGCCAGGAGAGTTGCTCAGTACCTTGTAAAATGTGCTTTCCAGAAGCTTATGTTAATGTATTGGATATTAATACCCTTATCAGCAAGCAACAAAGGAATATGAGGTAGATTGGATAGCTGATACCAATGTCCTGATATTGCAGACAATGGCAGCATATAATTAGATTCATTAATGAGCCAGCCTTCATTGTGAAACAATTGGATTGGTGTGGTTTTTTTTCTTTTTATTTGCTGCTATTGTTGGCCAGCTCTTCCTAAAACTTCGATGATGTTTAGAAATCTTCCTCTAATTTCCAGCTTTATTTCTTTCATGGGTAGATTATACCCATTTGCTTTGTGTCCTTTAGCTTAAAGAGTGTGGGTTTTTTGTCAGACTCCCTGATCTATTCATAGATAATAAACTGATTGTTTCCTAATATCATTTTACTAATTGATGGAGGGATGAATAGTCCTTCTGGCTACTTATGATATAAAATAGTGTTCTATTGCAATGTCTCCATGATGCTAAATGCTGAAAAGGGATTTAGAGCAGCTTGTTTGCACACATAAAGTTCTCTAGTTTGTTTAATATTCAAGTCTGTGTATGTCGTGGTTTAGCTTCAGTCAGCAACTAAGCACCACAGAGCCTCTTCCTCACCCTCCCCTCCCCGGTGGGATGGGGGAGAGAATCAGAAAAGCAAAAGTAAGAAAACTCATGGGTTGAGATAAAAACAGTTGAATAATTGGGAAAAAGAAAAAAATATAATAAAAATAATAATAAGTAATGAAAAGGAAAATAACAAGAGAGGAACAAAACCCAGGGGAAAAGAAAAACCCCAAAACAAGTGATGCAACTGCTCACCACCTGCCGACCGATGCCCAGCTAGTCCCTGAGCAGCAATCACTCCCCCCCCCAGCCAACTTCTCCCAGTTTATATACTGAGCATGACATCATATGGTATGGAATAGTCCTGTGGCCAGTTTGGCCCCCCTCCCAGCTTCTTGTGCACCTGGCAGAGCATGGGAAGCTGAAAAGTCCTTGACTAGTGTAAACATTACTTAGCAACAACTAAAACATCAGTGTGTTATCAACATTAGGCTCATACTAAATCCAAAACACAGCACTATACCAGCTACTAGGAAGAAAATTAACTCTATCCCAGCCAAAACCAAGGCATTATCCATCCTTTATTCTATACCATCTATGTCATGTCCAGGTTCTACTCTTTCCAATACTTTCCAATCAATCACCACCACTTTTCCTGTCTTTTGATATATACACAGAGATATCGTTCCTTTAGTCTATGGGCCATCCCTCTAAAATGTCCATTGAGTTCATTTAGTCCATGACTTTGGGTTCCATCTGTCATAACAGTCTTTCGGGGCAGGAGAGATGGTGTGTGGTGTTGGATTGTTGCATGCTGAAGCCGGTTCTGGTTCCATCACCGCTGCACTTTTCTTGGTTTCATCAAAGTTCATTCTTCATTAATCTGGGCAATTCTTACTGTAATACCCTTGATATGGCGTATAGCAACCATGGAAGTGATGACATACAGTGTTATATAGCAAGTAACATCATACCATTCAGTTAATTGGCTATTTTCACCCAAAATCAAATCCTCTTGAGGTACACAGCGGACCGCACCATCCTCTCACATTACCCACCAAGTGCACCCAGGTCCTTGAGCAAAAGCAATCCCACAAACAGATTTACCTTTCCTCGAGGCAGGAGTAACCCAGACTGCCTTTCCCAGCATATTTTTTATGTGCACCACTACAGGGACTTTGTCCCCCTCCACTGTACGTAAAAGTTTTGATTGGGCAGGGCCAGCTCGATTGGCAGATGTCCTAGTGCTGACTAACCAGGTGGCCTTTGCTAAATGTGTATCCCAATGTTTGAATGTCCCACCACCCATTGCTCTCAGTGTAGTCTTTAACAGTCCATTGTATCGTTTGATTTTCCCGGAGGCTGGTGCATGATAGGAGACATGATATACCCACTCAAAGCCATGCTCTTTGGCCCAGGTGTCTATGAGGTTGTTTCGGAACTGAGTCCCGTTGGCTGACTCAATTCTCTCTGGGGTCGCCATAGGACTTCCTTTTCAAAGCCCAGGATAGTGTTCCGGGTGGTGGCACGGCGCACAGAATATGTTTCCAGCCATCCAGTGGTTGCTTTCACCAGTGTAAGGCACATGGCGCTTGCCTTGGCAGGTTTGTGCGACCGTGATATAATCAATCTGCCAGGCCTCCTCATATTTATATTTCAGCCATCGTCTTCCATACCAGAGAGGCTTTAACCACTTAGCTTGTTTGATTGCAGCGAATGTTTCACATTCATGGACAACCTGTGCAATAGTGTCCATGGTCAAGTCCACCCCTTGATCACGAGCCCATCTATGTGTTGCATCTCTTCCTTGATGGCCTGAGGTGTCATGGGCCCACCAAGCTATAAATAATTCACCCTTATGTTGCCAGTCCAGATCCACCTGAGCCACTTCAATCTTAGCAGCCTGATCCACCTGCTGGTTGTTTTGATGTTCCTCAGTGGCCCGACCCTTGGGTACATGAGCATTTACGTGACGTACTTTTACAGCCAGGTTCTCTACCTGGGCAGCAATATTTTGCCACAGTGCGGCAGCCCAGATGGGTTTGCCTCTGCACTGCCAGTTGCTCTGCTTCCATTGCTGCAACCACCCTCACAGGGCATTTGCCACCATCCATGAATCAGTATAGAGATAGATCACCGGCCACTTTTTCTCCTTCAGCAATATCCAAAGCTAGCTGGATGGCCTTTACTTCTGCAAATTGGCTTGCTTTACTGTCTCCTTCAGCAGTTTCTGTGACTTGTTGTATAGGACTCCATACAACAGCTTTCCATCTCCGATGCTTTCCTACAATACGACAGGACCCATCAGTGAACAGGGCATATTGCTTCTCATTTTTTGGTAGTTTATTATACAGTGGGGCCTCCTCAGCACGTGTCACCTCCTCCTCTGGTGATATTCAGAAATCTTTGCCTCTTGGTCAGTCTGTAATTACTTCCAAGATTCCTGGGCAATTGAGGTTTCTTATTCGAGCCCGTTGTGTGATCAGTGCAACCTGCTTACTCCACGTAGCATCAGTTGCATGATGTGTAGGGCGGAACCCTCCCTTTGAACATCCAACCCAGCACCAGCAGTCGGGGTGCCAGGAGGAGCTGTGCTTCAGTACCAATCACTTCCGAAGCAGCTCGAACCCCTTCTGATGCTGCCAATATCTCTTCTTCAGTTGGAGTATAGCGGGCCTCAGATCCTCTCTGTATCCCCGACTCCAAAACCCTAAGGGTTGACCTCGAGTCTCCCCTGGTGCTTTCTGCCAGGGGATCCAGGTAGGGCCATTCTCCCCGGCTGCGGTGTAGAGCATGTTCTTTACATCTTGTCCTGCCCGGACTGGCCCAAGGGCTACTGCATGAACTATCTCCCGTTTAATTTGTTCAAAGGCTTGGCACTGCTTGGGGCCTCATTTGAAATTCTTCTTCTTCTGGGTCACTTGATAGAAAGGGCTTACGATCAGACTGTAATTTGGAATATGCATTCTCCAACAACCCACAATGCCTAAGAAAGCTTGTGTTTCCTTTTTGCTAGTTGGTGCAGACATGGCTGTTATTTTGTTAATCACATCCATTGGGATCTGACGACATCCATCTGGCCATTTTATTCCTAAAAACTGGATCTCCTGTGCAGGTCCCTTGACCTTACTTTGTTTTATGGCAAAACCGGCTTTCAGAAGGATTTGGACTATTTTCTTCCCTTTCTCAACAACTTCTTCTGCTGTATTGCCCCACATGATGATGTCATCAATGTATTGCAGATGTTCTGGAGCTTCACCCTGTTCCAGTGCCGTCTGGATCAGTCCATGGCAAATGGTGGGGCTGTGTTTCCACCCCTGGGGCAGTTGCTTCCAAGTGTACTGAACGCCCCTCCAAGTGAAAGCAAACTGTGGCCTGCACTCTGCTGCCAAAGGGATTGAGAAAAACGCATTAGCGATACCAGTTGTAGCATACCATTTGGCTGCCTTTGATTCCAGTTCGTAGTGAAGTTCCAGCATGTCCGGCACGGCAGCGCTCAGTGGTGGCGTGACTTCATTCAGGCCACGATAGTCTACTGTCAGTCTCCACTCTCCATCAGACTTTTGCCCTGGCCATATAGGACTGTTAAAGGGTGAGCGAGTCTTACTGATCATTCCTTGGCTCTCCAGTCGATGACCCAGCTATGGATGGGAATCAGGGAGTCTCGGTTGGTGCGATATTGCCACCGGTGCACTGTTGTGGTATCAATCGGTACCTGTTGTTCTTTGACCCTCAGCAACCCCACAACAGAAGGGTCCTCCAAAAGACCAGGCAGGGCGGACAGCTGTTTAATTTCCTCTGTCTCCAAGGGAGCTATACCAAAAGCCCACCGGTATCGTTTTGGGTCTTTGAAATACCCTCTCCTGAGGTAGTCTATGCCAAGGATTCACGGAGCCTCTGGGCCAGTTGCCATGGGGTGCTTCTGCCACTCATTCCCAGTTAGGCTCACTTGGGCCTCCAATACAGTTAGCTGTTGGGATCCCCCTGTCACTCCAGAAATACAGATGGGTTCTGCCCCTTTCTAGCTTGATGGTATTAGGGTACACTTTACACCAGTTTCTACTAGAGGCTTATACTCCAGTGGGTCTGATGTGCCAGGCCATCGAATCCACACAGTCCAGTAAACCTGGTTGTCCTTTTCCTCCACCTGGCTGGAGGCAGGGCCCCTCTAGTCCTGGTCATAGTATTTGTTACCCACTTCTTGTACATATGTGTCAGGAGTTCCTTCATTAAACTCGGGAGTAAGATCAGCCCTTTTACTCTGTCTGGGGAGCTGTCCACTGGAAACCGGAGGAGCAATTTTCCAGCAATTTTCCTCATACTAAATCCAAAACACAGCACTATTTCAGCTACTAGGAAGAAAATTAACTATCCAAGCCGAAACCAGGACAGTGTATCCCAAAATTTTGGCTGACATTCCAGCCTAGAGGTGCCCATATTGCGATGTGGAATTGAGAGAGACCATCTCTTCATCACACCTGACTCACAAGATGGTTAGTCAAAGAGCAGATGAACCTTATTTTTTACCTGAAATGAACTAACTTGTTTGTACGCACTGCATTTCCTACCATTCTCTAAAAGCTGAAGAGCACATGGACAAGGAGCACAAACTGTTCAAACAGCAGTTTCCCTGTTGTCACCCACCCCTCCCTTCTTAGTCGGCTGGAGTCCAGGGCTCTCCTGTTTTTTAAAACGAAAAAGTGCCTGTAAATATCAGAGATTTTGCTGTCAGTTGATGATGCTTTGCAACTTTGCTGCAGAGTGGCATGGGTTGTTGGCTTTTTTTGTTTGATGGGCTGTTTTAAAGTATTTTTCACTGAATTTCCATTGTAAAAACATTAGGACCATCATTATTTTACTGGTAAGATAGAATATAAACTGTTTGTTAAAATCAAAATATCTTTATCATCTGGATGGGTTTTAACGCATCCTACAGTCTAAAGCTTAGAGGTGCATTTGTGGGACTTTTTTTTTTTTTTTTTACATGTGGATGGGTTTTGGACTTGCTCACTTACAACTCAAGAGTGTCTGCAGTGGTTCAGATGAGAGGTTTGTGTAGCCCAGGAAATGCTCTCCAACAGCATCTTGAGTAGAGATGAAGGCATGTGTGCAAGAACAGAGCTAGGAGACATGACAATTTAATTGAGCACACTCTAAACATTTGCATTTGAGGAATAACTGGCATGGACCTCTTTTCCATGTGTTAAGTAAGAAGTAATGGACTTCTCTATGAGAATTTACATGCACATCCATATAAGTAACAGTCTGTATTTAAAATATTTGTAATAGTCTTGCCCCTTGCCTTATTTCTGGTTTACCTGGCACCTGGAAGGTGTTACCTGGAAGGGTGAGGGGGGCAAATGGTAAGGTTAGTGAGAAATTATATGTGGCCTGTGGAGCCTTGACTGGTGATCTGCAGGGAGCTGGCTGGTTGAATGCATGAAGTCATGTATAGAAAGTACTGCTTGCAGAGCAGTTCCTGATAGGAGATGGAAGCATATGGAGCTGCAGACTCATTAGGCTTGGCTGGATATGAGAGCCCCAAGTTCTTGCTCTGCGAGTTGGACTTATTATGGAAAATATTATGGCTGCTTGATTTTAATAGTCATTCTCTGCTGGTTCCTGTCCAATCATGGATGAGAACAGTTTGAGAAATCTTTTAATCCATACCATCTGATCTGTGCAGTTCTACTTGATGGCAGCTTCTCTGCTCCATCCTCCTCCTATTTTTGTCTTTGTTTTATTTTATGAGGGCAGTAAGAAACTACAAAGTGTAAAAAAAGTGGCTTGATAGACTAGCTTGTTTGATTACCTGCTAAAGATCCTAACTGCATTATTTAAGCTGAATTCTGAGTTGTATAACTGTACAATTTACCTGGTCTCTCTTATTATAATCTAAAAGTAGTACCACCTCTTCTCTTTTGATACCCCTGCAGGCTGAGGGAGAACTGAGAATAGCGAAATTCTAAACATTCAAGCCTTTTATTATTCCCCATTTGTGGGTTGCTATGTGTTTAAAAAACAACAACAACAAACCCCAAAGAAACAAAACAAAACAAAACCCCCAAAAAAACAAAAAAACCAAAACCAACCAAACAAAAAAACCCAGGGTAGGTTTTAACTGGGAGAAAGCATAGAACAAAACAATTGAAGAGACTAGGTAGAGATCCACATCTAAATACCGAAGTGCGTAGAATCAAGCAATTTATTCCATGAATAAAATTAACTAGGAATGAACTAGTCCTGCTTTAGAGAGGAATACTGTTGGCATGCATTAAAGATGTCAGGTGGTGGAATTGGACTTTCTGTTAAGCATGAGATTTCTTGCCAAGGGAAGAGAACATCAAAATGTACATAAAAATGGAATCTTTGTCAAACTACTTAAAAAGACAAATTTCTCAAAAAACATGGCTGTAATGGGTGAGGTTCCACATAACGCCTTGTTGTAGAAAAACTTTTTTTAGTGTGGTGTACATACATAATATAAAAGGCAGTCAAGCATGCATACAAGGGAGAATTTCATGCCTTTCAAAGGGAGTTTGCCTAAATGCACCCTCTTTTATTGTGGGACTTTCCATAGGATGCTATGAAAATAATGTTTGGGTGAAGATGCATAAAATTTTAACAACCAAGCCACAGAACAGTTTGATGTGGAACCTGCCATACATTCCTTTTCTGGTTTACATTGTTGTAGACTGGATGATGATGAAAAGTATAGGCAACACAAACACTAAGACAAAAAGGACAAATTTCTGTCTCTGACTTTATGTAGCAGAGCAAACCTTCCAAAAAAGCAGAGAATAAGAATTTGTAAAAAGCATTTGGGAAAAGCAATAGACCAAATAGGACTCAAAATTATGCCAGAATATATGTCCTTAAAAGACATGGTCAAGAATGAACAATGTTCCAGGAAACATTTTTCAGATGGACAGAAAATGGCTAACTTGTTTTTTTGTTTTGGTTTTTTCTTTTTACGTTAATACAGACTTCGAGAAAGAAGTAATATCAAGAACAGAAATGCTTTCACAGCATTTAAGCAAATCAACAGCATATTGAAATCAAAGACAGATAATAAACTAACCTGTGAGTTTCTAACTGAATATTGACTTCTGTGGTCCTTCACAAATAGATGACCTGGTTAAATATTAGTGAAGAAACTATACACTTTTTAAAGCAAGTATGCAGCAAGTTCTTAGCACAAGAATCTGAGAAAGGCAATTGATCTATTTAGGGCATATACACAGAGTCTTTGAGTCTTTCTATGGAAAACAATAGTTTGAAGAAAAGTCTCCTCAAACTAGTATTTATTTATTTATTTATTTATTTATTTAAAATTATAGTGGGAATGCAATCCAGCGTTACAAGAAGACATTTCTAAAATAGAGAAGTCTCTGAGATTCTTGCCTCAGGGCCAGGCCTCTATTGCAGCCTCTGGCTTTGTCATCTGTTCCTACGTCCTCTTTTGGTACGCTTCACAGTAGTTGAACCAAACCCAAATGCAAAACAGGCATGGGTAGGAAGGTAAAGTTTAATGAACTGTAATTTCCAAGTGATATTCTGAAAAATACTTTTCTCTGAAGCATATGGACTCATCATGTTCTGCCACCTGGACTTTCAGAGTTGTAGCATCAGCACAAAGATGAAAAGCAGACTCTTCTTTCCACAGGGCTATGGAAAGAATACACAAAAGAGACTTCTTTCCTCTCCAAATCCGCTAATTTGGTTCTTAATGTGCATCAACTTCTCTACACACTCCAAGGCACTTTACAATATTAGGTACTGTGATTAGAGAGGTAATTAGGAAACTGTGTAATAATGGGATGAGAGAGAACTGATTTTTTAAAGCCTGTACATTATAGCCAAAACAATTTCATTTCATGAATAAATAAATCAGTTTAATTTCCACTCAGAGAGAGATATCATACTCCAAATGATGTTGGATGCTATGACTTAAAGTCAAAGTGGAGGTATGAATCATTGTCATTGTACGACTTGGAATTCATTCATTCTTACAAAGCCACCCAGAACACAATGCAGAATGGTGTCTTGTGGTGGGTCAGCACTAGAGCTTGTAGAGCCTGGTGGGAAGAATCAGGGACAGTTATTTTTGGTAACACCAGCAGCAGAGAGCTTGTGTACAAACCATTACCTATATGGGAAAATGAATAAACAAAAAACATCAGAATGGATGGAAACCTTTAAATTCCTTCATGAGGTGAGAAAGCATGAGGTTCGCAGGTTGAGGCTTTGTTAACATGAAACCTGGAGGAGTTCTATCCAGAAATCTACACATAAAGACTGTGAAGGCAGCTTGCTTCTGCAGTACCTATTGAATTACTTCGGGCTCTCTTTTTTCTTGGCTTTTGTACAATGCTAAGACTGGAGTACGTTGGGTGATGCTAGGACCTTTCCTAGCTGGAGCTATTTCCACTACATGAGTTTAAAGATGCCTCTACCGTTTCTGAAGGAGATGTGTTTCCCCAGACTACTCACAGCCTATTTCTTTTGATAATTACTAGTCTCTTTGCCATATACCTTGATCCTCTGTTTGGGTTTAGGCTTGTCCCTGTGTTCAGATTTAAAAAAAAAAAGTGTTTACTGATCATCAGGGAATACAATGAGGTGGTGGTTGCTTTCAATAGTGATCATTCTAATGCAGTAAAAAGAATGACACTTTCAAAATGAAATAAAATCTACTTTTGAGGAGCTTTTATGATGACACACAATCACTGAATGTATCATGTCTCCAATCTGAATGTTAGTGAGCAGCTCTTTTGCACTCTGCATATAATATGAAAAACGTGTAAGGCTTTTCTTGTTTGCACATACAAGATCTTGAGACACATCAACAGGAATCATGGTTTCAGTTGTCTACCACAGAGGATATCATTTAGCATTTACTGTGCACACCCAAACAGCCCAGTTCTTAGTGACTATGTAAAATCATGCTGTTGCTGACACAAAAATTTTACCTAGGGACCTCCTGAAAACTGCACATCCTTCTATGGCTTGCACTAAAGTGTGAAGCTTATTTACATGGAAAAGTCATGAATCTGTAACATATGGAGGTAGGAAATTACAGCACATGATCACATTTACATAGGTGAAAATACAGTTGCCTTCTGAGAATTTCTGAAAATTTGCTGCTTTCTGGGAAGACATTCACGTTGATATCAGGTATAGAATTCTTTAAAAAATGTATGAAGTCTGATCTGAGGTCCGATTCTGTGAGTTGTTGGGTGCCACAAACTGTTGTTAGGCACCTTGAGCTGAAATTGATGTTCATCAGAATAGAAAACTCTCACGTCTCACAGGGCAGAGCCCTCGTTGTCTCATTTCCAGGATCATAATAATCTGGGACACACCGTTACGCACAGATGGAGACAGTGGCAGATACTATATTGCCATAAACAATTAATGAAGTCTCTTTGCTGTTATGAACAGGGAGTTGCATACATTTTTTATTCTGCAGAACACTGAGTCTTATGTAAAATTGTACTATCATCTTTTGAAAAAAAGAACATTAAAATGAATAACAGATCTAAACTACATTTAGAAGCAATTATGTTAAGCTGTATGTTTGAGTTCCCATGTAGCATTTCCGTTTGAAAGTTTTGAAATTATGAACATCAAAACATCTTCTGTACTATGTTTCAGTTGTGTATGATACTAATTTATTGATTTGAATAAATGAAAATGTTGCTTGTCTATAGGAAAACAACACACCATTCTTGGAACATGCATTTAAATGATACTTTTATCAAAACTATTTCTTTTGTGCCATAGGAATACTACACACATCTGCATTTTCCTAAATCATATTGATATTGAGGGTATACTTTTGATACCCACTTTTCACCAAAAGGATTAAGCATCTACGGATGGGAGCACAGCATGCAGAGTTGAATCCCACTTGTTTTACCCACATGATTAGAGCCAATAAAACCAATATGAGAGAATATATGAGTTGAAAATGGTACTAATCTAAAAAAAGCCAATTATCACTTGATAAATATCATTAATACACTTACTGTAGCATCAAAACTTGCTGTCCAACTGAGCTAACTTTCTGTACATGTGCAATTCTGGACTGCAGTGAGGGTCAGAAATACGAAGAGACAGTACTGTGAGAAAAACACAGTTATTAAGCTATCTGACTGGATATTCTTAACATGTGCATGGTTTTCAAAACATCCTAGATGGTGAATGAATATTTGACACCCCCTCAAAAAGGCTAAGTGTTTATGCAGGAAAGAAAGAAATTAATACATTCACACCATGCTATTATTTATTTTTTCTTTTTATCTCGCCTTATGTTGCAAATAATGAGGATTCCTTTACTTTTTGAGTTTCAGCTTATCATGAGTAGTAGTACTTGAAGGGTATTGTAGTTTAGCTGTAGTAGAGCATTGCAGCTCATGTAAATCTGGAAAAACATGGTGCACAATAATGAATGACTAGTGTTTCCAACTCTTGGTTTGGTCTTTTATGTATCTCCTAAATTTCACTCTCTTACTGCAGTGTTACTTATTTATATTGTGTTAGCACCTGAGCTGAAAGTGGGACATGTATCTCTACAGACCTTTTCTAGTTTTCCCCATCCACTACATTGCTGTTCCCAACTACTAGTCCCAGGTCTTAGTGGTGAGACCTAAGCACATTGCAGATGAACTTTGAGGCCAGGCTGATAAGCTGTAGCTGACCTCGTCTGTGAGAGGGGCCAGGAGGGAATGGCAGCAGTTCTGGAAATTGGGCACTCTCAATACAGCAACTGGACCCCTGCTAGATGCAAAAAATAACTAGATATTGTGCAACAACAACAAAAAAAGAAGTGGAGCCCTTTCATGCAATATTGCCCATTGTTTTCTGGCTACTTACCTATAGCAAGTGGAATTTCTTACCAAAGCACATCTTCCTTGGAGTTTCCTTTAAGTGAAGGTGGCTTTGGAGTTCACTTCCACAGAACATTTTTGTTTATGGCTCACAAGACAATTAGCTAAGGCCCTAATTTTTCCTGGCTTTGGGGCTCTGCGTGATTTAGGCAGTCCCCTGCCATTTTTTGAGCCATTTTTATTTCCCTTCAAGACATGTCACCTAGAAAAAGGAGATTAAGGGAAATTGTGCACACTTGAAACTATCCTTTATTAGGTTTTACAGTACTAAGGCTCTCTCCTGAGGCTCACAGTAGATTTTATGGTGTAAATGCTGAGCTGTATCAGATCCAAAAGCTTCATTCACTGTTGATCAAATAAAGGACCTGAACCAAATCCAGGGAAAAAAAGTCATTTACAAGTTTTTACATTTTTATAAACAGCTACCATAATTGTAACATGGGTACAGGTGGGCAAATAGATAGTTCCTATTTCACATTATCTTACAGCAAAGTCACACAGTTATTTTCCTGTTTCAGTTTGCTATTTCTAGAACCATTTATTGTTTTGTTTTATCCTCTCCAGAATTTTTTCTCTCCTATTTATCTGTCTCTTAAAGCACCCAATCTTCAGAATTTTAAAAAACGCCCTGTACATAGACTCTAAACTCTGTTAGTTTGGACTACTCTTTAAACAGCAGTCACCTCAAGAATGAGTTGGTTTTGTGACTTTGGACCAATTGAGCAAGATCTCCAAAGATGTATAAAGTAAGATTTTTTTTTGTTGTTTAAAAAATAAAAAATCATCTGGTTACAATAGAATTATCTTCTCCATTCTTACTGCTGCAGTATTGTAGATTTCAAGTAAATACTTATTCTGACCTATATCAGATGAGCATCTGACCTTTTCACATTTCATGAGATACTATTTAACATGATCACGTGCTATGATAATATAAAAATTATTATGGGATATAAGTCAATTTGGCATGCTAATAATTTAGAGTGGTTATGTTTTAAAGCAAATTAGAATCTTGTTGTACTTCACTCAGAAGCTTGGAGACATATTCACTATTAACTTAATTATTGGTATGAGCAAGAGGAACTCTTACCGTAAAAACAAGTGTTATACACATTTGCAGTCACACCAAGAATTTGTTATCTATAACTTTTATTTTTATGCTTTGAGCTAAAGCTGAAGTCATATTTTGGCTTATTCCATTTACAACATTTCATACTGCACATTTCATAAGTCTGCAGTCGCACAAATACAGAAGAAGGGTGCGCTCTTAAAATGATAGACTGCTTCCATAAGCCATCTTACTGATGAAAAAACAGATCATGTCTTATTGCAAAGTATAGCGTTAATGCCTGAAAAGAGGGTTACGCATAGCAGTTGTTTTGGTATCACTAGCTCAGTTTCTTTGTGCACAAGATGGCAGGTTCAGTTTTGCACCGTTAACCTTGTCAGAAAATGCAGAGTGAATGTTTCATTTCATAAACTTGATTCTTACAAGCCTCTTGTTGATGCTATTTTTCTTCTTACATCCTTTTAAAGACTGGATAGGTTAACTGGTTCTATATTGCCAGTAATTCTCTGGTCTCCTGCTTTTCTCTGTCTACAAGTGACTAACATGGTAAACTGATTTTTTTTTAATGATTCCTCCAATTATTGGTCATCTACAATGCAGTCTCTTTGGAATCTTCCTGTAACTCATTATATTCAAAGAGGTAAATTAATCTGCCAGAGTGGCAAGTGGGGATGATCTATGTCATTGTAGGCACCTGTGTGCCTGCAATGGGAGGTTAGAAGGTCTCTTAAGCTTGGTGTTGGCTTTCCTCTAGTTTGGACCCATTTGCTTTCAGTTCGGAAAACTACTTAATCTCTGTGTTGAAGAATTCTCTCATCAGAAACTGCCAGCTCTTGTAAGCTTTATGGTAGTAATTGATTGACAGACTTCAGAAGAAAGTAGGAAAGGAAAAGCCACAAATCTGGGGGTTTTTTAGTTAACTGGAGGGGAGGGCTGATTCTATTTTTAATTGTTCCTGATTTCATGTGTATGGAGATTTACACACATGAACACACATAAATCTTATGCTAGAAAACTACAGGGATTAAATTAAACAGAGACTTCTCATGCAATATGAAAGACAGTAACAGAGCAGTTCTACTATTTATTATATAGTTGTTGCCTCTTTAAACATCAAAAACAAGCTATCTAGGATGTTGGTGTCTTTAGGAATCCCAATGGCTGGCAATTCTGCAGTCTTTCTAAAACAAAGAAAAAAGCTTCACATTAAGTGACAAACTTGACAGGCAGCAATATTTAATTTTTTAGATCAATACCCAAGTTACAATAAACACCTTTACAGTTTAGGAATACAACAAATTTTCTGGGTTTGTGTGAGCAGACTTTTAGTGTCAGTTGAATTTATCGGTTCAGAAGCACTGAGAACCAATGGTACACTTTATATTTTATTAGCCAAACAAACATGAGGTACTGCTGTGGCACCTTTTTGAACCAGGTACAATCTACTGAGAACCCGAAGCTTGGTTTTAGTACCACTGGGTTCAATGCAGCTATCAGTATTTACAGCAAACGTAAGATTTAGTTTCCTCTGAATTCCCTATAAGAGCTTCACTCTCAAAAAGGATCAGAGTCTCCCTACAGGAATGGAAATTTTTAGTCCTTTAATTGTGCTTACTTTTCTTCAAATTGTTTTTCAAGTAGCTGGAAGATTGGGTATTACATGGCACAAGGAGCATTCTTAAAAATAAGTAATATAATTATCTAGTTAATCAGACAGGTTTTTGTCTTATTTTCATGCTGGCTGTTTTGTTTCCTTCCAGTCAAGTTTCTGCTTTCATCTCTTCACAGAAGGTCTCTGCTCCCTAAGAGGGCACAGCAGCCACAGGCACACAAGTCTGCAAGGCAGACTGAAGGTCCCATTTGCCGGAAGGAAATTTGCAGGATTCAGTACATAATTTTTAGAAGCTATTTGAAAGAAATGTTTACTTTTTACATATGTGTGTTTTGAATGCTGTATGAACAGCTGTGCATCCCAACAGCTGTGTGTGTGTGTGCAACTCCGAGGACAACAGTAGTGTTTTCAGGTTCAGAGAGGCAGAACATATCCATCCTTTGCATCCTATGCAGTTGGCCAGCTTCCAAGACCAGATTGAGATCTTTGTACATGACGCTGCTTTGGACAGTAGAGATTTATTTAAAAATGCTGCCAATGGGAAGTATGTCAAAAGCACTTCTTTACTCCCTCAGAATGACAGCTGCAAATTGATATCTGGATCTTTCACCAGCTGTTTGGAGCTCTGGCCTGTTCCATGTGAGAGGATCCCACTGGACCCATATCATATTCCTTTCTGACCTTAAAAGTTATGGACTCTATGAGATGAGTTAGTCAGTAGTAGTAGCTAGTCAGTTAGTCAGTAGCCAGTTAGTCAGTAGTCAGTTAGTCAGTAGTCAGTAGTAGTAGTTAGTCAGTAGTAGTTACTCTATGAGGAGTTAGTCAGTAGGATCCCCTGGGAAACGGTCCTCAGGGACAGGGGAGCAGAACAGAGCTGGCAGATCTTTAAGGATGCTTTCCATAAAGCACAAGAGCTCTCAGTCCCCAGATGTAGGAAATCAGGCAAGGAAGGGAAGAGACCAGCATGGCTGAGTCGAGACGTGCTGGTCAAACTAAAGAGCAAGAGGGAACGGCACAGGCAGTGGAAGCAGGGACAGGTCACCTGGGAAGAGTATAGGGACGCTGCCTGCTTGTGTAGGGATGGGGTCAGGAAGGCCAAGGCGCAGCTGGAGCTGAACTTGGCAAGGGATGCAAAGAATAACAAGAAGGGCTTCTACAGGTATGTCAACCAGAAAAGGAAAGTTAAAGAAAGCGGACCTCCACTGATGAACAAGAATGGTGACCTAGCATCAACAGACGAGGAGAAGGCTGAGGTACTCAACAACTTTTTTGCTTCAGTCTTCTCTGGCAACTGCTCTCCTCACCCCTCCCGAGTCAATGGACAACATGTTGGGGATGGGGGGGGGGGGGGGGGTAAAGCCCCTCCCACTGTAAGGGAAGATCAGGTTCCTGACCACCTGAGGAACCTGAACATATATCAGTCTAAGGGACCTGGTGAGATGCATCCCAGAGTCCTGAGGGAATTGGCTGATGTAGCTGCCAAGCCACTCTGCATGATATTGGAAAAGTCATGGCAGTCAGGTGAAGTCCCTGGTGACTGGAAGAAGGGAAACGTTGAGCCCATCTTTAAAAAGGGTAGAAAGGAGGACCCTGGGAACTACCAACCTGTCAGCCTCACCTCTGTGCCTGGGAAGACCATGGAACAGATCCTCCTAGAAGCTATGCTAAGGCACGTGGAAGACAGGGAGGTGATTTGAGACAGCCAGCATGGCTTCACCAAGGGCAAGTCCTGCCTGACCAACCTAGTGGCTTTGTACGAGGGAGTTACCACATCAGTGGACAAGGGAAAAGCAATGGATGTCATCTATGGATTTCTGTAAAGCCTTTGACACAGTCCCCCACAACATCCTTCTCTCTAAATTGGAGAGATACAGATTTGATGGGTGGACTGTTCAGTGGATAAGGAATTGGTTGGATGGTCGCATCCAGAGGGTAGCAGTCAACGCCTCAATGTCCAGACGGAGATCAGTGACGAGTGGTGTCCCTCGGGGGTCCCTACTGGGACCAGTGCCGGTCAATATTTTCATCAATGACATTGACAGCGAGATCGAGTGCACCCTCAGCAAGTTTGCAGATGACACCAAGTTGAGTGGTGCAGTTGACATGCCTGAGGGACGGGATGCCATCCAGAGGGACCTGGACAAGCTGGAGAAGTGGGCCCGTGTGAACCTCATGAGGTTCAACAAGGCCAAGTGCAGGGTCCTGCACCTGGATCGGGGCAATCCTCGGTTTCAATACAGGCTGGGGGATGATGTGATCGAGAGCAGCCCTGCAGAAAAGGACTTGGGGGTACTGGTGGATGAAAAGCTGGACATGAGCCAACAATGTGCGCTCGCAGCCCAGAAGGCCAACTGTATCCTGGGCTGCATCAAAAGCAGCGTGGCCAGCAGGTCGAGGGAGGTGATTCTGCCCCTCTGCTCTGCTCTGGTGAGACCCCACCTGCAGTACTGCGTCCAGCTCTGGAGCCCTCAGCACAAGAAGGACATGGAGCTGTTGGAGCGGGTCCAGAGGAGGGCCACGAAAATGATCTGAGGGCTGGAGCACATCTCCTTCAAGGACAGGCTGGGAGAGTTGGGGTTGTTCAGCCTGGAGAAGAGAAGGTTGCAGGGAGACCTTATAGCAGCCTTCCAGTACTTAAAGGGGGCCTATAGGAAAGACAGGGACAGACTTTTTAGCAAGGCCGGTTGTGACAGGACAAGGAGTAATGGTTTTAAACTAAGGGAGAGCAGATTTAGACTGGATTTAAGAAAGAAATTTTTTACAATGAGGGTGTTGAGGCACTGGAACAGGTTGCCCAGAGAGGTAGTGGAGGCCTCATCCCTGGAAACATTCAAGGGTCAGGTTGGATGGGGCTCTGAGCAACCTGATGTAGTTAAAGATGTCCCTGCTCTTGCAGGGGGGTTGGACTAGATGACCTGTAAAGGTCCCTTCCAACCCAAAGCATTCTATGATTCTATGAAAACTGAAGGTTCAGTCTAAGATAAGCAGTGTTTGGTAAAAGTCAGTTAATGCATGTTGCAACTGGAATTTAGAGAAAACAACTCAGCCTGAAAGTTTGAAAAAGGAGTATACTAGCTACTATTTTTTTTTTACCAGGTATGCCTTTCTTCACTCATACTTGACAAAGAGAGATGGGAGGATAAAAGAAGGTAAAAAGTGGTGATCTTGGAGCACTTAACTAATTCTCTCCAAAATTTAGTTCTATTAGCTAATGGTCCAGAGTTTCTTTTATCTAGTGCTTGAATATTTTATCTTCAGTATTAGTCTTCCCTTCAGTTGAATGAGGTTTTTGTCAATTTTTTTTAATTGTGGAACAGTGCCCAGCTGGCCACATAGACCAAATAGCTCACAAAAACCTGAAAGAGAGGTCTGTGAGTAATGCATTTTTCTGTTTGGTAGTCAGATACCAATCAGAGACATTTTAGGCTCAGGAGAATCTTAAAGTGAATTATTTAAAATTGGGGTAGGAATGATGTGGTGTTTATCCCTCAAATGAAGATATTTTGCTATTTGAAATTATATTAAGGGAAGTTTGGTTCTTTAATGTTAGCACTTCAAAAAAAGTCTTTTTCTGTAGTGTTGTTTGAAACAAACTAATAACATATATTTTGTTTTTCTAAACTGTCAGAATGAAATGTTTCTGTATCTTCAAAACCTTAATCTCCGTATTTTAAAGCTGAATTCACAAATAGGCTCAGTCCTCCTAAAGCTGAACTTTTTGATTAATTCGCTATTGCTTAAAAAGTTTTATCCATCTCTCCTTGGAGCCAAACATACCACTGTTCCAGTATAATTTATGAGATTGTTGTAGTATCAGAAAGGCCATGGAGCCTGGTACAGAAGTCTGGCATGTTGCCAGTGCTTGTAAGGAACTGAATTCAGCAATTTCATACCTTCTAGCCCATGTTGCAATTGCACTTTTGCACAGAGTTGGATTCTTTGGAGTTTTCAGAGCTTTTATTAGAGAAAAAAAAGCAAGAAGAATAGGGTTTATGTATGTGTGTCGGGGGAAATGAATGTATCTAGTTAGCTCCTATAAGTCATTAAAAACAAAAGAAAGGACTTTTTATGTGAAGTGAAGAATAAAGAGTCAAGTGTTGCCTTGTGGTCCTTCACAGTGGGCAAATGGGAGGCAAAATAACCTTGTGATTGGGGCTCCAGATTGTGTATCAGGGAGCAAAGTGTTTTAGTGTAGGTGAGATAAGTCAGTCCACGTTATTGTGTGCAGCTCCTGCTCTTTAGCCTGTTTCTCAGCTGGATAAATGGACTTGCTCAATCCTGACGTTGCTTTGGCCACTGCATTGGTGTATAATGTAGGTATACTCATTTTATGCTATAGTTGTTGAAGATGGTACTCACTCTTTAATAGCAGTTGGCTGTTTTGCTCTGGGATTGCACAATGGGGTCTTCAGCTTGCCTAGCTGTCTTAGATACTCAGAGGATATAAAGGCTGCTCCACACTGTGAAGGCATCTTTTTAAGGACAGTTCATATCCAAACATTTTTCCCCATTCTGGTGTTTTTCTATCCAGCCTCTACAAAAATATATCAAATACATTCTCTGAATTGAGTAGTATCAAAACAAAACTGTTAGGTTTTGTTTATCTTTTTAGGTAGAAAAGTGAAAGAATGACAGGTGGATGAGTATCCCCACTACCTATCATGAAGCTATCAGAAAGCAGAAGCAGCAAATGAAACATCTTCAGCATGGGTTTGGGGCCCAAATGGGCATGTTAGGCCCTCAGTGGGTTTGGAGTGAGATACTAGATGGTGTTGATGTCACATTGTCACTTTTTTTTTGCTGTTATTGTTATCTCTAATGGTTAGATTAATGCTAGAATGTTTTTTTTTAAATCTACAGCAGAGGCGCATTCAATTTGCTGTGCAAGTGCAGCATAAAATTAATTTGCAAATTGTATTCAGAGGGAGTTTGAAAACAGCTTTCTTCCTTGTGTTAAGTTGTTGTCAAGAATCCTTCTGACTCATTAGTAACAGGGTTTGAGCTTAAATTACAGGGATTTTAATTTTTTTTTTTTAAGTTTTTTTTTAAATCAAAAGGATTTCAATTTTTTTAAATTTTGTATTCAGGTTTTACAGTTACTATTGATTATCTGTACCTTTGAATACTCTTTTCAATCTCTATATAGCGGTTAATGTGTAATCCCATAAAAATCACCAGATTCCTTAGTCAAGATTTTTATGGGAGAGAGAGAAGGAAATCTGCACTGGAAGCTTTGGATTTTCTCTGTTTTCACTGTTGGAAACACCTGGACAGGCCACTCTCTCCTTCCTGTAGCCTTCAAAACCTGTTCAGTGCAATCTTCTTTTACCTCTTTACTCAGGCTTCATTAGATCAGCTGTGTTACAGTCAGGGATCAATTGCTGTTGGAAGCTCTGAGACCAGATCTCACTGGTCTGGGGTCAAACTGATAAAACAGTTTGAATACAGCCCTTCCCCTCTGTCTCTTCATTCTTATGCTATTTAGAAAGGTAGGTACATGAAGAATTAAAAATTTGAACCAGATCTTAGTGTGAAATTAAAATACAAAATTAATAAAATTATATAATATTGCAATTTTTTTAGGCTAGACAAAGAATAATTCATTTTACTGTTAATTTTATTCTGTTTGCAGCATTAAATTAATGTTCTTAATATAAAAATAATAGAACTAATATGATAAATCTACTAGCATGCTAACATCAAAATGAAACATTTCGTCATGCCTGAGATAAAATATTTTAGTTTGTCCACTGAAAATGTAATCTAAAAGCTTATTTTCCTGCAAGGTGTTACTTCAGTGAAACTGTACGTTTTGGTAGAAAACTGTCCATCAGAAAATAAGGTGGCCAGATCTGCCCTGAAACTTTCTTGGAGAATGTCTTCTCCATAGTAGATAGTGTAATTCAAGTTGACCATGTCATGTTTGTTAGTCCCTCCCCAGATATGGATTCCAGGCAATTATTTCAAACCTGTTGACATACAGGAACAGACTCCCATTAATTTCAAAGATGAAGGAAAAGAGGAGAAATTGAATCCCGCACTTAATTTAGGAGCCCACTTCTCTTGATTGAATTAAGCGCTCTCACTTCTGCTTATTCTTGTGAACTCCTAAGTGATTCCTGAAGCATTTTTTCAAAAATGTAAAGTGGTTTATGTGGCTCCCTGCTGTGCTTATGCGTCTTGAAAAACAACACAAAAAAGTCAAAACCCATTAAGAGTCAGAGATTCCTAACTTTCAGTGCTCAAAAGGAAGAGAAGAAAGGAGGTAACTTTTTTGAGCCAAGGGAATAATGAAAACCGAGAAACAAGTTTTGTAGATCTACCTACCTGCTTATATGGCCCTCAGCGGTGATCTGAACACATTATTTCAGATTTAACACTACCAACTTCATCTTTGGTTTCTGTATTGTTGACAAGGTCTGTTCCATTCAGTCAAAATAAATTGAATATGTTAAATTGTATAAGAGGCATTACGGAAGTTAGAAACAGGTCATGTACTGAATTGTCTAGAGCTGCAGACTACACGAATTGGTCCTGTTTAATAGCTGTGTTCAAGGTCATCTTCTTTCATCTTTTCAATTACAAGAAAAATGGAAAGATTAGTTTAAGTATTGTTTGGTGAGTTGTCAGTTGTTTGTGTTTATATTTTGTAGTATCTGCCTATTTGCTAAGGGATGTAGGGAATCTTACTAGCAAAGTCTGGGTAAAATATGTATCATTTATGTAGGGGAGCTCCTCTGAAGGGTCTTCGCCTGTATCTGTTGAATTTACCACTTCTGTATTATTGGATCAATTTTTTAGTGGGATATTGGTGCCATGTATGATCCTAATCAGGAAGGAAGACAATTTCAGAGGCAGCTATTATCTGATTTATTTTGCTTGAGTTTCTAGGATGTCAGATTCTGAAGGAATGATTCCAATTCCTAAACTAAATATCTAGTGCCATTTTAGCTGTTCCAGTAACTGCTCAGATTTCATCTGCCTCACCAGAAGAACATGTATCTCCTGTAGTTCCTTGCTCAAATATGTTGTATTTTGGATACCCTTGGGTTCTGGAAGGACACTGCGCATCTATGGTTAGTCACCTGTGTCACACTGTGTTACTTCCTGAGGGGAAATGCTGATGGGTTGTTCCAAGAGACACTCAACTCATAAAATGACGTAGCAAAAAAAGACTTCTGGCATTCAACACCTCAAAAATAAAGCCAGGAGAGTGCAGTTTTCTGTTTCCTGAATTGCACTTCTCTGAGTGAATTAGTAATCAAAAAAGCTATTTTTATAGTTTTGCATGCAATAGATATTAGCACATTCTTACCAATTTGTGTCTGCTCAGTACTCACTAAGTAAGGTGTTTCATATTCAGTACAGCTGCCATCTACAAGCCTGGTAAGGTACTAGTTAGATATTCTCAGCTACTTTATGATTTTAAAACTTTTTTTTCTCTGATCATAACTGTAGTTACCCTCTTTCCATTCCCTTTCAGGAAGAAATTCATACCAAAAATCAAGACTGAATGGCTTTACTTAACTTTCTTAAGGTCTGAGCAATACTTTACAAAGATATTTTTTGTTCTTCTACCCCCCAATGAATTTTTCCTAAATGAGAATTATTGGTTCAATTTCAGGTTGACATACATTAAGAGCAGGTTCAGTTGATCAAAGTAGAGAATTGTAGACGAAAGATTTAACAGGATAATCTAGAATACATGATGTGTATATACATAACTGGAATGAATCTTCTCATAATAAGCATCAGTAATAACTGAACTCCGTTATAATGTATTATATATTTGAACCAACATCTAGACCAATCACTTGCTTATGTATTTTCAGGACAAATAGCAGGATTATTAGTTAGTGGAAATAACTATGATGCCAATAACACAATGGAGGTGTATGTATTATTTGATCAAAAGTATCTGAGAAACCAGGTCCCTGAGGAATCATTTGACAAGTCCTACCTTGTTCTGTTCAGCTCCTTTTCTTAATTAATGTTTGATATCTTGCATTAGAGGTTCCCTGAGCTATGGCTTATAAAGACCTTGCTGGCGAATGGAAGTTGCGCGTAGCCTCAGGAATTTTGCTCTAATGAAAATTAATTAGAATAAAGCATCATACTGCTGCTTCTCTTTGCAAGCAATTACTAAACCCCATAAAATATAGTTGTGGACATTTTGCCATTACTCATAGCAAATTGCATACAGTTAAGAAGGCAGGTGTTCTGTGAGATATCTCACAAGCCACAGCCCTGAAGTTTGAGAAAGATCTCTTATTAGCTATTATTTAATCTTTTTATTTCAACTTTTCAGTGTGTGCATTCTTACATAATTATGTTCAGTATTCACAGGTTTACAAACATTTTCTTTTGCCCTTAAACTCCTCCTTGTCTGCAGGCAACTTGCTTGGTTTCAAAAATTAAAATTCTAAAAAAGTTATTTTGATCCTGCATCTGATTAACACCTTTCATTTGTTTGTTTCAAAGGGCATCCATTCACTTTGCCTTGTCTAAGCAAACATTCAAGCAGGAGAAAAATTGTAGCTTACTAATTATTTTTTCATTCCAGGTGGTATCTCTGCCTCTAGGTAGTGTGAACAGTTATCTTATGATTTATCCACACTTCCCTTAATTCACTTTTATTTACACATCAAATAAGTTCATGATAAGTCAGCACTTCTGGCAATTAGAGACCCATCAAAAATGTGTTCTTGGGTTACTTTCAGTTAGAATTGATGAGCTGTCTTTAAGCTATATCCTGACTATGTGAATCCACTTCCTGTAAATACAGACTTGTGCCTCTGGGTATTACATTTCTTTACATGCAGACATTTCTAAAGCTTTTACAGAAGTACCCCCCTTTTGCATTTTCTTTATTTACTGTGCTTTTGATTAATTTATCAGTGAAGTCTCCTATTTGTTCTCTTCTTTTGAACATTGCCTAGAATACTTGGCTGTACATCAAAACTAAAAAAGTTGAAGAGGTATTTTGAAAAGCCCATGTTTTTTAATAGTTTATTCCCAAGAGATGGTTAAATGTATTCAAGTTCAGTATGTCTTCATTGTACTGAATTTTGAAAATCCACTGTTAGCATTCCATGTCTCTGAAAGTTTAGAGTTAGCTGAATATTTGGGTTTAGTAATACTTCGCTTTAATTTATTTGAAGTATTTTCTTATTTTGGTTTCTCTGATGTAAATAGATTTCACTTTCCTTTATGGATTATGCAGTATTGCTTTCTTAGCTTTTTCTTTTTAATCTATGCCTACTATTCGTACTTCATTCAGATCATTATTGGCTGCAAGTGTTGTTTCTTTCCAGTGAGTAAATTTAGGTATTTATTTCTGTGTCTGTACTTCCACCAGATAAGTAACAAAAAAGAGTTCCTAGTATGTAGAAGACTAGCTACAAGAAAGATAAAGCTAGAAATGCCTTCATTTTCCCTTTCTCTTTCTGAAGACCCTTTCTTTCATATGTATTCCTTCTTTCTCAGATACTCCTGATGTATCTTGTCTAGTGGCCATCCCTTATTCATTCTTCCAGCTACCACCTTCTATGTAGTTGGCCTTCCTTCCTAATTTCTTTTTCTTGTGTTCCTGTTGTGTTGCCTCAGTGCTGCCCCTAGTACAGTCCAGCAAAGGCCCATAGGGAAAGGACAGTGAACCTCAAATAGTCATCTTATTTTTCACCCGGCATAAACACATTAGATAATCGTATGGACTACTCTGATTAAGGCCAATTCATGGAAAAAGAAGTTACAGCACTCAACAATAATGTTACAGAATATTGTAGCTTCACACCAGCATTACTGGTGAACACTACTGTACCTTTGATATATAGTTTTAACCAGCATTAATTTTAACTCAGCCCCAACCAGCCTGCCAACCAGCCTTTTGATTTAATAGCATTATGACATCAGAACAGATTTTTAAAGATTTGGGCAGAATTGATAAAAAAAACAGGAGGGAGATTAATTTAGTCAGGAGACAATGCAATATGCAATTACACCAACTCAGAGTAAATCTGAGCAGTTAAATACAAACTTGTCTGATCCTGGAAAGAAAACCTCTGACTTAGAGCTTGGAACTGAATGGCACTAGGCTTGTTAATCAGACTGACTAGGACAATAAATCTCTTTCTGCAGAGTTAATAACATCTGGGGCATTGGAGGTGCAGCTAGGTATGAATATGGGATGCCCAAGAAGTTTGGGTTAGATGGCCTTAGGATTTTAGTCATGAAATGAACCATCAATCACATTTACCATCTGAATTTGATGGAGTGTTTGCAAGTGACATATCAGCTATTTTACCTGCACAGTCTTTCTCTAACTTTGAACTAACATAGACCCTCTTTCATGGATACAGACATACTTGATTGATGCAATCCCATGGATTTTAAATGACCACACATGTGACGTCTCAGCAATGCAGGCTTAAAACAGGAAGACTCTGTTACAGCTCTAGGACTTCTGCATGTTGTTATGCACTCAGAATAGTCTAATATGACGGATATTAAATTTGTTGATTTTTTTTTCCTTTTGAATGCAGATCTGTCTCATTGTGATTAATCATACCTCAGCTACTATACCTTGCTCCACATGGGAAACGGGAAATCTGTGTTCATTCCAAATGGTGAGGGGTCTGTGAGTAGCCCTTGTGTTTTCTTCCTGTGTCTTATAACTTTGCTTTTACAAGAGAGCATGAAGCTAACAATAAAGCTTTGTTGATTTAAGTATTCTCCCACTGAAATAGGGATAGCTGGTTTTTGCTAGGAGATCACTAATCAAAGAGAAGTCTGCCAGAAAACCAGACTATCAAACTGGAAAAAGACCATGTGAAAACCAGGTCTAATGCTAAGCTGATAAAAACTACTAAACACTGAGCTATTAAAACCATTTAACACTTTCACTCCTTATCAGGATCCATTTTTGTCTCCATTACACCTGTACTATCTCTTTTCTGAGAAACTCCATTTCCTGATGGTTAGGTACTCATCTAACTCCAGGGATAAACTGATTTGTAGTCAATATAAAGGGTATATAAATTTTTTTCATGTAGTAATACTGTCTCTGGATATAAGTAACTTTTCTCTCTCCATTTTCTCATACTTACCTACTTGATATATCTCTAGTCAGTAATCATATTCCCTCTGAATCTTCTTCTCAGGCTCAAATAACTCAGCCAACTTCTTCTCCCTGTTCCTAGACATCACTGTTCTTCCTTAATTAGCCCTTGTTTTGCTCTTCCTAGTTCAGTTTGAATTAATCTTAGATATGTGTGGCTTGACTTGCACCTAATATTTTAGGTGAGGTGTAACCAATGTTTTATACAATGGTATTATTAGCTTCTCACCTTTCTTCATTTCATAATTTTATGCATCATTTATACTGATGGCTTACAACCCATACCTGATTAATTAATTGAAGTCTTTCTTCTAATGTGTCTTATTCCTCCTCTTGAGCATTGCAGTGGTAAAAGAAATTGTTGTTAATAATCTGCCTTTTTACTCCACTCTTTTATTTTCATATCATTTTTTGGTACTGCAATCTTCAAGGCCACTCAGTTCTTTACAAATTATATCTCAACCCCCCTCTATGTGTTGATGAAGCCTTCCGTGCCTGTGTTGTCAGGGTGTATAATTCATAAATGCTAAAGTTAGGAGCAAAGTAATTAATTAAAATTTTAAATCTGACTGAGGAAATTCAACAATAATTTCTCAGAAGTCCAGAATACCCTGGCAAGAGTCATCTGTTGACCAGAGATCAAGACGTCCTGTGACAGGGAAGATTATGCTGTTGAAGTCCAGGAGCTGCATTTCACTGAGTCTGAACCAAATTTTCATTATCTCAAGTTTAGAAGACAGAAAAGTGTGATAAAGTTCATATATTGTGTAACAAAGGATGGACATTGTGCATACATTAAAAATATACACATTCTATTGGACTTTGTCTCCTAAAAGAGGAATAGGATCATAGAATCATAGAATAGTTTGGGTTGGAAGGGACTTTTAAAGGTCATCTAGTCCAACCCCCCAAAAAAAATCTGGGTTTTTTTTTCCAGTTTTATAAATAAAAGCCTCCATAATTTTTTTTTTCCCAGTTTCTAAAACCACACAATTTAGTTTTAGGAAAATAATGTATGGTTTTTGTCCTTCATAATTACCTTATTTCTGAAGAAAAGGCAAAATTCTGCCCTGTAGCACAGAGGAGATGATTTATATTTTTCTGTGCTCTTGCTCTGTTCTGTGGCTTCCAAATCAGTCATGAGTCCTTCTCTGCAAACTCTTAGTAGCATAGAACCCAGTCACTTATAGCTTGCTTCTTTTTCCAAACCCAGATTAGGAGCTGTGATGAACAGAGGTGCATTGACCCTGTAGGAAGAGAGATTTTTTTTTTTAGCATGTCTGCTTCTGTAAGAATTTGCTCCTACCAGGAAAAACTCAAGGCTAAGCTAAGAGTTATTCCTCATGGCACTTTGTCAAATTTACCCCTTTGTGATTGTCTTCTTGTCACTGAATGCTAGAGTGCTCCTGATGGTGTATCCTGGACACTACATGCATTTGTCACTTGGATTTGTCATTTTTGCAAAGGAAGCATTTCCAGAGAAAAGAAAGAGAAGGAAAGTCTCACTTTCCTTCCTCTCTCCAGTAAAGAACAGTTGTAATTCTAAATTATGCAAGTGGCACACCAGATGGACTGTGGAGAGTGCCTTAGGAGTGCATGCAATAATAATAACACAATTAATAATTAAGAGCTATGCTGGACTGGGCCTTCCAGCATTGCTTTGTTTGAAATTTACCAAATAGGACTGTTGTGGTTTGACCCCAGCTGGCAACTAATCCCCACACAGCTGCTCGCTCACTCCCCCCCGGAGGGATGGGGAGAGAATCGGAAGGGTAAAAGTGGGAAAACTTGTGGGTTGAGATAAAGAGAGGTTAATAGGGAAAGCAAAAGCCGTGCACACAAGCAAAGCAAAGCAGGGAATTCATTCACTACTTCCCACGGGCAGGCAGGTGTTCAGCCATCCCCAGGAAAGCAGGGCTCCGTCACACGTAATGGTTACTTGGGAAGACAAACGCCATCACTCTGAATATTCTCCCCTTCCTTCTGCTTCCCCCAGCTGTATATGCTGAGCATGATGTCATATGGTATGGGATTTCCTATTGGTCAGCTGGGGTCAGCTGTCCCAGCCGTGTCCCCTCCCAGCTTCTTGTGCACCCCCAGCCTACTCGCTGGTGGGGTGGGGTGAGGAGCAGAAGAGGCCTTGACTGTGTGTAAGCACTGCTCAGCAGTAACGAAACCATCCCTGTGTTATCAACACGCTTTTCAGCACAACTCCAAAACACAGCCCCATACCAGCTTCTATGAAGAAAACTAACTCTATCCCAGCCAAAACCAGTACACATAGGTTCACTTTAATACCCAGCATAATGTCAACTGTAAGCTTATTAAAAAATTGGCTCAAGTTGATAATAAATGTGATGTCAGTCACCCCACCACTGCTACAGGGAAAAAGTCAATCCATTTTCTTTGAGAGTCTGGAACAGCTGCTGAAATTAGAAGAAATTTCAGCAGTGTGATGTGTGATATATGATACCATACATACCCCTAAGAGTCTTCTTAGTTGTTACTGAATTAAGGAATATCTTAGTGAGATTCTGAGAAAGTTAATTGGCCAGCTGGGAATCTGTGGACTTTTTGACCATCTGAAAGGCAGGCATAGGAGATAGGAGGGGAAAAAAAAAAACAACAAACCCAAACAAACAAACAACCCAAAATATTCAAAACGTACTGAAACATGTCTAGGTTATAAGTGCTCTGAACCTGCAAGGGGGGGGTGGGGGGAATATATCTTCATAAATCTTGCAAAATACCAGCAAATTATATTCTAACTAGACATTAATCTGATGCATACTACATTCCAGTTAAGATTGCCAGGATAAAAGGACTTGTTTAATCTCTAATTTTGGGTTGCTTGATCTCTTTTTCTTTAGCTGAGTGGCTTAAATCTTACTACTTGCAAATTTAAAATCTGTCGTTATAAATTCAATTTCCAAAGCTGCTGCAGAAGCCTGCAAGCTTCCCTGGTGCATCATTTGGAAGTCACGGGGGGGATATGGAGGCTTCAATACTGTTTCTTTCTTGGGCCGTGTTTTAGCGTTATGCCAGACAATTCTGTAAGCACTAAGGAAGATTTGTCTTCTGCAAATCTGACTCTTGGCTGAGCAGCACTGGTCCCTAAGAAGATCTAAATTCTGTTTGATATTTTCCCCACATTTGGGGCATTTATAATGATTTTTCCCTTCCAGAGTCTCTGATACCTCATCTGCTTCTGCTCATACGGGAAGATTTCCCTTGAGAGTGGAAGGGTCACTCTTTTTTAACCTCTGGAATTTGAGTGACGTATTTTATTTTTGGTCCCTTTTTTGCTCAGTCAGTTTGGGCTTGTTAAATAGTTATAAAAATATTAAGAGACACACATGAAATATAATCAAATAAAAAATCCTCACAGGAATTCTGCTTAAAAATCAGAGGAAATCAGTTAGTATTGATTAGCTTAATGGAATCTGTTTTGTTTTTTTTTTTTTTGTGTCCCATCCCCCCTACTTCTCATTCTTAGTCTGTGCTCTGTGACTATGGCCGTCTTCACAGTTTCTCTCCTGCCTAATGACTGTGGAACCTGATTACCAATTTGACCTGAGGTGGAAATTGCCAAGATCTTTTATTCCCATTAATGTCATTACAATAGATACCCAGGTAAACTAATTCTCCCACTGAGCAAAAAGATGTACTCTTTATTATACATCAGAGAATCCACATTGGAAAAAAACCTCAGAAATGTGCTTTTTTACTCGTGCTGCTCACAGAATAAGTTGTTTTTCTACCAGAAGGAAAGACTAAGAAAATATTTTTTTAAATCTTATTTTTTTAGCATTTGCAATAAAAGCTAAGGGTCAGATTCATAAACATGGTGGTGAAATGCTGTATGAATGAATTTTGAACAAGGTCCTCCCAACTTTAGATCTAAGCACTGCAATTCGGAGGCAACTTCAGTGTTCAGGCTCAATGCATATTCATAATGATCCCTCCAAAGTATGCAATGACAGCAAGAAAGAGCACTCTATGTGGTTTTTGTTTGTGGTTTGTTTTTTTTTTTTAACACCTTTTTCAATTGTGGCACTATAGTAGACTTTACAGTTCTGGCTGGAAGCTTCACTGTGCTTCAAAGGTTTTGTTTATAAAGGTTCATTTGCATCTGTATATGCATCTATTTATATGCGGTTGGTTAATATGAAAATAACCTAATCAGGTGTCTAGGAATAGATAATAATTATTCTGGTCTCTAAATTCAGTATAGTTGTTCTGCACCGACAAAGACTTCTTCAGTGCCGCTTTCAGCACGTAGGATGCTTGTTGGCACATGCTGCTAAGCAGCTGTTGAATCACTGCAATCTCAGGTGACTGCTGTATGCAGCAGCAGCATCCAAGTCAGGATGTGGCTTTGCCAATCACTTGAGTCATGCCATTGATGAGGAGGAAATTTAGGTCAATTCTTTCTTACACTGGACAGCCTCTGCCTTGGTTCATCAGGGCATAAATCTGTAGTGTGGACGCTGTGCTGAACCTCACCTCTTCTGTGTGCAATTTCTTTCATGTACTTCAGGAATGAAAAGGAAACCCTTCAATATTCCTGCAATCATTTGGGTTACTTTGACATTTCAGAAATTATTTTATGTAGAATTTATTCATGCTTTTTATTACTGAGGAGCTGTGGCAAAATGACATTTCCTCATGTATTAAAAGGCTGTTTGGAAGTACATACAATGGAAAGATATCCCATGCAGCAGCCAAATTATATTCTGCTGAAAAATATGGGTTATTTTTTCACATCTGCTCCACATCCAGAAAGTATGTTCCTTGTCTCAAAGAGACTTTCATTTGGCAATGCTAAGTGACTGGCACATCATCTGTGAGATGGTACTTGCAGAAAAGTAGGGGTTTCCCTCCATATTGTCATTTGAAAAATCTGTCAGAAGTTCCAGTCTGCTTTTAACTTTTATGTAATTTACTCCACTTATGAATGTGGGATGAACTGGAACAAGCACACTAGATACATTCAGTTTGTATTATTTTTCTAATAAAATTTCAAAAGTACCTAGGAGAATTAAGCATTCAGTTCTCATTGAGAGTGAAGGAAATTAAGATCCTCTTTAAAGGAGTTAAGGAAGCTTTTGAAAATGCAGCATAACATCTTTGTAGATTGTGAGAGTCTAAAGCTTTAGATTGATTTTAATAAGGGAGAAATAACCCAGAAGACTGAATATAAAGATTTCTGATGAACTGTCCACAAGAATTGTTGTATACTACTGTGACTATACCTATAGATTACTGTTACTTCAGATTTGTTCAGTGCCTGGAGAAAAATCATGCTCTTTTGTCTAAGGCCTTTTTTATTTTGGAATTGAAACAGACACTTTCCTGAAAAGCAGAGTTTATGAAGGTTGATTTCCTACAGCTCTCCTTGTGTTGATTCTCTGGTACCTAATAGCGCGGCTGAGCTAATTCTGCAACATTTCCCTTCTCTGAAGGCATTAATGTCTTCTACCTGAATACCTTTTTCACATAAATTTCAGCAACTTAATGATTTTGAGACCTTAGTTCTCATCAGTTTTGACTGAAAATAGGGATCTAAGAGACAGACAGATACAGGTCCTAAACCTCGTTTCCTTGGGATACCAGATTAAGAAGAGTAGCTAGTGTTAATAAAGAGTTTGGAAAGGAGAAGAGTAAGGAATGAAATAACATGGGGTTACAGCAGTAAGTGTGAGACTTCCAGAGGACCCATGACCTGAGACATATTCAGTAAATGAACTAGTTTTTTTGGTAATAATCTTCTTCCATGGCTAGACACCCATGACTTTCCATTTTTCCTTGGTATCTTTATTTTCTGTTGTTATATGAATTTAGGATTGAAAATAACATGGAATATTTCAGCATTGGCTGGTTATTTTACATGGCGAATTTGCCTGAGTAATAGTGACATGGGCTTGTGATTTTCCCATATGTTACCTAGATGAAGACTTGTCATATAAACAAAGATAAACAGAATGCAGCTTAAATTTATGATTTATTTATGGTACTCTGGAATAAGTTAGCTAATTTGTCATCTTGTTACCCTGCAAATTGATATTCTTCTGCTACGCTTCCATCAAGCAATGAAATAGAAAAATGAAGTTATCTTTTGTATCCAATAATTATTTCTTATGTTTTCTAGGTATTTTCTGTTACTTTTTCATTTGAATTTTATTTTGGCAAGTAACTTGTGAATGGTGAGGTTTTTCTTCCCCCTGCCCCGAAGAAATCTCAAGGGGACATTTATTGTCCATAGGTTCCTTTAATCAGTGTCACCCAAGTTACTGTTTTCATAACAGTGACAAGGTAGCACAGGGTGAATGACTGTTGTTCTTGGCTTTCAAAATTATTTCAGGATAAGCTACAGTCCTGTGGCAGTGCTGGAAAGCAGTTTAAAGGGCCCAGGGGAGAAAGGAGAGCACTAGGAAGTTCAAAGCATATCAGAGAAGGCACTGATTTGACAAATAAATCATGTGTAACCAAACCACGTGGAAAAAGATCCAAGAAAAATTAAGGGCAACACTGCTGGCAAGGAAAATGTCCAGAAGAGGTCCTGGTCTCAAAACAATCTTTCAGTCTCATAACTGAAACCTAGTACTAAATGAGAGTACATCTGGCCAGTAGTTTCTTCTTCAAAGTAAACAATGGTGGTGAAGACAGAGCAGAAGATCAAGTTCTTTCCTTTCCTAATTTTTCTATGTGTGAGGAAGGGATGTGCACATACGAGTTTATGGTTTGACCTGGGCTTCATATGTGGAAAGAGTAGAGATGATCTCAATGCGATGTGTCCTGTTGTGCTGCTTCCAGATTTGCTTTTGATATTGCTAAATAGAGAGTTAATTGGCTTGCAGAACCACTTTCTACCCCCCACTCAGAGTCACCTACTCATGCCAAAACGAACGACATGAGTAATAGAAATATTTAAGTAATGCAGTCCATGGGAATGGTAACGAATATGAAACCTATAATCTGGTTAGCAAACCAGTTTCCAGATTTCAAGATCTGTTGTAACTATTGTAACTATTACTCTGTCAATAGTGAATTACCTTTCTGGAGGAGGTATGCAAAGTAACTAGCTAGGGGTTGTGTGTATGCAGTGTGCACATCAGCTGAGAAGTTTTGCACATATTCAGTCCTTAGAAGTGAGAGCATGCCATGATGCCTGGGTGTGGAACATGGCATGTTTTCATAGTTGTCAAGAATTCCTCATGGATTCGTGTACTCCTAATCTCTCACTGGTGGGAATATGTGGAAGCGCTGGAAGAAATGAGAATCTTTTTTCAGTGGTCCTTCTATATGGTCAAGCTGTACATCAATACAGTCATACAGTTCCCTGGCTATCTGTAAGTTATAAGTAGCATTAGAACACTGCAGCTTGAAAGAAGAAATAGAAGCAATTTGAGGGACTGCACCTTGCTACTGAGGAATACAGTGGTGATGATGCCACTCATGCAGATGGTATCTCAGGTATGCTTAGATAGTTTTGACGTTCTTGAATTGGTTTCCGAAGTAGTTTCTACATTAAATGTTAGGGATGTTGAATCTTGACAGGAAGGACTGCATATTGACAGTTCCTGCTGAGGTATAACTAGTGATACGAAATCTCTCTTTATGTATCTCTGGTCTGGCTGTGCATTCACTTCTAAAAATATCACCTTTAAAAGATTTGCATGTCTGTAGAAGATATTTCTATTTATATAACACTTTATGGGAGCATACCTTTACTTATCTAGGGTTTCTACATGGCTGGAGATTCTGTTGGATGATTGCATTTATCTTGGTTCTAACTGGAGGCAGAAATTCACATTGGATTGCTCTGCTGTAGTCGTAAGTAGGACAACTGGGATAAATGTTACATGCATCGAACACTGTCTCATCCCACTTGGTGGGTTGCAAAAGGGGTGAATCTTTTCGATTCCCCGATGGTCTGTGTACCGACAAAAGCCGATCTCTGCTCGGCAGAGCTGCGTGGTCGGTGGAGTCACAACAATGACTCAGAAGAACAGTCTGACCAGCAACTTTATCAACTGGCAAATTCAACAAACGGACAAACTTAACGAACTGGCGAGCTCAACGAATGAACAGAGGCGACTTGGCAATGGAGCTATTTTCCGGGCAACCTGTCACAATTTATCCCAAACTTGCATATATCGGAAGAGTAGAGGGAGAGAGAAGCGAGAAAATGAAAGGAGAAGAGAGGAGGAAAGAGAAAGGAAAAGTTTCACCACCCTTGGATCCCGCGATGACGATGACAGACGTGGCAATCCTCCAGTGGTGGGCTTGTGCGTGGTTCCCTGGGGGGGCGTGGCTTTTATAGGCTAATCCCCCCTCCAGGTACGCCCCTTCAGGACTGACATGGTTCTTGTTCTAGAAAGTTCTCAGTCTTCTGCGCAGATGCTGGGGGAGGAGGGTGGTTGCGAGGGGTCTCTCTGGTGGCTGCAAGCCCCTTCCTCAGACAAACCCTGTGTGACCTCTGGCCATAGATGGTACGGTCCGGCGGAACCCGGAACCGCGCATCCTCCGATGCGCTCTCCATGTCCTGCACGTCCCGCTCCCACTCTCCCCCACCCGTGCTCACTGCCCTGCCGTCGCCATGCAAATAGCATCTCGCCTCGCCACAATGTTTGAGACATTAACTCTTTCAGTCTCTCACAAATGCTAAAGTTTCATTTATTTTAAAAAAATCAAAAGAAAAGACACCATTGTCTGGTTTGTTTCACTGATGAATCATGAACTTTCTTCTTCCTGAGATGAGTAAAATCTTTGATCTTTATCTGGCTGTTATTGAACACTTTTCTACATATTGTCCCTGGGTCCCAGTATATTTGTTTATTATGGATGTCATGACATTTAGATTGTCAGCAAGTTCATCTGGCAATAAATTAAAACATTTTGTTAGTGTTCTAGATGTAAATAAGGGCCAATGAAATACTCATTTTAGATAGGAGATCTAAAGGCTTAAATCATTATCATATAAACTGCCTCATTTTCAACATATTAAAATGAAACTTATATTTGCGTAGATAAAGTACTTCATATAAATAACCACAAAGAATTTCAGAACAGGAGTTGGGGAAATAATAGAGCACCTCTAAATCTCCTTTCAGCTTGTGGATTGAATCTATTGATAGGCAGAATATCAAGGCTTTTCCCCACAAATAAGATTATAAATAAACTGTAAATTGTAATGAATGTAAAAATTTTAATGGATTTTTTTGCCTCCACAAACTTTTCAACAAGCCATAAATGTTAATATTTGAAAAACAATAGGCAGAGGTAATCATGGTGTTATAAAAGTAATTGATACAGAAAGTACTGGATTTATTTTTTTAAGTGACAAAACTGCCACTGATTTCAGTAGAAACCAAATTAAGTCCTGAAGAGAGATTGTCATTTAACAGAGAGTTCCCTATATGTCAGTATCCACCACAAAAGCTGACTTGGGCTTGCCAGTAGGAAATATGGAAGCCTAGAATGGGTCTGAAGTTATACCCATCTTTTACATTTAGATATCTGTGTATATGCAGGATCCAAACAGGGTCCCAAGGGTAGGGATTGAAACCCTTCATTTCAAAGGATTCAGCACAATCACCTTTTACATTTCATAATGGAACTGTCTGGGAAAGAGAGATATGCATCTTTTTCATGATAGACATATAACTAGAGCGTTGATAACATACCGATGTTTTGGCTACTGCTGAATGGTGTTTGCACAGCATCAAGACTTTTTCCCACTGCAGTTAGGCTGGGGGTCAGCAAGGGGTTGGGAAGGGGACACAGCCTGGACAGCTGACCTAAACTGACCAAAGGGATATTCCATACCATATGATGTTGTGCTTATCAATAAAAGCTCAAGGAAAAGAGGAGTAAGCAGGGGATGTTTGTGATTATGGCACTGGTCCTCCCAAGCAACTGTTACACATGATGAGGACCTGATTTTCCAGGAAGTGGCTGCCCATCTGCCTGCCAGTGGGAAGTAGTGAATGAAATCCTCTTTTTGTTTTGCTTCTGCATGCAGCTTTTGCTTTCCTTATTAAACTGTCATTATTGTGATGTCAAGTTTTCTTGCCTTCCTTCTATTTTGTTCCCGTCCCATGGGAGAGGGGAGTGAGTGAGAGGCTGGGCAGGTGTTTGGCTGTTGGCAGGGGTCAACCCACCACACCTGGTTTCAAATCTGTTCTGCCAGGATTGTTTGTTCATTTTGTTCAATTACTGTTTTTATGTAAAATGTACAAATTATTCTGAGTAAGGTCTAGAACCAGGATACCCTTAGCTGCCCTTTCTGGTGAGTCTCATGCACATCAGACTATGGAGTCATTCTCTATCTTGTGGGGGGAAAAAACCCAACCAACCAAACACCCCTCCCCCCCCCAAAAAAAACCCCAAACCACAAAAAAACCCCCTTCAGTATATTTATATCCTGATTCTTCTTTAGGAGGGAGAGTAAGGGGTTTTGCTGTTTGTTGCAAAATCATGAAAAGAATCTGACTTAAACTGACACTGGGATGTGATTCTGGCAATGAGCCCCTTTGTGTGCTACCCAGGGGTTTGTGTATCATCCAGCAAAGCTCCGGCTTAATGAGAGATGCAGCAAACACATCTTTGCCTTTCCTCTTGAGGCAAAGCAGCACTCCATGCTGATGCCAGAAGGAAATAGTCTATCCCTTCTGAGTTTCAACTGGAGAGCTTCTTTTCCTGATTAAGGGCAAAAAGGAAATAAAACTTCCATTATAGATAAATCACTCACAAGGTTCAGGCATTTAGGGAGCCACATAGTTGCACTGCAATAAATATAAATGTTTTTGCAAATTATTTTTGTCTTCAATTACTAAAAAGTATCATTCAAGATTAATCATGTCTGCATTAGCAGCCCTGTTATAGATGAGAATTTCAAAGTAGATAAATAACAGATTTACTTGCTTTAATTTAACCTCAAAAAGAATAACTCTTGTCTCACTTGAATCTACAGTAAATAAGTTTTTTCATAACTTTTCCATTTCCATTATATTTTGACTCTTCTGTTTCCAAACAATTCCAATGATTTTAGATGTTACATTTTTTTTTTCTTTTTAGTGACATTCTCATTAAAAGAAAATGCTAATACAAAGAGGCAGCTATTATTCTTAGTTTTTTCCTTCAGTCAGGAGTACTTACCAAACATTAATAATAGATTTTTGCATCTTGAATAAGGAGTCATTAGGCAAAAATAAATGTATCCAAGAGACACATATGCAATGCTAATTGACAACTGTGTACACAAAGAGCTGCCATTTATTTTATTACAGTCAAACATAACCTTTGTAAATGTCAGCTCTGTGTTCTGTTGACCAGCATTTTAATTTAGACATATTGTTCTTTCTTTTTAAGTGATTATCAGTTTATTCCCTTTCAACACATGGTTCATTCATATTAGTTGCCATTGCATATTTCATTATTCTTTTGAAAGTAACAATCAAATTATGATTATTTTATGGGGCAAATTATCAAAAAAAAACAAAATGGAAAAATGATCTCTTTAAATTACTTCAGTAGAGGCTTTATGGTGGTTAAGGTCACAGAGGATGCAACATTTGCAGTATTTATCTACAGAGTCCAAAATAAATCTTACCAATGAAGAGATAATTGTGATAATACCAAATTGCCCTAACAACAAAGAGGTAGTCAACAAAGATGAACAGAGTGGGTATTTCAAACTTTTATTAGTGTTTTCAAAGCCTGATTCAGGAAAGGTAACATACATGAACAGGTCCATGTTGTTCAGAACTGTCAAAAGTCTCGATGAACCTGAATGAGTTCTTCCTTAGTACAGAAGGAAACCTCACGACAAGAGTCTGGCCTGGTAAGTTGAGACCCAGGTGGAGGATATGGATAGCAGCTGTTAATTGTGGTTTTTTGATCCCAAACTGCTTGTCCTTGGAAAATTGAGCAGGGGGAAAAAAAAAAATCAATTTAACTTGCATAACTCAAAGGCCATTTACAGCTCTATACTGGCAAGCTCCCTTCTTGCTCTCACCACAATGCATCACTTATTTTTCCCAGGGAAGGGGCAGCTGGCAGACAGTTGTGCATGTACGCTATTTCCCCTTTTCACAGGGCAACTGTGTATTAAGAGCTATTGTGTGATACAATACAGGCTCACATGGAAGCAGAACCCCTCCTATATTTTACAAGTCATTCAGGCAAAAAACCATTTGTTGTCACATTGAATTGCCATTGCATTTGATGAGAACTGTTATGATGTTAACAAAATTTCTTACCTCATATTTATAGAGAAGAAGAAATGTGTCTTGTTTTGCTTCCGGAGTGCTGGATGGCAGAGTGCAGCAAAAAATCTCCCTTTTTAATATTTCAAAAAGAATACTTTGTATTCCATATCTTAGGGCTTGAAAGACAAGTCATGTGAAACAGAATTTCTTCAAGATGTTGATTGTAATTGGTTGTTTTCTGGTAAGATGATAATTTGAATGTCACCAAAGCCATGTTTGAGACCCAAGTAAAATTTGAAGAAGGCTCTGAGTCAACCCTGAAGAGAATAGGCTCCGATTTCAAATGAAAATACTTTTGTAATGAAAATACCTTATCCTTTTTCTCATTTTTATACACTGAATGTGATTTGGTTTTTTTAAACACATATAGGAAAAACAACTACTGATTTACTTCTGAGTAGTTCAGGAAGTCTGGTTGACATTTTAACTAGAAAGGTTTTAAGTATTGAGGTATTGAGCAACCACAGTGGACTCAAATTCAACATCATTGGAGGAGGCAGAAAGTGTTTTGAAATACATTAGCATTTAACCTCGTAAGAGAGCAAATTGTCAAGCTTGCATGCTGTTCACTCTTCAATAGGATATAGTGAACAGGAGAAGGTACAGAGAGTAACTCTTAAGTTCAATTAACTCACTCCTGAATAATATTGTGAGGGGTCTAAAACTATAACTGTGTTCAAAAAAACTCTTAAGGAAACTCATAACAGAAAGGTATATTAAAAGCTATTAATGTGATGATGTGCAGATGACCTCTAATTTATTAAGTCCCTAAACTGCCGTCTGCCAAAAGCTGAGAATAAGTACTGGAAGAAGCGTTACTTTCTTACTCTTTCCCTAGGCATGAACTGTTAGTCATGCTTGGAGAGAGGACACAGGCTTAGAAGCACCATTGGAAAGGCAGTGCTAGTGCTCTAAATTGCAGATGTTCTACTGGAAAATTCAAGTAAGTTGTCATAATTTTGTTAGAGAGACAGATAACAACTTAAAAAATTTAAATGGTAAGAAAAATATTAGAACAATAATGGCTAATGACTTTTTTCTTACTATAACTGAGCTTTTTTTATAAGTAGAAATTGCAGTAATAAATGCTAGCCCTTCCAGTCAGGCAACAATATTTGGTTTATGCATTACGTTATTTACAGCAGACACATATTCAACACATTGTTTCTAAAAGTTGGTAAGTAACATTACTGTGTGTGGCTTGCTGCTCGGTGATATAAAATGCCAAATAATTTATGGTACAGGATTTTGAAAAATACTCTTTTAAAAAACTATTTTTAAGCACTCTTCTGTTGATTAATATCGGGGGGTCATACAGGTGTTGGGAATACTATTTTTTCAAAAGTTTTAACAAGGGAAAGTGACCACAGATTTCACCATTATAAAAACTAAAACTAAAATTCATTTCTCTTCTCATTTGTAATTATTTCTCACACATGGAACACATCCACCCACACAACACGCACCCGCCACCCCCATTCAATCAAGCTATTTCTCCTCAGGGTTTAGCAAGAAGAGAGATTATAATACAGTTTTTTCTATTTTAAGATGTTGGAATGTTGCTCAGTTACTGTGGAACTCAACTTCATTGAAGCATTTAAATAGGCAGGAGACAGGTTTTGTATAGATGGCTGATGTGGCAAATCACACTGAAACTTTTTTGTTGCTTAATTTTGCAAATAACTGTCTATTTTGCATATTCAGTACCATTTTTTAAATATGGCCAATAAACAGAGACCTTAAAATCTGAATTCAGCATTGAAATTATTATGAATTACTCTAGATGATAAATGTTGCAGAAAATGGGAGCATAGAAAATGCATTTGAATTGTGTTCTAAAAGAAATATTGTTGTAGCTATGGCAGTGCAAGAATGTAAGAGAGGGAAAGTGTATGCAGAGAGGTAATATGATTCAGTAATTTAAAATCTAATATGTTTTGTCAGACCCTATGATATCTCTGAAGGTGGTGGTAGGGAATGAAATAAAGCTGGCATGCTCTGGGCTCTGACTGTCTTCTGTCAGGTCCAAAAAGAGTTCACAAAATCCAACCTAAATATCGCTTAGACACAATGTTTTCTTTAATTTTGTCAATTTACCTCACCTTAATTTCTATGAATTATTTCACCAAACCCATTACAAAGCTTCTATGAGTGATGTACAACTGCTTCTTGTAATTTCTTGAGTAAGTGTTATAACTTCCTTTAATTTAAAAGTATACAATCAAGGTTATGTAGTTTCTTTGTGATTGTAGGGTGTGGTAAGTAATTGACTATATTTTCCATTAACATTTCTGAAACCAAGGTATGAGAAAGTAACTGTACAGATCAAGACACTGATTCCGTAAAGATAGGTGTGCTTCCCCTTACACAGGTCAGTAACCACACGTTCGGTGCAGGGGTGAGGTCTCATAGGATGCCGGAGGCTGAAGCAGGTGGGTGAAAGCCTTGTGCCTGCAGCTCAGCCTTTAACTGCCAGCCTCTTGCTATTCTGGTCATAGCTTTTTCTAACTGTAGATTGGGACTGTGAAGAGATCACAAAACTAATTTTCTGTTTGACCTTGCTTGAGTACAGCTTCCCAGAGGTGAAAGGCAACTGCGATTATCCACTGTAAAACTTAACCTCCCACATTCCTTCCATTACCTGTGAAAACTTCACTGTTACATCACATACTACTGTGATGAGGCCTGTTTCCATACTCTCTCTCGCTTCTCTCTCCCAAAACCAAACCAAAATGTCCCCCTCCCCCCGCTGCAAACACAAGAACTATAAGAGATTTTCTTCTAAGGACGGTAGTTCTATTTTATATGGGACTGGAGTTTTAATAAGTAGTGCTTTCAATGAATTGTGCTCAACACGACTAAGAAAGATACCATTTATTATTTTTAAATTCCATTCCCATACTTCTAGTGAATTTTCAGGTGAACAGTTCTTGAATTGCAACTAGTTTGTGTTGTATTGTGAATGATAACTCTTATTTGGTTACTTTCTTGGTTAGTTATCAAAAGCATGCGATAATGCTGAGGTTTATTTCTGGACTGGTTATTTGTAGAAGTCACCTAATAGGGTAAGAAACATAAATGTTAAATAACAAAAGCAAAAGTCACAATATTTTACTCAGATGGTATTCTACTTTTTAAAGAATGTATGTTTTGTGTAAAAGATGTCAGCTACACAGGGAGAAAAAAGAAAGTGATCTTCTTATGCCTAGTAGTCTTCATCCATTGTTACCTTAGAATGGGTTTGTGTTACCCTGACTATTGCTAAATTTCTTTGAAAACAAGTCTTAACCTTCTATTTTAAATTAATTGATTGATGAAAACCATGGCTTTTAAAATCAAATTTAGACTAAAAATCATTCCTTTCTAATCAAAAGTCATGTGCTATTCATTCTGTTTCTTAACAGTATGAAACCTCAACTACCACTGTGATTTAAAAAAAAAAAGTCAACTCTTCTGAAGGAAGATGCTGTTTGATTTCCTGTCTGTTCTCTCATTAAATGTAGATGGTTTTACCTTTCCTGCAAGGTAGTTTCATGCTGCATTTAATTCTTTACAGGACACAATTCACACTGCATTTCCATATCCACTGAATATTTTTCCACATCTGTTCATATTTCCATAAGAGTGTTTTTCTCTTATGCTTCCCTGCCCAGGTATTACAGCCAGTGGTGGCTTTAGGACCTCCATTGCACCATTTCTTTAAAAGGATGGAGATATAGATAGATAGATACACATGCACTCTCACACTTTAAAAAAACCCTTAAAATTGAGAGCTTTTATAGCATCCTAAAAACTTCCACCATGGTCTGTGTTAACACATTTCTGTTCTCACTTGCCATGGGATGGAAGATTCCATGTGACCATAAACGGAGAGTCTCTCAAAAGCAGTAACCCATTAAGCTGTAGTTACTTGTTTGCATGTGACAGTCCGAACATACCTCATTCCGTAGCTTAGTTGGGGATGTCTTACAAACAAGATTGTGTTTGAGGAATACATCTTAGGAATAGATTCAGTACAAGTGAGAAAATAGGATTGGACATGTGAAAAAACAAAAAATGACACAGGGTATTTTTGTCATTTAAAATTACTTGTAATTTTTATTTGGAAAAAATGCTAACTACCTTGTTTTTTGGAACAGAAATTTGAAGTTAAATGTTTAGCTATTTTTATCAGAATGATCTGGTATATGACAGTGACATTTTTCTTTCATGAAATGTCTTATCTACATGTTGAAATCATATCAATGTAGAAAATGTGACATTCCCATGAAATACTGCTTTTAAATGACATTAAAATTTTCTTCTCCTGATTGGAAACCAAAGTTAATTGAAGTCAGCAAGAGAAAATTCTGATCTCAATGAAACAGCCTGGTGAAGAGCAGTGAGATTTGAAATTTTTACTTGATTGACTAATTTGCAAAGGCAGCATAAATTTTCTGTCACCTGAAGATAACATGTATTGTTCTATATTGCAAATACAGAAGAGACAGAAAGCAAAAAAGGCTACACAATTTGCTAATGTTTAAAGTATTTGGTGTCTACCAATATATTATTTCACTATTAGCTCTTCTTATTTTCTTCTCTATTCTGTTTTACATTTTTAAAAAAATTGAGTTGTACATTTTCTGTAGTTTAATTTATTTCAACTTTGAATGTTTTGTTAAAAAAAAAAAAAAAAAGAAACCTTCTTTATTCTCCATGGAGAAAGAAGCCATGCTGAGAAAAAGCTAAGAGTACATTTTTGAAGTAGCTTAGATATGCAGTGACTGACCTAGTGATGCTACATGACAAGTATGAGATAAGAGCTTATAACCTGTCCTATAAACGTAATAGACTTTAATCTCTTAGTTGCTTAAAAAGGTTGTGCCCAGGTAGGTCAATGAGTTGTGGGAACATAGGAGAGTACAACTACCCATCTGCAGACAAAGGTGATATTTTCACTTCAAGGATAAGATTATTTTCCCCAGAACTTCACACTTAGGTGTGAGTGGAAGTCTTTATTCTTTCAGGAAAGTAGACAAAAAATGTTAATTATCTGATGTTTATTGAATGGGTTGATCCTTGTGGTGAAAAATGCAGTACCATTTAGATGGATTTTTTTTCTTTAATTTTGACTGACAATTTTCTTTCTTCCTTGGACTAAAAAACAGATCCTGATATGACCAAGGGTGACACATAAATACCCTAATCATCTATAAAATATTTCTAGAAATGATATCCTATCACAATAGATGAACAAAGGGACACAGGTGATATGTTTGTGTGATTTATAGGATTACATTTTTATCTAACCTGCAAGATCCTAACATAGAAAAATCTGATTTAAATTACTCCTGTTAAAACAGGAATCTCTAATCCAAAGATAGAATATGAAGAGACCTTTACTTTGGCTGCAGTTCAGTCATGCCCAAGATTTACCATGGACATTTTGAAAGACAGAAGGACAAAAATAACCAGATGACCTTATGAATGATTTCTAGGGGCAAAACCGTTATGTAAATAGCCAAAATATTTTTTTTTTTTGAGCAAAGTTTCCTGTTTAATGTGCTTTATGTGCGAATCATGGGAAAAAAAGCTGCCAGATAACTATTATGAATATATAAAAAAAATTCAGTCATAGGGGGAGTTAACGCAAGTGAATAGCATAATGAAATGGCCAGCTCCAGTGCAATTTAAATTGACTGTTGCAATGGTAAATAACTCTGTTCCTGTAATATATAGTAGCATTTCTGTGCTAGCTTAATTCAGCCAGAGATGACTATTAGGCACAACCAGAATAAAGCCCTGGGGAACTTTGAATTATTTACTCAAGCTGGTAGGCTCTCTGCAAATTCTGACCTCTGTATCCTCATGGCTAGTCATTTTTCTTTGGCTATGTTATCAACTGATGCCTTTACATTTTCATTTAGCAAGGTACCTATACGCTTTAAAAAGAGAGGGAAGCCTACCTGGTCAGTAATGAGTACTTTTTTTGTATGCTTTATGCACAGAAAGATGCTAGCTGGTTTGGGTCAAACAGTCATTTAGTTATAATTTTGCACAAATAAAAACCAAGTCTAGCTGTTTAGACATATTTGTTCACAGTCTGCTACTACAGCTGCCTGCATCTGCTCAGGGCTTAGCCAGACCTTAGGCTGCTCTCACGCAAAGGGTTAGAGATGAGGCATGTTGGGCAAGGGGAAGCTTTCGATTACTCTATTTTGCTCAGTGAAAATGGAAGTGGCCTGCCATGTGAAGCCATAAAAAGCTGGCTTTAGGGGGAAATGCTGCCGTTCCTTCACCTTTAGAAGTGCAAGGCAGAATTGATCTATGTCAAAAGGGGGGCATTGCTAGCAATTGAAAAAGCTTATCTTTCCAAAGCCTATTGAGTTGAAATGTCCTGTATGTTTATAGTTTTGTTGAGATAAAAGAAACAAACTTTGGAAACCGAAGGAAAGTACAGCACTTTGCTTGAGAAATAGTTCCTGTCTAGACTTTTTTTCTAAAGGTGCAATAAAAGAGTTGTGGTGTGTTTGGTTTTTGGTGGGTTTTTTTTTTAAAGAGCAAGAGAGAAAGAAAATAATCTTATTTCATTCATTTCATTTTTTTGCTTCTACACAATCTATTATTCTCATTATCTTGCTTTGGGAAAAATAATATGTTAGTTTATGTATATATTCATCAATACATATATACATCCATTAATTCTGTCTGGTATAGAATCATGGAATCATTTAGGTCAGAAAAGACCTTTAAGATCGTCGAGTTAAACCGTGAACTTAACATTGCCAAGTCCACCACTAAACCACGTGCCTAAGCACCACATCTACAGCTCTTTTAAATACCTCCAGGGATGGTGACTGAACCACTTCCCTGGGCAGCCTGTTCCAATGCTTGGAACCCTTTTGGTGAATAAATTTTTCCTAATATCCAATGTAAACCTCCCCTGGCACAACTTGAGGCTGTTTCGTCTTGTCCTATCGCTTATTACTTGGGAGAAGAGACTGACACCCACCTTGCTACAACCTCCTTTAAGGTATTTGGAGAGAGTGATAAGGTCTCCCCTCAGCCTCCACTTCTCCAGGTTAAACAACCCCAGTTCTCTCAGCCGCTCCTCATAGGACTTGTGCTCTAGACCCTTCACCAGCTTTGTTGCCCTTCTTTGGACATGCTCCAGCATGTGTCAGTATCGTTCTTGTAGTGAGGGGCCCAAAACTGAACACAGTATTTGAGGTGCAGCCTCACCAGTGCTGAGTACAAAGGGACAATCACTTCCCTAATGCTGCTGACCACACTATTTCAAGCCAGGATGCCACTGGCCGCCTTTGCCACCTGGGCACACTGCTGGCTCATATACAGGCAGCTGTCGACCAACACCCCTAGGTCCTTTTCTGCCAGGCAGCTTTCCAGCCACCCTTCTCGAAGCCTGTAGCGTTGCATGGGGTTGTTGTGACCCAAGTGCACGGACCCGGCACTTGGCCTTGTTAAACCTCATACAATTGGCCTTGGCTCATCGATCCAGACCATCCAGATCCCTCTGCAGAGCCTTCCTACCCTCAAACAGATCAACACTCCCGCACAACTTGGTTTCGTCTGCAAGCTTACTGAGGGCGCACTCGATCCCTTCGTCCACATCATTGATAAAGATATTAAACAGAACTGGTCCCAACACAGAGCCCTGGGGAACACCACTTGTGACCAGCCGCCAACTGGAGTAATCTCCATTCACGACCACTCTTTGGGCCTGGCCATCCAGCCAGTTCTTTACCCAGCGAAGAGTACACCCGTCCAAGCCATGAGCAGCCAGTTTCTCCAGGAGAATGCTGTGGGAAACAGTGTCAAAGGCTTTATTAAAGTCTAGGTAGACACCATCCACAGCCTTTCCCTCATCCACTAAGTGGGGGTCACCTTGTCGTAGAAGGAGATGAGGTTAGTCAAGCAGGACCTGCCTTTCATAAACCCATGCTGACAGGGCCTGATCAGCTGGTTGTCCTGTACATGCCACGTGATGGCACTCAGGATGATCTGCTCCATCAGCTTTCCCGGTACCAAGGTCAGACTGACAGGCCTGTCGTTCCCTGGATCCTCCTTCTGGCCCTTCTTGAAGATGGGTGTCACATTTACTAAACTCCAGTCAACTGGGACCTCCCTGGTTAGCCAAAACTGCTGATAAGCATTGAAAAGTGGCTTGGTGAGCACTCCCGCCAGCTCTTTCAGTAACCTTGGGTGGATCTATCTTGTCCCACTCGGTGGATTGCGAGAGGGGTGAATCTTTTTGATTCCCCCGACGGTTTGTGTACCTACAAAAGCTGATCTCTGCTCAGCAGAGCTGCGTGGTCGGTAGAGGCACAACAATGACTCAGAAGAACAGTCTGGCCAGCAACTTTATCAACTGGCAAATTCAACAAATGGACAAACTTAACGAACTGGCGAGCTCAACGAATGAACAGAGGCGATTTGGCAATGGAGCTATTTTCCGGGCAACCCGTCACAATTTATCCCAAACTTGCATATATCGGAAGAGTAGAGGGAGAGAGAAGCGAGAAAATGAAAGAAGAAGAGAGGAGGAAAGGGAAAGAAAAAGTATCACCACCCTTGGATTCCGCGATGACGATGACAGACGTGGCAATCCTCCAGTGGTGGGTGTGTACACGGTTCCCTGGAGGGCGTGGCTTTTATAGGCTAATCCCCGCCTCCAGGTACGCCCCTTCAGGACTGACATGGTTCTTGTTCTAGAAAGTTCTCAATCTTCTGCGCAGGCACTGGGGGAGGGGGGTGGTCACGAGGGATGTCTTGGGCAGTCACAACCCCCTTCCTCAGATCAACTCTGTGTGACCTCTGGCTGTAGATGGTAAGGTTTCTTACCATCCTCCGACGCGCTCTCCACGTCCCGCATGTCCCGCTCCCGCTCTCTCTCTCCCCGATCCCCGTGCTCGCTGCCCTGCCGTTGCCATGCAAATAGCACCTCGCCTTGCCACAATGTTTGAGACATTAACTCTTTCCGTCTCTCACAGGATCCCATCTGGCCCCATAGACTTGTGTGTGTCTAAGTGGTGTAGCAGGTTGCTAACCATTTCCCCCTTGATTGTGGGGCCTTCATTCTGCTGGCTGTCCCTGTCTTCCAGCTCAGGGGGCTGGGTACCTGGAAGATAACTGGTCTTACTATTAAAGACTGAGGCAAAGAAGGCATTAAGTACCTCAGCCTTTTCCTCAGCCTTTGTCACTGTGTTTCCCCCCGCATCCAATAAAGGATGGAGATTCTCCTTAGCCCTCCTTTTGTTGCTAATGTATTTATAGAGACATTTTTTATTGTCTCTTACAGCAGTAGCCAGATTAAGTTCTAGCTGGGCTTTGGCCCTTCTAATTTTCTCCCTGCGTAACCTCACGACATCCTTGTAGTCCTCCTGAGTTGCCTGCCCCTTCTTCCAAAGGTCATAAACTCTCCTTTTTTCCCTGAGTTCGAGCCAAAGCTGGAACTTCAGCCAGGCTGGTCTTTTTCCCTGCTGGCTCATCTTTCAGCACATAAGGGATGGCCTGCTCCTGCGCTGTTGCTAGCTACTTTTATTCTACTGCTCTAGTCTTTTTAAGGATATGCTCATGATTTTATTCCACCAAAGTAGATCTTACAAGTTACAAAGACAGAACCTCAGAGAGGTCCCTGTTCAAATGAGGTCACCTGAGTCTATAGGAATTACCTTGTCCTCCTCAATAGGAGTGAAATCAAGTCTATAATACCTCCGTGTAAATTTTGTTTGAGTTCTGAACGCTTAGGCAGCCACTGGGGCACAGGTACACTTAAGACTTGCATAGTCTTAATACTGAGCAATGTCTGATGACACGCCCTCAATCCTGCATTGAAAAGACAGATAAAACTTGTAGTAATTGTTATTTCTTCCTATTTGATCTATTTTTCAAACAGTAATGTGTAAATGCTGGAAACTCTTCCCTTTATATTACATACTTTAATACAGCTTGAGCAGTGTCTGTTTCCAAAAATCTTAAACTATGTAGCCTATTAGAATGGGAAGCAAAGGCGACGTTAAATATTAGTTTCAGATGTAGGTACTGAGGCAGAGAAGGATGGTTTCCCTCTATGGTAGGCTCACGCTTCTATTTATCTACTGACATTTATCAATGCAGTTAGTGGAGTTAGGAGATGAGTCACCTGAAGAGGCAGCAACAATTATTTGATATGTGAAATTTCACTGTACAAGATGCCTTGTTAAATACTGTGGTAGCCAGCTTAACAACTCTTTGCCTTTAACACATCGCACATCCCCCCACCCCCCATTTCATTGCATTTTCCAATGAAGGCAGAAACTACTAAGAAATTAGTACATGTGACCCTAATTAGCTGTTCTTAAGTATGTCCTTCAGGGAGAGGTAAATTTAGAGAATAGATTGGTCCGGACTAGGATTATATATTTGCAGACTGTCTCCTTTGGCCTCACATATTTACATACATAACTTTTCTGTGGAAGAAGAAGAAAAATAAAAGTAAAATATGCATTCACAAATAAGAAAATAAAAACATGCAAGTTCACTGTTAAGACGTGGACAGAATTCTCTGCAAAAAAAATACAGTAAGCAAAACAATTATCTTTACATAAATAATAATTCTGATGGACATTGTGGAATAAGCTGGGAAAAGGAGCTATGTAACATAAAAAAAATCCATCATGAACTGGAGTACACAAAAATATCTACAAATCACAAAACATGAATTGACCTTAGGACATTCTATTAACTTGAATAACAAAGTAATAGCTACTACCTTCAACTACACAGAAAAGAGAATAAAATGAACTTTTGCTGTGAGGTTAGCAAACTCCTCATAATAAAGTAAGCAAGATCCCATAAAGTGGGGTTTTTTTCCCCCATCACAAGAACTAAAATGTAGAAATGTAGCAGAACAAAAAGTTAAATCTGAAGTCTTACTAGAGGTTACCTTTGACTGTTCCTCAGTGGTCCATTTATAACTGAAAAATGCAAGGAAACAGGATGCAAATCAAGAGCAGTTTACAACCTAGCTAAGTATGGTTCTGTATATAGAACTATAAATCTCTGCATAATGAGGTCTTCAACTTTGAAATATCAGTAATTTTAAAAAAGAGTTTACAAATATCTATTTGCTTAGCGTTTACTCATGAATAGTTTCCTAGAAATCAGCAGTTCTTTAGTCTGATATTCTTCATCTCACTAAACTAAAGATTCTAAAAAAATCTTTAGCAAGTGTACAAAGATTAATATATTTGTTTAGTAAAGCATTTCATTATATTACCTGAGAATAAAGGAAGAATTATATGGCTTTGTCAGCCTTCTGTTTTCACAGTTGATTCTGATAGTCTGGAATATTTCTTTAATAGGTGCCAATTTTCAGAGGGGAATTCAAGTCTATCCATTCGTTGCTTCATATTTCACATCTCCTTTTTGTACATAGCTGTGGAGAGTGGGATTTAATAATGCTAATTTTTCTGATGAAGTACTTCGTAATTCTGGGGAGCTTTTCCTTGCAAAAGCATGTGGAATTCTGCTCCAAAATGGTATTTGAAGAAGAAGTGATAAGTCCTGCTATTAGCCTTAGTAATTTTTGCAGAATCAGGTTTTCAATAAGAGCAGTAAAATTTAGTTCAGTGAGTGGAGACTACGATGGGGGAAACTTACAGGTCCCCTTGGAACTTCAAAGGCCTCTGATGATCACTGACACAAACTTAGGTTTCCCTGAGTTGAGCCCCTACTGCTGTTGGTGCTGTGCGTGGTCCTCCTTTTATTGTTATTTTGCTCACATTTGCACAGTATTCCATTATTGATTTTCATTGTTCCCTAAGGCTTTACGTCACAGTCCAGTTTATTGTTTCACTTTATAGATAAGTCTTCTAAATTGCTAGGTATTTTCACAACCAGGCCCTCTTCCCTGCCTACTACTTTGCTAACTGGTATTGATTTGTAACAATGGGGAAAAAACTTCATCAGGCTTTCTAGAACATTAAAGATTCCGTATCTTTTATATGACCAGTGACTGACTTTTTTCAACAGGTTTAACGTTAAAGGCAGAAAGGGAATGCCCTTAGATTTTCCTCTAATTATTTTTTATAGGGCATTTGTGATTTTTGTTTTTAACAAAATTGTTAAAATATTTTGGTGGATGTATTAGATAAATTAAGAATAAAAGCTATAATTATTCATGCCTAGGGCTATAAAATCTGAAAGAGAGAACCAGGAGTAGTACTGACATGCATTGCACTTCCCTACATCTATCGGCAACCTACTAATATATTAATAAGATTGCATTTAAATTTTTTCTGTTTGAGTGGAAGCACTTTCACTCCTTTTTCTGTTGTGTAAGACCGAAAAGATCTTCTTACTCTTCCAGTCCAATCCATATATGTTGTGGATGCTGCAATGTTTAACTGCTATTACAGTGAGCAAACATGATACACTCAAACCTACCTTCCCCTGAATTACTTTCTTTAACTGATAATTGTTTTGCAGTATCAAAATGTCCTATTAATAATTTGTATATAAACTCATTGAGAATGTATTCTTCAGGTATCACACCAAAAGACCCCATGGCCTTGAAAATACGCTGTCTTTGCATAAAAGTTCTCTTAGGACTTGCTCTTATAAAATGTATAGATTTTTCTCAAATAAAGAGAAAACTAATTTTATCTTCAAGATCAGGAATCAAAACTCCTCACCAATGCTATTAGAATTGCAAATGGGATGATTTGCCTCCAAGCTAAAGAACATTGTTTGTGTTGTATTATGCCAATGTTGGTCTACTGTGTAAGAGGAAGTATTTAAAAATCAGAATTAGTAGCCATTTCAATGTTAGATACAGACTTCGCAAATTTCTTAGATTTTAACCACTGGAAGTAAGATCAAAACTTGTTCCCTTATATTTATATAAGGTATGTTCTTGTTTTGCTTTCTGGTACACTAGCAGAACTCTGTGATTTAGAAACTATTGTGCATTTTGTCTGCTTCACAGAGATCTTTACTGTATGTTAAAGACTGCTGGAACTGAAGAATGAAAAAGAAACTCAGTAGAAGTAATCATTTTCTTGTTGTGTAATGAGGAATGCTCAGTTAATATTAAGGAGACTATTCCAAGAGCATTTTAATGACTATAATTTGGAATACAAAGTAAAACTCCTTAGGCGTTCAAATTATTCAATATGGGAATCCTACAGTATTTAACATCTAACATATGAAATGTTTCTACATCTGTCTGGAAATGAAGTCAGCCTATTTTCATGGTGTTAATCACTTTTATTGCATATACTACTTCACAGTATCCGATTTGTCACATCGAAGCTTGTGTTTTACAGTGTATGGTAGATTCAAAACCAAAAAGAACCTTTCTTGGAAGGAGAAATGTATTAATTTCTACCAATTTAACTACCATGTAATTATCTTCTATAATACTGTCTGAAAGGTAAAAAATGATAAATGGCTGCAATAAAGAGACATCATACATACAGAATGAAGGTTCAGAAGGACTCATTCAACCTCCATTTTACCAGCAGTTTGTTTCAGCCACTCAGCATTACTGATAGATTCTTAGAATAATCTAGGTAAATGGTTAAAATAATAACTTAGAGTTCAAAGGGACTGAAAAGAGACTTTAAAAAAAAGAACACTTGCCTTAAAACTATGGTGAGATTTCTGGCTGTGGAACACTTAGAAAAATACAAATAGTTATTAATAATTAATTTTTTTTCCATATTGTAAAATACCCTTTTTCTTTTTCTAAAAAGCCAAATGCCATCCATACATTTGTTTCAGCTCATATCTTGTAAATGGCATGGAACATTGTCATGGTTTAACCCCAGTCGGCAACTAAGCCCCACATGGCCGCTTGCTCACTCCCCGCCCCCGCTGGGGTGGGGGAGAGAATCAGAAGGGGAAAAGTGAGAAAACTCGTGGGTTGAGATAAAGACAGTTTAATCGGGAAAGCAAAAGCCACGCACACAAGCAAAGCAAAACAAGGAATTAATTCACTGCTTCCTATGGGCAGGCAGGTGTTCAGCCATCCCCAGGAAAGCAGGGCTCCATCACGCGTAACGGTTACTTGGGAAGACAAACGCCATCACTCCAAACGTCCCCCCCTTCCTTTTTCTTCCCCCAGCTGTATATGCTGAGCATGACGTCATATGGTATGGGATATCCCTTTGGTCAGCTGGGGTCAGCTGTCCCAGCCGTGTCCCCTCCCAACTTCTTGTGCAGCCCCAGCCTACTCGCTGGTGGGGTGGGGTGAGGAGCAGAAAAGTCCTTGACTCTGTGTAAGCACTGCTCAGCAATAATGAAAACATCCCTGTATTATCCACACTGTTTCCATCAGGAATTCAAAACACAGCCCTATACTAGCTACTGTGAAGAAAATAACTCTATCACAGCCAAAACCGGCACAACCATTTAAACCACAAATATGGTTCTGTTTTTCATAAAGAATTATACGCGTGTGAATCAATTACTTTAACAATGATACAGGATTTTTTTTCTTGCCCTCTTTGTCTCTCTCCACCACCCTGTGTAACAAGCAGTGGAAAACATAATTATCTTCAAGTCTTCTATATTTTACAAGAAATTTCTATTCATCCAGGTTAAGTACTTGATTTGTAGTTGGGTAAGGGAAGAGATACAGGTAAAGATGAATGAGAACTGTTAATTTAGAACAACTGTTGGCACCATGGAGATCCTGAGTACACCACTACTGGTTAAAGAGAATGAACATTATTTATGCTGAGCTTAGTGGCCCCTAAGTCCTGATATGTAGGAAGGGTGACCTCTTTATTGCTATAATAAGGTGGATCGGAGTTTCAGGAGGCATAAACCCACCAACATGGGGGTGAACGGCTGGAGCTTCACATCCCTCCTTAGGACCAAAATTATTTAGTCCATCCAGCCTTGTGTGCAGGGGAGGAGCCATCCTTCAGGAGTGCTTTCTCTGAGGTTGAAATTTAGCTCCTCAGTGCGGGCAGCCATATAGAAGTTGGTGCATTGCCACCAGCTTCTGCTGTTGCAAACGATAGCCCCTGACAGCAGCATGTCCTGTTTTCTCTGTGGCCAGTTGGACAAACAGTGAAGGTCTCTTCCTGCTGCAAGGGCTGGCTGCTTACCATTGCATGTCTGGGCTGAAACAGGGATTTGCTATTCTAGGAATCACCAAGCAACTAGATAGTGAGGAGTGTTTCAAACTGTTTTGTGGCTCTCTATTTCGAGGGAGAAGGTCACTTTTGCCTGTACCTGTGCTTTCCCTTTTGATTTGACTATAATGAGTAAGAAAGAAATGTCAGTGGGGACAGCACAATTCATCTTTTCTGTACAGCTAGAAACCCAGGTATACTGCTCCCAGCTGCATGGAGGGAAAAGCAAGCGACTTCTCTTGGGTTATACTCTTCCCCATAGTGCCTTATGTGAAATAAATGTTCAGTGACCAGTTAAATTATTTCTCTCCATACCTGAAAACCTAGGGTAAATGTTTCATGCTCATAATTTTCATTTTTGCTGTTGCCAACATGCATCTTTTTCACTTCACTTAGTGCTGCTTTGGTCATTACATCATTGGTATGAACTGTGAGTGTCAGCTAAAGGGCACTATGTTTCCTCAAAGCATGGTATCTTCGCATTGTCACATCTGTTTACCTTTAACGGCCATGAAAATTTTATTCTTCCCCCAAGTCACAAAATGACCTTGTTTGGGGAAAAAAAGGTTGGAGCTTAAAGGTTATTTTTTACATGCCTGTTTTATAACGTAGTCTATCTAGTAAGTATACATGAGCCCATTTTGGCTAATAAAGCATGTGTTTGGTAATCCATGTTGCATGCTGTGGAGTTAAGATTCATTGGCATGTGTCTGATATGGTGGCATTACATATGAATGTAGAAGAAATGATAGATGGCGTTGTCAGAAATAACTAGTGCTTTAGGGAATACTGTAGCATTTTTATTTTTAGAAACTGTTCATTTAAACATCTGGAAGGGAGATAAGGGCCTACTTCTGAAACTCTGTCTCAGGGCTTATCTTTCACATACCTGGCTAGACTCAAAGGCATTATTCATAAGATTAAGGATCTGCAGAATTTGCTTTACATTAATTTGAGTGGCAAATAACTAGAAAAAACAAATTGTTTTCTCCACAAAAATATCTTGGGTTTCTGAGCCTGTGCATTGCTGAACTTGTATTATGAAATGATAAATTCTTTTAAATATCAGATAATTAGATGCTGAGTGCTGTTCATTCCCTTGTGACAGAGCCTAGCCTTCTACTGGCCATTCCTGTATTGTATCATCACAATAACTTTCCAGTATGATAATTTAACAGTGTGATATTTTTTTCCTATTCTCTTCTAGACAGTTCAAAACACTGTCCTGTTTGGAAGATAAATCTCTAATTGCTAAACATAACTTATTCTACAAAGGAGATTCTCCAGTGAAACTCAAGAAACTGACCTCTGAAGGAGCTGCTCCTATCACCCTTTAAATAGACAACACTCTGCATCTGTTCTTTGATAGTTTGGACTATAAAGTAGTTCCAGTTTCATAAGCTTCAGCTCTAAAGCAGCCCCATTCAAATGTTCAGGACTAACTAGGCTGTTTCTCCAGCCAGAAATACTAGATCTTTGTGCATTTCTATAAATGTGTGGCAATGCAGTTTTTCAGTTGATGATTACATAATTTCAGCAGAATTTTTTGAAACATGTTAATGAGACATGAAGACATGCAATATCTTTGGTTTATAAGGGTAATGTGGATGATCTATATATCTCTCTAATTTTTATTCCTGTGCACATATATTTTTATCCTGGTTTCTGTCTACAGAGCAAGCAAGTTTATGCTTACCTTGTAATCAGTTTTTCTTCCTCAGTAAATGCCCTTTTAAGAAAGCAAATAAGGTCATGTTAAGCACTTATGGAATCACAGTGTCCCCACCAATAATTTGTACAGTTTGTACTTTGTGTCTTAACCTTTAACAGTTGTTCAGCTTAACCTAAACTAGTTATAAAAGTTCTTTAAAGGTTTATGATTTATAGCTTAAAGACAAGGTCTTTTAGCTTATAGCATTTATTTAAAGAATATAACAAAAATTAATATAAATCAGGTTAATATTGATTGAAATTCTCACACCACATAATTAAATGTTTTAACTAAACTCCTTCCAAGTTATGCTTTTGTGTAGACCCGTGCAGTTTTGTACGACGAGTTATCAAACCCTGCAGCCCCCTAAGCTGATTCATTGTTACTATCAGACATGTAACAGCAGGTAGCTATCGAGAGGTTGACTTATATTAGCCATTGGATCTGTGCTAGGGCCAACAGAGTTATCTGAAAGGATGAAAGTCTTGTTCAAGAAACAGAGATACCCGAGTTTGGTTAATGGGGTCCTACAACAAAAAGACCTAGGAGCAGGTTAAGTTTGTTATTTTTTATAGCAAAGCTACAAGGAAGTGAGGAGGGTAAACTTTGACCATATGCAGTACATTGAAAGTACTTAAGGAATTTTACCTGCTTTTGGTGAAAATGAAATTGTTTGTTTGTAATCCTGAAGCTTAATTTTAACAATGTTTGTGGCTTGATTATCAAAGTGGTTCCTTTGGATTAATTTAGTATGCAGGTTGATAGAAGACAAGAGGAGTCTCACTTAATCTACTGGGCCATCTGATGACCAAACTTTACTGAATTTGGAACCACTCCATCAATATCTTATGGGCTGTTAAAATTTAGATTCAACTCGGCATTAGATGTGGACAGCTGGCTAACAGGAAAATATAGGAACATTTGCCTACTAAGCGGAAACCTTTCTAAAGCCAAATTGCTTGGTAAAACAACTCAAATAGCTCTTAGGGAAAAGCCCTAAAGGATTTAACATGACTTAAACCAATAATGTTCTACAGAAATTACTCTTACTAACCTGTAGAACTGAATACAAAGCACTGTTCTGTCTGTTGCAGTTTTTAACCATACGCTTAGTATTCTATACAGAAAAAAGCAGGATTTTATCTCAAATTACATAAGGTTGTCCAAAAAACTTCAGAAAAGTAGTAATTTTCTTGCTAACATTAATTGTGTCTTTCTGCAAGTATATTTCCTGTTTAGGGAAAAAGAAAAAGGGAAGAAGAAACTGAAGAAAGAAACTGCTATTTATTTAAACTACCAAGTTTTTAGGCAAAGCTAATAAAAAGATCATCTTCTGAGGCTGTCTCTTGATCCCCATTGAAAGCATCTACCTTTAATTATTGATAATTTTATCAGAAGTTAGCCATTTTGATTGAAATGTTCATTGGAAGATATTTGCATGAGGCTGTTTTTGAAAATATGACAGTCAAAATGGTTCACCAATTTCTCAAGTAGCAGCAAAAATTATACTGTTTCTCAATGGCACACAAGTTAACTTGGAGAAAAATCTAAAAGCTAGTAAGTGTGGAAGAATTTGAGATGGTAGCAGGAAGAGAAGACTTCAGCGAGGGTAAAGGAGATGGAAGCAAGATCTGAGAAGCAAACTAGGACTAACTGGATAAAGCCTGGAGTGAGAATAGGGTCTATAAACTTGGTCCTATATTCTGCAAATGGTTCCTGTGACAATCTAGTATTTGTTCCTACAGTGAGGTATGCCCTAGTACCAACACACCACAGAGTCAAGTGAAGTTTGTATCATCTGTTACAACATAACTACAAGTCTTGACCTCAAAAACATAGAAATTATCTTTCTGTGGTTTCTTTGTTGGTTTTGTTTGTGTGTGTGTGTGTGTGTGTGTTGTGTGAGTACGTAATAAATATCTAAGACTGAAAATTATTGTTGTGACAAGGGTCAAAATGAGGTTTAGGTCCCCATGGAGCATAAAGTAAGTTAAAAACTTGCTTCAATGTAAGACACTTTTACTGCCTTCAGCTTATTTTTTGTGAGCCTCTGTTCATACAGGGAGAAGTATATAGAATATTCCTCATATTACAAAAAGCTTCCTCTGAAGAATCTCATGATACTACTTTTAAGCAGTCATATTTCCCCTGTGTTGTAGGAGAGGAAACCGAAACCCACAGTAAATAGAAACCTGATCATGCAAGTGATATTGAAGATCTCTATAGCATACATATCTTGAGATGTCTGCCTATCTCTTTGCATAGGCTGAGAGAGAACTGAGTTTGCACAGAAACACGAAAATAAAAAAAATGTCAGTTTAAGTACATGTCATGCTAACCCAATCTGGATGCCCAACTTTTAGATCAAATATTCAATTATTTGAGAAACTATTCTTGCTATTTATGAAAAGTTAAGGTGGGGTTTTGTGGCAAAGCACAAAGGGAAACCAAGTGTCCTAATTCCTAGTCCTTTGTTACTAACATAGAATCATCTTGTAGTATGAGTTATAACTGAATTATGAGAATAATTTCAATTGTTACTGTCCACTCAGAATGAACAGTCTCCTTTGTATACTCTCTTGTTAAACAATGGATTTAAACTGCATTGTCATTGTCTATGGGAAAGGTCTTCTCAGCAATCATTTGTTCAACTCTTTTCAGAGAAAATATGAGAAAATCCTTTTATGCAAGAAAAGTCTAACAAAGAGGCTGGTAACAATACCAGTTCATTTCAAAGGGAAAGAGTGCAAGAGCCACTGGGGTTTTTTTGCCTTATAGTTAGGGCAAAAAGGATATTCTGGCTGTTGTATGCACTTTGACCTTGTTGCTGTGCTGTATTCAGAGACTTGATTGCATTTCACATTCTCTGATATTTGTTTTTTGGTAACATTAAATAGCAGTGAAATTAAAGGATGAAAACACAAGTGATAGCCAGCTATGGAATCCTTAGACCTCTTTTATACTATGAATTTAAGGTCTCATTTAGATTTTGCTAGATTATATATATAAATCACTGCTCTGAAAAGGAGTCTAGTTGGTCTACCTTGCACACCATGGTGATGGAAGCATGTGTAACATGTACACAAAAGTACATTTTATATACCATTTGTGGTTCATTATTGTGCCAGGCTTCTGAACACTGGCTTGTATGGCTATATTTAGCCTTGTAGAATAAGAGCTTGAAAGCTCACTGATTTCTCACCAGTCAGTCTTCAAGAGAGCAATGTGAATGTTTGATTTGGCTGATGTCACTGACTAAGGGCCTATCTACGTATCAAAGTTCTTTGTTTACTTCCATTAATGAGTTGGCACATATCTCTTATCTTTATGTGATAGGAGAGGGGACAGAAGGTTTATGTTCTTTCACACAAACACAATAAAGCCAGATGTCAAAAGAAGGAGTGAGCGAGGGGAGAACATGAAATAAGATGACAAAATGTATCTGCTGTCTTGCCCAGAAAGAGGTGATGAGATTAACTAAGCATAATGAGCTGGAGGGGTGGGAAAACAAAGATTAGGGCTGATAGCGGTGGTAGCTAGAAGGCTGAGGATTTCTTTGGAAATGAGATCATTAACCTTAAGGCCACTCGTTGTGCCATGAGGTCCCTTTCAAATGGAAGGCGCCTGTTGTAGTGTCTTTGCAGACACTGGTATTGTTCCCAAGTACTTAGAAACTAAGACAGCACCTGTCAGGAGAGAAAAATATATACTATGTAGATATTTAACATATCAAACCATTTGTTAAAAAAGAACAAATCATAAAGAACAGCAACAGTAAATGGAAGGTAATCCGTTAATCTAGCCCAGAATGAAATTGGTTGACTTTGTGTGACCTTTGCTATAGTCAGTGTTTGATGGGTCTTTAAGAAGGAAAAGGCAGGAAAGCCACAAAAAAAAAGTGAAGTCACAGAGCTTTGTCTGAACATCTGATTGATGAATGGATAAGGTAGATGCGACCAGTGAAGATTACAGTCCCTCTCCAGAGGTGGAGAGGTGACCAATTAAAAAAACAAACACAAAGTAGACGAATGCAGATCAGACTTTAAAGTTCCAAAGATCCTTGAACTGGAATGGAATGCCTTGAAAGAAGAGCTGAGCACTCCTTCACCAGGCATCCTCCCCTTCCCGGCTGGTTGTCTCTTGCACTTTCTGAAAAAATTCTTGACACCAAATGCAAGATAGCAACCTATGGGAATGACTGCTTGTTCCTCCATGTAACCTGCTGATCTCAGAAATGAGCAGACGTAAGGGTGAGATGGGGGGAGAAGGATAAAGTCTGCCAGAATACAGCTCTGAAGTCTCCCTTGTTGAGGAAGACACACGAGTCTCCTTCATTTTTCCTGGACCTCTAGGTCATATAACAAGTTGCCTGTGCATGTTTCATGGTGGTGTTGATTGAAGGGGACACAATGGTTATGGCTGACCAGAAAGGCAAGCCCCCTTTACTCCATTATGTCCTAAGACAGGCGCTTGTAGCTCTCCAGCTACTTTCTGATGTGGCTAATGGATCTGCCTCTCTCCTATTATTTTTAATTAGTAGGTAGCTGTTGCTGTTGCCAGCCAACCCATGTTTCTGTAACAGCAGAAGAAAACATTCCTGATCCATTAACCACTTTTTTTTTTGTGGGACTGTGTATTGGGTTTGGCTGAGGTGGAGTTAAGTTTCCCCGCAGCAGCCCTCATAGTGCTGTGCTTTGTATTTGTAACTAGAATGGTCTTGATAACACACCAATGTTTTGGCTACTGTTGAGCAGTGCTCACACAGCATCAAGGCTATCTCTTCAACCCTCCCCAAGCCAATGTTAACCCACCACAGACTGAGAATGGAAAAACTCATTTCAGGCAATATGGCAGTAAAAACATCTAGGTTGGGTAATTTTTCTGTTGATAAATACAATTACTAATATTTTTCAGCCGTTGTGTTTGCTTGTGGAGAAATATTGGAGCACTTCTACCCCGTATGAAGTGCTAATGAGGGACAGTACTGCCCAGCAGCATTTTGGTCCCAGCAGATGGGGATCATCTTTTATTTGTGCAAGAAGCTGTGAATTTATTTTTCCTTTTATTGCTTTTTTTAGTCCTTGCTCAACTATTGTTGGTTGTTCTCTAATATACTGTAGAGAGGGGAAGGACCACCAGTGTGCTCTAACATTGTCTAGGCTGTGTTTTGGATATGTTTTCCTATCTACTTAAAAGCTGCCTAACAGCCTGATATCTATGGTAACTTATCAGTGAAATAATATTTCAGAAAGATTTGTATTATGCAGCAGAATGCATCTAAAGCAACAAATACATTCCGTTTTGAGTTTATATGTATTTTTAAATTGGCCTAGAGATTTTTTTTTTTTAGACCTAATGAACAGCATATTTCCATGGTTGAAAAATATGAGTTACTAAACTACTGACAGATCTCAAAAAATAACACTGCTAGTTAGGACTGCTTCAGCTGTAATGTTTTAAGTAATAATCTTTGCAATCTAAGGAGAAATTGCACTGACTAGGCTACATGAACTTAACCCAAATAAATCAGAACTTATTTGATCATACTATAATTTCACATTTAAATGTTTTCAGCTTACACAATGAACAAAAACCACTGTGACCTCCAAAGGATGCAAAAAGATGTGATGTTAATTGCTATCTTCCTGCCCTGAAAAATGGTGGGAGGGCCAATCTCATTTAAGCAACATGAATGCTACAGTTTCCTGAAATTTAAAAACTGGACTTTAATTCATCTGAATGTAGATGTACTACATAACAATGTAGATATTTAGGATCGAGGGAAATATAAAGCATGTTTGCTGTTCAAAATGAATCTGTTTAAGCCATAATTAATATCTATTGATCCAGTATCAATTTTTGATTGAACAATAGACAATGACTCAAAATCCTTCCTACAGGATTCCTAGGGGTTTCATGCTATAAAAATTAACAAGTTGCCAAAAGGATAAAATGCTTGCTCAAGTCTCCTTCAAAGCATAAAATGTTCCTTGTAAATGTCTTTGTGAGGGAATGAAGAGCCTTGTTCTTCATGATACAGGAGGAGGTAATTCACAAGTCTACCCCCTCTGTCCCTGGGAAGTGGAAAGATCTGCTCAGATGTTTGTCTCCTGGGATCTCTGGGTGGCGCAAGACAGTAAGGCAACCTTTTCTGATTAAAAGACTTGGTTCTTGTGCCCTTTCTGTGAAAAGAGTAATGCTGAGTCAGAGATGAGAATTGGAGAATCCCATACCCTCTGCCTCTGTGTCTGATTAGACACTGACATTTCTTCTGCTTGAAACTGGCTCAAGCATGCCAACAGCCAAATTAATTCTTTCATGCTTTATAGAAAGCCTCTCATCTCATTTGTACTACTGTATGCACAGAGTAACTCCACTGGAAATACACTGGTGTTTCAGAGGTTAAAATGTTTTTAATTAATCTGATCACTATTACTGCCTGTAACTTATACAAATTGCCAAATGTCAGCTTGCGTGGTTTCTGTAAGACTGCATGCCAGCGAAGCAATGAAAGGTGGATAATTTAATAATGGATTGCACAGGTTACGATAGACAATAAACCCAAGTACATAGACTATTACTTTGATGAGGTACTTTGGGTTTACATGCAATCAGTCTTCTGTAACACTAAAACAATGCACAGGATTTAAATTTCCTAAACCATGTAAAATGGCTTTAGTGTAAGACCTTATCTCCCTGGGGATGTTTTCCTTAAACTTTGTTTTGTTCACATATACCTATACTGGCATCAAAACCAATGCAAGCACTAATTTTTCTAATGTGTGTGGCTACTGCACTGTTAATCCAGTGACAAAATGTACCCAGGAAACCCCCGAGTGAGAAATCTAATGCCTCCAGTCCCTTCTTATATCACCAGTAAGAACTGACCTGACATTCTCTGAAATGTGCTTGGAATGGTTACCTGCATATTACAAGGATTTAGCATCCAAAAAGCTAATCTGCTTGTTTCATTTATTTATTTATTTTTAACCACCTCTCATGTTTGAAACAATGAGCACTTTTCTTTGGAAAAACATAAATCAGAGTGAAGTCATTTGACTATACAAATATGTAACAATGTTGGTGTGGGCTGAACAAGTTGCATGACTTCAGTATTATAATGATGAATGTAGAAATGTTTAAATGCCAGGTACCAGTGGTCCTGAAGAAGATTAATCAGCCCGGGGAGCAGCTCTGGATGAAGGTGAAGGAGCTTATGTTGGGCTTCTCAGAGATTTGAAGTAAGGGTATGATTCACTGGCCTCCTAAGAGAGACTGTGCAGCTAGGTTGGGGTGCTTACAGTGCCAGGTGTTTATGAAAAAGTCAAGGTTGCTACATGTGGCTGTTCTTGTAGAGAGGAGGGGGTGTTTTTTCTGCTTGACAGCAACTTTCCCCTTGCATGTTTCAGGTAAGCCACAGAATTTTTCCACAGAAAGGAGGGAAGAGAGAGAGAGAAACTTCACAAAGACTGGTAAGTTGGAGGCTGCTCCATATTCTATTATTATCAACACTCTAAGGTGTTTGGATAGCTTCTACATCATAATAATCTTATTCTAATATATAATAATTTCCTTTTTAAATAAAATTATTGTATTCTATGGTATTATTTCAGCTTAAATACAAGTGCAAAATAATTTTCTTTACTAAGCCCTTTTGCCTTTCAACTTATTTTCCAGTCACACAGTTAAACATCATGGAGAAAGCACATGTAAACTGCAATTTGTAGAGGCTGATTGTTTCCGAATGTAAAGGCATTAATAGAAAGCTTAACAGATTTGTAGCCACATCCTAACAAAAGGTGAAACTTCTATAAAACTGTTCTTGAAGTCACCTTCTACAGCCTTGCTTCATGTTACCTTGAACCATAAAAAATGATGAGCACTTGTCAAGAGAGGCGGTCAATGAGCCAGGAGCACTATACCTCCAGCAGTATCACTCTTATCATGTACCTGTCTTGGGTGCTGGACAGGAACAGTAACAGAAAATCAAAAACATCCCCCAAGAAAACACTCCCTAATAAGCTGTGCTATATTTCGACAGGATAATATTTTATTCCATGACTACCTAAGTTTTCCACAAATTAGTGTGGTTAAAATACACCTATGGCTAGTAATTTTTTGTAATTAGAAAGGGAACAGCTAGTTATGCCCAACAATATTTAGTCCAGCACAGGAAGGGCACTTTTGGGCATACCCCAAAATCCTGGTCACCTTCACCCCAGATCTGGTTTCACATGAGAGCATAGTACAGCTCCCTTCTGCATCCAGGCTTCCTTCCTACAGATACCAGGGCACAGAGGAGGTGGGCAGTACATGCCTTAGTCTACCTCCAGCATGTAGGCAATGTGAGCATCTAAACTTGGCCATTGAGAAGAGTTCCCAGGCCCCACCTTTTGGATTTAACTTTAACTGCATGAACTTGCAGTCAAGTTCAAATTTTGCACTTGAACCCAAAGCAACATCTTTATGTGCATCCAGAGCCCAAAGACAGTACTCTCATCATAACACCACATTATTTCAAACTTAGAGAGCATGTCTTGTTCACCTCCTCTTTACTGTCTCATCTCCTGTGGCCCCAGAAATGAGTTTCCAACCCCCCACTGATGTCTGCTGTTAAGAGACAGAGTATGAGCAACATGAAAAAATCGTGAGCTCCATTTTTAATCAGCATGTCTGAACTTTGCTAATCGCAAATTGTAGGATCTATCGCACTGTAGATTTAGAGGCTGTGTTAGGATTTTGCTGATAAAGGTCACAAAAGTCTTAAAATGGTGTGATTGCTATTTGTTGATATGCACAATATGGTCTCATTTCAGAAGTCTGAAAAGTTTTGTAAAGCACATGTTTACTTGCCATGCAGTTAGTATTCAGTGAAGAGAAGGCCCAAATAAGAATCAAGCTGTCTGTTCCTATTATACTGGGATCACAACTCACAGGGTCAGATTTCTTCGTCCTTATATCAGTTTTATAGCAACATAACTCCACTGATTTTTATTGGTTACTCGCACATGAAAGGAATGAGATGTAGCTCTGTAGAATATTTTGTAAGGCAAGGTCTTGGCTCTGCTCTACCTTGCATGCACACTGCTCAAACAGAAACAGTCTGAAGCCAGTATAAAAACAGCAAAACACTCACTTTTCCACACAGCCTGAAAGCTAATCACAGTGAGCTGAGGTGAAAGCCAGAGGTGGCTCTTTGGAAGCCACTCCTTTAAAGGGATAAAGCTTCCCTCAGTGTTTTATTTTGTTCACTTCTTTTGAAATGCAAAATGCTCCTTTAATGAGTTTTAAGGAAAAGAAAAAAAACCTATAACTCCTACTTTGCTCTGAGCAGATTTTGAAATTGAACAGAAGAAACAAAAATCTAGATATTCACTTAATATTAACAAGTTTATTCTTTGTTTCCTTGCTGGTGAAAAATTGGTGATGTCTTATGTCCAGAAATTAATTCTTCTACAAAAAATAAAATTGATTTACATATATCCCTGGTTGTTCTGAAGTGTCTAAAGGGGTCATTTGAAAGTTTAAAAAAAGCTAAAAATGAAAACAGGAAGTGAAGTCTACCAATGTCGTTCAGAAGGAGTGCTAATGAAAGTCAGGTGGATCAAACTCTTCTGAAATCAATGCACTTGTCTTTATTGCCAGAGTCAACACAAGCACACAATAGGAAACCAACCACTTAATATATCTGCCTGGAATGAAGGAACTCTGCTTTGGTTAGCATTAACCTTTGTGAGATTTCAGTTTAGATCTGCTTTAACTCGAAAGGCTTGAACTGGAAAGGACAGATGGCTGTTTGACAGAGTGATAGCAGGGTGGAATCTGACATTTTCCCAGCCCCGTGGCATTCAAGTTGCAGCACCTTGTCATTCAGATCTCTCTGATATTCAGCCAACTCTTGCTTTATTATTATTTCTCTGAGAGTTGATTAAAGTTTGAACAGTGAGGTGCAGGAGAATGCTGCCTGACTTTTCACCTTACCTCTTGGTGTATTCTGCTTCTGATCTCCAGTTGTCAGAAACTGTACGGCCAACCACATTGCAGGTGTAATGAGAGGTGATTTTCTAAATATTGCTCCAACCCCAAATTTTGGCACAAGAAAACACTAACTAACTCCTTAAATATTTATAATACAGCCAGAATAAATACAAAGTAAAGGAACAAGTAGATTTTTAAATTACTTTCTGCTGGGGGCGGGGGGGAGAAGAGCTATTGAAAACAACACCCTTGCTAGCTGTACTTTTTAGAAAAGCATCAGTGTCTAGGCAGTATAGCTTATGGTTTTGAGGCTATGGGAAGGGACTACTGATATTTATTATTTAAATATGAGCTATCTCAAAATAGAAAAAAATACAAAAGAAAAAGCCCTAAAATCAAGGGAACTATGGTATTTTGAGGATCAGCTCATAGCATTAAACCATGGTGTCCCTAATGCTGAGGTAATGCCACAAAGACAGCTTTTGTACTGTGATTTAAATGTAAAACTGTCAGCTGTAGCTACTACATAAGTGTATCAGATATTGCAGGGTAGATGAGAAAGGTGCATTTAATTTTTAATAGCATTATCAGCCTGCTGTGGTGCGTATTTAGCCAAACTACAGAGTCAGTGTTGCATCAAACTGTGTGCAGCCTAGTAACATCTAGTACAATTCATAGTAGGTTTGTGTTATGTTTCAATTGGTAGCAAGTTTCCTGTAAACCTTGTTCATCTCCTGCTTCTTATTTTTATGAGCAGTCATAGGAGGTGCAGAAGTGTGGCTTGCGTTGTAGCATCATAGATGGCTAGGTGACACCAAGTTTTGAATTCGTATTTCCTCAGGCTGAGTTGATTCACCTTAAGTGTTTTTCTCAGTGACCACCTGAAGTTCAGACTGTGATTAACTGCAGGTTGATTAATTCACAAACAAGAGAGAAGTGAAGCTGGTGACACCAGGGAAGTATGTAAAGGAAGGTATTTTTGTCCCTTTTTAAAAATGATTTCTTTGTCCTCAAAGCCAGAGAATATCATCTTCAATATGCCTCATATAGAGCTGGAGCTTAAAGTGGCAAAGTAAGTTGTTCTTTGCTTTGTTGACATTTATTTTTGTCATAAAATATCTGATAAAAATGCATGTTTTTCTCTTTTCAGGATACTTTGACAATGAACCACACCTTTTTGAGCTGGGATTTAAAATATTGCAATGCACTCTGAAGAGGGCAACACTTAAAGAGAAGTCAAAAGCCGCATCTATAAAACATTCAGACAGTGGCTGCTCATCTGCCAGGTGGGATGAGTGAGAAAGAATACATTACAAAACACTCCAATATTTGCACTGGCTTCCCCTTCTTTTCTGGGTACACTTCAAAGGATTGCATTTGATCTAGCCCTACAGAGGATTAAAGGAGGATTAAGAGGATGAACAAGTCCGTTGATGGAAGTTTGCCATTGATTTCAACAAGACCAGGATTTCACCTCCAGTGACTGCCCTCTGTAATCAGAAAAATGTGCCTACTCTTGGGCCCATTACAAAGGACAGGATCGAGAGGATTAAATTTTTGCAGTTAAGCAATCAAATGTCTAGAAGTACCAAACTTAACAGCAGATATGAAACCATTCCTCCCCTCCTTTATGAACATGAATAGCAGAGAAGCCTCTGACTATGTAACTGTGCACAGGCTGGCTTAGTATGCAGGAGGAAGAGGAGCGGTGGGACCCACGAGCATGGAAAGAAGGGAGTGATGACCCTTGCAGCAAGGGCCTTCATTCCAGAGCGGAAACCCCGGCCCAGGTCAGTGTCTCAGTTAGAGTCCTTGAGCTAAAACAAGGGCAAGTGACAGCAGATGAAATAGCCTCCCTGATAAAATTGTGGGAAGGAGCCGTAGCAGAGAAGTACAAGAGAGATCAGAGTTATTACTAGCAATCCAAACAGCTAAAATCCTGCTTTGCTTATAGGATGTGGCACTGCTTACCTCTTGGCAGCTGCTCAACACAAGGGTTTGTCATCCCAGAGGCAGAGGGGCCAGAGCAACCTCCTTCTCCACCTGCTGACAAGAGAGCTGTTCTCAGGTAGAGTGAAGACATGGCTGCCAGGAAAACTTCATGGATGGTCCCAACTTGTCCTGCTGAAGGGTAGCATCATCTTCTTCTTGGTTTTCCTTTTTTTCTTTTTTTTTTTGTTCCCTGTGGTGAGGTGTCTCTCTAAGGTGGCACCAAAACCCATAGCTTCTGATAGTTCAGCCAATGTTTTGCCCTAACTACCCTTATCCTTCTAAATAGGATAGCATTTTACCCGATGTGTGTGTTGCATTTCAATAACAGAACAGCCATGTCTTAGATTATAGCGTTACCTGATATCTCAATTTTATCATGTAACTTTATCAAATGAAATCTGATTTTTTAAAGCTTATCGCAGAAACAGAACAAGATTAGTTAAAATAAGGTGGGTTGAAATGGGATGATAGGTCCTTCTGGTCAGTTGTTAAATTTCACTATTTTAGATTGGCAGCCTAAAGAGACTGTTTTTTCAAACCTACAGAGATTTTTCTTTTTGATGTCTCCAAAAAGAGGGCATATATTTCTGCTTATAGAGAACACATGAAATTCTAGTTGTACTGAAGTTGGTGACAAAACTTCAAAAGAGACAGGTTGTACCTTGATTTAATTAGATGGGCTGGAACTATTTAACCTGTAGAGCAGAGCCTTTTTTATCTGATTAGGATAGTAGTTTTATTAGCTTTTTATTTGGCTTTAGTTTTATTGTGAAACATTCACTTTCCACTTGATTTGTGTGATACTAGTGCTGTGAGGAAAAATCCTGATTTTCAGGGAGAACTAAGTTATTACTTTAGCAAGATGGTAAGGAGAAAACCCAGTTCATTCATTTATGCCTTCTAAAGGAGCACTAGTCTAATTTTTATTCATTACATAACCAAAGAATGATACCTTAATTGAATATATTGATGGGTTAATTTTCTTTATTTGTATAGTAATAAATTGAAACCTAATTTTTATGTCCATTAATGGAAATGAAGGTAAATGTACTTTCAAACTCGTAATGACGTCTTAATGCTTTGTCGCATTTTTCTCTCCTTGATTATATATAAACATCTTCTTTTAATGCAAAGCATGAATTAATTCATTAGAAAAGGATTATTATTCCATTGAAAACAAATATATTTGGCTTTAAAAGATCTTTGTCATCACATTATTTAACCTTGTCCAGATACATGGTGTGTGACTTAAGTTCTCACACATATTTCTAACTCATTTTCTGTAAACGGATTCAGAATTTTAGTGTTTTTCCAGTGCCATGATTCTTAAATGTAATTGTATTTCTTTGTAAATCTAAGATTAATTGCTTTGTCTAATTGTGGCATTCTTTGCTTGATTCATCATATTTGAAATAAGTAAAGATTATTACCAAGGCAAGTTATTGCTGCAGGTCTTGCAGCCTGTGCCTGTGGTGTCTGTTTCAACAAACTTTATTTAACACAGATTTTTCAGAAATTGCTCTGATGATTTTTCATAACTTTTTCAGGTGCTGATCAAGGGTTAGATTAAATAAAAAGTCTAGCTGGTTAAAGATAAAGAAGGATTTCCAAAAATATGCTAACGAGAGAGATAAGCATACACTCTCCATAACACTTTTAGGAACTACAGAGGGAACCTGTATGTCTATGTATAGCTATCTGAATGCATTTGAAAATCTAGCCTGCACAGTAAGCCAGCAAGCTCTCACATCCCAAAGTTTCTTTTTGAAAATGAGACTAGGCTCAGATCCACAAAGGCATTTTCTGCTGACCTCAATGGAAAATACCCCACAGATAACATGTGGTAAAGGTTAGTCAAGGTGCACTGGTTTTGCTAGGAGAACTCAATGGAACTTTTGGCAGTAAAGTATCTCAATATCTCCGTGGGGCTGGACCTTACAGACTTTATGCACAACTGGTTCTGGGGACATTTTAAAATTATGCTAACAATGGGGGCCACAAACACGCAGTTTCTGCAGTTTTCTCAGTCCCATTTAGGTACATAAGCTAAGATGAAATAGGAGGAAGGCATCTACACAACCCTGTGATCTTCACATTGTCTTCTAACATTACCTTGAATCTGCTGTGCAAAATTAACCAGCTTCTTTATTTTTTCACATTAACAGTGGAGGAATTTGACCTCACTTTTATGAGGTAACAGAAAGCTTGTCTGTTCTTTAAGTCCCTGGAGCTCAACAACTTTCATTTTCTCTTTGATTTTATTTTTATAAAGGAAATGAACTTGTGTGAGTGAAGAAGGGGGAAAAACACCATGGAAAAATTCAGAGGTGAAATTAGTAAGGTAAAGACAACTTTCTTCTGCCACTGGAAAGTGCAGGAGGCAAGAGAAGGGGTGACAGGATGAAAGAAACAGCTGTATCTGTTTCATAAGGACTTTTCCCTTAAATACCATGGGAGTTATGAGAATGGAGCCATGATAGAAACAGGCCTTCAGCACATAATTCTTTGTCTTGTTCACTGAGGTCAGGAGAAAATAGCCAGAATGCTGCGTGGCAAGTATGTTAAAAACCCCCACAAAATCACATTAGACAAATGCATTACAGGGAGGGAGGTGATTGGAGTTGTACCTTATCAGGCAATCCTGTGGATAAAAATGCTATCGTACTTCTTATCCAGTCTCATAAAAAAAAATGCACTGCTACTGGCAATGCTGACAGGTAACGCTGGAGTCTTTACAAAAATCCTCCCTATACCTTCCTGGATCTTGCTCACATCCACAATTAGTTCCATGCTAAGACAAGTCAGAGTTCTGCCATACCTCTGTGAAAGTCTCAAAGTCATAGCTCCGTATATCATTTAAATAAATGAATGGGCTACAGTAAAACATGAAAATAACTCCATCTGGATACTCTTAATATAATAAATCATATGAGCTCTGGGGGTTTTTTTGGAGTGTGATGTCATCAGAACCCTTCAACAGAATTATTTTGCTGTATCTCATCTATTATTCTATATATTAACAGAGAAACAGCTGTCATTCTGATGAATGTCCTGAGGGCATTCAAAATAATGGCATGTGAAAGTATAGCCAAAAATACTTGGCATCAACTGCAACTCATTACTGGAGTTCAGAATCCTGATCAACGTTTAATGAATTATGATCAATTTTAAGTGACCATTTATCATCTCACATTGACTGGCATGCTAAATCTTTGACAGAATAGCAAAACAGGCCTAATGTCAATGGTTGCCAAAGTCTGTCTTTGACTGAAGACCCTTCTACCTCATGAACAATACACCGCAGCATTCAAAATATAGCAAACTGTGACAGGCAATCTGACCCCCATCCAAAGGATTGTTCTAACCCTTGTTGCTCTAAGTATATGAAAGATACTGAAGTGCAAAATAGAAGTGTTAGAAACTTTATTTTGCTAATATTCAACATGTTCATATGGTAGAAATAATTGGAATTTGGGAGGAAATGAGATTAGTTTCCCCACTAAAAATAGATCATTTCTATCCAGCCAATATTCTGTTGAGTGTATTGAGGCATTCTCTTCTCAATTTGACTTTCTTTTTTGTCCTTCCTTTCATATTCACGTCTTTTTAATCAATCATGTCTGCAACATCAAAATTCTGTTTGATTTTATAACCTTTGTGTGGTTTGTTTCATGACAAATAGGTGGATTCCACAGCCTATTGCTGCCGTTGAAATAGTTAGGCTTTTAATAAAAATGGTGGCTCACGTCTCTGCACAAGTCTTTTGAAACACTCAAGTACAGGAATTTGGACTTGGAACAAATACTTGCAAACCAGTTCAGCA